>NC_090928.1:627924801-628549801 GCF_040938575.1 Ambystoma mexicanum | reverse complement strand
TTTCGGTGCTGGACTGCCCCAGGGCAGGACAAAGACTGATATGTTTGGGATATTTCTTCTCTGTGAAAGATAGTGAGCTAAAGACTCTGGGTAAGTCTCTCGTAACCAGGACTAATGTCTGGCAGAGAGACTCCCAGGAACCCCCTTGTCAATTTCCGCAATGCCTGACCTGGGTTTCCCGCTGAATACCCCCCCCCCCCACCACGAATCCGCTGGAATCTCCTACATCGCCAACTCTGGTGGGGCCCGCGGGGTGGTATCCTCATTGTATAAACTCCTCCTGACTTCTTCTCCACCACAGCCTTCTGGGGCCTGAGACAACTGGGCGTCCGAACTGGAGTTGGAACCCACCGACCAACTGTGGACGAAAATGTGCTCCCACACTTAGAGTTCCCTGAACTTTCGCTACCGTACTATTCAGTACAAACTGTTGAACAGGTTATATTACACCCCATGCAAGATCTCCAGATTTGCTCACTCCGACCCAAGGTTTTGTCCCCGCTGCAGTGCAGAGGATGCGGGCCATCTGCACATGTTCTGGTCCTGCCCGAGGCTGGTGGCATTTTGGGACGAGATCCTGAAAACTCTGTCAGAAATATGCGACATAGTCGTTGACCCTGACCCACTGGGGGTGCTGTTTGGGGTGTGGGGGACTGAGGGACCTAGAGGGGCCGCAACATTTTTAAATGTCAGCTTTATAATTGCCAAGAAGTATGTATTGCAGAGCTGGAAGGTCCCCCCCCCCCCTTACATTCCAGAAATGGCAGAACTTATTGACATGGTCTCGGAACTGTGAGGAGTACCACCTCACTACCTTCCCGGCCCAAAAACATCTGGACCCCCCCCTTTAAAGGGATGGTCTAGTAAAAATGTTTATTTAAAAAATAGATAGGCCACATAAAAAAAATATAATAGCATCCTCCGTTTTAAAACTTCCTATGTAAAATTTTGAGCTATTCAAGCTCAAAATTCGAAAAAGCAAGCACAGGGGCGCCGCCATTTTGTGAAATGGAGGCCCTCCTGTGCTGGCTTTTGCTTTTGCGGCACTAATGAAGGAAAAGCCAGCCAGCTGTAGTAAACAAAGTCTACCGCTGGGTGGCTTTCCCTTCATTAGTGCCGGG
Organism: Ambystoma mexicanum; assembly: GCF_040938575.1. Classification (NCBI taxonomy): domain Eukaryota; kingdom Metazoa; phylum Chordata; class Amphibia; order Caudata; family Ambystomatidae; genus Ambystoma; species Ambystoma mexicanum. The sequence goes on along the minus strand of NC_090928.1, from coordinate 628,548,680 downwards.
ACTCGGAGGACGTGGACCGGAGACCAGAGCAGGAAAGCTGCAGCTGAATCTCGGTAAGTGCTATTTTTTTTACAAAAAATAAGCACTAGCTGCGGTTTTTTTTCTAAGTTTTCCGGGCTGGAGGAGCCCGGAAAACTTAGAAATAAAACCGCAGCTTTAAAAACGTATTTATGTTTGCGATCGCTTTTGAAGCGACCGCAAACATAAATACAACGTTATTGTGTTGGAAAACGCTTCGGTTTTTCTTTCCAAGTTTCTCAGGCACCACCGGCTCGGAGGAGCCTGAGAAACTTGGAAAGAAAAAACGCAGCGTTTTCCAACACAACCGCGTGTGTTTCTGCCTGCTGTGGCTATCACTTTGGGTCTCCGGTGCTCCCAGAGTTATGTTTACATGCCGCATAGTGTTTCTACCTGCAGCTGATTTCCCATTTGGGGCTCTCGGGCTCCCCACGCCCCAAATGGGAAAGCAGCTTCAGGCAGACACAATGCGGTTGTTTTCCGCAATGCCGCGTTGTGTCTGCCTGAATCTGCTTTTCCATTTGGGGCTCTCGGGCTCGAGCCCGAGAGCCCCAAATGGGAAATGCTAAATGCTGCGTTGTCTGCCTAAATCTGCTTTCCCATTTGGGGCTCTCGGGCTCCCCGTGGGGAGCCCGAGAGCCCCAAATGGTAAAGCAGATTCAGGCAGACACAACGCAGTTGTGTTGGAAAACGCTGCGGTTTTAAAACCGCAGCGTTTTCCAACACAATAACGTTGTATTTATGTTTGCGGTCGCTTCAAAAGCGACCGCAAACATAAATACAACGTTTTTAAAACTGTGGTTTTATTTCGAAGTTTTCCGGGCTCCTCCAGCCCGGAAAACTTAGAAAAAAACTGCAGCTAGTGCTTATTTTTTGTAAAAAAAATAAATAGCACTTACCGAGATTCAGCTGCAGCTTTCCTGCTCTGGTCTCCGGTCCGCGTCCTCCGAGTCCCGGCACTAATGAAGGGAAAGCCACCCAGCGGTAGACTTTGTTTACTACAGCTGGCTGGCTTTTCCTTCATTAGTACCGCAAAAGCCAGCACAGGAGGGCCTCCATTTCACAAAATGGCTGCGCCCCTGTGCTTGCTTTTCCGAAGTTTGAGCTTGAATAGCTCAAAATTTTACATAGGAAGTTTTAAAACGGAGGATGCTAGTATTTTTTTTTATGTGGCCTATCTATTTTTGAAATAAAATTTTTTACTAGACCATCTCTTTAACAGCCATCTTAATAATCTAGACACATCCTCCTCCGGAGACAACTCATCGCAATCATCTTTGTAAAGTGCCACAGCTCTAGACGTTTTTTTGATGCCGCTCCCATGACTTCCAACATGTTATTGTTGAAAATGCACCACTGTAATCAGTTGAATATGTATTTTGCTACTCCTGGCTGCTCTGATGTTTGTGTAAGCTGTTCACATCTGCCTTCAAAAATAAAAGTGAAAAAAAAAGTGGGTCTTACCCCGGCAGAGGGGATCCAGGGTGAACAGTGAATCACCCAATAAATTGTACATGTGAAATGATGAGATGAAGTTTGTCGTGTTGCATCAGGCCCTCTGAAAAAAGCGATTTTGAATGGCAGAGACCGTGGCGCAGAAGGCCCTGATGTTGAGGTTTTTAACTGCATCCTCATGCTAGAGAAGCCAACAAGTGTGCCAGGCTTGAATGTGCCACCTTGTCCCGTGCTTAAAGCGCAGGGAAGGGGAACCAAAGGCTTGAATATCCTGACATCATTTCTTGAGCACTTTTCTTTTGCATAGCATGGTTTCCCACACTGTTTTTATTCAGAAGTAAGGATTGGCAGAAGGTTTATTAATATAGGCCCTTTATTTTGACAGACTTGACTAGGACTTTGTTATTATTCGATGGTCGTAGCTTGCTGCAATCTTTAGATTTAAGATTAGATGGGTGTTTTTCAAACACAATTGAAGTTCAGTAAACACCCTCGAATTGTGATCACTTGTGTCTTACTGTTTGATACCATGCCTTCCTTACAGCTACCAATGCGGTTAAATGGCTTGCCACCATGGTGAAGGTAAAAATAAAAAGCACCATCAACCTATTCCCTAAAACCAATTTATAGTGCCACAATTGCACCAAGGCAGAAATCGTGTGTCCGAGAGGCCACTCAGTGTCACATATCTTGTATAAGGTAATAAGGGACACAATGGCAGGGGAGCTTCTCCTCTGGCCATCATAAAGATATTAACAAAAAACTAGGGCAATGCAAAAAGTGGCCACAGAATCCACAAAATAGCAAACCTGGCTTAACAGTAGGTAGAGCACTAAATGTAGGGGAAGGTAGTTGGGGTGGGGGGGGGGGGTGCAGGCGTCACACATTGAACCGAGGTGCAGAAACTCCCAGTGTAACTGCAATGCACAAAAGCTAAAGATGAATTTTGGTTCTGCTTAAAGATGCTCCAACTAAGTTTGCTCTAGTTCCACAAAAAGCTCAGCCACCAAAACGCCGACCCTTATTTCTAAATCAACCTCCCACCCCGAAAACCACACATGACATTTAAAGAACGCTCTAAGCTACCATCATAGCAAGTGCTCCAGATAAGAATTTCAGATGGGAGTATTTCACTCCACATATTTAGAATTAGGGAGCAAATGCAAATTCAAGAGAGTAAGAATTTATTCTCTCTTTCACAAGACGTAAAACGTATCTGGTGTTTGGAGGAGTCCCAGCATACAACCAGTAATAGAAATGAGCTGATACATGACTGCAGACCTTGACTAAACAATCAACCAGCACTGAGACAACTGGACCATCAAAGGCCGTGGGGTGAGGTGCGGTAATCAGCACAGTGGAATGGTTCCTGATCCATCAGTGTGCCAAAAGTCATGGAAATGCACAGGGTATGCTTCAGCTTGGACACACTATACCCATCAGCTTGCACGTGCACTTAAGCAGCAGTTTCTGGTCAAGTCAGTGTGGAGAAAAGTCCAATGAGGCAAGAAAACGAAAAGAAGCAGAGGTGATCCTAATTAGAATGCACAGAAAGGGCCAGTCCAGAATATGCACTGCGCCTGCAACTGCATGAAGCATGAATAGCCCCATTTCCTGGCTTGCAAAAAATTATAATTTACACAGCCTTTGCTAGAATGAGAGCCAACCTATCGAACAGTTGAAGTCTCATTGTATTATCAGCACTGTTGCCCTCTTATGGCAGAGTGCAGAAATCTGAAAACTTTTCCCCATAACAATTATTTTGGTTAAACCACATTGATGTCTTTTACTGTTGTATGAAATATTTCTTGAGACCTATGGAATGTGCAAGCAGTTTGCGTTGATGACCCAATTACATTGAGAGACTCACCCCCCCCCCCCAATTGGGTTTTCTCCCCTTTGGAATTCAGTGACAGCAAGGACTCGAGATCATCTACAAAATATAGGTTCTTCTGAATGACTTTGAAGGTTCATGCAACAATTGCGGGGAATCAACCATATTTAACAATGATTGTGACCACGTTGAGGGTTACCAAACCAGATCTAGAGCTTTCAATAACAGGAAAAAAGCGGACTCTTCCTTGGCAAGTGAATCTCAGATAATAATCAGATCTTTGCATCAAGTGCATTAACCCATGGGCAATGCAATTCTAGACAGATACCCAGGCAAGGCACTTTCAACTGTACATATTTGTCTAGTCTCCAAAGTCTTACCAGGTGCTGGAAAGCAGACTATAGAACCGCTGCAATCTGTAGGCTTCACTTTATACTGCTATCCCATTCCACTCAAATACGTATGTCACCTGACGTTTAACATGTCTTAAAGGCATAATCAAAGATTAGAACGATGAAAGGCTTAGCTAGCGTTGAGGGCCTAGACCCTGTTACCTGCAGGATGTATGCATATCTGTGCAGCTGTCCTAATGCATTTCAAACAGGAGTAGGATTGTTCTCAAAATACCTTTGCTTTCAAGGATAGTGCAATAGAATAGAGCACATTTTCTGGTGGTGCTACCTACCTTCAGAAAATGCAGCTCATGTGAAGACCTTGATCCATTCTATGTAGCCCGACATACGGAAAGGAAATTCAGGAGTGACACTGAAGAGTCTGTTCACAAAGCTCGCATGGTGTGCCCCCTTTTGGCCCATGCCATTAGGCACAGCCCTTTGGCCGCAGAACCCCTTTTGGCATAACCACAGTGACATGCAAGTTAATTTGGCGCGAGAGTGATTTGGCCACTAAATGGTGCTAAATGTCAGGATTTGTACTTTAAGTCACTGCCTTCTCCAACGAGACCTAGCATATTTTTAGCAGAATAGACTACTCCATTCGTAGTATGATTCATTTAACATTTTAAATTCTCAGCCGTATAAAAGTTGCCATATTGTAGACATTTCTACAAATCTAAATGCTGCAAGATACTAAATCATATTTTTGTTGAATAATCAGCCCGTCGTTGTGTACAGTAGGGATATCTCTGGGAGCTGCAATTGTAAAAATTGATCTTTGAAAGGGTTAATCTTTGCACCAGTGCATGGAATCCTCAAAGCTGTTGTCACAGGTCTCAAATTGTCTCTGCTAGAGCGGTATGTGAAAAACATCCGTAATATGGCATTGAAGGATTGCATAAACCAAATAATGAGCATATAAAAAGGGTGTCTAAACAGACTCATTGCGGTATGAGGCCTTTCCCCACTACGCACTGGCAGATCAGTGAGAACTGAGATGCCCAAAACATCAGAGTGAGGAACACTAGAAGGGTCACTATTTATTCCTACAAATGAATTCAAGCTCGCTAAGATCACAAACCGCATTCTGCATGCCGAAGGTATCGCCCAACAATGCAACCAAGTGGTTCTTTTTTCAAAGTGGAGCATTTACATTTAGGAAGGTTTGAGCATCTTTTGAATACACCAGTGTTAGCCTTGTGTCTGCTTATTGACAGGTGCCCAGAGTTCAAGTACTGTATCACACTAAATATGCTAATATTTTCTGCAATCAAATGTAAACATGCAAATTGACAAGGGGGGTACTGGGAGTCTCTGCCAGACATTAGTCCTGGTTATGAGAGACTTACCCAGAGTCTTTAGCTCACTATCTTTCACAGAGAAGAAATATCCCCAAACATATCAGTCTTTGTCCTGCCCTGGGGCAGTCCAGCACCGAAATGCTAGGCAATTCTCCTCTGAACAAGAGTACCAACAGCATCCCCAGACACGTGTTTCGGTCTGGTTGGACCTCATCATGTAGGGAGGAGCTGTGCCTCTCTAAGAAGAGCTAAAGACTCTGGGTAAGTGTCTCGTAACCAGGACTAATGTCTGGCAGAGGGACTCCCAGGACCCCCCTTGTTAATTATCAAATGTAAACATGCAGAATAGGCAGACGCACAAGACGTCCAGTCCAGGACTTGCCCACTCCCCTAATCCCTCCATCATGGTCCACACATAGTCTTCCCTCTGACAAATAGAATCACTGCTTCATAAAACAATTAGCAGCTGGGATTTATTAATTGTGGTAATGACGGTGCCGGTTCTTCTGTGAACCCATTCCCGGGAATTGGGACTTCCCGAATCCACTGCCCGATATCCTGGGCCGCCAGGACTTGTATGTCCCGATAGCACCGGGATATCAGTCTGCGGATTCGGTGGTACGAGGACGGCGGCAACCCGCCGGTAGCTCTGGGTGGTTACTGCCGTCCTCGTAATGAGGCCCACTGTTATAGTACGAGTTCTGCAACAAAAAAGTATCCCAAGAGAAATGATAATACAGATTGATCTCAGATTCTTAAATACATAAAACAAATCAAATAACCATGGTTGCATAGATGTGCTTTAATTTAATTCTCAGTCATTGGTACAAGATATGTTAATAATAATGTATAACATTTGTATACACGTACACTTTTTTCCATTTGCTTTGTGGACGGATCTGGTAAGGAAACCACTTTGGAAGCAGCTTTAGGGGTTGGTTAATGCAGAGTGAGTACTGGCAGAATGATTGTAATCCGTTTTTGGGCTGGTTTAGGTATCCTATTGGAGTGGTGCGAGTGGTTTTCTTCAATCGTTTTTGGTGAGCACTGTGTGCTAATCTGGTGGGTTTGTCTAGTGTTTTTTGTGGCTTCTGACCCTGTTTTTCAGTGCTGGCCTACATTCAGAGGGTCCAGTCCGTGGGGTGTAATCCTTTGTTTGTGCCTGGCCTTTTCCCAGTCTCACCCTCTCCCACTCTCCCCCTCCAACTCCAACTCCAAACCCACACACCTCCCCAGATTGGTACGTCCACCTAGTCATAAATGCCACACTTGGATGGAACTGTGAATGCTGAGTAGGTGCCACACTAACAAATAATTGTGGATTTTAGCAATTGCCTCACTTAGATGGAATTATGAATCTTAAGTAAATGCCACACTTGGATCGATTTGGGAATGTTAGCAAGCACCACACTTAGATAGAAATGTGAACCTTAGCAGAAGCCACACTCGGATGGAATTGTGAAAACTGGCCTGCGTCGCATCTGTACAGGAATTTGAGTGTTGGTGGATCACACGCTTGGATGGAGTTGTGGGTGTTGGCAGGTCACGCACTTGGATAGAATTGTGAATGCTAAGCAAACATGGACTCTCAAATCTAGGTACAGCCTCCCCTTTCTCTATTGTAAGGTGAAACATAATGTATTGGGATACCTGGGCCTCTCTCCCGCTCTGCAGGACTCTTGAATCTAGATGTGACCTCCGTCTCTGGCAGTTATATGTTGAGACCCACCTATTGTGGAACCTAGACCTTTCTCCCACTCTAGAAGACTATCATATCTAGGTATAGCTACCATCTTTATCTGCTATATGGTGAAACTTAGTGTATTGTGCAATTTAGGCATCTTCACAGCTTTGCAGGACACTAAAGTCTAGGTATGGCCTACATCTTTGTCTATTGTATGGTGAAACGTGGTGTATTGTGGGACCTGGGCCTCTCTCACCGTACAGAAATCTCAAAATCTGTGATAGTACTATGAATTTACTAGTCTTCATCACAGTCAGAAAATTGCTAGAAATGATTAGCATTACGTTGGCTCACACAGAAAATTGTAGTTAGGAACTATTATCATTGCACTGAACCAAACATAGAAAGTGCCCACTGTGATAGTACTTTGAATCTACTAGTCTGCATCACCTGCCTGTGCCATTCTCCTACAACTGGTTTACTAGGGTTCATGCTATGATACCGATTTATTTACATGCTTAGGAATTGTTCTTGCAAGATTGATTCAGATCTAGTAAGCTACCTTCTCTCACATCTTGAAAGTACCCCCTCTGATGCATGCGCTGAACAATTAGAATTGCCCTCACAACTAGACAATTCCGTAAGTTTCTTACCTAGGTTTTAAATCATACCTCAACCAACACGCTCACCTTGCATATCACTACACGTACTCTCTCCTCTACACCATCACTCAATAAGAGTGCAGCTATACCCCTCGATCAATTTCAGCCTAGCTGCTCACATACGAACATTAACAAACACCTCATCATTCTATAAAAAGCAGCTATACCCCATGACAAACAGGCCTAGCTGCACACCTAAGCGTCCTACAGGCCCAACGCAGCCAAAACCCTTTCCTGGTGTCCACCCGCCAGACTGCACACATTCAACTGACATCAATACTGGTTTATAGTGATATTTTCGAATGCCATTTTCTCAACACCAAATTTGCAGAATTTTTTTTTCCCCCCCCCCGAATGTTTTTTTTTAATTTTATTTTTAAAATGGGGGTTTCCCCCAAACCCCTGTTTTTTATTTACACTTTTTTTTTTTACTAACGAAACCCAAAAAAAACAAACAAAATAAAACATTCGAAAACAAAAAAAAATGTTAAATGTTTGACATAATGGTCATTTGAAAATATGTTTCCGAAAATATGACCCGGTACCATCAATACCACCACCAAGATTTAAATCCTCCAAGATCGGCGGTAACAGTTTCCCTGTGAAGGCCGCCAAACTTTGGAACTCACTACCAAACGAGCTGAGAGCTGATCTACCCTATCCACTCTTCAGAAAGAACCTCATCACCCACCTTAATCTATCCGAAGACTAATTCCCTTTCTTTAAACTGTTGTACTACATGACACCCCACCCTTGAGTATAAACTTCTGTATATTAATATGTAAATAAATCTCCTGTACATTTACTATATATGCATACCACTATATACCTTTGCATATTACAATGTAAATAACTTTGCCGAAATGTGTAATGGCACATTCTTAGCTTTACTTCTTGTCTATCTGATTTGCCTTTGTATACGGTTTACCATTATGCAACTTTGTAAGCTTTGCATATCCTTGCTGCGCCCTGCTACCTTTGGGTCCGGTGCGCTTTACAAATTCAATAAACCTAAATGCTAGGATGCAGCTACCATCAGGCAATTACATCAGCTGCACACATAACTGGTGCCCCCAAGCACCCTACGACACCTTATTCTCTCAACTGACCTGGACTACGGTCCCCGAGGGGGTTCAACCTACCAGCGCTTTGAGGTCATAGAAATTATATATAGAGCGCTATATAAATGCCAAATAACAAGTGACTCATTAGAAACTCACTTTCTTTACTCATTGCATACAGCATCTTTGAGTGATCACTCGGAGTAAACACTAATTTTAAAACGTGTCATCCACACGCATTTATGTGCTCAGCGTGAGTGCTAACAGTCAAACTAAATGTTCTCAGGCAGCTCAGCGACGTTATGCAGCATAACTTTAAATACAAGCCATTCTCTGTGTGCAGGAAAAGGAGGATTTACCTGCAACAGCGATGCGTCCCTCTCCAGTAATTGTGCACCAAAACATACTGGTGCCCATAGGTCCCTGTGCTCTGCTGGCCACAGCCAACAGGGCGTGCCAAAAAGGGGAGTTACACTGAATGAGCTGTGCCAAACCATCGAGCACGCTGAATGGCTCGCACCCAATCATCATGATCCGAAACTCGCATGGGCAGAACTAATGATGCCGACCCCAATGCCATCTACTGGTGGAAAGAGGAAGATCTTAATATTGTGACAAGCTAGTGTAAATGTATGCATTGAAAAATGAAATGTGCCGTAATTGCAAGAATGTCATGCGTAAAAAGGGGCAATACGCCCCTTATCTGGAGGGCTGAGATAGAAATGTACAAGATGAAGACAAATTCATTTATCTTTCCAACCTAAACAGTTAATTGCCCACGAGATAATTCAACATGTGGCAGCTGCTTATATGGGATCTTACTATATTGAGGAATAGAACAGAAGGTCAGCTCCATAGGCCAAAATGGCTGTGAAAATGGAACACAGATGGGGTTGTCTTTTCCAATACCACAAATTTCGTTTGGGGGTGGGGGATACACGTGTATACATTAGCGTGATGTGCAAATATTAGGAGTCAAGGATTGCCCTATTGGGCCCACTAGTTCACATCACAGTGAAAGAGCATGTAAAGACAATGCAGACTTTTGCTTCCACAAGTTGTGTTTCCATTGGTGAGGAATGAAGAAATCAAAGTTAACTAGCCAAACACATGAATAGCAGTAGTGGGGAAAATAGATTCAACATATATCTGGGTATCTATTCCCAACCAACCAAGGAACAAATGGCAATGGAGATTACATAACCAGAACAAGTTTATATTGGCTTGCAGGTGAAAGAAAGCTATTGGAACACACCCATTATTATAGGAAAGTGGGAGATGCCCAACGGTCCCTAAAATACATATATGGCTTGGAAAAGGCATATTGGCATCTGGAAACTGGGACAGAGGCAGGGTACGGTTGTGAAATACACTCAATATGTGCCAAACGACAAAGGGAAACACGGATTTACTGAAGGAGAGTAAACTCTGGGAGCTTTACTGAATATCAACACTGGATTCAACCCTAGAACCTCTGATGCCTTCATCTTCTCTTCCTACCTCTACCCTCCTTTCATCTTTGTGTCTCAAACAGTCTTATTCATAAGCAACACATGTTGGACTGGATGATCCTAGGCAGCCACCTTCTCTATAGCTTTAAAAGACACGGTCTATCCTAGTGGGGACTAGGTAAATCATGCCATCACTAAACTTAGGATATCCCAAAGCACATCGAGCCGTTCATGCATCCAGACTATACATTCACAATTTCATAATTTTCATCTCTCCACTCACTCTTTCCCTCAATTCCGACTATCCCTTTTTCTATACCTAGCCCATCTGTAAACCCTGATTTTAATTTTCCTCCAGCAAATTAAGTTCTGGTGATCCGTGGTTGGGGACAGAGTACGCCCTCAAATCTCAGACAATGATAGGCACCATTATGATGGCGATTCCATGCAATATAAAAGCACAATAAATTAGAGGAGTCAAGTTCATTTAATTCTGGCTAATAATCAGAAATAGGTTTGTTTTTATTTACTTTGAAGGAATCTTTGTTGCCCGATATTGTGCAACCTTTCTCTACTGCGTTAATTACGTAGCATACATCCATTTTTCTTCTGTAGGGCAACAATGTGCGTAGCCCTTTAGACCAATAATGTCTCTAAAGTCATTAAGTCCCATATATATTGGCAGATCACCTGCTGCATGAGGGTACAGAAAAATGAATGAATCCAGGCAATACAAAATAGTTTGCAGTCAGATATAGTTTTTCATTTGGAGAAGACATAGGCAAGTTATATTTTCTTTTTATGACAATGTAACTGAACATATCTCAAAGGTTTGTATAGATAAGTGACATGTGGTACAAAAAGAACCTGGCATTCGACACTTTCATTAACGAGACAGAAATGATCCAATTGTGGCTTAGAAACAGTCATATAATTGGCATGATGTGATGGTAGAGAACCAACTAGGAGATCAGAAAAAGAAAGGACCTAAGCATGTAACGTGCACTGCAATATTCCCTCCAAGTCAGGCAGTATATCTAAGCCGTTGCAGCATATAGCCATCCAACAAGGGTATAAATCAGGCCAGTACATGGAGATGAAATGCTGAGGAGGGGAAAGAGGCATGACACCATTAAAGTGTGCAAGCCCACAGACGGACAAGAAATACAAATTCTGAGAAGAGGATACAAATAAACAGAAGTTGAGTCCAGCAATCTTCACCAGTAACCTGACCAACACACCACTTCGTCCCTGTTGCCCTATACCCCCTAAAATCTGTTTTATAAGTAGGGCAAAGGAAGTGAAATTGTACATGGACTACAGTTTCAAGCTATCTTGTGGATCCTGAGGAGCAGTGAGGATCCTGAGGAGCAGTGACAGAATGTAAGTTGGTGAGGGTGGGAGAGCCTGCTTTTTATTAAACTATAAAAGCAAAAAGCAATTGGGTTTCTAAAAGCGAGATCTGCTAAATCGGACCCCACTCTCACAATGTTCCAAGACAAAAAGCGTATTCCAATCATGTGCCCTGTCGTGTCAGCCCACTGGCATCCTAGCTGCCCTGCAGTGCCAACAGAGCTGGGTCAAAGGTCACATGTGCATTTCTGACCACAGTTGCTGAAACACAACTTTCAGACAGAGATGGCCTTTTAACTGTACGCACCTCTGGTTCAAAATAGCACAACTGTGTACCCCAGCAGCAGGTTAATATATTTAGACACAGTGGCTACTGAGATTACACAATTATACAGCCACAAGCATTTGCTGTTATTTATTGTCAGATTGGTGAACGACGACTCAATCATGACAGGGCCAGGTGTCTATTAAGCGGTCTGAGTTGGGAGTACCCACAACAACCACTTTATCATCTTCCTGAGAAGGGTTCTCATCTTCCTCTAGGGAACAGGAACACTCATTTGGAGTTCCACTGGGAATGACAAAGTTACTCACAGTAATGACTACCTTTCTTCTAAGTCCATAGTCCCTTTCTCCCCCATACTTGTGGGACATTCCTTCCATCGGAACGGGACCAGAGCACTTTTGAAGAATCAAAAATTACTTTTTTCCTTATGCAGGGCCATCATACGTGACCCCGCCTTCCTGAGCTACGCCCGGCACATCACCCGTCAGTCCTTTTCTATCGCCAAAGTCGAAGGACCATTATCAAAATAGAGGATACTGGTTAGAGGGGATGGCGGGCGTATGGAGGAAAGTGGCCTGTGGACTTAGAGTAAGGTATTCACTACAGTGACTAACTTGGTCATACTCGCACATCCCGCCCACTTTCCTTCATACTTGTGGGAGATTCCTAAGCACTGACCAAAGGAACTCTGGGTGTATGGAAGGGTCCCCCATAGGAACACATTGTTAAGAACTGCCTGGCCAAATTGGGCATCAGAACGGGATCTCAGGTCAAGACAATGTCTGCCAAAAGCCAAAGGGGAAGCCCACGTAGCAGCCTTGGCTATTGACTCCCAAAGGACGCATTATTGGAAGGCAATAGCAGCCGCTTTGCCACAGACCAGACGTGCATGAATGCCCTTTGGGAGCTGAAGGCCTGGAGTTTTGTAGGCCTCGGAAATACATGAAGCTATCTAACGAGAGATGGATGCTTTCAAGGCTGGTTTCCCTTTTGGGTCACCAAACGTAACAAAGATTTGTGAAGAACTTCACAGTTTGCCCTTTCTGTTGTGGTAAAACTTCAGAGCACGTCTGACGTCTAGGTTGTGTAAAACCTCCACGACATCAGAGACCGGATTCAGAAAGAAAACTGGTAAAGATAGTGACTGGTTTTAATGGAATTCAGAAACATTTGGAAGGAAAAAAGGAGCGCGAAGCACAACCTTATCCTTGCAGAAAATTAGGAACAGATGCTCGATAGAGAGCTTGAAGCTCGCTTATTCTTCTCACAGATGTTACTTCACTGAAGGCGGCCACATTCTAGGAGAAAAAAAACGTGAGCTCTGTAGTAGCCATTGGATCAAATGGCTTGTGACCCAAAGCGGTAGGGACCATGTTTCGATCCCATTTTGGGTGAAGAGGCCTGACTGGCAGAAGCCAGTGAAATGCCTCTTGATTACCGAGTTTGTCAGAGAAAAAGAGCAATTATCTGTAGAAAGATAAGCTGCAATGGCTGCCAGATATGTTTAGATATAATGAACAAGACACGGTCAACAGAAAGCCATTTACTTTTGTACTGTGCTCCTGTAGAAGGCTTATGCGCCTCCTGCATTATGACCGCGTGGATTGAACCACCATTTTGTCACCTGCTGAAGTGATGTGTGTCACAGGTTTTAGCGAGGCCATTGTCACTAGAGGGATTGTAGCGGCTTTTTAGCCCCTTGACGGGGAACCTCGGCAGAGTCGGTTGTAGCCGACCTGGAGTGCTTTTCAGCCTTTTTGGTTTTTGCAGAAGAATTAGCCCTCAGTGAGGGATCCTCGGCAGGCCGTTGCTTGAAGACTTCAGGCCTTTGCCCTCTTTCATTGCCCCCTCAGCAGGACTGGCACAACCACAAGATTGTTTGTGGTAAAGCTTAGGGTCATGCCCGGTAGCCAGAGCTCCTAAAAAAAGGAGCACCTCGATCCCGCTGGTCTTTGAAAAAGCATCCGATTGGGGATTCTCTTGGTTTTACCCCGGTACCTTAAGTCACTTGGGATGGATGGATGGATGGATGGATGGGACGCGGATAGATGAATGAACGGTTGAATGGGACGGATAGAGGGAATGGATGGATGGAGCAGACGGATGGGACAGATCAATCTGATGGATGGATGTGATGGATGAATGGATTGATTGAACGGATGTTCACGTGCCTCGTCTCGGGCGCCTTAAAGATAACCATCATATCACATTGCTACGCTTACTCTCTACTAAACACCATCATTCAACTAGATCACAGCTATACCCCCCACCCCCCCTCGATTATTTCGGCATAGCTGTTCACGACCCCATGAACACCTCATCACCCTAATAAAACACAGCTAGCCAAGCACATTCTGGCCTAGTTGCACACATATGCGTCATTCAGGCCCTAAGCAGCCAGAGCCCAGTCTGGGTGTCCACCCACCAGACTGCACACATCCAACTGATATCTTCGGCACCTCACCGAATGCTAGGACGCAGCTACCATCCGGCAATTACAACAGCTGCGCACATATCTGGTGCACCCATGCACCCTACGACACTATCTCTCTCTACTGACCAGAACTACGGTTCCTGAGGGTGTTCAACCAGCGCTTTGAGGACATACCAAGGATATATAGAGTGCTATATAAATGCCAAGTAACAAAACATAACCTGACAGCAAACCTCCTAGGCTTAGTACGTTTAGTCCCAGACTGAGAAACTTCAGGAATCTCCCACCCTTCGGCTGAAGCAGGCCCAGAAGCGTTGGGCTTAGGCTTAGCCCATTGATGGGGAATGTCAGAGGAATATCCGGTCTTTGTGGTCCCATTGATCTTCTGTGATGGTCTGCAACGCCTCCAGATGGGACAATATACATCCTCCCACTGGAGTGGGACCGATGGAAAGCATCATGAAGAACCTCGTTTGAGAGCACGACCCGCGAGTATAAGCTGCTTTAGCTGGGGTTTGGCAAGGACCGACAAGGATTTAGCCATTTGCATGCTTGCCTTCGGTTTTTGTGAGCTCCTCATCAGTTGAGGAGTGGAACAGATTGGCGGGAGAGGTCTACGCCAACCATAAGGCCCTGAGCGGAAGTGGACACATGATGGGCCGCGGCCTTCAGCAGGTTTTGAGCCAGAACTTTGGCATCGGATAAGCCGCCCTTTGAGCCCGTCAGGAGGAATAAATTCCTGAAACTCGGCAAGTTCCTTCCACAGCTATTCAGCATTAGCCTGTTGCAGCTGAAGGGCTGAATTGGAAAATCCTCTTTGCCCCCACTGTCAAGAAGCTTCTCCTCTTTGGAAAGGACTCGGGACGCTGCCGTGGAGGATGGCTTAGCCTGGAGCGTAGCTGCTGCCACCACCGATGAGGGGAGTGGACATGCAGTCAAGGAGGTGTCTTTCGACGCGTGTAGTGAGCGTCAACTTTGTTTAGGTGCTGCCCGGAATGAGGTTTTTCCCCCAGACCTTTTGGGCTTTGGCCAGGACATCCTATTAAAGGAAAAGGCTGGTGCGCTCCTGCAACAACAGAGTAAAGGCTCCAGAAAGTACACCTTCATGTGGAGTGAAAGGTTTGGGTATTGGAATATCTTGCAACGCCATCATATCCACAACACTGTTGTAAAAGGTTCTAATAGAGCAGGGCGGGTCATCACTATCCTGGTCCGCTTGATCTTCATCCAGTGCGGCGGGAACAGAATCCTGATCCGCAGCATGTGGCACCTCAGTCCCAGAGGGCATACTGGACTATAAAACAGGAGTCTTTTGCACAGGTGACAGTGGAGTTAGTGCAGTTAGGGGCCCCACTGAAAGTGGGGGAGGAGGCACTATAGGGACCGGCAGAGGAATTGCCGGAGCAGGTTGCGGTTCACGTGGCTTAGGATACATTTCCTTGAATAGACCCTTAACCCCTTAAGTGCCAATGCTCGTCCTTTTTGCATAGACTTGCATAATAGCCTGGCACTTAAGCGGTTAAAGTATGCCTCCGTAGCATCTGAAACTTGCCAAAAACAGCATCCTCAGAAGAAGGCCTAGGCACTGGAGCGGGTAGAGGCCGCTCTAAAGGGGCATACCCCCAGGATTGCAGAGAGGATGGTTGCCAAGATGGCACTATTTTTACAATGGCTCAACACACTGTGCGATACTGGACCTTCCTACTACATGGGAATATGTATGATCAATACACCAAAAAAGGTCCTCTGGCAAATGTCACTACTCGTGTCCCCCCACTGCCCCTTCTTAGAAGAGTTTAAACCAAATAATAGCTCTTCCAATATGGATCAATTTCCTTCCAAAATACAATGTTATTATACAGTTCAAAAAATACATTTACAAAAGAATACATACCATATTTCACAAAATTATTAAAAGTCCATTAACAACATTGAACGTCAATTCGTATCAACAACTCAATTCATATAAAACAATTGATACACAAAATTATGTATTGTCCCCCATTGATTTGCCGGTCAGTATGACCTGGTACTACACAGCGTCGATCATAATGACTCCCAAGTCGCGCTATGTTTTTCGTAGCCCAACTTATAGGATTCTGTCCTGTGTGGCTTGAATTTGCCGGACATTCATCAGGGGCAAATCTGTGTGCACCTCAACTTAAAATCCTGTGTAATCCTGAGGATCCCTATGGGAGAAAAAGACACAATACATTCTAAGTGACTGGTCTTGTAATTAGACCTACCCCTTTCATCCCTCCTATAGGGGAATCAGGTTAGATATACATTTCTGTATCTGATTGTTAAGGCTGTAGATGCCACTTCCACCACAATGCAAACTTACGTGTTGCCGACTTTCCAATTTCAGGATGGAGGTCAGCTTGTCCCGTTAGGCCTCACCTAGAAGGATAAAAGCATCATCCACTTACACTGCAATAGTGTATATCATGTATTTGTAACCACTCTTATTCCTGCATTGATAAGCAAAAAGGAGACTCTTACCATATAATGAAAGACAAAAATAAAATCTGTAGATTAGTGCCGTCTTTAAGTTGCAGTATACTGCTAGAACAACTTCTAGTTGTGGCATCCCATTATTAGCATCCTGGGAACAAACTCCAAATAGCAGGTCAAGACCCCAGTACACTAGCGTCTTTTCTTAGGAGGCCTGCAAATATCCATAAACTAATAAGTGGAAAGCCCAGGGGACCAACATCTATCTGGATTTCTATTTCCCTATTTCATGCTAGGAAATCTTACCCTTTCCACAGTGGAACTCATCCTCGCTGAAAATCGCGGGAGAAAACCTGCACTTCTGCATTCAGTTAATTAACTATGCAATGAAGTAATCACGTTACGCGGCGATACCAATCCACATCGAATCCCGGCCTGGAGGCTATCAATTATGTGGCTGCTGTACTTGAAAAAAATCCAAAAAAAAAAATCCAAAAAAAAAAAAATCACAAATTGTAGGGAAGGCTACGGGACTTCCTTGCTCCCCATATGTGTCTCCATTTGGTTTAATGTCACCATGAGATACAATCTCCCTCGTTTTCACATTCAATCCATCCTATTCCTCCCACAAATGTTCGTGGACATTTAAATGGACAGGATTTTGAAACATATCCTCACACCAACACTCTCAAAGAGGCAATATTGAGCTGATCTGGCATCTTATCTACCAATTAGCAAAGTTAAAACACCATTTTTAGAAGTGCAATAATTGCCAAAACATTGTACCCCAAACCAGCCTGCAACACAGAAGGCTCAGATCTTAATACATATTGTATAGCGCAATACCATTTTGACATTTAGTAGGTATAGTCCTCAAGCAGTAAAAAACACATCCTAATACAAACAATACAAGTAGACAACATGCATGAATGTCTCCCCATCACACCCAAGTGTATTCTATGATTGATTGACAGTGAAAGCCTATGTTACATTGTGCCATTCAATATTCTCATCGAGTCCTCTTATGTGGCTCTGGATCAGGAAAATATGTTTCTGTTCAAGGTTTATCTATTTTCTGTTAACATCTTCCTGCGATTTCATCTTTATTTTTGATAGGATGGTCCAGTCAAATTCAGTAAAGGCATGTTTCTTCTCCGTAAAATGCTTAAGGGTGCCAAATCGATTTTATTTTTAACGCAACTCCTGTGTTCAATCATTCTTGTCTTGCATTTTTATATTCGTCTTCCCAATATAAATGCAAGGACAAGGGCAATTAATTATATAAATAACATTTTCTGTATTGCAATTAGTGTACTCTTTCAACGGTTCCAGGTCATTTAATCGCCTGCAATTTCATCCCGTCATTTCAACATGTACCTTCCATCGAAAATGCTCATTGTTTATTTTATTTTTTTTGGTAGTACCTTCAGTTTAAATATAAAATTGTCCCATGAATTGAAAAAAAAATGTGTCAAAGTTAACTGGATCCACATATACCAAGGGAGCCGACGTAGGAGGGAGCGAGACTGACAGTTGAAACCGAGCACACCAATTCTTTGGAGGGAGGAAAGGATTCTTATCCACATAACGTGGAAAAGGCTGCTCGGTGCCAACCGTTGAGAATGTTGCTGTGAGAATTAGTCAAAATGGCATCCGCGGACTGCGGGGGTTGGACCGCCATTTTGTTACTGCCTGAGGTGAACTGCGTCATAGGTGTCAGTGAGGCCGTTGTCACCATAGGGGTATCAGGGGACTGATGTTCCATTTTAGCCCTGTGACATGGAACCTCGGCAGAGCCAGGGTGCTAGCAGATCTAGCGTGCTTTTGCGACCCCTTAGAGACTGCTGAAGAAATAAAAAAGGTGTTTAACTGCCTCCTTTGCCCCCTCAGCAGGATCGGTTAGACCACAGGCCTGAGTGTGGGAAGGCTTAGGATCACCTCCTGCAGCCAGAGCCCTCGGAGCTCCCCCCCGATCCTCAGGGGTAACCGCGGTCCGTTTTGTTTCCTTAACGGAAACCTCAAGGCGAGTCTTGGTACACTTAGTTCCAGATTTGGAAACCTCAGGAATTACCCCTGTGAAAACAGCTGCAGAATTACTGGGCTTCACCTTAACCCCCAGGTGGGGAACCCCAGATGACGATCCGGTCCTGGCAGCCCCCTTAGGGAAGGTTAGATCCCTTTCACGACACCTCAAGGGAGATCCCTGGTACCTGAGCCACTTTGGCCCCTGCCGGAACCAGAAGGTCCCAGGAAGGAGTCCCCTGGCCAGGGTGCCTACAAAGGAAGGAACTTACTTTTTACTTCAATAAACTGCTGTAAATGTGGAGGATTAATCTGCTGGAACACCTCAACCCACCTGACAAGTTGACACTGGAGTCCCCCGACAGAAAGGGAGTCGCAGTAGAATCAAGAGTCCCACCGGTGTTCCGGGCCCAAGCACTCCAGAGAGTGGGGATCCTCCCTCGCGAAACGACGTACACATGAAGAACAGGACACAAATCCCAGACGCTCTGGCATAGACAGAAGAAAGTGGAACTGGAGCAGGAATATGAAGGACAAGGGACAAAAAAGTAATTATTGATGCTTCAAAAGTGCTCTGGGTGGGCCAGGGATGTTTATTGGTTGTGTGCATTTGTTAGTTTAATTAAAAGTCCTATTTTTAATGGAGCTTTGGTTAGACATGCTTTTATTTTAGAACCAATGAACTGCATATGCACTGACTCGCAGCAGTATAACCTGCCTTTGGCTTAGGTTACCAAATGAGGTGAAAGAGGTATATAAATCGGTTGTGTCGTTTCACCTTTATTATTTCGACCACTGCTGGTTGTGTAGAAGTGTGGGGCTGAGCGGGCCCATTACCCACTACTTATTACCTGTAAAATGAGCACTTTGTGCTGTCTAACATGCATTTTGCTTGCAATATACAAAACTTCCGCTTTAGGAAAGCTACCCGAGCAAAGAAATGTGCTTAAGTAATCTTGGTGGCTGTGTTTCTGAAGTTGAATATGGATGTTGGCCAGTAGCAGAAACATCTTAGTAAGGACATAATGAGGCACAAGCTTGGAAATGTTGGAGAATCATAGGTGCAGCTTGAGAAGGGCTTTCCAGACGTACGCTGTTATTTGGTTGACCCAAGCTGATAGACCAAGACAACTTGAAAAGTAAGAAAAGATATCCGATTACTGGAGTTTCTCTCAGGGGGAGGAGGGGAATGACAACACTATCCTGAAGAATCCACATCCTACGAGGCTCTGTTCAAAACTTTGCAGCTCAAAGATAACCAAAGATCACTACCTGCGCAGAAATTCTCATAAGCAGTGCGACAAATCCTGGATGTCGTCAATTCCCCCCTAGAGAAGCTCCTTCCTATGAGGCCAGGGAGGTGAGGCCGCTACCAGATAGTCCCCCTGGGAGTGGTACTCAGCGGGTGGATCTCATGGCAGAGGGAAGCCCCCCCATGGGATAAGTGACAACCTGGGGAGAACATGGTATGCCCATAGCCCACCTAGCCCTATTACACCTTCCTCACCAACCACCTACAAGACCATTCCTAGTGTTCCTATCGATCGATCGATTTCCTTAAAACTAGTAAAGTAGGAAGAACTGGGTCGAGGAAGAGTGTGTGCTCCTCAAGGGACCTATATGCCTAGGTACTGAGATGTGGAAAAGACCATCTGACCCAATGCAAGACCTCAAGATCAGGACTGAGATGAGGAAGAAGTGCAGAAGAATAAAGAGCACCTCTGTAAACCATACTGAGCGGTCTATTCTTTCTAGACTTCCTATTGGCTGAGACACATCTGAAATAGAACAGGGATATTCAAACAGAGAGAGAAAGAGAGAGAGAGAGAGAAAGAGAGAGAGAAATCCTCCATGGAGGAACTGGGAGTGGCAGAGCCCCGGGGAGGACCCGAATAAAGCAATCAAGGAGCTAATGCTTACCCATTGGCAGACACGTACCAGAGAGCTCCACTGTGGTTGGGTGTGTCTGGAAGCAGGACGAAGAAGCACCAGCTGATAGAGAGCTGGAAGGCAGGGCCCACCTTGGATGCAATGCCTGGAGCAGGAAGCCGCTGCAGAGCTTGGACGGGGTAGGAGGTATCCGAACTGGGGCGAGAGACCCAGAAGCAGCCGACAGACCGGTGAGCAACCAGAGGAGGTTTGGGAAACGAGGAGGCTTGCTGGGAACCCGCCCCCCTCCAGAGAGATTATACCACAGTGGGACACAGGTCTGGGACCCGTATCCAATAAGGAGTGGCATTTAGAGTAATTTTATTTCTGGCAGTGCCTGGGAGAATGGGAGACCAGGGCTGCCTAAACCACGAGCGAAAGAAACCAAAGGGTCCTGGGTCCCAAGAGAAAGAAACCAAAGGGGTCTGGGACCCAAGAGAAAGAATACCTGGCAGGATAGTGAACCAGGTACAATTACAATTATTGAGAATCAAGGAGAGCCAAGAATGAATTGGGATCCACACGTAATAACGAACGGCCTCCAAAATCATCATCATAGTCACAGTACCTTGCAGGATAGTGAACCAGGTGCACTGTAAACATGATTATATGGCATTTATAAAGTGCCTGCCTTCGGGCTCCCCAGCACTTAAGGGTCTGTATCTGCAACCCTACCGTCCCTTTTCTCTGCACGCCACTCGCTGGCTGCGCTTGCAAGCTAACTGCGCTTCCCCCTTCCCCTCCTCGCCGCACTTGCACAATCTGAATGACACAAGGCCTAGTAAGATAGTTATTTTGTCCTCCCTCCGTTTCCCCCTTCTTGTCTTGTCGCGCCTAGAAACGCTTTTGTACAGGTGCGTTATAAATGCCATATCATATCAATGTCCACCATGGAAAGGGAAAACATACTGTTTTCCCCTTCCCTGGCAGCCATTTTAAAAAAATGTTTTTGGAACAGAAAAAGGAACAGAAAAAAAAAAAAAAAAAAAGAAATGTGGGCCCCAGGGCTTATTGCTTAAACAGTGATTAGGGGTTACAACATCAAGCCCCAGAAAACGACAGTAAGCCTCAAAATGTGCACTCACCACTAGACACTGAATAATGGCAATCGACTCTAGGCGAATAAGATATGGTGTGCTGTGTTTATGTTCATGACGGAGGTGGCCAGTGACTTTATGTATGGATTGTAGCCTACACCTTAACAATTTTATCTCCAAATATAGACATACAAAAAAATAATCCATGAAATGCCCAGAGTGCTGGCAATCAATTAGCCTAAGACAGGGGGTCTACAACCTTTGGCTCTCCAGATGTTTTGGACTACAACTTCCATCATTCCCAACCAGCTTAGTTAATAGCCGGACATGGGAGGAATTGTAGTCCAAAACATCTGGAGAACCAAAGGTTGCAGACCCCTGGCATAAAGGGTAACAACCCGAACAAAATTCAGCCACTCCAAGCCGAAAACAGAGGTGTCAAAAAATACAAACAAATCCGGCAGACACTCCACCCCCAGAAAATAGATTACCATTGCAAAAAGCCATCAACTTGAAGGGGGGGGGGGGAGGGGCAAATACGAAATATCCATGGGAAACAGGAGACGGCCCTGCTTCCGTCATTACTAAGCCGTTAGGCAGTTCAATATTGAGTTGAAGGTCCACCAGGGATACAGGCCAAGACAGAGGTTATATACTTACTTTTCAGAACTACCAAGACATTGACCACGATGTTCAAAAACATTGTGCCCCCAAGCATCAAAACAGAGACAGGTCAATACTCAGTAACTTCTAGTCCTGTGATGCAGGAATGAGGAGCACGGCTGACTTTGAACAATCATCAGAGAGAAAAGGCATACATGGGCCCCATTGAGAAATCTGTAGTAATGTGGCAGAGTGCGCACAACTCCAAAAGAGCACAGATCATATTGCTATACTTGGCCATTCAGCCAACATCCCGGGGTCTAACAATCTACCAACAGAACTACCCAACAAAACCCCCTGTGCTACAGTGATAGGACTAATACTCAAAAATACATAAACACAAAGACCATATGAGTTTGTCACCTCAACCTAGGACAACCCCGATTAAAATGTGGCATTGTGGTAGATAATACGATATATGGCGTTTATAACGCACCTATCACAGGTGTTTCAAGGCACGAGGCTAGGGAGGGGGGAACAGAGGGGAGACTGACACCTGGCCTAGTAGGATCGTTGTCTATCAGATCACGCAAGTGCATGGGTAGGGGGAGGGGAAAGTGCAGTACATGGGAAAAAGAATAAACAATAAGTAGAAAACGGCCCATTGGTGGCAAGTGCAAGGATAAGTGCAGGCATCAGGTGGTGGTGGGACTGTTAGGGATGCAGAAAATAGTCCCAAGTGCAGGGGTTGCAGGAAGGCAGTGCAGAGGTGCAACTTGCATGGGGGAGGCTGGAGAAAGAGTACCTGGGCCCGAGATGAGAGGGTGGCCAGGTAACCAGTGCCGAATCAGTTTCAGCTAGGAAGTCAGCAGGGGAGAAGAGGAGAAAAAGCAGAAGCGAAGAACAAGGTTTTGAGGTGCTTCCAGAACCGGAGATGGTTCTCATCAAGTTTCAGGTAGGCTGTTCCAGAGGGAGGCCCCAGCCGAAGAAAGGAGATCTACAACCAACGTGTTGCTTGGAGAAGTGACTAACCTTGGGGGAGTTGGAGGCGGATGAGCGAAGAGCTCGAGAAGGAATATATTTAGGCAGAGAGAGTTGAAGGTATTGAGGCCCTAGGCCCCAGAAGGCCTTGTGGACAATGCAGACGGTTTTGAAATCCTTGCTCCCACTGGGAGCCAGTGCAGGGTTTTCAGTCC
This sequence comes from Ambystoma mexicanum, assembly GCF_040938575.1. Taxonomy (NCBI): domain Eukaryota; kingdom Metazoa; phylum Chordata; class Amphibia; order Caudata; family Ambystomatidae; genus Ambystoma; species Ambystoma mexicanum. The sequence continues at coordinate 628,525,505 of NC_090928.1, read as the reverse complement.
TGGAGAGATACGATCCCTGGGCTTGAGGCCAAGGACAAGTCTTGCAGTCCTGTTTTGGATGAGTTGCAGAGAGTAGAAGTAGGCAGATTTAGAAAGAGGCTGTTGCAGTAGTCCAGCCCATAGAGAACCATAGCTCTGGAGACAGTGAACTTCTGGGGGGGGGGGGGGGGGGGGGAGAGGAGAGGAAAGGAAGAATACTTCTGAGGAGGTGCAACTGGTAGTGTGACTTCTTAGAGACGGCAGAGATGGGAGGAGAGAAGGAGAGTGTGGAGTCGAAGAAGACTCAGAGGATTTTAGTCTCACAGGTGGGAGCAGAAAGAGGGCCAAGAGAGGCTGGCCAGAGAGTTCCCCCCCATTTCAGGTTACCGCCCCCTTTCTGTGTATAGGCCTCCATGACAGTTTGTCGTCCTTTTCCTTTCCGACCTTTCTCTGCCATTGAAGAGCAATTTTCGTGCCCAGCTTATTTGGCAATCATTGGTCTCTCCACTCTTCTTGTGAGGGTCTTAATCTGAGGGTCTTGATCTGCACTCCATCTAAGGCCAGCGGTCACCTATTGCTTTCCACACTCTAGGAGCAGGCTCTTCCCATCTTCTTGCATCTGCCGACACTGCTGTTCCAGTCCTGCAGCTCTTCACAATGACAGTTACTGTGTGCCACCAGTGTCAGCGCTCCTGAATACCTGTTGCGCCTCTATGTCTGTGCTGGAGCTGCGTGTCTATGTGCCACGGCTGTAGCTCTTCCGTGGGGTCAGAAGCGTGATGGCACTCTGGGAAGGTGGGTTCAATCTAGGTGGTGTGCACCCACTCACTTATGCCTGGGGTTGGCCAGGTGTTTGCCCCCAGGTCCGGCCAGGCCACTCTCTGGCGTATGTCCTGCTGTCTTTGTGGTGTCTGCCCAGAGCTTACAGGCCGCAGTCCGACCAGGCGTCAATCTGGCCGCCGGCCCTTGCACGCCAGCACGGCCCACCCAGTGTTTGTGTCCCTCAATTGCCTCCCGATGGTACTCCCTCTCCTCATTTGTGCGTTTCAGTCGCTGCGGTGGCGAGGGAGACAAAGATGGGCAAAAGGCGGGCGGGGGAGTCAGCTGAAGTCTGCGAGTTGGGTCTCGCAGTTGCGTTTGCACGAGCCACTGCTCTCTGTAGTGAGCTTGCGTGCTCCGCGGTTCGTGTTCTTCTCTCCCTCTGTGTCGGCTCAGCACTGCTCACAGGGGGGCGCTCAGTGTTGTGGCTGCCACCATGTATAGGGTCGCACCAACTAGCCACGTGGGTTTCCACTATATGTAAGGAGTGTCTCCATTCAAGCTTCTGCGTGCACCCTTTTTCGGCAGAACATTCCCTGGCAGCACAAGTCTTTGCTTGCAAACCTATTTTTGTAGAAATAGTTATCCTTGCAAGAGTTTCTTGGGCCTTTTTTCCTAGCGGGCCTATTTTTTCTGGTGTGAGCGTTTAGGGGCGTGCCTTCTAAACAAAGAAATAAAACGTATGAGGTCTTGCACTCAGTACTATACTTTTAAACAACTCACTTAAACTCAACACTATCCACACTAATGTGGCAAAACTTTAGTCAGAGAGCCCTAAACATAGCACACCCTATAAACTTGGCACTTGTCCATGCAGTAAAGTTTGCTAGTCATAAAAATAAGAACCAAACTGCGAAAGAACATACATGTTAGGGTAGAACACCAAAATTCCCATAAACCCATTAGGTTTTGTATCGCGCTATCCAAACCGGCCCGGAGGCATACGAGCGCATACGATAATACTTAAAAAAGAAAAATCACAAATGAACAGCGGACCTCACAGAGGGGACCTAAAGTCCCAATAAAACTGCTTAATAGGGGTGCTACTTAAAAAAGGTACACCTTAAGCTTCTTAAATTTAGCCAAGGATTTTTTCCTTCTGAGCTCATGTGGGATTGAATTTCATAGTCTGGGCGCTGCTGTGTGAAAGGCACACTTCTTGGTTTTTTGCCAATTTAGCTGTGTGTACCATAAGGAGGTTAGAATTATCGGATTTCTGATTTTTACCGCAGGTTTCTTGGTGATCCTTTCTGCAATATATTGTGGGTTTGATCCCTCTAGACATTCGTGGACAATAGTGAGCACATGAAGTGGATCCTGGCTTTCACTCACTGGGAGGCGGTGTAGACCCCTCCTAGCCTCAGACTTGATCTTGTTATTTTAAGTCCAACAAGTGCATGGACAGCACCATTCTGAATAACCTGTAGTATGGCGATTCGTCGTTGTTGGCTCGTATCAGCAATCTACTACAATAGTAGATCTTAGAACCCATTATAGCTCTAGCGATAGTCTCAGTGCTCTTGACGGAGAGGTATGGTTTTATGTGAGTTAGTAGTCCGATGTAATATGATTAAGTAGACTTACATGCATTCTCATATTGAGATTTTGGTCAAGATAGACTTCTGCGTGTGCCGCCCTAAAGGTGAGTGGAGTGGGCGAGCTGGGAGGGGTAATGTAGGCCGGGGGGGGGGGGGGGGAAGCACAGTGATCCATATTATCACTGCGCCGCGCCGTAACTGGTGTCGGCATTTTCAGCCGTCGCAGTTACGGCGGCGCAGTGATCACATAGATCCGTCCATTTAAGCACAAGTACAACGTCCCTAATTTGCCAAAAGACCCTCCAGCTACATCATTCAGATGGCGAGTTCAAAATGTCATGGCAACACCCCCACCTACCCTATCGGCACTGAAATTGTTCAGCTGTGCATCACAAATGCAGCCATCGCCCACATTAGAGCAATTCGCACTCCTATCACCGGGCCTTGCGACATCCCTAAAGCAGACCCGACCCACATTTGCTGACCTGGCCTGCAACAGGACTCATTCGCCGCTCTCTCTCTCTCTCTCTCTCTAAACAGAGGCCATTAGGCACAGATAGGTAAAAGTTCCAAAAACAGCCCATGACGAGCCACTGATGTCGGAGAAAAAAAAAAGAAAAGATTTTACTAATTTTTATTTTTAAAAACACAAAAAAACCCCCAAAAAAAACACCCTGCAACGCAGCCGCACCATCTTCAAGCACAGCCCAAACGCCAACAGTTGCTGCCGCACTCTCGCGTGGACAACTTTGACAGAGCGCACAGGCTCCCCAAGAGAGCTCTGCTCCAGCACGGCCATGCCGAAAGTGCGACATATTTCACCATACAGGAGAAACAAGTCGCCATTGCCTGATATCGCTGTAGAAAAGGCAATTTCTATGCCCCTGCTGATCACCAGGACTGGCGAGCTAACAGCACCACGAGCATCCCAAATGTGCTCCACAGCCTCGGCGTGGTTGCCCCCAGCAGAATAGAAAATGCCTCGCCTAAGACGTAGCCACTGCTAGACAGCAGACTCCACAGACACTGGACTGCCCTCTGCAGCCACTGCCACTCTCCTTGGAAGTGCCGTTAAACTGTCACTGGAGAGAGAGAGATAGATAGAGTCTCCTCCTTTTGTGGGGAGCAGATGTCCTCTTCCAAAACATTCCTGCCTTCTGCTGTGTGCCTTCCCCCCAGCACAGCCTCGGTCCACAACTCAGATAAGTTCTTTTAAGTCTCTCCGCCAGTATTGCGAGTAGAGTATACGAGTACAGAAGACACTGGGCCTCCAGAGAAGCGCAGTAACTTCTTACTAGTTAGGTCTCAGTACAGGTTGCATACACTTGATTCAGGAACAAAGTTAAGGATATTCAAGTAGAAGACTGGGAAAACATCCACCGGCACCCTATCTCTCAAACAGGCCACCACTAACTGCCACTCTTAGAACACCAGCAGATACACACACTCAACATTCCAGGAAAGACTGATGACACCACATGCACACAGTCCAGCAGGCAAAGAGGGAAACGCTACTCCCAACATAAACCTATATACACTTATGTATGTTCACCTATGTCAGTGCAACTTCCAGATAGGTCTTCACCAATATCTTCTTCTCTGACCAGATCTATGGACTCCTCACCTCATTCTATGCTCTCGCCTTACACATCCTCTCCCATTAATGGTGGCAACACATCCTCTCCCATTAATGGTGGCACCGAACAGGAAGTTCTCTTGGCGGGCTTCACATCTTTCAGGTGTATCATTAATGTCCATCAGACAGGCACTATCTTGGATCAGGGTCCTCAATCCAACCTCCTTCTCTTTGACCGGCGCTTGCCATGCCTCATCAACTTCTTTCTCACACCTGCTACTTCTTCCTCCACTCTGTCACCCCTCCTCCTACGGGTGCACCACGCCCATGTACCCCTCCTCTGAAAACCTTCAATGGTGGAGACCTTTTGCATCTTGCTACACTTGATACTCGTTCTGCCATCAAACACTCTGCTGACATCTGCCTCCTCCTTGAAGACATTGACCTTGGTATCCTTGCCCTTACCGAGACATGGTTCAATGCCAGCTCAGTCACTGCTTTGGACTACCTTCTCCCCAATGGCTAAGATCATCTCCAAGCATCGCCCTAATCATGCTGGTGGTGGAGTTGCTCTGATCTTCCATGAGTGGGTTCTTTCTTCCCTCATACTCACCCAGCCCTACTCTTCCTTTGAAAGCCTGGTCTGCAAGCCGGTCATCTCCTTCCTCCTCACTGACCATTGCCACTACCTACAGACCTACTGGCTCGACCACGCTTTTCCCCTCTGAATGGGCCAATTTTTCCTCCTCTCAACCACTTCTAAACCTCTTGTGGGCGATTTCAACATCCACTCTTCTGCGACCTCTGCACCTCGCTCTCCCTCTCCATTCTCCCTTCTGGTCAAATCCACTCGGCTGGACACACTCTTGGTGCCTTCATCCACACTGATCCCTCTCCACCCCACTCTCCTGGTCAGAGCACTCTTCTCTCCTCTGGGTCCTCTCGACCCTCTGACCGCACCTCCCCCAAGCCTTCCTACCTCAGTCAAGAATATCCACCCAAAGAAACTATGGTCTGCTGCTGCCTTCGCGTCCATCTTCACTCCCCCTCTCCACACTAAAGACTCTACTTCTGACGTTGCTCTCAGCAACCTCCATCTTACCATTACTAATACCCTTGACGTTCTTGCCACAGTCATGAGGATCCGCCTGAAACATGCCTCCAACCGTAATTCCTAGTACGACTCCAAACTTGCAACCCGGAAACGCAAGTGCAGAGTGGGGAACGGAAGTGGCAGGCCTCGAGCTCTCCCTCTGACAAACTGACCTGTCACTTGATCCAAAGGCAATACAGACTCTCCATCCGTGCCAAAAATAGGGCCCACATACAGGCTCGCGTCTCTGGTGCATCCAACATGGCTGAAATCTTTAAAATCTGCAGGGAACTAGCCAACCCTTCCGCAGTCTCCTGCTCACCTCTTCCCTCCCAGTCCCTCTGCAACGCACTGGCCTCACACTTCACTGCAAAAACTCAGGACATCCTGAGCACCCTTGCGTCCCTCTCACCCCTCCCCTGGCCCCACCTCCTATAGGTTCCCATCCTCCTCCTGCCTTGCTCTCCTGACACACCTGATGAGGTCACCAGAGTTGTCTGCTCCAAACAGGTCTCCCCCTGCTCTTCCAGAACCATTAAGGACAATATTGGCTCTCTTGCCCCCAGCACTTGCTGATTTCTGCAACAACTCGTTTGCTACTGATCTTTCTCCTTCTCCCTCAAGCACTCCCTTGTGCGCCCCCTCTTGGAAAAAAAAAAAAAAAAAATCTTTTGCAGACCCATGTTTTCCAGCTAATTATCGCCCCACATCCATCACCCCTTTTTTTGGAAAACTCTTTGAGAGCTGGTCTTCCCCAAACTGACCCAGCACACTGAACTCGTTGATTGCCTCCACGGCCATCAATAGGGATTCCGAGCATCCAGAGGCATGGAATCTGCTCTTCTGAACACCTGTGACAAACAGCTCGCATCTCTCGATTCCAACTATCCAGCTGATCTCTCCTCTGCATTGGATACGGTCAACCACTCCATCCTCATAAAACGGCTCCATGATACCGTAGGGATCTCGGAGTGGGCACTGAGCTGGCTGACCTCCTGCCTCAGTGACCGTCTGTGCCAGATCATTCTGGGCGCTTTCTCCTCCCTCACCTCCATCTCGACCTGCGGCGTCCCCCAGGGCTCCAACCTTTCTCCTTGGCTTTTTAACAACTATCTTGCCCAATATATATATTTATATATAAGGCGCTGCATGCCCATAGGCCTCAGAGTGCTCAAGAGACGGATGAGAGAGAAGAAGCATCAGTGAGTTAGATCGAAATTCTATTCAGGTAGATTAAAAAGTAATGTCTTCACAGGTTTCTTAAAGATATAAAACTGATCGAGATGTTTTAATGTTCAAGGGCAGAGCATTCCATTCACGTAGAACATTAAATTCAAAGCTGCAGTCGCCAATGTTTTTTAGACGAGTTCTCGGCTGATTAAGCTGGAGTTTCTTAGGAGCGTAACCCTCTGCAAGATTATTTCCTCACCAATCTATCAGTGAGGTAGTGCGGCGCATTAGCATTTATAGGCGAGAGAGAGGTTTTTATGCCAGATTCTCTGCTTCACCGGAAGTTTCTTCCTAAAAGCAGTAACATGATCCATTCTAGACAAGCCAAATACTGCCCTAACGGCTCCATTCGGAACAGTTTGTAGCCGATTCAGGTTTCCTTGAGATGTCCCAATCAATAGAGTATTGCAATAATCCAATCGCGAGTTTATTAATGAGGATGCCAGAAGAGATCTGTAAGTTAGTGTAAGGTATGGCCTGATCTGATGCAATAGTTTGGTTACATGTCCACAGGATGAGCAGATTTGCGAGACCTGTTCATTGAGAGGTTGGCATCCAGAATCACTCCCAGGGTTTCATATTTGCTCACAGGAATAACATTACCAGTCACCTCAAAAGATTCATACTGCTGGGCGAGGTTCAGGACTCGAGCCCATAAGAAGCTCTGTTTTAGAGTCATTGAGAGCCAATTAATTTAATGCACTCCAAGCTTGGATTTCAAAATAGATGCAATTGACAGGCTCTACATCCTTCTTATAATTGACAAAGAGCTCAAAAGGGATCTGGGTGTCGTCGGCATAATTTGCTAATTGAACAACACGATCCTCAAGAAGATCAAGAAAAGGTCTGATATAAATATTAAAAAGCAAGGGGGTCTAAGCTACAAGCCTGCGGAACAGTGCATTTGTTGGAAATAGCTTTGGCTTGAATCAGCTGCTGCTCTAGAAATTATGTGACCCAGAAAAGACGCAATCCAATTTGCTGCATTCTCAGAACAATTGGAGACAGTTAAAGTCAGACTGTGGTCGATATCAAATGCTGCTGAGAGATCTAATAATAATTGCAGCGCAGAAGGTCTTTCAATAATTCAAATATTTGATTTGAGGTCCAAAACAGCAGTCTCAGTGCCATGCTGGGCACGAAAATCGGATTGGAGAGTTTATGCTCCTCAATAAATGTCTGCAGCTGCACACAAAGATTTTCAATAGATATGGCACGTTAGTAATGGATCTATAGTTTAGGTAAAGAAAGTCCTTTTTCAAAAGGGAGGAAACCCATACCTCCAGAGCTGCAGGTACTGTGCCCGACAGGAAGGAAGAATTGTTCATTTTAGTGATCCACGGTAACAAAACATTCATGGAACCTTTTAATATATCAGACGGGCAGGTGTCACCAAGGCAAGATGTGGATTTCATGGTAATCATAATCTCCTTAATCTCTTCTTCGGTACAAGCATGAAATTCAAATTTCAGAGGATTAACAGACGAGATGTTATCTTGGTGATTTGCATTGATAGTATTTTTTGGTGTCAAGGTTGGCCAATTAATTGGTAACAGCTAAACGATGACCAGGTATTTTGTGTATAAATTCATCCTGAATTTGTTGGCACCAGACAGAGTACTTGGAAATAAGCGGAAAGGAGGATGTATGATTTTCAAAATCTCTACGAATTTTAAATAATTCTTTTGAGTTAGATTTAGCATTATCAATGCAAGCATTATAAAAGTTATGTTTGGACTCAATTATAACATTCTTGTACTCTTGGACAGATGTTTTACATTTTTCCAAGGTAATCAGACATGGGTTCTTCCTCCATTCTCGCTCATATGTTCTTTTAATTTTTCTTACTATAATCTTATCACAGAACCGGGTTTTGTTAGTAGTTTCAGCTTTCATCATCTTCGTTTTTTCCGGGGCCAAAATATTGAGTGTCATTGATGGCAGATGATAAGTGGCTGATTAGCTCAAACATATCACCCTTGTATAAGTCAATATCACACAATTTAGTAGACCTTGCTTGCACACATCATTTCCACCTTTTGCTCAAACTTCCAGTGTTATGCAGATGACAACTCTTCTTCAAACTTCCCTTTGATCCTCTTCTCACTTCATCATTCCTAACGTCCATCTGCCAGCCAGTTCTGGTATACTTCCAATGATTTCTGCCTCAATGCCAGCAAGATTGATTCTTTCCCTCACTCTGGCCATCTTCTCCTTCAGCTGGAGCCAGAAACCTTGGAGTCATCTTCGACTCCTCCTTCTCCTTCATCCCTCACATTCAGGACCTTGCCAAGAAGTCCCACTTTCAACTCCACCTCCTCAAAATAATTCTTCCTTTTCTCACTTTCCCCCAGAAGCTCAATGTCTCTAGAGCTCTGGTTCTCTCTAGGATGGACACTGTAATAGCATTTTCCTTAATCTACACTTGTCCTCTCCAAGACCCCTCCAGCTGATCCAGAATAGGGCTGCAAGACTTATCCTTGGCCTCAAGCCTAGGGATTGCATCTCTCCAGCGCTAAAAACTCTCCACTGGCTCCCGTTTGCTGCAAGGATCAAATTTAAATCCCTCTGCAGCATCCCCAAGGCTGTCTGGGGCCAGGGACCACTCTATCTGCCACTCGCTCTCACTAAATACTCTCCCTCCAGATCTTTACGTTCCTCAGGCACCAACTCTGTGTGTTAAACGCTTCACTAAATAGCAAGCTTGTGGCAAATCTCTTTGCTCAGCAGGCTCCCTCCTATGGAACAGCATCCACGTTCCTCTCCGTCTTGAGCCGGATCTCCTCAAATTACGGAAGCTCCTCAAGACTTTGCTTGTCATCTTCTGCTTCCCTTCCTCCCTCCTCTGCTAAACCTCACAGCGGCCGAGATGAGTGACCAGGGCCCTTATGGGTCATGGCCTCCCACACCCAATCACCTACAACCTCTGCCCCTCCGAGCGCTTTGCCTTGGCGCCCACTGACCTGCACTTACCTATTTTATTGGTGGTATACCACTCCACCTAGGCACTGACAGCTGCTCACTCCTTAGCACTTCCCAACTGATGCACCTAGCACTTACCTCCTACCCTCTACCCCTACTCTCTCTCTCTCTCTCTCTGCACCTGCACGTTCTGAATGCTCACAAGGCCTAGTATGTCCGCTTCTATCTTACAGTGGTGTATCCGATTTTACTCCCATGTTACCTCCCTGTAGCACTGTGGGCGCTTTGAAACAATTTACTTGTTGTATAAGCGCCTTACAAGTGCACAATAAATAAAATGAATAAATATGAAGATTGGTTGCATAGTTTAGTGATCCCGTCAGACAGGGAAAGAGTCTCCCATCACGTGCAAGAAATGAGTGAGGAGGCATGAGATGTGGGGTACCTTTAAGAAACTTTATGGATGATTAAACTGGAATGTGGTGCACGGCCATGTTCATGTCATACACTCCATCCACGTCAGCCTGCTGTATGAAAACACAATCAGTGGTACCATTTTACACCACAGAAAGTCTTGTTGTGCAAAAACATTATCCCGCGAACCATACGTTTCCACATGCAATACGTTTTCTTTGTGCTGGAAATGAGGAAAAAAAAAGTTTACCAGGGAACCCTCTCCTATATATGGTACTACTTCCAATACAGTTATTGCGACATCTTCCCTTCATAAACGCTGAGACCGTTGAATACAGGGGAGTATCCAGCATTGCAATAGTTGGGGGGAAAGAGGGGGACAAGAAAAAGTCCCATTACTTTTTGCTAACATTAGTGGCAGATGGAATTTTAACCCATAACAAAAAGAATAAAACCTACGAATCATTACAGATGCAGGAAACTCATCTGTTGGAGCGCTGTCCGGGCGCTCTCTGGAAAAAAAAAAATATAGGCAAATCTTCTAATGTGCCCATGGATTGCACCATGAGAAATGGCTTCACAAGTGGCATCATCAATCTTTGATACTTGGAGGCACCATGGAAGGGACTTTAAGTAAGCCAAGTGGCAAATAACTTTGGGGCGCAAAATACCTAAATTGCAATATTACTATATATGGAGCAACTCTGTAGTCATTACAAGGGTACATTTCTTTCGCAGTTTGGATTTTATTTTTATGACTAGCACACTTTAGCGCATGGACTTTTAGGTGCCAATTTTATAATGTGGGCTATGTTTAGGGCTCTCCAACTTAAGTTTTAGAAGTATGCCACATTTAGTGTGGATACTGTTGAGCTTAAGTGATGGTATGTTTAAGAGTATAGTATTGAGTGGAAGACCTCATGTTATGTTTTATTTCTATGTTGTGAAGGCACGCCCCTAAACACTCACACGAGATAAAATACAACCAGCTAGCGCAAAAGACCCAAGAATCTCTTGCAAGGATAACAAGTTTTATTTCTACAAAAATAGGTGCGCAAGCAAAGAACTCTGCTGCCTTGGAAAGTGCTGCCGAAAAAAGGTACTTGCAGAAGCTTAAAGGGAGACACAGCATCATGAGTTACCTCAATACAGATATTACAGTTTTGCTTTGCATTTCATGTGCTTAAATAATACTTCATTTATAGCAATGCCCTGGAAGCAAACCGCATTACATAATAAAGTAGCCTGCCATAATAAACTAACTATAAACGATATACACAGCAATATAATTATGTTAATATGAGTTTAACAAATGCCCCTTGGGTTTTAAAGCCATAGTTATTATTTCATAAAGCATGCCGCATTATGTATACTTCTCACTTCTGATCACTTCCTCCCATTCCCATTTCTAAAGGGACAAAAGTCCTGACCAATAGTCCACCTCCACCAACTGCCAACAGTGCCTAATGGCTCACATTGAAATGCTCTGTTGACACAGAGCACTGTGAGAGCCCCTCTGCTGCACGGAGCTTCTTGGGACATTGTCCTGGCAGCTGGACACCACGCCCGTTCGGAACGGGTAGGGTGTCCCGCTGACAGGACAATGAGCGTGCTGAACAGGAATTGCTGGCACAGTGGCCTACATACCGACCCTCTGAAGTTATTTTGAGGGCCGGGTATATGGTTTGCAGTGTACCCTGCAGATAGAAACAGTTTACGGCAGAGCAGTAGTGCAGCCTAAAAAATCGACTCCCCTACAAATGACAGGCCATCGTTTATGAAGTAGATGTTTGTCACTAGCGCTTGAGGGATGTGGAGCGAAGGTGTTTGGGCACACACAGAAGTGGACTCCTTTTTTAAAGGCAACCCTGAGACACTCAGGAGAGTCCGCCCATTCCACGAACCAGCAAACTCCCTATACAGCTATTGTTCTCACCTGGAAGATGGGCTAAATACACAAAGTTCAGACCTTGATCTTTGCTGGTTACGAATATCTTGGAGTATGTTACTCGTTTCAGGCCGGGTCCCACATCTTGTACAACCCGATAGTTCCACAAGCCACAACCAAAGGCACGGTCCACCTGCCGAAGGAAATGACGTGTTCGCGCAACAGCACAGACGTACACAACCTACTCAATCGTTGACTGGATAAGACGTTCCTAGCGATCCAATCAAAAGTTAGCCCGTTCTGGAGGGTTGGGCATTAATGCTAAATCCAGCAAACTCGAAGACGGACTCCTTATTGTCCGGGAGATATGTCAGCTTCTCCTTTTTACAGCAGTCTAGATTGCAAACATCAAGTGCGCATGGCGTAAACCGTACACTGTTTGGCAGCCATGTAGGAGTCAGGCAACACCTACCAACTTTATCAGTTTATTTGATTAGATTGTCGATCGATGAGGTATTGGCAACTCCGAAGTGTCAGTGATAATACCCATAGAAGATGCGCAGTTCCGTGTGTGTAGTGTCTTGTCTCCACTGCCAGCGTTGCCGGAAGTGATGCGGCGCAGGTGACAGCGCCGCTGCGGCCGATGGGATAAGCGGACAGGGAAGCTGTAGGAGGAAGGTGCCGGGCGCGAGAACACCTCCCCGCCTCCACACCCACCCCGCGCGTAACTCCCAGCTCACTCCGTGACGCACAGAGTGTCCGGATGCAGCTGTAGAGTGTATCTAAAAGGGCCCGCGATGCGCACCCGGCCCCGGAGCGGCGGAGGCGGAGGAAAGTTGACAGTGCCAGGTGAGAGCCGGTGTAGTGAACGAGAACCTCTCCTTGGGGAAATCCTTAGGGATTCATGCTTGGAGTTGCTTGCTCTTAAGTGAGGTTAGGTAAGGGCTGCAGGTGTTTGCCTTGGAAACCGAGGGGCAAGGGACAGGGTTTTAGTCTTGTGTGATGTGAATTACTGAGAGGACAGAGGTGTTTGGGTGACAGTATACCGCCTCTCCTCTGACCGCCTGCAGCCACTATCGCTGCCCCTGACCCCCACGTCGGGCATGTTCGCTCTCCAGTTCGTTTCCCTCAGGTGGCTGGTGATAGTTTCTCCGTGCTCGCGGTATGTTCTCTCGTTACCTCTGGGTAATGCCTGTATTCGTTGTTGACATTGGAGGTTCCTAGCTACAGTTGGTGCCAGCTCACCATTGAAGATAAGTAGAGGTTGGGGCCTTGAGCAAGCATGCATACTAATCGACATATTTCTCAGTGAACTGAATGTTAGCGCTGTGTAAAACACTAACACTTAATTGGTCTTTAAAAGCTCTGAGGTGACTATGTTTATTTTTCAATTAAAAGGTAATCCCAGGGTTGCATGCGAGCTTGCCCCCCCCCCCCGCACCTCTAAACCTGTTAAACGGAGAAATCGAACAGGACACCAGTTATTACTCCACAGGGTCACATTTTTGTTGCTTCTTATGCGACGCTTGATGGTTTAATCCGGTTACGAATAGATACGATTGTGTCCACGTTTTCAGAATTGGTCAACGGAATAGAAATAAAAGGCTGAACGATCAAAACTGTATGACAGACCAGACCGGCTGAGCCCCCAGCGAGGAATGCTCTGTAACAGAGTTGTGTGTGTGTGTGTGTGTATATATATATATATATATATATATATATATATATATATATATATATATATATATATATATATATATATATATATATATTTTTTTTTTTTTTTACCATTTATTTATTGCATTACCTAACTTCTGGTCGTTATAAGGCAGCGGCGGAACCAGCACGGTCTTGGGGATGCTAAAAATAAAAACAGTTGCAGTCAGAAGGGGAAAGGGGCGCTAAAGCAAGAACCTGTCAAACCTCACACCTGTGAGAGCACATGTTGTTTTAAGCAATCGTTTAATAGCATCAACATTTGTTTAGTGGCAGAGGACAGAATCCATCCCATACCCATTTCCCTCTAGGATGAAGCCAAAGACTTAATTGCTTAAAGGGATGGTCTAGTAAAAATTTTTATTTAAAAAATAGATAGGCCACATAAAAAAAAATGCTAGCATTCTCCATTTTAAAACTTCCTATGTAAAATTTTGAGCTATTCAAGCTCAAAATTCGAAAAAGCAAGCACAGGGGCGCAGCCATTTTGTGAAATGGAGGCCCTCCTGTGCTGGCTTTTGCTTTTGCGGCACTAATGAAGGAAAATCCAGCCAGCTGTAGTAAACAAAGGCTACCGCTGGGTGGCTTTCCCTTCATTAGTGCTGTAGGCGGAGGACGGGGACCGGAGACCAGAGCAGGAAAGCTGCAGCTGAATCTCGGTAAGTGCTATTTATTTTACAAAAAATAAGCACTAGCTGCGTTTTTTTTTCTAAGTTTTCCAGGCTGGAGGAGCCCGGAAAACTTAGAAATAAAACCGCAGCTTTAAAAATGTTGTATTTATGTTTGCGGTCGCTTTTGAAGCTCGGAGGAGCCTGAGAAACTTGGAAAGAAAAACCGCAGCGTTTCCCAACACAACCGCGTTGTCTGCCTGAATCTGCTTTACCATTTGAGGCTCTCGGGGAGCCCGAGAGCCCCAAATGGTAAAGCAGATTCAGGCAGAAACAATGCGGCATTGCGGAAAACGACAGCATTGTTTCTGCCTGAATCTGCTTTTCCACGGGGAGCCCGAGAGCCCCAAATTGGAAAGCAGATTTAGGCAGACAACGCAGCATTTAGCATTTCCCATTTGGGTCTCTCGGGCTCCCCATGGGGAGCCCGAGAGCCCCAAATGGGAAATCAGCTGCAGGTAGAAACACTATGCGGCATGTAAACATAACCGCGTGTGTTTCTGCCTGCTGTGGCTTTCACTTTGGGTCTCCGGTGCTCCCCTTGGAGCACCGGAGACCCAAAGTGATAGCCACAGCAGGCAGAAACACACGCGGTTGTGTTGGGAAACGCTGCGGTTTTTCTTTCCGAGTTGAGCCTGAGAAACTTGGAAAGAAAAACCGCAGCGTTTTCCAACACAATAACGTTGTATTTATATTTGCGGTCGCTTCAAGCGACCGCAAACATAAATACGTTTTTAAAGCTGCGGTTTTATTTCTAAGTTTTGCGGGCTCCTCCAGCCCGGAAAACTTAGAAAAAAACCGCAGCTAGTGCTTATTTTTTGTAAAAAAAAATAAATAGCACTTACCGAGATTCAGCTGCAGCTTTCCTGCTCTGGTCTCCGGTCCCCGTCCTCCGCCTACAGCACTAATGAAGGGGAAAGCCACCCAGCGGTAGCCTTTGTTTACTACAGCTGGCTGGCTTTTCCTTCATTAGTGCCGCAAAAGCCAGCACAGGAGGGCCTCCATTTCACAAAATGGCTGCGCCCCTGTGCTTGCTTTTTTGAATTTTGAGCTTGAATAGCTCAAAATTTTACATAGGAATTTTTAAAACGGAGAATGCTAGTATTTTTTTTTTATGTGGCCTATCTATTTTTTAAATAAAAATTTTTACTAGACCATCCCTTTAACTTCACTTTTAGATGGAACACAGCTCGCAACGATTAGCAAACCTATTTGGTGATGCTAAACATTCTCAAAATTGCGGTGCAAGATGGATGTTTTGTGCAAACGGTAAGGGCGAAATATTGCCCTCTGAGGAAGACCAGTTTATTGTGTGCGTCTGTGTAATAACTTGCGTGTTTCATGTCTGAATCCTGATAAGACTATTCAGTGCTCCAGATGGGGTGAGCAGGTGGGAGTATTGTACTCCCTATTTTTTAAAAGTTGTGTGTACAATTATAATTTTTTTTTTATGGGAGTACAAATGTAAGTCCAATTTCCAATGGGAGTATTTAATCCCTATATGGGGCATTTGTCAGATGTGTGTCTGTCTGTTGGAAATGTTCAGCACACTTCCCAACATGCTACAAACCTGAAATTTGGCATGTCGGTAGGTTCCACACTGTGGACAATATAACAAGTATAAAATAAACTTTGTTTTTATTTATTTTTTTTTTTTAGCGGTCTACAATACGGCTCTTCATGCTGTTCTAAGTTCATTGATTCTAAA
Organism: Ambystoma mexicanum; assembly: GCF_040938575.1. Lineage (NCBI taxonomy): Eukaryota > Metazoa > Chordata > Amphibia > Caudata > Ambystomatidae > Ambystoma > Ambystoma mexicanum. The sequence goes on along the minus strand of NC_090928.1, from coordinate 628,509,954 downwards.
GTTCAGCAGTTCATTGTTTATAAACTTTCCACGCTATCAACATTCTAGCTGACATTAGCGGCACTCCCTTTTGTAGTAATGTGCGTGACGGGGAAACAGTGCATGTCTCTTAAGTAGTGTTCGCTATGATATTTTATGTCCTTTTGTAACGCGCCTGTACGCAAGTGTTTCTAGGCGCGAGGGGGGGGGAAAAAGGACAAACAACGATCTTACTAGGCCTTGTCATTCACATCGCACAAGTGTGGGGAAAAGTGCCAAGGGGGGTTGCGGGTGAGGAGAAGTGCAAGTGACTCAATAAGTGCTGCGAGAGGGTGGCTCTTAAGTGCAAAGTGAAGACACTGTAGGGTCACAGATGCAGACCCTTAAGTGATGAGGGAGCCCAGAGGCAGTGCAATGGCAACTGGACATGCAGGAGCATGGGCCCGAGTTCAGGGGTGGCCCGGTGACCAGTGTTCAGAGCTATCAGGGACATTAGCAGGGGAAAGGAAGAGACAAAGCGGAAGCGTCTTGTGTTGCTTCCGGAACTAGAGGTGATTCTACTCAAGTTTGAGAGAGGCAGGGAGGCTGTTCCAGGGGCAGGCAACAGTCGAGGAAAGGGATCTTCCCCCAATTCTCTGCTTGGAAAAGCGTCTGACCATCAGAGAATTGGAGGTGGATGAGCGGAGGGCTCGAGAAGGAAGATGTTTAGGAAAAGAACGTTGGAGGTAGTGTGTTCCCAGGTCCCAGAAAGCCTTGTGGACGATGGCAGGGTTCTTGAATTTATTTGATCCTTGCAGCCAAAAGGAGCCAGTGCAGAGATTTCAGAGCTGGAGAGATACGATCCCTGGGGTTGAGGCCAAGGACAAGTCTTGCAGTCCTGTTCTGGATGAGTTTTAAAGGTCGAAGAGTAGACAGGCAGATTTAGAAAAAGGATGTTGGAATAGTCCAGCCTGGAGAGAGAACCAGGGCTCTAGAGACAGTGAGCATCTGGGGGAAAGTGAGAAAAGGCAGAATACCTCTGAGGAGGTGCAGATGAAAGTGTGACTTTTGGAGACGTCGGATGAGAGGAGAGGGTGAAGTCGAAGATGATACAAGGTTCTTATCCACACAGGAAGGAGCAGGGCCCAGGGTGGGCAGCCAGAGAGAGAGAGAGAGAGAGAGAGAGAGGAGAAAGGAGTGAGAAGGTGTCTCAATGAGGAGGATCTCGGTCTTGCTGGCATTAAGGCAGAGATCATTTGCAGCATACCATTCCTGAATTTCGACCAGACAATCTGGTATAAGAGAAGGAGCAGAGGTGGCTGAGGGGAGCCTGAAGGAGAGCTGGGTGTCACCTGCATAACACAAAGTTATAACAGAATGTAGCGATGCAGTGGGCCAGAGGGGCCAGGTAGTGGTTGAAAAGCCAGGGAGAAAGGTTAGGCCTCTGGCGAACACCACAAGTAGAGAGACAGATAGAAGCGAGGAAAGACCCCAGTGAGAAAGGTGGTCAACCAGGACAGGGCCTGACCAGTGATGACCAGGTTGTCACGGAGGCGATTTAGAAGGATGGCATGGTTGACAGTGTCAAAGCAGAGGATAGATTGAGGATAATGAGGAAAGGTGGAAGATTAGAGTCAAGATTAGAGCACACATTTCTGTGCTGCTTGCAGCTCTTAAGCCAGCCTGGTGGTCGCGGAGACAACCAACAGATTCAGTATGCAGATAAGCTGGGAGATTGCCACCTTTTCCAGGAGTTTGCCCAGGAAAAGAGTGATGGAGATTGGGCGAGAGCCAGAGAGGAAGGATCGGCAGAAGGCTTCTTAAGGGGGGGGTGCACAAGGCAGTGCTTAAGAGGGGAGGGGGAGGTTCCAGTGGCAAAGGAGTGATTACAGAAATCGGCTAAGGCCTGAGCCAGAGTGTTGATGTGGTCCTTGATGGTTCTGGGTGAGCAGGGGAGAACCTGCTTTGGCAAGACTTTCATAGATCAGACCTGTCTAGAAACATCGCCGGGGTGAGCAGGAGAAAGGAGGAGGGGAAGCGGCCGAACAGGGCAGTGGTGGCAGAGGAGGAGCAAGAGGAGGTAGGGAGAGTGTACATGATAGCCTGAGTTTTAATGGTGAAATGAGAAGCCAGGGCCGTGCAGAGGGCCTGGCAGGGAGCAGGCGAGGTAGAGACTGCAGCAGCATTGGTCAGCTCCTTGCAGATTTCAAAGAGTTCGACCGAGTTGTTAGATGCTGCAGAGACGTGACCTTGGATGTAGGCTCTTAGAGAGGATTGATTGATTGTTTATTTGTATAGCGCCTATACACAATGTGTTTCAAAGCGCTGTACTGCAGAGAGTCTGTACTGCCTTTGGAGCAGTCGGCAGGCCAGTTTGTCAGAGGGTGCGCCTGATGCCCTACACCTGCGTTTAAGGGTGGCGAGGTTGGAATCGTGCCAAGAGTTGCACTTGGAAGTGGGCTTCAAGTGGATCCTCATGACAGGGGCAAGGACAGTGTTGGAGATGGGAGAGGTGAAGGTTAGACCGGGCTGTGTCGAGTGAGAGTCCTCCAAAGGTGTAGGAGGAGGAGAGAAAGTAGCGGCAAAAGCCTCCACCGACACACGCTTCATGGGTCAGATCACCGAGAAGGTAGGTGGCGGTGCTAGGAACGGCTCGACCAGAGGGGTAGAGCGAGAGGCGGGAGTAGAGGAGGAAGTGGTCACTCTGAGAGGGGATTGATGATAGGCTTAGAGAGGCGGAGGTCTGAGGAGATCAGAACATCCAGGGTGTGCCCTGCAGAGTGAGTCGGGCCAGAGGGAAGAATAGAGAGAGAGAGAGAGTGGCAGAGATTGCAAAAGAGCCCCGAAGAGGGGTTGGTGGCATCCTGGTAGATGCTCAGGTCTCTGAGGAGAAGTTGAGAGGTAGAGGCAGAGGGAGGGAGGAAAAAACGCAGCCCACCCAGAGAGGAAGAGGGCGACCTGGCCAGGCAGCCTGTAGATAGTGGCCACAGTGAGAGAGAGGCCATGAGAGATGGAGTGCCTGCAGACCAGGCATTCAAAGGAGTAGTCCTGCGTAGGAATGACAGAAGCAGGGATCCAATCTGGGAGAATCAAGGATACCACCCCACCGGGACGGTTAGTTCTGGGTTCTGAGAGGATCTTGTAGCCATCAGGAATGAGAGTGTCGATTATGTCCATCACATCGTGGCAATTCTCTCATAACTACAGAAACTTCATTACCCACTGAAATTGTTGAATGTATGCCATCTCAACAGTACAAAGCTTACATGGTTCAGCTGTACAGGTATGGGTACAGCACTTCAAGCTTGCACGCTTCAGCCCTAAACATACAACACTTATGTTGAAGTCGCTGCTGCCTCGGCTGTGGATCGAGACACCAATAATGTTGCTGCACAGTCTCAGCGCTCCTACTCAAAGTAGCTGGAACTGGTTTACGGGAGTCATGCTTTTTTCATGGTTGGCTTTATGTGGCTTGCTCCAGAGTTGGAAATGAAGTGCATTTTTTCACACTAGCTCCTCAAGGAAAGACTAGCAATATTGTCTACAAAGAAGCATTGGTTTAGTTCATTAAATAAACTTCAAACTAGAAATGAAGTAGGAATTACTGTGCAAAGCATGGGTACACCTGCTAGTAAGCCGATGAAAATGTTTTAGCTGGAAAACGAAAATATTCTTATATTAGTTCTTTGCACCTCGTTATTCATGTACGTTAAAATGCACACGCTTACTTCTTCTAATCGGGCAGTAACAATAGTTTCTTCCTATGTTACAGCGTGCACTACTGGTACATGCAGCTGTGTAGATTAAAGCATGGGGCATGCTCTTGTGTCGGGTTCCTATTTATTTTTTAGGATTATTCGCCTATTTTTAGTGAGTAAAAGTGGCCGATACACCCCTTCTCTGTAGGGCTGAGACTACTCAATGGGTTAATGCACCGGCTGCAGCAATCTGTGAATCCAGCAGTTCCTTGTGAGAAACTAATAGGTTTGCAAGAACTGCGAAGATCTGCAGTTGCCTCATCACCCCGACAAGGTGAACTGCTTGATTCCCATCATAAGTAAACCAACGCTGACACTTGTGCTTACGTTTATTTTTCCTCCGCTCATTTGGGAGCAGTGAGGCAGTTTAATATATTCTGAGGCCTGAGTACACAAAGCAGGCTGCCATGCAGGAACTTGGAACAACATTGGGTGATCACTGATTGCCTAGCCTCTGACCCGCTTTTAAAAAATGGTTTTCTAGCACCCAAAATTTGAAGTTGGCTCTGCCCATGTTTGGAGGAATACTGTGCTTAGTTGATTCAAAGGTGGGTGGTGGCAGGTAACTTGTGATACTTGAAAAAGGTGCAACTTGAAGCAATTGGTCTTCATTTTTGTATTTTCTCAATTGCATGGGGGTGAGTGATGTTGACGGTTATAGGGTTCAGAGTTCGGGTGTAGACAGAATGACATTTCCCTGTTATTTCTTTTTTGTTATGCTCCTTTTATCTGAGCAAGGTTATGGTGATGTGTTGACTGCAATGGTGATTTTGTCTTCCATGTGGGAGGCAGTCTATGATGACTGCTTTTTATATGATGATGAAACGTTTTTTTAAAAGTTATATGTGCTTGTAGGTGTACCCTTTGAAGTTAGTGTAGGGGTGTTCTATTTATGGTGACTGCTGAGGCAGGCATTGATAGAGGGGGTGCTGTGTAGTTCAGTGAGCAGGGATGTACTTTGTCCAAGTGATGTAGCACCAGGGCTTATATGGTGGATCCGAAGCTGGTGTCTGGCAGGTAGGTCATGATATTCCACAAAGGGGGTGAGTGGGTGGGGTTGTGGGGGGTAGTTGTTCCCATGTCTGTGTGTATTGTGTTTTTTAATTTTTAGAAGTGTGCCGGTCTACATGGCACCCCAGCAAAATGGCGCTTGATGTCCGCTATGTGGTGAAGCCCTTGAGATTCATGGCATCCACCAGGTTCTGGATATGGGAGTGTTGGGTTTTGCTAAGGAACAGGAACAGTCTGTGTAGTTCAATTTGAGGTAGGCATTGGACGTTCAGGACTGGATCACTTTTGTAAGTGTTTTCATGGAATTTTGATGTTTTTCTGTGGAGTCTTCGGTATAATAATGATAAATTGTGGTGTTGCACACTTCAAACAATTTCGAGGTGCTGTCGGTACATGTTTGTCACTTCAATGCATTTCTCTCCATAATGTCTCCTCACTATGTTCTAGTTTCCTCACTTCGGTTTTGCACACTTTGCTTTGTTCTTTCTTTTTTTGTTGCGTCTTCTAATTTTATGGCAGCAGTAAGAAGTGATTAAGTTCACAGCAGGCTTTCCTGACATCTGTATCCTAACTCACGCTACACCTTTAGCACATAAGTGCTCTAAGGGGCTAGTTTTAGGGCCTATTCTAAAGCGTGGGACACTTTGACTATTTTTCAGAAGCTTGTTGGGACAAGGGTACACAATGTTGAACAATGGAATTTCCCATCAAAACCTCTGGTCACCCTAGATGGAATATGTCTGGGTGTGATAAAGCAGAAGAGCAATCACCAGTGGAAACATTGGGGCATGGTAGTCTGACGTGCGAGCAGATGAAAGTGAAATTTGCGTTCATGCTAAAGCAGGGTGTGCAGTGGTACAACCGTTGCTTTATAACAATGTTCCTTTTGCTTTTTTCTATTATAGGAGTCGCAATAAACAATTCATGACTCACATTTTCTGAAAACATACGTGGGTGTAAATTTCACAAATAATTCCAAATATGAAAATAAAAACACCATCTGGCACCTTTATGAAGCCCAGAGTGCAATACTTTTATCAGATTTCCAACAAATGTATCTCGGATTCCCCCCTTTTTTTTCTTTCTATTATTTTCAGCCTTTCAGTTTAAACTTCTAATTTGACATTTTGTTTACCCAGACCTTTGATATTGGCACAGCAGATTGAGACTAATGTCTGGGTAACCAAAATGTCAACGTGGACTATGTAGAACATTATCTTGTCTGCAACTATTGCTTTATTGGCTTTAACAGCTTATCTTAATCGTCTATAAAGAGGGCATCACATGTTATAACGGGAGCATTACATCTCTGAACTGTGCCAACCTATCTACACTCACCCCAAAAATGTCTCACCTATGCACAGTTGAAAAAATCGTGTAACTCTATATAACCCTCTTTTTCGTTTTACAGTTTCAACACTTATCTTACTGACATTGCGCATTGTTTGCATCTATTAGTGTTAAGAATACCCTTCCGTATCAGTTTGTCTTGAGGCGTTTTTAAGAATGTATCCCACTACAAAATGTGTATTTGTAAATAACTAATTTCTTTTCCTGTACATGGTCCTAACTACTTCAAATTGTCAGGAATTACACTCTTGTATTTATTGTAAGACCTCACTTTGTGGATCAGTTTGGATACACTTTATAAGCCAAGTAATTAAGGTTGAGCAGGGATTCTGACAGCTGTTTGAACTGCAAATATCCCCATATCCACAGAGACTTAACTAAGTTCGCTATGAAAAAATGTGGGCAAACATATGATAATACATGAGAAATGAGCAGTAAGACATCAAAGCACCCCCTAGTTGACTATACGCCTCTCTTGGAATGTTATCAAACACAAAAAAAGGAACGAATAAGGATCAGGAAAATAAATCCTTATGTTTGATGCGTTGGTGGTGAAGAGAAATGAGAAGACGACATGCTATAAAAACAGTCTTACGAGGATGCAGAAAAAGCAAAGATTGCAGCAAAGAAATATAGAACCTGGTTTACCGGTTACCAACAGGAATTAAATTGAAACGACTCTGAAAATATGTTGAGTCCTCTTGCGGGTAAAAAATCTGAAGATTCTGAACTCTGGTTAAAAAAAAAAAATCTGGATCAAATGAGATTGATGCCCAACAAAATAACGTCTCGGAAAAGATTTGAATAGAGCATTTTTCATCTCTGTCAACTCCGGTGGCGTCTACTAATATTCCATGGGAAATACCGAACAAGATTAACAATATTCGATGAAAATTACAGAGTCTTAGCCCGTCAGCGCCTGGGGCTCTCGATGTACTAACTAATGTAGTCCTCAAGGAAAATTGGGAGGAATGGGCACTTTTTATACATAAAGCGATTAAAAACATCACCAAAAGCCATGTGATCCCCAGCTCTTGGAAAACGGCAACAGTTGTTTCCATCTTTAAAAAGGAAAACCTGAGAAGCTCTGGACCTATTACATTGCTTGATGTGATTGGGAATGTTGGCTCTCTATTGCTGCAGAGAATCCATGAGTGAACCCCGAAAGAGGATTGCAACAACCCCTTTGAAACGGGGTTCGTAAACTAGATCGGCACAGTGAATATTTTTCTCCCGAGTATCCTAAAGAGGAGAGTTGCTGAAGGCAAACAAAGAATCTTAATGGCCTTTGTATACCTCGTTCAGGCATTTGACTAGATGGACCTTGAACAATGATGGCAAAAAGTTAAGTCATCAAGACTGCCTGAGGCCAACCTTGGATCCTATAATTGCCCTCCACTCTGGTACATTAGTTAGAGTACGTTTAAACAGGACATGCACTTTGTCATCTGATATATTAACAGCTAGAGGTGTTCAGCAAGGATGTCCTCTTGTGCCTTCCCTGTTTAATTGCTACCTTACAGACTTAAAAGGACAACCTCCACTTGTGTGCCGTCTGCATTTTGACATCATCCAGCAGGATCCTGGTGGCCCTGCTACCCTCCGCACTCCATCGGCAGTCTGGAGGATGCCGCACTCGCCACCTGCAATGAAGGTAAGCCATGGGGGCTTACTTCAGGAAAGCGCGATCAAGCGCAAGTTTTCGACTTGATTTACCATTAGACCCTTAAATCATCGCGCTGCGGAGAACCCGCTGCACCTTTTTAATAACTTGTTTGATCTGATGAAAATTGCCTTCTGCTTTGTTACATTGCATTTGCACTGCTAATGCCTGGCCATTCCATCATGCCGCCCGCACCGGAGAGCCTGGTGCCTTTGTTCTTCCTCGTGTTGTTGCTCCTGATTGACCTGGCTTTCAGTCATCCCAGCCTATGGGAAAAGGTGGCAGGCTTTGCCGGCCCTCCTCAAGGCCCACTCCAAAGGCCCCTGTCTGCTACAGGTATGCTTCCCACCTTCCCTGGTCGCCTGTGATGCTGTGCGTGCCCCTAAAACATGGGGTAGGCTCCGTGCATTTGCCACTATATCTGACTTTTGCATTTATGTGCCGCGGCTGCCCTGCAACATGGGTTAGGTTCCATGTATTTGCTCACCTTGCATCCTCTTTTGCACTTTGCGTGTGATAGTTTACCTCTGTATGTTCCGCTATGATGTAATCACTGTCTGCGCCTCTCTTCTGTAACCTGAAGCACTGTAACCAATCCCTTAAGTACAAGCGCATAGATATCTACCGGTTTGGTGCGCTATATAAATAATAAATACAAATACAAATTAGTCTTCCTTCAGATCTTTCCCACTAAGCACAGGAGGAGTCCGACTGACGCATCTCCTGTATGTGGATTATCTAATCCTCATAGATCTAAATGCGGCAGGTCTCCAGCGTCAAATCTAAGCTCTTGAGAGATATATCAGAAAAACAACTTGGAAATAAATAAGGAGAAAAAGAAAATATTATGCTTCGAGAAAGTGCAAAAAGAATAACGAAAAACTAGAATGGTATCTAGACTCTTCAAAGATCGAGCAAATAACATTTAAATATCTATGTGTGACACTGAGTAATAGCACAGTGGAGGTCGCGGCGCAGGTCTCTTGTCACGGCCCATACCCTAAAACATCAGGTACAGACCAACCTGCCTAAGGCGTTGGGTCCCATGGGGGCCTTAAAGGCCCCAAAGGATCTCGCAGGGGATTCCTGGACTCGGTGGGGAAGTCCTCATTTAGATTTATAATCCTGCGCAAGGCCGCTGTCACCTGAAGGCAGCAAATCCTCAGACTCTCAATACTTCGTCATGCAACCTTTGTCCAGGAGGTTCCGCCCCTGCAGAATATAAAAGCAGCAGGTTAGTTGTGCAGAAAACTATACCGTGTGGAAAGACTTTCGCATAGCACTGGCGCAAATCTTACCTAGGGAAGCCAGCTATCAAAGGACCTCGCTCCTTCTTGAGCACAAAGAAGAAACCTGTAAAGAAGGGTACAGAGTGAACTTTTACAACTTGAACTCTTAATCTATCCATACCATTGGAATAAGACTTACCATTGAGGCACAGTTGTCTGGAACTTAATAGGATCAGTGAAGCAACTAGATCCTTGAACTACTACGCACCCCTGCGAACAGTGGGAGGACGGAGAGCCTGCTATTCATAACACAAAGATGAGCTATAGCAGTGGGGGGTGCAAGAGGACGCCACGGGAGGCGGGAGTTGCCCTCATCCATCTGGTTGGGTAACCTGTGATTTAACTTTCTAGGTAAGCCTGCTTTCGTGACGAAGCCAGTGAGGAGCAGAAAACACCACTCATCACCGGATCGTCCAGCTCTGTTCGGCGCCCCGGTGGAGATTAGGTGAGCGTAACAGAACGCGAAGCCTACACACAAACCTCTACCTCTGTGCCATGGAAACCTCGTAGACTGACCAATTAGCCCAGCTTTTGGGAGAACTCGGAGCAGAGGTGCATTCGGCTCGACAAGAGACGAACGCTTTACGAAGAGAACTGATTGTGGCAAAAGAGCGCACCGATGATTAGGCCCGACAACTACTCCAAGCTCAGGCTGGCCACACGCCGTTGCCAAAAATGGGGGAGGCGGGATCAGTCCCAATCCAGTGCAAGTGGTCCTTCCGGGAGCCATACCTTTGGCTCCACCAGAACGCTTTGCGGGCGATCCTAAGCGGTTTGCGGTTTTTATGAACCAGTGCTGTCTACACTTCCTATGCAGACCAGGGGCCTTTCCGAACAATCAAGCAAAGGTGGCCTTTGTCCTTTAATACCTCAGTGGGAGTGCAGCGGATTGGTCCATTCCACTAGTGAATCAAGACGACCCCCTTCTTCGAGACTTTCAGGGGTTTCAGCAGAATATGGAGAAGATGTTTGCTCGGCACTCCCAAGGCCAAGCTTTGGATAACGAACTGCTCTCTCTTCGTTAGGGAACCAGGACCTGTTAACTTATATTGCGACTTTTAACAGACTAGTGGTGGAAACCAGTTGGCCGGAGGAAAAAAGGGTCCTGTTATTTCATCGCGGGTTGAGAGGCTAACTAAAAGATGTCTTGGCTCAAGTGGTCAACCCCCCTCAAGATTGTTCAGAATACATTGACTTAGTGGTACAACTAGATCATAGACTGCAGAACCGGAAGGCTGACCAAGCTAGATTTGAGAGTCGAGTGTTTGTGCGTCCAAAAAATACCACCGCCAAGACTACAGACACATCAGAACCCATGCAAATTGGAGGTGTGCGAGGACCACTATCTAAGTCCGAAAGGGATAAGGGAAGACAACAACAATTGTGCCTATATTGCGGCACAGCAGGCCATTTCCTCCGAGACTGTCCAGTGAAACCACCCAAGTAGGCAGTCGAGGTTGCTGATAAGGTTAGCACCGAACCTGAGTCGGAAAACTACTCAGCCCGGCAAGTGTAGAGGTCCGCTTGTCGAGCGAGAAGAAGGGTACCCAGACCTCACATCTAGCCTTGCCAATCGTCCTCATCAGTCCCCAGCACCCGTCTCGTATGCACACGGTCAGAGCTTACATCGACAGTGGAGCTATAGGTAACTATATGGATCAAGAATTGGCTTCAAGGATGAGTCTGTCTCTTTGCCCAAAGGCAACGACTGATTTAGTCACCACCGTCGATGGAACAGAGATCTCTTCTGGTCCTGTAACGCACTCGACGAGGGAGATGACGCTGTTGTGCCAAGACGGACATTGAGAAACCATTGTGTTTGACTTAATCAAGGCACCCCTAAGTGATTCTGGGTATGTCGTGGTTAGAAACACATAATCATTGTATAGACTGGCGGGAGAAGAGGTTGACCTTCGCAAATTGTGCTCACACCTGCTATCCAGAAGATTCCAAGGCAATTGCAACAGTGACAAGTCCGGGAGGTCAGCTACCCCAGGAATACCTGGACTTCCAGGATGTTTTTCAGAAGGACCAAGCCAACACCTTACCACCCCATAGACCGTATGATTGCCAGATCGACCTAATACCCGGAGCTCAGATCCCATGCAGTAGAATCTACGCGCTCACGGAACTTGAAAATCTTCACCTAAAACAATATTTGGACCAGTACCTGGCTAATGGCTTCATTCGTCCATCCAAATCTCTGGCGGCCTCGCCCTTATTTTTCGTCCCCAAAAAGGAAGGAGATTTAAGGACTTGTATCGACTACCGCGCATTAAACCAGGTGACAATAAAAAACCGGTGCCCCCTGCCTCTAATCCCGGAACTGCTGGACCAAGTAAAAGAAGCTCAAATTTACACTAAGTTGGATCTTAGAGGTGTTGGGTGTCCTGACCCACGTTTAAGCTATCATGCCACAACATTTGGTGCTGTGGGCTTAGAAAATTCAAGATGGCGGAAAACCCACATGTGCGCCGAAATCCAGGAAAGCTGCGCAGTTTGTGCGCACACCAAAATGGTTGCATCACTTGCCACCCACCAGTGCGAGAATGAAAGGCCGGGTTGCCATGAGGGAAATGAGTTGCCAAAGGAAAAACAGTAGCGCCGGTTAGCTTCAAAGCGCTTTAAAACCACCATTGGCCTACCCGCACAGTAGTCTGAAACCATTGGGAATGGCAATGCTGATTGCCAAATGCAACCTAGAATGGTGGGGAATTCATTTCTTAAATCTCAAAAATGGGTGCAGTACCAGTACTCACCACTATCCAAAAGCCGGCATTTTAAAACCACACCAGATTTTACCTTTTTGTGTAAAACTGAATGAACCCAAAGCAGGCTAAAGAAAGACTTACTGAGAGGTGGATACAATGTAAAGTGATATTCTGAAGTGACTTGAAGGTTTATAACAAGACTGGCTGAGCTGTGGATTGCAGCAGTTTAAGTTGCACTGGATTTAAAGACACTAAAATCGAAAATGTTTAGATTAAATGAGTGACCTATGTTTGGTGTCACATGCCTTTTGTAACTGTTTAAATGTCATAGTTTTAAACTTAGAATCAGCCTTCTAGCTGCATGTGTAAAATTGCAAGTTAATTTAAAAAGCAACAAAAAACATGACAGTTAGCTGAAAGTCTGGTTTAAGGAACTGAATTCTGCCTGGCAACTACCCCCATCAGGAGTGAAACTTGAGTCACAGCTGTGTTCCCAGGCCTAGCTGCCCTTTTGCTGCTCACACTAAGGATATGCCATCTATCTGATAATTGAATTACCTGTGCTCTACAGGAGCTCTGAACAAAGCCCTGTCCTGGCTCAGGCAAAGGTTTTATTGGCAGGAGTCGTAAATGGTCGTAAAAAGTGGCTTCCTCCTGAGGAAAGGGGAGGGGCACTGCCTGCGAGAGCAAGCTGGCTTGGCGGAACTGGATAAACCAGTATTTCTACCTTGTGCTGAGAGGAAACCACACCCCTTTGGAGCCAGAACATAACTCTAAAAAGATGAATAACTCATAGAGCAGACATGTGAAAATTTTATAAATGATACCATAATTCTTGTGATTTTTCTGCCCACATTTTAAGAGGTTTTTCGACCCGGTGGCATGTTCAGGGGGGTGTTAGCGGAAAAGTGGATATTACTCTAAATGTATGCATGTTAAAAATCTGAAACTTCATCAGTTAATGTCCATACTCCCTGCACACATGTATGTAAAGTTGGGTCAATGTCAGAAAGTGAAAAATCAGTTAAAAAGTCAATTATGTGCCATTTCTGAATGCAAGCTCTTAGAAACAGCAGATTTGGACAGAGACATGGCTAAATTCAGCCACACCATGTATATGTAATTTCAAGCAACTGTGTAACTGTGAAATATGTCTTTTATTATCAAATATAGAATATGTGCAATCTGACAGAGGAGTGTCCTATCTGCAAGCCATAAAATGACATCACTCTGACACAACTTAGCTTCGCCAATCAAATGATAAATGGAAGTTTGACCAATTAGAAGCTGAGAGAGAGGTAGGGTCAGTGATGCTAGAACACACCCACATTCTAAACACATAAAAGCAGACAGACAGGACAGATAGGGACCTTCAAATCCATCTGCCGCTGGAAGCTCTGCCGGAAAAATCCATACTTTACCTCCATCAAACCTCCAGAGAGCCAAACTAGAGACTTCAATCTATCCAGAACTAGAGACCCAGACCAGAGAACCAGAGAGAGCTGACCCAGATCACTGTGAAGTGCAGAGACCAGAGGCGAGTCTAAAACCCTGACCAGATCCGTGATGAGGCCCATTTCACTCAAGAATATAGTGTGAGTACCTAGAAAACTGTGCAGAACCAATCTCCTAGTTAAAATAATATAATTCAATCCTATTTTAATCTAAGTAGAACTGTCTCCTAACTGTCACCTGTCATTTGTAAAGCTGTCACTTGTCATTTTCTAGTTGCATGCTGCACTTGTCATTTTGAACTTTAAAATTTCAAATCTGAAAAACGACCTTCACAAAATCGCTCATATCTCCGCAACCGTTTGTGCTAGAGACTTGCAATAACTTTCATCTGAAAGGTTAGAATCGTGGCTTTCCTACGAACCTAGAACCGCATTCCTACCCCTTATAGTTTTACCGCAATCGCGGAACACGCATTCGCGTATTTTACCGCGATTTGCAAATTTCTTCACATGTAAAAACTGCTGCTGCTTGCCTTCCATTTGCCAGAAATTCGTTTAACCTGCTAACTATCCCTGCATCATTGCTAGTGTGAGCCTGGACTAACATTAACTAGATACCACTCACCCTGAACCTCTGAAAGGGAATTAAAAGCATTTCCAGCATATTTCTCATCCATTGCTAGCACATATCAAAGCATTTGGGCCTGTGTTTTCAAAACTCCTATCTGTTTTCTGTAAGCGTGCTTGGGGGGATTGAACTGAATTACATTGATTGCATTTCTGAGAACTGTGTGCTTTCCTCCCATTTCCTTGCATTGCATAAAGAGGGGGGGAGTGAATAGCCAGAGAAGAGTGATTACATTGTTTGGTTGAAATCATATTGAGTATTTTATGTACTGCATTCATTGAATATTGCATCCACCTGAGCTTACATAAAGCATCCTCTACCACATTATACTTTTGTTCCTATTTACCAGTGTGCTACCTTATCCATTTCATGTCAACTCATTAGTGATTATAAGAAGTGTGCTAGTGCCAGATTCTCCGTTGTTGATCTTTATCATATCAGATTAAGTGTGCTATTCAATTATTAATTTATTATAAAGTGTGATATATATATATTTTAAATTATCAAATAAACCTTTTAAACTTGCAAAACAGAACTACTTCTTGGCTCAGTGGGGTCAGGGGATTCCAAGAGAGGGGTGTTATATAGGGGTAGTCATCCAGAACGCATGAACTGGACATAAAGATATATCAATAAGGGTTTTCATTCAGTATTCTACACTAGGCGTTAACTTAGCTGTAGTGCTGAATTGAATCCTCTTACAAATTGGGGGCTCGTCCGGGACGTTGGGTTAGATTTACCATTTGTGCAGCTTAATACAGTGTGCGAACTGACGGGATCCATACATCCGGTCGGATCACCACGCTGCATTACGCTGTGAAGCATTCCTCAAAAGGGACACTCCAAGAAAAGTTCTGTTCTGCAAAAATAAAATACAAACTTCTGTAAGTCAGGACAGAGACCAATCTCTAGAATGACGACCTTAGTAGACATGAAAATAGCCAGAGAGCACCTCTTGCATAAGCTATTTGTGAGAGGTGAATGGACCGAACAGGGCCAGGATGTGTGGTTGCAGGCCATCACACAACAGGTCACTGAAACAGGGTCAGATATATATAGAGATCAGGGTCCCTTACATGTGGCCCTGAGTGAACTATATATGGCTCCTAAAGCCAAAGAGGAACACAATAAGATTGCCAGGATAGCAGCATACCTGTACCTATATATGGGAGACATGCAGGATAGATGTGCTGAAAGCCAAAATCTGGCAAATAGGCAACAGATGGCATTACAGAAGGCCCAATCTGATCTGGACTCTTCTGAGCAGAGGCTGCAGAGGAGCCAGGAGGCAGAAAATGATAGTAGGCAATATATCATTAAAATAAAAGAGGATATGGGCATCCTACAACAGGAAAAGACAGACCAGGATACCCGATTTCTGGCCCTGCAGAAGGAGCACCAAGACAGTTTGGACTCCTTACTGCAGAACCAGAAAAAGCTGGAGCAACAGATCAATTTCAACAGGGCATGCACAGAGCAGGTAGCCACCCTGCAAATCCAACTAGACAGAGAGAAAGAGGAGAGCAATAAACTGATTCTGAAAGACCTGGATACCCAGGCAGAGTTTGATGAGGAGCGCCAAAAAGCTGGTGCCCTACAACGGCAAAGGGACGACCTGGCGGCACAAATGCAGGCTCTTAGTCAGGAAAGAGACGCCATAGGCCAGGAAGTCTGCCACTTAAAAAAGGAAATTGAAGAAAATCACCTGGCCCTCCAGGGGTTGGGTGATCTCCAAAAAGAAAACCAGAACTTGGTAGAGCACACCAGAAGGGTGGAAGATGCTCTAGCAAGAAAGGAGCAGGCCAATAGGGACATTGCCCAGGAGGTAAACCTCCTGCAGCAAAGACTGGCCCAGTTCTCCAGGACCAACCAGGAAGCACAGAGGGAGAATGAGGTCCTCTGTCAACACAATGATAGGCTCCAGCAACAGGTAGCGATGCAGGAGAAACTGATAGAGTCGAGTAAGGCCTTAACAGAGGAACTGAAGGCACAAATGCAGGCTCTTGCATTGCAACAGGGAGCAGGGGCGGATAGAGATGAGGTTCGCTGGGAAATGGAAACTCCGGAGCATAACCTCAGGAGCCCTAGTACCAGAGGCCCTCATACCTCTCAGTCCCTGGACTCTGCCACCCCCATGTCCCCTGGTGCACATGAGCACAGGGCCACAGGGATGGCAGATTACTATCCAGCTAAAAGTATGGGGCTCATAGGCCAGTACCACTCGGGAATGGAGGGGTGGGCATCCGGGTATGGGCACCCAAGTACAGTACAGTTCAGTGGGGAACCCCAGGAGAGTAGGCCCATTAAGGGCATCCTGAAAACCTCTGCCCAGTTAGGTCAGTGGAGGGGGTACCCATCAAATCCTGGCAGCAAGGAGGAATCTGAAGACTCCTCTGAACTGCGCAGGACACAGGAGACCAGGTCCCCACATTCTGCCAGCCATTCCCAGGCTCGCAGAATCCGGGAAAACCTGGACGATCAGACGGGAACCTCTGGGAGCAGTGCCTCTGAGTCCGAGGATGAATGGACAAGGGTTACCCGAACCAAAAAGGCCAATAAGGCAAAAAGGGCCTTGCTTAAGGACCCCTTAAAGCAGATTAAGGCGATCAGGAGCGTCATCACGCCTTACCATAAGAACGCTAAGTATTCTGTTTGGGAGCACTTAGAGTTGTTTGAACAAATGATGGAGACTTTCCATTTGAAGGACAGCCAAAGCTGTATTCAATATGTAAAGTGGACATTCTCCCCGGAATACTCCAGTTTCTTTGCGGGGCTGGAGGACCAAAATCATTTAAGATGGTCCACATATAAGGCGGCCATCCTGAAACATTTTTCTGTTCACAGAAATCCTCAAGAGGCTCGCAAGGCAGCCTACAATTTGCAATGTGGGGAGGATCAGGCCCCACAAGAATTTGTGCAGGAGTTAAAGCGTGCTTTTGCACAGACCACAAGAAGGGTGCGCACAGATAGTAGAGAGTTCATAAATACGTTTTTCCATGCCTTGCCCAAATACATCATGACCCAGCTCGTGAGGGATTTTCACGAGAAAAGATCCTTAGATTGGGTCATTGAACAGGCTACCCGGATCTATGAGGTGCAGAAACCGATAGATAGCAAAAGTAATGCCCAGAAAAACCCCAAAGCCAACAGCACCCCTGCTGCTGCCAAGGTGGCAGAGGTAAAGGTCACCCCCGTTTTGGATTTGGAGATGGGGGGGCCTAAAAACCTACCTGCACCTAATAATGCTAGGCCCAGGAGGTCCTCGGGTCAGTCACAGACAGGGAGCCAAGGAGGCAGCCCCACAAATGGGGTCCCTCGCTCTCCTGATTATGTAAGTCCCCGTTACAAGGGAAATCGACCCATCCTGGGTTATGTGTGGACTCCTCCAGCCCAAGGGGGGGGGATCCAGCCAAGCACCTAACCCAGGGAACTTCCCTCCAAACTTCCCACAGGAGGGCAGAAATTTACCAAACCCTGGGCAGAACTTTTTCCCCAGATATCCACCCGACTTTCAGCCCCAAAACCATCCATCCTTCTTTCCCCAATTCCCTGAGCCCAGACCACTGAATCCGGGAGAGGGGAGGCCAAGGGTGGAGGGGTACCCAAATCTTCCCAACCCGGGGTATTACCAGAGGAGGGACAGCTACCCTTCCCGGGATCAGCCCAGGGGAGAAAACGGGGCCCCGTATCAGCCTGAGCGGGTTTCCCAGTTAGAGCGCCAGGTTCAAAACATGGCGCGGGATCTGGGTCACATACTGAGGGCTCAGCAGAACCCTCAGATCGGCATGCCGGCGAAGAACGCGCCCAACTCTGGACCTGGTGCTCCAGAACAATGACGGGGGCAGCACCCCGATAACACACCGGTTCCCAGGGAGGAGGCACAAAGGGAAGGGGGGTGTAAAGCCTTGGAGGAAGCTTCCTTCCTCACTTGTAAACAGCCCCTAGAAACCCAGGAACCGGAAACAAAATCTCTGGCCCCTGAAAGTCTGCCTCCTAAGGAGCAGAGGGGGGGTAGGAGAAACAAAAGACCCAAACAGACTCAGTTTCAGGAGGAGGTACAGATCTTCCAATTTGAGGGAGAGGGATCCTCAGAGGATCCTGAGAAAAGGATCTTCTCCTTCAGAGAGGGGGGAACTCCTCCCAAAGAAAAATGGGTCCCTAGGAATGCAAATCCAGACTGGGGAGATGTGGAGACTGAGCTACCGCCGCCCACCATCTCATCCCAGAACCAACAGCAAGAAAATCCCCGGGTTCAAACCCATACTGGGGACTGCCTCCAAAAAGGGGGGGGCGGCCCAGAACTGGAACCAGGGGAACCCACAATGGCTCTGATCTCCAGTTGCCAAATTTTTCTTTCAGATTCCCAAGACTCTCCACAGAATTCTGCCCAAATCTCTTCGCTAGCAATGTCCAAAACCAGAAAGTTAGCCCACCAGTTGTCCAAAAATGTACATTACCTGTGCCCCCTTGAGGAGAAGGAGGGAAGATATTATGCCCCGGTACAAGTACAGGGGCAGGGTACAATCTCGGCACTGGTGGACACTGGATCTCAAGCTACCCTTCTGTCCAGAAGGGCCTTTGACGAACTGAATGCAGGAAGGGGAGAGAATTACCAAATTCCTCTCACCTCTCTTCCGGGACAACTACAGAACTTTGACGGGAAGGAAATTCCCGTTGAGGGGACTGCAGACTTGGACATTAAAATTGGGCGACATAAGTTGAAACACCCGGTCATAGTTGTGACCCCGGAGGGCACCCCTTGTTTACTAGGGAATGACCTCCTGAGAAGGTTGTCACCCCTAATAGATTGTGTAAACAAGGTCCTCTGGACCCAGACTACCCGACTACCCGACCAATAAAATTAAAACAGAGTGTCAACCATGTTAGTTTAAACGGCACATGCCACATGGTTGAACAAAAATCTGACCAAGTAGAATTTCACTTCCAGAACAACCAGATTCCAGACGTGACAGTAATAGCAGTAGGACAACAGACTAGTGATGGGGGGTCCTCTCTATTTCTGAAAATCAACCTTCCTTCCAGTTTAAGGTGGTATTCCACGCTGGAAGGAAACACTCTGAAATTCTATACCAATCCACAATCTGAAACTCCCACTCCTATAGTCCAAAAAGATGTGAAATCAGCTCAGAGCCTGGCTGATATTCAGCAAATTGGAAAGCAGTTGTTCATCCCTGTTCAGTTAAATGATGGGAAGGACTCTGTTCTCGCTCGAGTGTGTGTGAACAACGGTAAGAGCTTCATCAGCGAAGCCATGTTTCGCCAACTCCCAAAAGATCCAGCCATTCCCACCCTCAAACTGATAGACAAATGGGAAATGGACCTGGAAGCACCTAATTCCAAACATCTCCTGCCAAGCAGGTGTATGCTCAAAATCTCCATTGGCAACAAGAGCATAGTCCACAATTGTTGGGTCGTGCGAGACGTCCCTGCCGCCTTTTACTTAGGCAGTGACATTCTCAATCGCTTTGCCATTAGTTTGGACCTAATAAACTTCAAAGCTTGGTCCCGATTAGCAGATAATCCCATGGGCTTTGATGATCCAGAAAAAGCATTTAGGTCAGCTCAATTGCTACCTTATGCAGTTGAAATTCAGGTTAAAGAGGAAGTCACCATCCCAGAAAGGACCCGACAATTCTCCCTGGAAGTGAAAGTTAAAAGGGGACAAGAGTTGAAAAACCCTGATGCTTACATACATCTAAATGCTTCTCTCCAACAGCAAGGGTTGGGGGTAAACCCAACACCATTAGTCAACATACAACATGACACCATTCCAATAGAGGTGGATAACAGCGACTTAAAGAGTATTACTCTAGCCGCAGGCACCATTATGGGAATGGCGGTTGATGACCGACATTTCTCCATTGATCTTAGAAATGAACTGTTAGGACCAATCCCCAAGGACTGTGTTGACAGTGACAGTGAGGACAATACAACACCAGACAGGATTTTCACCCGGCATGGGGGGAACTTCCTGGTGTACACTTCCTGCCCCTATGGTAAGGGAAGATGTGACGTGTGACTTCAGGAGGGATGAGGTGATTTTCCAGGTTCATGAAGGCTGCCTTGCCCACCTGAAGCCTCCGGTCCAAATCGGCACTCTGACCAGGGACTTCTCCACCCAGCTGGAGGAGGCCGCGGAGATAGCCAAACCAGAAGTCTTTCCAGGCATCAGGCAGATGGTGGAAGAGAGAGTCAACCTAGCTGATGCCTGTGTGACTCTGGAACAAAAGCAAAAGTTGAAACAAGTTTTCTTGGATTTCCAAGATCTCTTTGCGGTAGACTCATATGACTGTGGTCGCACTGACATCCACACAACAACAATCCCCACGGACCCTGGCATGACTCCTGTGTTTGTGAAGCAATATCGCTTGCCTCTCGCATCATTGGAGTCCCTTACTGAAATAATTAAGAACCTTGAGTCCCGGGGAATAATCCGTCCAGTCCACAGCACCTTCAATAATCCGGTGCTGGGAATATTGAAGCCAAACGGCCAGTGGAGACTCTGTGCCGACCTCAGGGAGCTCAACAAACGGGTCCATACTTCCCGATGGCCTCTGCCCTACATTGACCAAGGGCTGGCCCAGATTCAGGGGTCACAGGTATTCACTGCAATAGACCTGACCAATGGATACTGGACCGTGCCTGTCAGCAGGGAGGACCAATACAAACTGGCTTTTACCTTTGGGGGCCAGCAGTACACATGGACCCGGACTCCCTTCGGATACCTCAACTCCGGCAATGAATTCAACATTTTTCTACACAAGGCCATGCCCGACTTGGGTGCAAGGGGTAACCTGGCTTATGTAGATGATGTCCTCATCAAAAGCTCAACTGTTGAGGAACACATAGCGGAGATCCGTTATGTTCTGACACAGTTGAGGGCCGCCGGAGCAAAACTTTCCTTTCAGAAAGCACAGTGGTGTAAAACCCGTGTTAACTTCTTGGGGCATGAGATTACTCCTCAGGGTCTTTGTCCCCAGGAAAAGAAAGTGGAAGCACTTCAGAAACTGAAAGACCCCACAACTCTGCGGGAACTAAGGAGCCTCCTTGGACTGACTAATTACAGCAGAAAGTTCATTGAGGGCTACGCAGAGATCACCAGACCCCTGATTCATCTCCTAAAGGGGGGGGTCAAGTGGGAATGGGGTCCAGAACAATCCGAGGCAGTAAGACAACTCAAAAGAAGCCTCTCACAAGCGCCTTGCCTAGCTTACCCTGTCAGAAACAAGGAGTTCTTCCTGGAGACAGGGTTCTCTAATACGTGCTTGACGGCCGTATTATACCAAAAGTATGACAAGGTCAATAAAGTAATCTCCTATTCGAGCAAAACTTTATCCTCTGTGGAGGAAAAATTCAACGATTGTGAGAAGGCACTCCTGTCAACGGTGTGGGCATTGAAGAATTACCGCCCGTTTATCCAGGGGGAACACATCATAGTGGAGACTCCACACCAGCCTCTGCAATATCTCCAAAGTGATAGAATCCGGACCGGAAATGTGAGTAATTCCCGAATTACTTCCTGGATTCTGTCAATGCAAGGCTTTCCTGTGGAGGTCAGATATGGCCAAAACAAGAAGAGTCCCCTCGCGCAAGGTCTGGCTGACTTGCATGATTGTGCCAGAGAAAACTGTCTCGAGGACGAAAGTCTAAAAATAAAGGACAACATGGAGGCATACCTTAATTCCCCCCACAAAGTCTTTGAAGAGGACAAGTGTGAGGGAATGCCCACTGTCTATGTGGATGGATGCTCTTACCATGTTGACAACAACGGGGAGAAAGAACTGGTGGCCGGCGTAGGGAATGCATGGGTGAATGAGTTCCCAGAACCCTCCGCTGGATACAAAATTGGTCCCCGAAGTAGTCAGGTGGCAGAATTGATGGCTGTGCATCAGGCCATCCTCACTGCTGTCCAGCATCAACTCCACGAACTGGTCATAATCACAGATTCGGATTATGTACGGAACGGGTTCGTGGAGCACCTGGTTAATTGGAAAACCAGAGGCATGTTATGTGCTAACAACAAACCCTTGAAACATGGGAAGTTGATCCAAAACATTGATGATCTGGTCACCTCGAATGAGATGACCATCTATTGGGAAAAAGATCAAGGGTCATTCCAAAGTAGAGGGACCAGACAAAACTGGAAATGACTTAGCTGATCAGCTGGCCAAAACTGGGGCCATCCAAGGGGATCTAATTGAGATTGAGTCCCTGTTGGGGGAAATCCAGGTCACTGCTATCACTAGGTCCCAGACAAATGCTCACAACGACCTTTCAATTGCACAATGGAGTAAGGAGACCCCTGATGCTGATTTAATTACAGCTCAGAGGGGGGATCCAATAATTGGTACATTTTACCAACACCTTGAGGACCCTGAGAACTTTCCCCTGACGGATACCGATTACATTGGGAAAGAGGACCTAAGAGTGTTGATGAAATGTCCAAAAATGTTCCGGATCCAAGACGGTTTGTTGGTAAGGAAATCCAAAGCTGGCCACGATCAGTGGGTGGTTCCTACCTCATTCCGAAGCCTGATGTTAAGTCACGCCCATGATGCGGCCACTGCCGGTCATAGGGGGTTTCACACAACATTGGAAATCTTAAGAGAGGTTGCATACTGGCCACACATGGGGCAGGACCTCGACCAATACTTGAAGGGGTGTCTTGTGTGTGCACAATTTCAGCCATCATCCCTCACGCACCGCGCGCCTCTCCAAAAGAGGGGGATGACACTGCCATGGTCAGATTTACAAATCGACTTTGTAGGCCCTGTGATTCGCTCTGCTAGGGGGAATAAGTACATGTTGACTGTGACATGCTTGTTTACCAAGTGGGTGGAATGTCTCCCAGCCCCAAACTGCAAGGCAGAAACGGCAGCTGCCTTGATGATTAACCACATCTTTTCCCGTTTTGGTCTACCTCAAAGGATTGAGTCAGACAGAGGTAGCCACTTCACCAGTGAAGTAATGACAAAGATGTGGGAGATACTGGGGGTCAAGAGAAAGCTGCATATTGCTTATAGACCAGCTTCTTCTGGGGCAGTAGAGAGATATAACCGGACAATTGTGAGCATCTTAAAAAAGTTTGTGGCAGATTCTGGGCCAAGTTGGGATATCCGATTACCTCTGGTCCTAATGGCTATCAGATCTACCCCTTCATCTGCAACCAAAATGTCACCATTTGAGTTGATGACTGGGCGCAAGATGGTGCTTCCTCAGCATTTGCTCTACAGGACCCAAGAGCAGACACTGATAAATGCCTCCACTACTCATGAGTATGTAGAGAATTTAAGGAAACACCTCCAACATGCTTTTGCTTATGCTCAGCGGAATCTAGAAAGATCGGCTGATAGCATGAAGACCCATTATGACCTGAAAACTTCCAGGAAGGAATATCAGGTGGGAGACCGGGTCTATCTATACAACTTCCAAAGGAACCAGGCCACGCAGTGCAAATTTTTGCCTACATGGAAGGGACCCTTTGAAATCATAGACAAAATCTCCCCTGTGGCCTACAAGATCCGCATCCCCAAAGGCGGTTCGGCAGAGGGGGAAGACAAGTGGGTCCACATAAACCAGTTGAAGTGTTGCCATCCCAGGCACGCTCTGCAACAACTGGAGGAATCCTCTGGAATCCTAGCGGGTACTGTCTCAGACTAATTCAGTTCCAATCATAAAACATACCACATCTAGTCTCTAAAATATTGTGATTTGCATGAAACTGTCTCTTAGGTATACTGTTTTTTTTCAAAATAAGAATGTAATGTTTTGTTATGATGAAATGCATATGCTGCCCCACTATCTCAACAGTGGTGGAAAAACGTCTGAGTAGGTATTGCCGCTCTTCCTTTGTCGTCCTAGGAGAAGGAAAACCTGAAGACGGGCCAAGGAGGGTGATCCGGAGACCGGGAACGAAGATCCAATGGGCCCAGTGGACCGCCCAATATTCCCATCAGGACCGGCGAGGAGAACCGATCGATCAGTACCGGATGGAGAAGAAGATGCTGAACTGTGCCATCTACAGAGTAGGAAGAAGATTATGCAGACAGACCGGTGCGTGGGTCAAAACCCTTGGGCACGCGACTCCCCATCGACTCAAATTCAAAGTGCTGTCGCGTGGGGGGGCTTGTTGGGTGTCCTGACCCACTTTTAAGCTATCATGCCACAACATTTGGTGCTGTGGGCTTAGAAAATTCAAGATGGCGGAAAACCCACATGTGCGCCGAAATCCAGGAAAGCTGCGCAGTTTGTGCGCACACCAAAATGGTTGCATCACTTGCCACCCACCAGTGCGAGAATGAAAGGCCGGGTTGCCATGAGGGAAATGGGTTGCCAAAGGAAAAACAGTAGCGCCGGTTAGCTTCAAAGCGCTTTAAAACCACCATTGGACTACCCGCACAGTAGTCTGAAACCATTGGGAATGGCAATGCTGATTGCCAAATGCAACCTAGAATGGTGGGGAATTCATTTCTTAAATCTCAAAAATGGGTGCAGTACCAGTACTCGCCACTATCCAAAAGCCGGCATTTTAAAACCACACGAGATTTTACTTTTTTGTGTAAAACTGAATGAACCCAAAGCAGGCTAAAGAAAGACTTACTGAGAGGTGGATACAATGTAAAGTGATATTCTGAAGTGACTTGAAGGTTTATAACAAGACTGGCTGAGCTGTGGATTGCAGCAGTTTAAGTTGCACTGGATTTAAAGACACTAAAATCGAAAATGTTTAGATTAAATGAGTGACCTATGTTTGGTGTCACATGCCTTTGTAACTGTTTAAATGTCATAGTTTTAAACTTAGAATCAGCCTTCTAGCTGCATGTGTAAAATTGCAAGTTAATTTAAAAAGCAACAAAAAACATGACAGCTGAAAGTCTGGTTTAAGGAACTGAATTCTGCCTGGCAACTACCCCCATCAGGAGTGAAACTTGAGTCACAGCTGTGTTCCCAGGCCTAGCTGCCCTTTTGCTGCTCACACTAAGGATATGCCATCTATCTGATAATTGAATTACCTGTGCTCTACAGGAGCTCTGAACAAAGCCCTGTCCTGGCTCAGGCAAAGGTTTTATTGGCAGGAGTCGTAAATGGTCGTAAAAAGTGGCTTCCTCCTGAGGAAAGGGGAGGGGCACTGCCTGCGAGAGCAAGCTGGCTTGGCAGAACTGGATAAACCAGTATTTCTACCTTGTGCTGAGAGGAAACCACACCCCTTTGGAGCCAGAACATAACTCTAAAAAGATGAATAACTCATAGAGCAGACATGTGAAAATTTTATAAATGATACCATAATTCTTGTGATTTTTCTGCCCACATTTTAAGAGGTTTTTCGACCCGGTGGCATGTTCAGGGGGGTGTTAGCGGAAAAGTGGATATTACTCTAAATGTATGCATGTTAAAAATCTGAAACTTCATCAGTTAATGTCCATACTCCCTGCACACATGTATGTAAAGTTGGGTCAATGTCAGAAAGTGAAAAATCAGTTAAAAAGTCAATTATGTGCCATTTCTGAATGCAAGCTCTTAGAAACAGCAGATTTGGACAGAGACATGGCTAAATTCAGCCACACCATGTATATATAATTTCAAGCAACTGTGTAACTGTGAAATATGTCTTTTATTATCAAATATAGAATATGTGCAATCTGACAGAGGAGTGTCCTATCTGCAAGCCATAAAATGACATCACTCTGACACAACTTAGCTTCGCCAATCAAATGATAAATGGAAGTTTGACCAATTAGAAGCTGAGAGAGAGGTAGGGTCAGTGATGCTAGAACACACCCACATTCTAAACACATAAAAGCAGACGGACAGGACAGATAGGGACCTTCAAATCCATCTGCCGCTGGAAGCTCTGCCGGAAAAATCCATACTTTACCTCCATCAAACCTCCAGAGAGCCAAACTAGAGACTTCAATCTATCCAGAACTAGAGACCCAGACCAGAGAACCAGAGAGAGCTGACCCAGATCACTGTGAAGTGCAGAGACCAGAGGCGAGTCTAAAACCCTGACCAGATCCGTGATGAGGCCCATTTCACTCAAGAATATAGTGTGAGTACCTAGAAAACTGTGCAGAACCAATCTCCTAGTTAAAATAATATAATGCAATCCTATTTTAATCTAAGTAGAACTGTCTCCTAACTGTCACCTGTCATTTGTAAAGCTGTCACTTGTCATTTTCTAGTTGCATGCTGCACTTGTCATTTTGAACTTTAAAATTTCAAATCTGAAAAACGACCTTCACAAAATCGCTCATATCTCCGCAACCGTTTGTGCTAGAGACTTGCAATAACTTTCATCTGAAAGGTTAGAATCGTGGCTTTCCTACGAACCTAGAACCGCATTCCTACCCCTTATAGTATAGCGAATTTTACCGCGATTTGCAAATTTCTTCACATGTAAAAACTGCTGCTGCTTGCCTTCCATTTGCCAGAAATTCGTTTAACCTGCTAACTATCCCTGCATCATTGCTAGTGTGAGCCTGGACTAACATTAACTAGATACCACTCACCCTGAACCTCTGAAAGGGAATTAAAAGCATTTCCAGCATATTTCTCATCCATTGCTAGCACATATCAAAGCATTTGGGCCTGTGTTTTCAAAACTCCTATCTGTTTTCTGTAAGCGTGCTTGGGGGGATTGAACTGAATTACATTGATTGCATTTCTGAGAACTGTGTGCTTTCCTCCCATTTCCTTGCATTGCATAAAGAGGGGGGGAGTGAATAGCCAGAGAAGAGTGATTACATTGTTTGGTTGAAATCATATTGAGTATTTTCTGTACTGCATTCATTGAATATTGCATCCACCTGAGCTTACATAAAGCATCCTCTACCACATTATACTTTTGTTCCTATTTACCAGTGTGCTACCTTATCCATTTCATGTCAACTCATTAGTGATTATAAGAAGTGTGCTAGTGCCAGATTCTCCGTTGTTGATCTTTATCATATCAGATTAAGTGTGCTATTCAATTATTAATTTATTATAAAGTGTGATATATATATATTTTAAATTATCAAATAAACCTTTTAAACTTGCAAAACAGAACTACTTCTTGGCTCAGTGGGGTCAGGGGATTCCAAGAGAGGGGTGTTATATAGGGGTAGTCATCCAGAACGCATGAACTGGACATAAAGATATATCAATAAGGGTTTTCATTCAGTATTCTACACTAGGCGTTAACTTAGCTGTAGTGCTGAATTGAATCCTCTTACAGAGGGGCGTACCATCTCGTAAGAGTTAAAAGGGGGACGAATGGAATACCGCCTTCCGCACTAAGTATGGACTCTTTGAATATCAAGTGATGCCCTTTGGGCTTTGTAATGCCCCAGCAGCCTTTCAATATATGAACGATGTCCTTCGAGAGCGATCAATGTTTGTGTCGTCGTATTATATATTGACGATATCCTGGCATCTAACACATTTGCCTATAAGACCATATATGTAATTCTAAAAGTCCACAGGTGCATTGCACCATATAACCTGAAAATCCCTCAAAAATGTTAACATATTCAATATTTGGATCTACCTTATCATGACATTCAATAATATGTCCATATTAACCTAAAAGTCCATGGTGCGTCCATGCGTGCACCTTAACCCTGCAAATACTGAAAACTGTTAAACACGTCATGAATCCTTAACAAAAGTTGAAACCACATGTTGCACTTA
The DNA here is from genome assembly GCF_040938575.1 of Ambystoma mexicanum. Taxonomy (NCBI): domain Eukaryota; kingdom Metazoa; phylum Chordata; class Amphibia; order Caudata; family Ambystomatidae; genus Ambystoma; species Ambystoma mexicanum. The sequence continues at coordinate 628,482,440 of NC_090928.1, read as the reverse complement.
AACATACCCCATCACCTTCACTGAGATCTACGGTTTGCCCGCAGAAGTATCCTTCGTCCGTGACAGCCATTGAAACAGGAGGCATTGTTTCTTCCATGAAACACTTTATCTTCTTTTAAACCGATGCTTGCATTCACACGCGATTCCTAAGGGCTGATTTACATCTCCTCATAGAGGTATTTCCGCATTACGCCATGCCGTCGGGGACCTACGCATGGCTCTTCCTTTAATGTACCATCACTCAGACAGGCGCTTCTCCAACGAGATAATAACATTAAACATCACCGCATTCAGCTCTTCGCCATCTCCCATCAACATTCCAGCACGTCATCATTATCTTGACAGCTGTTGAGCCAGAAAGAGCTCCACCATGGGACATTTTGCAACGTCCCATCCTGAAAGCTAACTGCCATTCATGGAATACTGAACCAGCAGGGTTCCATGCTTACCTCATACATTCTACTGTCTGCATCAGTGCACTTGATGCAGAGCAGCAACGTCCCAACACAAGATACTACAGTAAGGATATCAAACAATTTTGTGCTTTCATGTGGCATTTGTACTCCGAACAAGGCCCAGAAAAAGAAACCACCTGGTCTACTGCAGCCTGTAGATGTTCCACCTACACCCTGGCATACGTTGTCTCTTGACTTCATCACAGATCTACCTCCCTGTAATGGTTTCAACACCATATTGGTGGTGGTGGACCTGTTTTCTAAAATGGCCTATTTCATTCCGTTAAAAGGTTTGTCCTCCGCTTCAATTTTGGCGAAAGAATTCCTAGAACAAATTGTCCAGATACATGGATTCCCCTCCGTCTTAGTCTCAGATCGGGGCAGTCAGTTTATCTCACAATTTTGGAGAAAATGTTGTCAGTTGGCCAAGATTGACGTAAGACTTTCGACCAACCACCATCCCCAAACGGACGGTCAAACTGAAAGAACCAACCAAACTCTGGAACAATACCTAAGTTGCATGTTGCATCAAACTAAAAGCAATTGGAAAGACATTTTATGGATAACTGAGTATACCTACAATAACTCTTTGCATTCCAGCACGGGGCAAACTCCATTCTATACAATATATGGAATGCATCCACGAACCTCAGAACTCGACCCACCTCAACACTTGGAAATGCCTGCCGTAAGCAGTCTACACACAACCATTACCCAAGCCTTCAAAAGAGCAACAGAACATTTGAAGCAAGCTAAAGAGAGATGCAGGAAATTTGCAGATCAACATAGGATTGAAGCTCCGAAATACCAGATTGGAGATGAGGTTTGGTTAGCCTCAAGACATATACCACTAAAAGGAACCCACTCATTTAATCACAGGTATTTGGGACCATACACCATCAAGGACATCAACAACCCTGTGGCAGAGTAAAACTGGAGCTACCTCTGAACATGCAAGTCCATCCCGTATTCCACGTCTCCCTGCTGAAGCCAGTACAACCAGGAACTCGGATAACGAAACAGCCAAGACCCATTTTGGTAAATGGGGAACCAGAATTCGAGGTCAAAGACCTTTTAGACTCCAAGTGGGTCAAATCAAAACTTTAAGTCATGGGAACCAAGTGACTTTGCTCATGCACCACGCCTAGTGAACCGTTTCCATCGAAACTACCCAACCAAACCCGGACCAGTGGGACAAACCTCCTTGGGGGGGGGGGTGGGAGGCGGAAGGAGTGCTGTCATGGTGCATACCCCCAAACATCAGGTACAGACCAACCTGCCTAAGGCGTTGGGTCCCATAGGGGCCTTAAAGGCCCCAAAGGATCTTGCAGAGGCTTCCTGAACTCTGTCCTGGCGCCGTTGGCGCCAGGCTCATACTGCCATCACCAACATGGCATGCTTCAAACCCAATGAAGCATGTGTAAACCAATCTGAAGCAGGCTGAAGGGATTACTTGCCATGGGACTAATTGCTTGGGTGTGGTTGCTGGAACTACGAAGACTATATAAGCCACACCCTTGATACAGAACACACTTTGCGTTATTCTGCACTCCTGCAGCGTAACGCTCACCGTGTCTGCAGCTCCAGGCCAGCCATCAGCCACGCCCGTCCAGTTGTCTCGAGCTACCTGCAAGGAAGAGTGAGAAAAGAGCAGAACAAGATACTGACTCTTCATTGGAATAAGACTTACCATTGAGTCACAGTTGTCTGGAACTTAATAGGATCGGTGAAGTAACTAGATCCTTGAACTACTACGCACCCCTGCGAACAGTGGCAGGACAGAGAGCCCGCTATTCATCTCACAAAGGTGAGATATATAGCAGTGGGGGTGCAAGAGGACGCCACGGGAGGCGGGAGTTGCCCTCATCCATATGGCTGGGTAACCTGTGATTTAACTTTCTAGGCAAGCCTGCTTTCGTGACAAAGCCAGGGGGGAGCACAAGACACCACTCATCACCGGATCGTCCAGCTCAGTTCGGTGCCCCTGTGGAGATCAGGTGAGCGTAACATCTCTTTACGAGAAAAAACAAAGGCTTTGGCGATCCAGGCGAGTGTCATGGACAAAAAATATGGCAGTTTTTCTATACTTCCTGTCCTGAACTTCTATAAGGGGAAAGTGGTACCAGTTGTGATGCTCTGGCCGAAATTTGAGGGCTTATTCTGGAGGAGTGTTGGGCTAGCCAAACTCGACACTTATTGCAAAAGTATGCAGAGAACTGGGTTTGCTATCATTGCAAGCCGTGATTGATTGGAATAGTCTAGGCGTGTTTAGGAAAGTTTTGTCACCAAAACGCCCGAGAATATTTTGAGATCATAACTAAGGAGCTCAAAGGGGGTGCCAGTAAACTCCTGAATTGTTGGGTGGAGAGAAACCGAGCAAAACCTGTGGAAATGGGCTGCTCAGACGAAGATCTGTGCTCAAACCCTACAAGAGTAAAAAGGAAATTTGGTGATCACGACTGGATTGGTACACAAGAAGCTGCATCGTTTTATCAACTAAGAACGTGCATCATCTTACCAACTAACTGCAAACCTTCCATGGGTTTGTAACAAATTAAACCAGCCAGCGACCTACTAAGTAAAGTTCCAAAGCAGACCCTTCCGGGAAACCTTCTTAGGACTAGATTAAACTTACTTCCTACTAAAAAGATCCTTGCAAAGAGAGGAAAAAAAGGACAAAGTGAGTGTCAATTCTGTAAGGAATTGAACGCAGTTCAAAACGTACCTATTGCTGGATTGCCTGGGTGTGGCTGAGTTTAAAGAACTCTTCCTGGAATATCACTTTTTAAAGTGTCAGTCGTATACCACAGAGAAGTGGTGAACAGCTCTGTTGAACGGAGAAAAGACATCAATGGTGATTGCTGTGGTATCGTTCCTAAATAAGATTCTCCCACGTGAAAGAGACAATTAAGAGAGATCTAATGGAACCAAGGTGCTGGAAAAAAGAAAGTAGCAGGATTAAAGAATCTTTAGATGTGATGTCAACTGATCTATGTTGACAAATGAAATGTACAATTGAAAATTGGAAAACTAATTTTGTAAAAATTGTAATTCAATTAAATCCAACAATACAAAATAAAAATATCCCCCATATCTCAAATACTTTTAGGCCGTATGTAACAGAGTTAAATATCTGAATAGGAAACCTTTGGGATGTCCTAAACCAGCTTTTTAACAGATGTGGGTGGTTTGTACATTTGTTAAAGCACTAAAGAAATCGATGGCTATTTGAGATACAACACTTCTAATGCATTTGTGTTATGCAAGTTTACAACTGATATATTTTGGAAATCTAAATAAACCTTGTCTTTCAAAACCAACTTGAGCATTTACTATTACATTTTATTAAATCGGCTACTGTTCAACCTTTACGAAATGGTGCTCCACACCCACCCCCTCTTACCCCCTTCAGCGTTACAAACACATGCCCTGTGCAAGCATCAGTATGGTATGAAAGTGCAAGCGGAGAATACTGTTAGTGGAATAAGGGAACCCAGCTCTAATCCACGTTTGTCATTTAACAAAGGAAGTTCAGAGGCTGAAGTGGTCGATCACCCGACTGGGGATCAGTTCACAGCCTCCAACCATGAGGGAAAAAGCATCTGGCCAGCAGAATAAAACTTTAAATCCTTCTTAAGATCTCAGTTAAGATGCTGCTGTCCAATCCACGGACAGATGTGGAACAGACGAGGGGAGGTGTGCGCCAGTTGCCACAGCAGCGCATGATCCCGACTGTCTCCCATGTTGTGAAACATAAGCAAGTGTGGTCGAAGCCCAAAGCTTGGCTCATGTTTATGTAGAGAAGCTCAAGAGAAATTAGTCTCGGATAAGTCAGAAGCTCGGGGCGCTGGTCGACACTTGGCAGGATCTGGACCACCAGAGGCTTGGTCTGTGCCCTATTATCTTCAAATCAGTCTTCGAGGAAGAGAGGAATGTGTCACTCAATCGACAAAGGATATTAGTTTTGTTAGCCTCGATTCCTGCCTTAAAGGCCATTTCATCTGCGGACATAAAATTAGTCGGATGGACACCATCTGGGGAAATGTACGATACATTTTCCTTTTGAGGCTCATTGGACTATTAGCGTCTGCCAGGAAGATCTCCTCCTGAGTGGTTTTGAGACTTATTACCCCAAAGGTAGGGGGAAGGGGGTCAAGACAGAATGTGGGAGAACTTTAAAGTGCTTTTTCAAAGAAGGTCAACAGAGGGAGATGGATCAAAACACTGCTTCAAGTTGGGAATGGCTCTATAGCTCTTTCCCGTTTTCCACAAGAATGCGACCAGGCTTCTGATTGGCTCCTGGAACTCCAGAGGCCAAAATTCATTCTCAAACGTGGATTTACGATCTGTTCAGAGGGTCTGAATTTATTTTCCTACAAGAAACTTGGCTAAGAGAATCCCCAACCGTTGATGGGTATATTTCTCTCGGCACCCATGCAATGAAGGGTGACATAGGGCGTCCAAGGGGTGGGCTATTGTTGGCGGCCAAAAACAGGATACAGAGTGCCCTATTTTCTCAAAGTAAAGGTCGAGGCCCTGCAGATGACAAAGGTATTAGATATCCTCAATGGCACGAAGGTCGAGACACTCCTCGCAAACATCTATTATAATCCCCTCACTGAGGTACTTGAGAGCTTTTATAAATAACATTGAAAATGCCCTCTGGGAAGAAGATGGGGGTGGGGTCATTGTTTTTAGGGGGCGGGGGAAGACTTTTTAACTGCAAGTGTTTGATTACACCAGGGGAATTTGTACAATTGGAGGGGAGCGAAACAAACTGTGCGAGTGTCATTTCTATGAAAAAGGGCCAACATTGGGAGAGTGCTTTTTTTTGTCACAATGGGTATTTAGCCAATCCAACTTATTAGAAATGGCACTTTAAAAGCCACTCCCGCCTGGTCAAACGCCATCTCCTCCTCAATAATGGACTAAATTTTCATCAAAAACATCGATTTTTTTTTAACAATGGTGGGGGGTTTTGCATTTTGCAATCTAAGCTGAGTGACCACTCCGTTCTACTCCTGACGATTCAGCCCGTCATTCCACTACCCAAGACTGACTCAATGGGTGAGAGAAATCCAATACTTCTGGGGGAGAGGGCCGCCTATCCCAGCGAAGTAGGAATGTGGGGGAAACAAATAGTTGGCTGTTGACATGGTGGTCTGAGTTGGGACCCTTGGAAAAGATGGGGGTAACCTCTCCCTCCTCCTTCCATGAAATTTTACAGAGGTTGGAGGGGATAGATACAGTGGCAGCCCCCTTGGACCTCATATTGAGGGTAAAAGTAAAGCAATTGAGCAGGAGCTAGTTGAGAAGAAGCGGGCATTGAGAAAAGACATGAGGTTCGTAAAGAAGTCCTTACCTGAGAAAGTTGAGCATTCAGTGATAAAATCACTGAAGCAATAATACCGGTTATGGAACGGACCTAAAATACGGAAATATGTTCTTAAGAACCAAGTGATGCTGTCTAAGCTTGTCAAAGACTTTCAAGCCATCAGGTGGACCTTAAATAATCAAAATGGGAACCAAGCCCCATGGCAGAGTTTAGGGGTGGCAGAGGCTGAGTGGGTAAACTTCTTTTAGGATGAATTCAATGGCGGCCATAAGCTACCTGATCAAATTGGGGTGGGTCTGCCCCAAGTAGCACACTGGAAACCTCCATTCGATAAGGAAGATATCGAAATGATAATCGGTAACTTAAATAATTCATGGGCAAGTGGTCCAGACGGGGTAACTAACGAGGTTTTGAAAAATAAATCGGCATTATGGATGGATATTCTAAGCAATTTATTTCAGCAAGAGGCTAGACCAGGGAAGTGCCCCACCTCGTGGTGTGAGTTATCCTGATCCCCATTTTCAAAATTGACACCACATCTAAGGTCTTTGCAATTATTATATTGAAAGAGTTCAGAACCTGGGCTGAATCTACACATCGCTTTCACCCCCTGCAGGCAGGTTTCAGGAGAGGAGTTGGCAAGCTCCGGAAAGGCCCGACTCTTCAGGCATGCCTTTCTGTGATCAATGGCACTGCTCCCAAAAACCTTATGTAGCGGGCCGACCATTGACCTCTAAGTAACCTTTAATAATGTGGATCTCGACTTGGAAGTTGGCTAGCTTGGGCATAGACCCAGGTCTTCTGTCCATGATTTGTATGTTCTATTCTAATAACTCTACCAAAGTGAGACTTGACACCATGGGAGATTTGTCCAGACTTATCCAGGTTATGACGGGGGACCGCCAGGGCTGCGTGGTCACGGACACTTTTTTAATTTTTTTTACCTGTACATAACAGACCTTTGGGTGAGGCCATGAAATGGGGCGGGGGGAGGTTTGCCCCTAGATGGTTTGACTTGCAAGTGGGATGCATCACATATACTGATGTTATTCTGGTGGATTACACTCGGGCAGGGTTGCAGCGATGTTTGACAGGATTAACAAACTATCTGGCCGAGAATCATTTTACAGTAAATCCGGCCAAATCATGTGTCCTGTCGTGCACTAGTAGAAAAAACAGAGTTACACTTGGGAAATTAATCACACCCTCATTCAGAAAGTTGAATGTATCAGCTAGTAGGGCTTTGCAGTCTCCCATAAAGGGGAAACTGAGTCGAATAAGACGGGATGAGAGAGAAAGTAGTGGCATGCATGTCATTGGCTAAGGCAGTGAAACGTAGGCTCTGCGAATTTTCATTGTATCCCGTAATTTAATTCTGTAGGGCTAAGATTACACCAATCGTTCTTTGTGGGTGCAAACTCGACGCACAGCAGGCATATCAAGTTTTATGACACTCTGGAAGGGAGTATTGTGAAGAGAGCATTGGGCCTCCCTATCGGCCTTATTAGGCTGGAGTTGGGACTTGTGTCCTGGTGGGCGTGGTTGATGAAGCAGAGCCTTGCGCTATTTTTTTTCAAGATTTACAAAAGTAGAGAAGCCTCATATCGACCATCTTTATGCCATTATTGGAAAAGGTGTTAATCCCTTCATGACCAAGTTTAAAAAAAGGTGTGAGCTCTTTATGGACCAATTGGGCCTGCAGGACCCCGTATCGGATGCAATTCTAGAAACCAAGTTTAAAAGTTGGGATAATTTGGAAGACTTGCAAGATCTAGGGTGACTAAAAATAGCGGACAAAAACTACTGGAAACCAGACTGTATCTTAAAAAAATCCTGTTAGCTAAACTGAGATTTGTATCTCTGGTTTAGACTTAACTGCTTGCCAACTTTAGAAGCCATCAGGCTTAAATTGGGGATTTCGGATGAGCTGCGTCCCTGCAGATTCTGTGGCGTAGAAACAGAGATTGAGGCATCTGGTTCTCTTTTGCCCCCGGTGGATGGACAGTAGGATTGCTTCCTTCGAACCCTTCATAAATTCGTCGAGTGCCGTCATTTCTGTCGATTTCTGGCATCGCCTTATGATGACCGCCGAACTGTCATTTACACTGGCACTTGTAAAATTGGTGGCGACAATTTTTGACGTCCGCGATAGGCAAGCTCTGCGTAAGGAAATGATCGACAAATTCAGAATCTACTTTTATTTCTGTTCGGCACCAACGCAGTTATAATTTGGTTCTTACCTGACACATTGATCATATGAATAGCTTAGTATTTGTATGATTCCTCTTTTTTTGTTTCTTTTCTTTCTTTACGAGAGCAAAAGCAGTCTTTGGACATTAAACTCTGTATTACTTTGAGGGGGCCTGCCGACGATTGTATACATGTTAGAACAATCAGAGTTGTGCATTGCAATTCTCTTCCTTTTTTATCTTATTGTTTATTTCTATGCTCTTGGACAATTTGATTTTGTTCAACTATATAAAAGTACTTTGTGTACTATAAACATTAAACGTATTTAAAAAAGACACATACGCACTGAAATACCAGAGTTGGAAAATGTATGTTTTGCAGTTTGGAAGTAAGACAATTATAATACGTCCATGTGCAAGTTATTGTGAATCTCAGGATTGTTCCTTCCAAAAGGAATAGCTAAGGCATATAAAATGCAATTATGGCGATCTTCATGGGGTTGCGCCATAATACCCTACTTTTTACATTGTTTCCAACCCACAATATCTCCTCTCTGGACGGCTAGTGTAAAGTATTTCAAAGGTTGGGAAGTGGGGGTAGGGAGGAGATGCTGTTGAGTGGCTACAAAATGGCAGCAGCCTGAGAGAGCTCAAATAGCCTTTGATTTATCATGGTCTTCCTGATACTTCTGGCCCCAATAGCAGTGTGGCTTGGCGATAAGAAATGCTGCAGCATTTTGCCGTGCTCACCCCAGTGAGCCTGCAGGTGTGGCGCCACACCCACCCCCATAGAAGCAGAGAGGAGCAGCAGGAGGGCTGCGATGCAGAGATGACGGGCAGCTCTGAGAAGCCAGATTGCAGTGATTGCAGCTCTGTAAGGGAGGCCAACTGAAGTTGTGGGTTCCTTCCATGACGATTGTGAATACTCCATGTTTGCTGACACCCTCTCTCATAGTTGGAGGGAGATGCACGGTGAGGAGTGAGTGGTGCAGCATTTGACTTTTATTGCAGTAATGAACCTCCGCACCCCCACTTGGGCCAGATGAGACGTGAGACGCCTCATTAATATGTATACAGCCATGGGGGATAAGTGCACTGAGGCCCTGTCGCTGGGAGGATTGGGACATAGCTGTGCAGAATCTTAATTAAGTAGATCCGGATCCAAACCTTGCTGAGGAGACTCGCGCAAAGCACCACCCCTGCATCTCACTAACCTCAATGAGATCTTAACAACCAAGTGGAGTCAAAGGCAATGTAATTCCCTGTGCCACTGGGGAGGGACGACGAGACCATTCTGGGAAGCTTAAAGGAGTGGCTGCATGGCGCTCAACACAAGGACCCAATGTCATGCGTGGTGGCCTGGCGCTTGTTGAATGGATGGTCAATCCGCCATTGAGCCGGCACATCACGTTTTTCCAGAACATGTGGTGCCGGTCTAGTCATTTCCAAGATGGCTGCCGCCAACCCCAATATATATTAATCCTGAAGTAGCTAGCCGACACATTGCAACCCATGCTTTTCGCCCAGGGGTGAGACGCTGTCTTAGGTTCCCTCGCTCTCCTGCATTGCTCTCTTCTTTGCCCTGCTTGCTTCCTTCCACCTTGTTCTTTCCCTTTGCTGTTCCGGATCGCCATCAGATGGAGCTTCTGTCCCTCCCCTTCCCTCAGCTCGAACAGCCGCGGTACCCATGCTGCTCTTCTTATTCCTCTGCACTCCGCAGCAGCCTCTGACTGCAGTTCATTCTTCTGCTAGACTTCCACTTCCCTTGGCTCTCTGCTACAGCCAGGAGGTCCTCGCACTCCATGGCTCCCACGACTTTCTAGACTTACCTCAGCCATCACGTTCCAAAGCTCACATTGGACCACTCGTCATTTTGGAATCTTGGGCTGGAAATCGCGTTTGAAACTACACTCCCATGGGTTTTCCCCCCTCCCAGACTTTTCCCCCATTTGGCTACCTCAGAGAAGGGGCCGCTAGCCCGCCAACTCGCAAGGCAAGCATAGTGGCTTACCTCCGAGGTAGGCCATATCTCATCAAGAAGAAACGTGCTACGGGAAGGAAGAAAGGGAGAAACAAGGAATCCGCTTCCAGTCCTGAAGAATCAGGTGAGGGAAAAAGAGCTTTTGTTAGAACTGAGTGACGAAGTCGACAGCGTTGACACCAGATTGCGAGAGATAGAAATAGTGCAGTGACTGGCAGGGGAGACGGGAACCGTACCCTAAACTGTGACATTTGGAGGGGAGACTGATCAGTACCCAGACCCGATCCCCGGCACTGAATGGGCAAAATCTCTGCAGTCTTTTTCTGACCCGAGGAGAGGGCTTGATAACTTGCACGTGTGGGATTTGGTGATTACAACCGGTCGCTTCCAGAAGTGGCCCTACCCACCACTAATTATCTACGGCTGTGAATTCTGAGTCTACTACACCGCTGAGTAATCTGGTGAACACTAAGAAGCAAGGAAACATGACCATTTTGCTAGACACACGGCAGCTGCAACATCCCAGCCTCTAGAACTGGGCCCCTCCCAACTGGATGTCTCAACTCTTACCAGACATTGCTTGAGCTCAAGAACAGCACAGACAATCTTGGTGAGAAAATTGATGCCCTCACCTGTAAAGTCAATGTCTCCGCTGTACATGCCAAGCTCTGCCAAAGGCGGAGCAGAGGATTAGTGACGTTGAGGCCAAAGTTATCGCTTTACAGCAAGCGGTTGCTCTCCTCCAACAAACGGTCAAGCAGATGGCAGCTAAGAATGACGACTTGGAGGGTAGTTCCAGACGGAATAATGTGCGCATCCTCGGAGTGCCGGAGTCGACCCCTATTGAGAACATGGAAAAGTTTGTGAAGCTGCTCCTCGAAATCCTGGGCAAATCACTCCCCACCACCTGATATCAAATGTTCCTGGTGGAGTGGGCACATTGCTCCCTGCCCGCCAGGCCCCCTTCTTGGAGCTCCTGAGCTACCCATTATTGCACAAATCCTTTAATTACTGAGACTAGGACGTGCTTGGAGTCACCAGAGAGAAAGGTGAGCTGCGTTGGGGCGCAGCAACGATTTGATTGTTCCCTGACGTTAGCCCGCAAGAGCAAAGGAAGACTTTCAAAGAATACTTTACAGTGGAAAGACATCCGATACGCAATGTTATACCTGGCTATTTTCCGGGTATAACGAGCACAGACCGCAGGAATGAGTGCTCAACCGGTTCTGAGCCATCTTATTGGCTAACATCCTTCAGAGGTCGGTTAACTGAATATCGACTGAGGTATAATAATCAGTGTCTAGATGTTGGACGAACCATGTATGAAGCGCTACATAAAGTTAAATGCCTATCTGGATGATCACAGGGACAGGTTTTGCTCAGTCTATTTGAGCTACAAATGTAACTTTTGTTTGTTTTTGAACAGCGCTGAGTCATGTTTTGGATGTTTTCATTGTAGCATTGAAGAACACCTGTGATTGGTGTAATGACAATTGCTCACCCTTAAAATAAGACTCTGCGGCCACTGACTATTTATAGTAATGTACCCCATTGACTGCAAGGTTGAATGGATGTAAACTAGACCGTGCATAGTCATCAATTTACACACTGTTTTTATAATTGCAGTGTAAATTGAATTAGAAGTGTAAAAATGATCTGCCTCTGCATGATTGTGCACACAGCACCGGAACTCTGAAAAATACAATTGTGCAATACTGGGTTGCTTTCACTAGAGAAAAAAAGTATAATTTGTTGCAAATATTAATTCTCAATTGCGACTTAAGATGGAAAACTATTAATTTTACAATCCTAAAATGCTAGGAAAATATGCACAGTGCTTCTGTTTGCTCCATGAGCAGAAGCCGAATGCAAGTAAACCATTCCTTTTATCACCTTGTACAGTTTCTTTTTTTTGAAAGGCTTCAGAGAAATACATTCTGTTTCAGAGGCTTTTATCCATGGCTTGCAATAACATCCATGTCGCTAAAAATCAAAAGGAGCCTTCTGGTTTCTGTCAAGTAATTTGACCTTTGCACTGCCCTCTGCTCTAAACTTGTGTGTAAATGTACACCGGAAAATAACAAAGCTGTTGTATTTTTACAAGATTTTCATGCGTAAAAAGGCCTGGTACGCACCTTATCTGGAGGCCTGCTTACATCTGTGGATGTTACTTGAACAGTAACATAGTGAGGTAATAAATGGGTTTATCAATGAGAACCCACAATAATATGTAGATGGGGGAACTCAAGAAAAGGAATAGATAGAATCGATAAAGTAGATCTCCCAGATGGTATGACTTGGGGAGGAATGTGAGAGTTTGCAGCAGTGGGGATTAAGTTATGTGGGGAGGGGGTAGGCTCTCGAGTGAGAGAATTTTTAAGGGATATTTTGAAGACCCCACCGTGGAGATGGATTTCATGTCTGTTCGGAGAGTTCCAGTGATGAGGAGCAAGTAACCAAAAAGGGGCGGGAGCATAAGGTAGCACATTGGGGTCGTGGGATAGAGCGGTTGAGTATGGCTGAGGAATGAAGTGTTAACAGATGTGTTGGCATATGGCTATGGGATGCATGGTTGGATTTGTATACAAGGAGATGTTTGGTAAGAGCAGTGAGGTGGTGGGGAGGACTATTGACGGATCTGTGGGAGATTCGGCAGGAAGTTGGGTCACTGCAGATGTGCACCACGCTGTGTGGTGGGGAGACACGTGATCAGCTTGATGGGAGACAATCCAGGTGAGGTCTGGACCCTTAAGGCGTGGGAGAATAAGTATAGAAAGGAGGAATGAGTGGTCCAGTTTTTTTTTTTTGTTTTTTTTTCTCTACACCTTTTATTGGCATTTGTAAATTAAAAAAAAAAGCTTCACCATTCTTTATGACATACTGTTAAGGTATACAGGGGAGGAGTATTCCAGGGTAGACCGGGGGAGGGCAGTCACGGGTCAATGTTACAATGAGAGCGGTGGGTTAGACAGCTATTCTCTCAGTCCGGGGAGGAGCTAGACCATTTTCGTCTGCCAGCAGAGAGATGGTGGCTGCCTGGCTACTCCGGGAAATCTCTGCACATAGTCTAAAAATGGGGTCCAGATGCTTTAAAACTTGTTTCTGTTGCCAAAGAGGAGGGCTGTGATTTTCTCGGCTGCAGCAATATCCCAGCACTTTACCCACGACACATGGATCGTGTCGATGGGCCCTGCGGGAGTTTCCACAGCCTAGCAATTGAGATTTTAGTTGCAGTAAGTAAGTACGTGCAGAGATCCGCCAGATTGCCTGTCGTCGGGAATTGTCCCTGTTCTGTCTCTCCCTGCAGGACAATTCCCAGGTCCCACAGGATCGTTCGGCCTGTGATAACTCTGATCTGTTCCAGGACCTCCCTCCAAAACCTTTCCGCTTTTGGGCACGACCAAAGGAGGTGGAACAACGTTCCTGTGTTCGCGCAGCCTCTCCAGCAGTGTGGCGTTATGGTGGGGTTGGATTTGTGTAGAATGTCGGGTGTTCTGTACCACCTATAGCAAACTTTAATTAACCTCTTTATTTGTGACACGTTTGGAGGTGTTGTGGGTTCTCGCCCAAATGCGATTCCAGCTGGTCATGTCTAATTCTCGATCTATATCTCTCTCCCACCGTTTCATATAGGGCTCCTTAAAATCAGGATCTGCCCTGTCCAGTAACCTATACAGGGTCGAAATCTTCCCCCTGGGTGGGGTTGCGGTTAGTGTGCGTTCCAGCACTGTAAGTTCTCTGTGCCCATGAGCTCTCATCGAGCCGTGTGTCGGCCAATGTCGGAGTTGGGCGTAGCGGAACCTCTCGCATTCCGGAACCTGGAATTTCCTTTTGCAGTCCTCGAAGGTGAGTAGGGTGTCCCCATCGTAGAAGTCCGCCACTCACTTCAGGCCGCCCGCCTTCCATTTGGAAAATACTTTTTGCCCTCGTCCTGGGGTGAAGTCTGGGTTCTCCCAGACCGGAGAGAGCGGGCCCATCGTCCTCCTGCAGTTCCATTTCCTGGCCACCTGCTTCCAGCTATTCACTGTGTTCCTAGTCGTCATGAGGGGCCCGGCGTTTTTGGGATGCTTAGGCCATGTGATATGTGGTCCACAGTTTTAAAGGATGGAATAGTGAGGGAGAAAGAATGATGGTTGGCTGAGTTATTGGGAACAGTCAATGTTTTTCAGTAGAGGGCTTGCAGTGGCAACTTTGTAGCAGCTGGAAAAGCGGGGCGAGATTGTAGAGGGAAAAGGAATGAGTAGAGGTCGGTGGAGCCATTTCTCTTAAAATTGGGGAGAAAATGGATTGATGGGGGACAAGGGAAGAACTGACAGGAGGATGGGGGAAACTGTTTGCTTGGTGTGGGAGGTAAAAATTCAGAGAAAAGGGGCATGGTGTGTAGAATGTTGTAGATGGGTAAATGTATAAAGGGCAAACCTCTCCAGAAGGGGCACCTTGGCACTAAATTGCCTTTAAAAATGTAATTGCCCAAAGCATAGCTTACAGAGAGAAAAGGCTAGGTAACTTAATTTATCTAGGAAGCAAAAAAAGTTTAGGTTCACCAAGTGATCTTCAAAGGAACAAATAAGAGCGCATATTCCACACTTTTGCATCTTGAACTAAACCTCCCTCCCACTTATGATATTTAAATTTCGGGATGACCAGCAGATGCTGATCTATGTTGTCTATTTGGTTTTATATTGTAGCAGCAGACTTCTAATGAAGGAAGGTATTACGATTTTTGTACTAAACACATGGATTTTATGAATGTGCGGACACCAACCCCAGAAGTTTTAATCCTGGAGTGATGTCACTATGGTATGTGTGGAGATGGTGATGAAACTAGCAGGGAGAGTAAAGAAGCCTTTCTATATGAAGCTGTTATTTCCTCTTGTGGTGCCTCCGCCACACGCATATGCTAATGGCCTTAGGGTTTTTCTTTATATCACACCAGATAGAGGGTTTCCCAGTTCCATTGTTAAAGTCAATGCTTGCACTTAAGAACTGGGAAGGCGTGCCCCATTAGTTGCTGACTTAAACATAGTCTGCACAGATGGACGCATCTATATTGGAAAGGTGTGTTATAACCATCTTGCACAAATTATTTACAAAGTTTTTCTATGTATTATGAAACCATGTGTTAATATGGTAAATGAGTTGTGTATGAATGGTTGAGTGCGTGTGAGAGAGGGAGGAATTGCAATGGAGCATGTAATTGAACATATGTTTGAGAAAATCCTTTGTTTTTGTACCACAAAAATGTCTGAAATGTTGAATTAAAATTGTCATGAGAAAATAGTGAATGAGTAGCGGGTTGCCATGCTCAATCCAATGGTCCATTTGGTTGTACATAGATTTCTCTACATGTCTTGGAAACAGATTGTCTTGTGATATTGGAGGGCCATGGAAATGGAGGACCGACTTTCAGGACTATACAATGGGCTCTTTTGTTGTGTGGAGGTGGGAATTGCATGCCGGAAGACCTTTGTGGACCTCTTTGAAAATATGGGGTTGAGTGTCTCGAGCGTTTTAAGGGGAGCAGAACTGGGGGAGGAGCAGCTAAACTGGCTATCGGGGTTAGGATGGGTTGTTTCTTCTTGCGCAAGAAAACTGTTAATAAACATTTGCCTGTCCATCTGCCGAGAATTAAAAACTGTGAATGCTGTTTTTTTGCCATGTTAACACTTTAAACTCCACAAGTTTGGCCTCTAGCGGACAGTGAAGTTTTTAAAGAGTTGAC
Organism: Ambystoma mexicanum; assembly: GCF_040938575.1. Classification (NCBI taxonomy): domain Eukaryota; kingdom Metazoa; phylum Chordata; class Amphibia; order Caudata; family Ambystomatidae; genus Ambystoma; species Ambystoma mexicanum. Next base: position 628,466,758 of record NC_090928.1, on the reverse strand, counting down.
GAAATATGGTCTCGGTGACTCAAAAGAAGCAATAACCTGGCAGCTCTTTTTGGATATTTTGTAACATAGCCTGGCTCTTCTTATAATGAAGCAGTAGATGGCACAACTTGCTACAAAGGAGTTAATCAATTGGACCTTAACTGAAAAGGTGACATAGGCCAAACATCTTTTGAGGGTTTCTAATGTGAAAAACTGCTTCTAGGTGACTTACAAATCTGAATCAAACCATACTGCTAAGTTACAAACTGTTGTTGAGGACGCAGGCAAGGCGCTAACGACCAATAGCTGTTACACCGGGTCTTGACAACATGCAAGTAAATCATCTGATGGCTGATTATTTTCATCCGAGAAATGCAGTTTCTTGCAAATAAAAATTTGTTTTCTGTCTAAGCTGCAAGTGATTTGCATGTATCCAGTCCATTATCTGCTTAGTACAAAGTTAAACAGTTGTCTTCTTCTGAATACCTAAGACAAAGAATCACTTGGGTGTCATCAGCATACATATAAGAAAGCATCCCAGAGGCACGGATCAGATCCACCAATGGCTTCATGTATATTTTCAATGGCGGAGGATTTGTGGAAGATCCCTGTGGTAATCTGCACTCAATAGGTCTCAAAGTTGGAATGGTGGCTGGGCGACTGTTGATTCGTTTATTCAAGAAAGATTTAATCGATTCCCAATCCTTGCATCTTAAAGTTTTAAAAGGTGCCCCAGCAAGATGATGTACGGTATCGAAGGCTAGAGATGCTATTCCAGTAGCAGCAACTGAAGCTGATATGCAATGCAGCCACCACCATAGATCCCATGCTTTTATGTAGGATGCAGTTCCACATGCACCTCAAAACGACGTCACCACAGCCTCCAATTGTTTGTCCCATCAAACGGCTCCCATATCCAGGCTCCATTTACTGGTTCTGCAGGATCCAGATTCTGCTTTTTAAGCAGAGGATTTACTGCTGCTAATTTGAAACGGTCCGGTACCGACCTAGAGGCTAATGAGCAATTGATAACTTTACTTGGATGTACTATTTTAAATGATCATAGGTCCCTATACGCCTAGCTGGGTAAGGATTGTGGGGGCAGCCCGCTGGTGTCTGATTGAACATAGTTTTAGTAGGGAAGTCTGTCACTCTTTGGAGAGAGTCGAGGGCTTTCATGGAAACATAATCATTTCGAGCACAGACTATCATGATAGCCCTCTGGGGGTGGGGGGGGGGGGGGGTTATAGAGGTTGATAATTTTCACCTAAACACAATGGAGCCTTCTTTTCATAGAAAGTTTAAGTTGGAATAATCATGCTATTTATAGCCAGAGGGTAACTAACTCCCTAAGCACCCTAAATAGACATTTGCTTTTTTTGAGCTTTTGAAGATGTGCTCTGTACAATAGATTTTGTAGATATGCAATCCCATGTATAGAACTGATAATGTGATCTTGATTGATGTCCCGCTCCACTATGCGATGTTTTAATTACCTTATGGTCTTCTTCACCAATCTGAATTGAATGTTGTACCATGGTTTACTTTTCTCCTGGGCCAGCTACATTGACTTCTTTTTAGTTGGAGCCAATTAACTTATTATTCTTAAAATGTTTCCATACAATATGGCCAGAAGTTAGTTCGAGGGGTCCTGACTCGGTATCCCTATATTCATATTTTTTTATTTTTTTTATTTCGTTTTTCAAATTTCAACATAACAAAGGTAATACAATCCATACTTGCATATACAAGTTGTCGTCTTAAAGATGCAACCATCCCAGCCTTCCCTGTCCTTCCCACCCCTGCTGCATCATTGTCAGGGTCATGCGTTTTTATAATACAAATGGGCTTGCCTTCAATTCAGCCCTTTAGAAGGATCAACCTGCATTCAGCAGCTTTACAACTTTGTCAATCAAAGTGGTCATCATTCGGGACCCAAATAAGAATCACCCCCCCCTGTTATGAAAACTAAGTTGAAGACAGCTTTTTCACACATCGGGTGGCTTTTAGCCAGAAACAATGGTGAATTTAAATGGCAGGTGCTAAAATGTTCATTGAATATATAGCACATTCTGTAGACGGAGAGCGAGTGCATAGCTTGTTTTGAAGAATATACTTTGGCTTAACTAAAGTCCATGAAGTTGTGTCTTCCTGTTCTAGCAGAGAGCAAAACAACACGGTAGCTTCCTGTTTCAACTGCAAACAGTAGATGCAAGTGCTGACTTCGCACCATTTGAGGGTTACATCTGATAAGGGGCCAAGAACAGGAAATAGGCAGACGCATGAAGCATGTCTGCAATCTTCAGTACTATTAAGCGAGTGATCGATCTATCTTTTCACTGAGCTAAAGCCCATTAAACATAATGAAAGCAGCCACTGAGCGAGTACGAAGCTCACTAAGAGGTGACCTATTTAATGGTTTGTACATAGAAGATCATATTTTCACAAACAAGCAAAGTGACACTCTGAGCGTGAAGACTTAACCTTCCAGACAGCGGATAGGACTTGCACACTGGCAGCGAGCCCAGGTCCCTTCTTGCGTATAAGGCGTGAGCAGAAAGAGGATGGAAGGGAAAATCGCCCATCGAGCAGCAGACTCACTGAGGCCAGCAGGGCTGGGGAAGAGTCCATAGCAGTGGCAGGAAGGAGATAGCCAGACCCAGCTGAGCACAACTCGTTAAACCTCAGAAGGCACGGTTTTGTTTGCAGCACATTCTGCTCTAAACGTGAGGGAAAAGTGGGGGCTTGATGAATGAATTCAGACTGAAGGCGTGTAGCATAGCATGTTGTAGCATAGCTCCCAGAGTACACATGCTGCTAAACTGAAACTACCACTTGTTCTATGTACCTGTTCACATATCCTCTTTGCTCACATAGCAGTCTTGTTCATTGGTGTTATGTTACATTATGTTTGCTTCTACTTTGGTTTGTGTGATGCGAATAAAAACCCTTAGAAGATAGGGTATATTATGTTAACCTCTCGTGTCAAGTGTATGCTTTAGAGTAATGTTCCAGAATGGTATTTCTGAGTTCAGGAACTTCACAAATTCCTGGCTGTATACGGCTAAACTTGTTGGTAAGCACACAAACCTAGGCAGGCCTGCCTTCTAGTACTAGGACACAGACTGGGGTGAATATCTGCATGTAATGATGGATGACCACGTGTCTGTTTTCACAGCCTCAAACAAGGTGGAGAGAAGGGACTCGTGGTCCAGCTTAATCCTAGGCAATCCCGTCAGGTGGCACCCGCAACAGATGGCATGTCTTAGCATTACTAATAGTTAAATAACCTCATGCCCCAGTCACGATAAATGGACCGGGCACATTTAAAAAAAAAAAAAAAAAAAGCTTTTTTAAGCAAAAGTGATTAGTTGGGTACAGAGGATGACTCATCAGATCAACACTCCCAACCATTGTAGAATGGCAATGTTCCAGTGGCTTCGAGCATCTCACTGTCGGCAGTTTATACCAACTTTGCAGTAGCCAAGCTAGGTGGGTTACCGGCAGAATTGCTCTTTACTTACTTAAAAACCCCAGCTAACCCCCAGCTAACAAGACAAATAACATCTATGCAACTCTCCTGATAAGGGGAAATTTAAACGCCATGCAAGATCATGCATACCAGTTTCCTGAATTGACCTTAACACACACATCATGTGTAGTGGTTTGGAGGTAATCTAGTTTATCCTCGGACAAGTGCTAGGCATGGACCACTGGCCACACCCAACCCGTCACTAGAATTCTTAGCCCGGTTTCATTAAAACCGTAGAGGCCCCTTTCTACAAACGGACTATCAATTGCTAGCTACACGCTTTGACACAGTGCGTAACATTGCAATATGCTGCGGAGCAAGGCTTAGTGCCTGCTCAGCAGCCACAAGGACCGATACACAGGAGGGGTGCATCTACAGACATTGAGAATTATATTAGGGTCTTGCACTTTCAGAAATGAAGACCTAACCGAGTGGTATTCATAGAGGCTAGGACAGCTGCAAGCCACAGCATAGGCATATGGCACTAGCCATGTTCCTTCCATTTGGCTGCACACTGCCTTTAGCGAGCTGTGACAGCTGAATCTCAATTTATAGCTGGCTTTCTTTACAGCTGATAGGCACGCTATTAATCACAACGCTAGCATTAATATTAGCAGACAAATCAAAGTGATTTTACCGAACCCAAGGGTTTGACTTTTTTTTTTATTTCCCGCAAATATATATGTGGAGGAGAACCCTACAGCCTCCCACCTCCACATATATATTATGGGAACACAAGGCACTGCTGTTGCCATGAACCTAGGCCTATCCCTGGTATCCAATAATTATCAAATGATTGAGAGCATAATTCTACCCTTATTGAAAGGAGTGCCTGCAAGGTTAGAGGTTCATGGAAAATTGTCCCAATTAAATGAGCAAGAAAAAATTGAACAATTTGGGGACATAGTGACATCCACTTATCAATCGCTAGGCAGGGATCACGTAGGTAGGAGACCTGCAGAGGCACAGAAAAAGGTTAACAAAGATGGCAAGCCGTATAAGGAAACGCACCACAAAGGGAGACCCTCAAAAGGACGGGGATAGTTTCAAGGTAAAAAGAGTGGTAAACCACAGAGGCGACAGCCTTCGGCAATGGAGGAAGAAAAATATCCAGCGCGGGAGCCAATTAATGGGAAAGGTACAGGAGATGGGGATACCATGCAGTGGCAAGGCACTGACGGGGGTGAACCATCTTTCGGTAAGCCCAAGGGGCAGTCCCATTTTAGACCAACTGACTATGATTTCAGAGATGGTGAAAACACATGAAAAGTGCACAAAAATATTGCATTGATGAGAGTTCATCTCCTTCCTCACGGGCAAGTACGACAGACTGTTATAAAACTGAGGGGCAGGACGTGAAAGTTGAGAAAACGCAGCAGCCCTACAAGCTTCACAGAATGCAGAGTCCACGCACTCGTCGAATTGTTCCCAAGACTAAACGACACACTGATTGGATCAAGGTCCTGTTAGACTCTGGGTCTGATATTTCCATATTTGAATGTGGCCACAAGGCACTGTTGGAGCACACAAAGGCACACAGAAATGCACAAAAAACTACACCCACTGGGTAGACCTTAGCAAATAATGAAATGTATTTTGTAACCATTCATCTGGAAGGTGAATATCCCAAAGAGATTGAAGCACTGTTTTGGCCTCAGTTACACATCCAATATAGGGGACTTTTAGCATGTCAAGATTGGCCACCATTGTATGAGACCAGTACAGAGAGGGAAAGAGTTGGCAATGCCTGCCTTTTCAAAGGAAGTGAGTGGGGAACCAGTGCAAAAATATGTATGAGACTGGGAAGCGCTGGCAGAAGAGCAGCAGTTTAAAAATAATGTAGGGCATGATCGGGAATGTCCAGCACATGTGATTCCAGTACTGAAACCACCCCAGCACAGAGGCATTATCCAGTTAAGCCACAATCGGTTGCCCACACGCCAACCATAGTGGACCAACTAATGGACCAGGGGTTAATTATAAAGCAAGCAAGCCCACATAACAGTCCAGGGCTTCCCGTTAAAAAACCTGATTGTACTTATCGTTTTATTGGGGCTTTTAGAATTTTGAATGCACGCTGTAAAACAGAGGCAGTTCAAAACTAAGAGTTCTAGACTTCTAGCCAATTTACATAGATGCAAATATAAAACCAACTTTGATCTAGACAATGGGTATTTCACACAACCTTTAAGTGTGGGAAGCCAGAAATAAACTGCATTCACTTTTAAGGGAACGCATTTCCAATTCACTAGAATAACTCAGGGGTATAAGAATTTGCCCAGCACATTCTCTTATTTTATTTTTTTAGTTTCTTTTTTTTTAAAATTTCTTTATTGGTTTACAAATGTAACCAAACTTCCAACATTATCAATGCAACAGTCGAATGCTTCCATCATTAATTCCCACCGTCCCCCCACCCCCACAAGACCACGATCTGTTCCTCAGACCTCGCTGTGCCAGCTTTCGAGCTTGGGCTGCCTGGGTCATCTGAGGTAGTTTCATCCACGCTGGGATGGAGCAAAGGCACCGTCCGCGCCACCCATTGGTGCAGATCTCTGCTGTTGTCCAGCCTCTGTTCCTGTAGCGCAGTCTCGCATTCTAAGATTTCGGCTGTCGCCCACCTCAGGAGGTCCCACCACCACTGTGCCATTCTTGGGTTTTTCGGGCTATTCCATCCCATGGCTATGCGTCTTTTTGCTGTTAAGTATATTAGGTCCTTGAGCTTATTTAGAGGCTTGTTTTTTCTGTTTCGTTTGTATCTGCCCAAGGTGCAAGCCGTTGGTGTCTGCACCTCCACGTCGATGCCTGCCCCTGCCACTTTTGCTGCAACTTGTGTCCAAAACTCCTGTATCACTGGACATTCCCAGAACATGTGAGTCATAGCAGCCCTAGGTTCGTTACATTTGGGGCATACCTGGATCCCCGCTCCCCCAAACCTTGATTGCTTCTGTCGTGAGGTATGCTCTGTTAGTTATGTAAAACTGGATGAGTTGCAGGCGTGCGTTCCTGGAGATCGTTTTGTGATAGTGGGTTATTTTCTCCCATTCCTTGTCATCAAATTCTAGGCTCGGTTCATGCTCCCACTTCGCCCTGCTTTTGAGTTCATGTCTGGTCGTACCCTCCGTTAGTGCCCCGTAAAGTCGAGCTGTTTCGTGACCCCCTTCAGCCACGTTTAGCATGGTTTCGATGACCTTGTGCTCTGTTACCAAGTTTGTAGCTTCTGGCCATCTGTCCACCATGCTCCGCACCACAGCTCTATGGAGCAAGAACTGCCCTGACGGCAGTCCCGTGGCCTCGTTGAGTTCAGCGAACGTTAGGATCTCTTGTTGTTGTACTGGGTCCCCCAGTGTCACCACTCCGAGGGGGTCCCATTGGCTACATGTTTTCTGTGTGTCCCCAGGGTCTATTAGCCATGATGGCTGCTATGGGGATTTGTGGAGAGTACGGGTCTTCTACTCTCACGGCTTTGCAGGTTCGTCTCCAAAGCTGGGTCCCTAGCTTAAACAGGTATGGGCTGTTTTGCAGTGCAGCAGTCGGGACCCAGAGCAGGTCCCTAAGTAGCAGCCGAGGCAGGGCTGGTTGTAAGTCAGGTGTCTGTTGTAGTTTCATCCGCCATCCATTTCACTATATGCTTCAGCTGACTTGCCAAGTAGTACAGTTCAAAGTAGAGGATTTTCATGCCTCCCCTTTCATAGGGTCTCTGTAGTGTCTCCAGCGCCACTCTGTGTCTGCCTCCCTGCCATAGGAACCATCTGCAAATTGTATTTATTTCTCTGAAGAAGGGAGGGGGGGATATTGAATAGGACGTTGGTGAAATTGTGTAGTAGCCGGGGCAGCACCGCCATTTTGAGGAGGCCAGCCCTCCCTGTCACAGAGCGGCATTTTCCCCCAGAAGTCCATTGATTTCTCCGGGGCGTCCTTGGCTCTAACAGTGTTGAGAATATGTTCTGTTCTGGGGGTTTGATGTATAGCGATTCCCAAGTATCTGAAGGAGGTTGTCTTCCATTGGAGGGCCATGGGCGTGGGGGGTCCGTATTCGTTGCCGCACAGTGCTGCGAGGGGGTAGAGGCAAGAATTGTCCTTGTTAATCTGGATCCTGTGTATCTGTGGAATCCGTCTAATGTTTCTAGGATATATGTCAGTAGGTGTTCTGGATTGTGTAGATATAGTATAGTAGCGTGTCTATCTCTATGCCCCCATCTCCATATTCCTGTCGTAGGTAAGCTGCTACGGGTTCAATGGCCAAGATATATAACATGGGGGGGATAGTGGGCATCCTTGTCTCGTGCCGCTATGGAGGGCCCCTCTATTGGAGTATGTTTTATTTGTGCGTACCCTGGCAGTGGGGTTGGTGGATACTAGCTGGGTCCATTTCAAGAAGGCAGACCCTAGCCCCATTTTTATCATGGTGGCGTACAGCCATTTCCACTGTACTGAATCGAAGGCTTTGGTAGCGTCTAGGGACGCCACTGCGTATTTCTGGGGTCTGTTTTCGGTGCTGTATATGACGTGGTGCAACCTGCGCAGCTTTTCTGTGATGGAGCGCCCAGGCACGTAGCCCGTTTGATTCTGGTGTATCAGTAGAGGATTACACAATCTCTGCGCTAGCAGGGCCGTTAGGATCTTGTTATCTACATTTAACATGGAGAGGGCCTGTATGAGCCGCACTGCTTCCCTCATGGTTTCTGGAAGGGCGCCAATCTCGTAAGCCTCATTGAACACTTGGGCCAGTGAAGGGGCTAGGGTATCCTCATAAGTCTTGTAGAATTCTCCCAGGAGACCATCCGTGCCCGCGTACTTTCCGGACGGCAGGGATCTAATGGTTGCCATCACCTCTTCAGGTGTGATGGGTTCATCTAGGGCTTCTGCCATCTGCGTGTCGAGTTTGGGTAGCTTAATGATGTCCAAGACATCGTCTATTTCGATGTCCGTGGGGGATTTGGAGTTGGAGGTCTTGGTAGAACTCAGAAAAGACTGAGTTTATTTCTGTTTGCGTGTGCGCTGTGGTGCCGTCTGCTTTGCAGATGTGACTGATAGGTGTCCGGGGGGGGTTTCCCTTTTATAAAGCCAGGCTAATAGTTTCCCGGGTTTATCCCCTATGGCATGGGTTCTCTGTGTGTTTAGCGTAACTTAATTTCCCCAGGGCCTCCCATTGAGTTAGGCAGGTTTGTCTAAGTTCGATCTCCCTCTGCAAGTGTTCTGGGGTTGAGTCGGCCTTCCCTTCCAGATCTCCCAGCTCTTTTGGTGCGTTCTAGTGAGGCTATGATGGATCTTTGGGCACCTCCCTCAGTTGCTATCATATCCCCCTTATGACCACTTTGTATGCTTCCCACACCGTGCCTATACTGTTCAGGTTCGACTACCAATATTCCTCTGTGCTTTCCCATGTGCTTGCGGAAGGCTGTGTCGCTCCTGAGCCTCCAAGTGGGCACTGGGGGCCTGGGTGGGAGCACCTCCCTGGTAATGCCAACAGAGAATGGTCAGATAGCATCCTGGGCAGATAGTGTGCGTGTGTCCCCAAATGTGGCCTGTTGCTCTTGGCTCACGATTATGTAATCTAGCCTGGTGTGGACTGCGTGCGGTGGGGAGTAGGAGTATTCCCGTTGTTCCGGGTGATGTTCCCTCCACAGGTCTTGGAGTAGAAGCTGCCGAGTTAGTGTAGTTAGTATTTTGGGCGGGTATGTTTGTCATCTGATCTGTCCTTGCGGGGATCAAAAGTGGAGTTATCTCCCCCCATATCATAGTGCTATCTCTGTAAGGGCTAAGGCGTGAGTATAGTGAGCGAAAGAAGACTGTGGCATCATGATTGGGTGCGTAGGTGCCGATTAGACATACCTCTTTTCCCTCTATGGTGCCGTGTGCCAACGCCATCCTCCCCTCGTGCGTTTTAGTGCCTATTAACTTGAGGGGAATGGTCGGGCTGATCCAGATCAGGACCCCTCTGGCATAGGCAGAGTAAGAGGATCCTATTCGGGTTCCCTGCCAGGTCTTGGCAATTGCTTCGAGTTTTTGAGTGTTTAGGTGGGTCTCTTGGAGCATGGCGATCCCAACCTTGCATCTTTTTAAATATGCTTGGATGCGGCGTTGCTTAACAAAGCTGTTCATGCCTCTGACATTCCATGTCACAATTTTGATTTTGTCAGCCATGGGTGCCGGGTGATTGGACGTTAGAAAGAGGGTCTCTCAAGGCTGTTCTTCCACTGTACTGTTCATGAGAGCTCCATGTGTTCTTGGTGTTTTCCCCCTTCAAATCCCCAACTTTAGTGCCAACTCCCACTTTCTCCCCCACACCCCCAATAACTTTAAACTCCCCAAACAAAAAACCGGGTCCATCGAGGTTACCCTCATTATGACTATCCTGTTTCCGCTATGTTTGACCGCACATGGTCTCCTGGTGCCCTATGGGCGGGTATATATACCCCGATAACTTCTGGGGGTAGAGGGGTGTTCGTCTTCGGTGTCGCTCATTTAGGAATCATTCCAGCTGCGCTTGACTTTGGCCATTTTGTTTGTGTGCCTTGTGGGTTAAAGGTCCTGCTTGCGGCCCTATCCTATGACTCGCCACAACCTCCGCCTTGTCTGATTGGCGTCTGGGATCTGCTCCCCGTCCATCCCTGCTCGGGCCTCTGCCGGGGTGTCAAAAGGGCCTTGTTGTTGTGTATCACCTTTTAGTCTTGCCGGGTATAAGAGCATGTACCGGAGTCCGGCCTTTTTCAGTCTGGCTTTTGTGTATGTAAATTGTGCCCTCTTCATCTGGACCTGGAAGGTGTAGTGCGGGTAGATGGCTATTTTCGCAGAGTGTCTCTGTATTTGGCCACCCGATCTGGAGTAGGCTAGAATGGTCTCACGGTCCCTGTAGTTAAGCACTTTTTCTATCATCGGTCTAGGCGGGGTATCGGGGTGGTTTTTTTGGTGAGGGATCGGTGGGCTCTTTCGATCGTGAAGCCTTGCGAGAGTTTTTCAGCCCCTACGTCCTGTAGCAAAAGGTTCTCTAAGTAGTTTGTGGCGTCTGATCCTTCGATGCCCTCTGGCAAGCCCAAAAGTCCTGTCCTAAAGGTTCTTCACCCTTTGCTGCAGCACGTCCACATCTTTTAGGAGCTGTTTTAGCTTCAGTGTTTTCTCGAACCTGGACTTCCAGTATGTCGGTCCTGCAGGCAAGGGAGCGAACGTCTTGTCGTAGTAGGCCCAGATCTATGGACACTGCGTCGATTTTATTTTCCATTGTTTGGAACATTTTGATGGCCTCCAGGATCTGAGTGTTGCTTGGTTCGGTTGTCCCCTCAGAAGGATCCGGCGGCGCCTCGGAGGTTGTCGTCTTTGCGGTTTCAGGTGCTGTGGGGCCTCCAGCAGTGTAGGTGTCCATGGTGGTTTGGCGCTGTTTGGCCCTTGCTCCTTTCGTGGACATCCCAGCCAGATTGCGGCGGCTTCCCTGGGCCTGCGCTGTGTCCCAGGGACGGGGGGTGTCTGTTAGACGGGGCACCTCTTACCAGTGCCCAGGGCAGGCCGCTCGGCAGTATGTGCACGTTCGTGCTGCGCTCGTCCTCAGTGCCCCCAGGCTGTAGGGGGGGGTTGGGTGGCGCTTAGGCAGCGGTCAATGCACAGGGCTCTGCTCCACCGCTCGCCTCTTCTGTTTCTCGCTTGCCACAGCTCTCCAGCGCTTGTCCGTACCCCTCCGGAGCGGGTCCCCGGCAGTGACTCTGCGGGCCCCTCACACGGCCGACAGGGCACTGCCTCTTCCCGCTCTTCGGGTGTTGCCTCTTACGCCGGGGGGGGTCCTCTGCCGGTCTTGACCTATGGATGTGCCTTTTCCGCTCTCAGATCACTTTGGAATCTGTGGGCCTCCGGTCCGCTCGGCCGGTAGCGGGCTGGGGCCACAGCTCAGTTTCAGCGCACGCAATGTTACGTGAGCTAATTCATGGGAGCTGCCATTTTGGGAGCGTCTCCATGGTGTCGCTTCGTGAGGTGTCTTGATCCCTGCAGGGCGTTCTCGGTCACAAAACTCTGTTCGGAGCTTCCTGATGTCGTCTGCGACGGGTCTGGTAGCTCATGGGTTTCTAGGTCTTCTGCGGTGCATGAAAAGCAGCTTCTCGTGAACGCATCGCACGGAGCTCACCCAAGACGCGTCCTCCTCACATGGCGATTAGCCACGTCCCGGCCGCCCAGCACATTCTCAAGTAGAATACAGAGCTTGCTCGTAGACCTTCCCAACTGTTGGCAACATGAAGATGATTTTTACATCACCCATGAGAATCTCAATGAGCACTTACAACAAGTAGACTTGGTCATTATTCACACATACCTGATTAACTTGAAGAAATTGAGAATAGATTGTGAGGTTACTGTCTTAGGGTTCACTCTTTCAGATGAGGGCAGAGGCTTGTCAGAAGATTTTCTTGAGGTGTGCAATGATACGGTCGCCTAACACACTTTATGCAATTTTAGTGCCTTTGAATTTTTTCAGATTTTATGTGTAACTTTGAGCTGGTGAAACCATTGTTTGCTTTGATATGATGGGCTATTTATAACGCGCTAGAGGCTTCTAAACGCGGACCCAGGGATTGAACCCATGTTGCTCTGTGTCGTCTTGCTTTCAAGGCGAGCACATTGCCCCTCAGCTATCTTCCTGAGACTTTGATAAAACCGAATTTCAAAGCAGCACACTGCTTGCCAGAACACAGTCACATTCTGCACCATGTGTGTTCATTAATGACTCAAACTGGTCCTTTGTAGGACCGAGATACTGAAAGATTGTTGGTGGGAGATGATGCTTTCACATGCACGGTTTGTAATCTAGGGGAGATTAACCCAATTGCATAGATAGCGTGACCAATACAAAGGCATTGCATACTAGATGGATTAAATGGTCAGCGTCTCAACATGCTCCAAATGTAAACTATCATTCTAAAGCAGCATTGCAAAGAATGAGTGGATTGATTGTCCGACACCTCAATGCCTGAAATACCATTGTTTGATTTGTTCCAAACATGCTGCTGCATGTGCAGCAGTGGTAGGACATTTTACACGTAAAGAATAATTTATATACACCGATATTGTAACAAAGCATCAGGGAGACATGTCTACCCAGACTGCAGAATTGCATGGATTGCCGCTTGCATTGCGCCAAGCAGACTCTGGGAAGCCCACACTAGTAGTTTCAGATTACATTGTCGGGGCTTACGAGACCGATTTGCATTGGTGGATTCAAAGTTACTTTAGAGACATTAGGCATACAACTATTGCTTCCAGGCAACTCTGGAAACAAGTTTGGGACCTTAAACAGACTTACCCTTTGGTATGGGTGATGCACACAAGAGCAAGTACTAAAGGGCACATAAGAGCGCGCAGTGAGGAAAAACGATAGCAGCCGTAACTCGCTCAGCAATTGCAATGGATGAGGAAATAAACTAGGCTTGTTTAGGTATTGTACCTAGGCCAAAAGGTTTCCCAAGTAATTACATTTATGACGTTCAGAATAATAAAGCAGTAGTCACAGTTCCTATGAAACAAGGGGATCCCATTCAAAGATGAATCCCGAATGGAGCAGACAGGGAGAAGCTGATTGCAGCCACACATGCTGGACTTGCATCTAACCATTTTGGAGGTAGTGCAACTGCACAGCTACTCCTTGACGGTTATTGGTGGCCAGGATTAAGGCAACAGGTTACATAGCAAACTGACACATGTCTGAAGACAACTGTGGACAACAGCAAAAAAACCTAAAGAGATTCCTTTGAGAAAGGCAACCTCGCCTTTTGAGATTCAATATCTGGCTCATGTAGGCCCACTACCAGCAATAAATAATTAAAAGTATATTCTAGTAATAGTTGATTCTTGCACTAGGTTCAAATGATGATTCCTCAAACGAAAGCAGACTGCATATCAGTCATACAGTCACTCCAGGGTGTAGTAGCCATGACAGCAACTCAAACGCTCCATGCTAATAATGGTTCAACTTTCACAGGGCAGGTCCCTGAGGAGGGCATTTGAGGCGTGGGGATTAGACGTGCGCTTTTCTAAACCCGTATCCTCCAGAGATGGAATAGGCTGATGGGATGGGCAACCACTCAATAATGTTGTGTCTGACTAAATGCATCCTTTCAGTGGGGGTAAAAATGTGCATCTAGTTTGCAGAAGTTTTAACTAATTTACAACGCAATCTCTATGCAACAGTAAGACTCTGCTTGAACTCTTGTTTGGGAGGAAAATGTTTATTCCTGCTCTGCACACTCACCCCAACACCCTATTTAGGCAAGAACAGCTGCTGGCGACAACGCTACTGAGGGAATCCCTCCAGGTGGAAGCTGCTGAGGCCAGTCCTGAACACTTTCAAAGCAGGAGATTGGGTCCTGGAGAAGATCCATGATGAGACTCTGTTAGACCCGTCTTACAGACCACCAGTGCAAGTAATCCGAGTGAAAGGTTCCAGAACTGCTGTCCTACCCGCAGTACTACCCAAGAGAGGTACCAGGCAAGTTTCTACGGATCACCTGAAACCCGCTCCACATGGTCACCAGTGTTTCCATGCAAACCTCCTCTCCCAGGCGAGGAGGCCGCAGAAGATGAAGGGATGGAGATCCAACAACTTATGATGATTAGCATTCAAGGTGAGGAAGAATATGCTACTCTTGATTAAAACGCCACAATTCAGGGAAGTACTGCAGGTCTGCCTATATGGAAGCAGAAAGCCTTTCTAGTTGCTAACGTAATGAGAGAATTCTTGTGGACAGACTTTCTGAAACGGTGTTATAAAATGCCAGCAGTATATTTCCTCCTAATGTGGCTCAGCCTCACTTTGTTTTTCATCTCGCTGGCATTTTCTGAGCAATGTTTCCACTCCACCTGCAAGCAAAGAAGTTGTTCTAAAGCCTTTAAGTTATTCACACATGTTAGAGAAAAGAGAGCTCCAAGAGCCAGGAACTCCAGCCTTCGATACAAAGGTTTCCTCTAACCGTGGGTCATGTGTGGATGCCATTGTTTAAGATATTTAATGGCCAGCCAAGCAGCTGCAAGTTATTGATATTTTATTTATATCGTGCTCATACACAAGTGTTCACACATTTTCTTTGATTGATGAATCCAGACTGTTTGCACCCAGTAATCCTGTGTCAAGAACATACAGAGAACTGTAAGAACTAGGCTGCAGCCATTTGTGCAAAATACGTTGTTTGACGTGTTTCATGTTGAGGATCTCCATGAAATGCGGTCTCATGTGTGTTATGTGCGATATTACAATGCCTTTTTACTTTTTACTTTTCCTGTGGCCCAAATAAACTTTCTGGGAACACTGTGCAGTGCCTTTTCAAAACGATAGTCCTGAATTCCAGGCGCAGTTCTCATATATTTCACTGAGACCATACCAAGCAGGGAATTACATGTTTGAAAATCAGTATAACTTCCCTCAAGCGCCACATAATGCACAGCATATGTATGTTGCAGATTCAGTCATTTTTGACAGAGAATACTTTTCAAACATGACTGAACAAATGTATGGCGGGAAGCTATCCCTCTATGGTCTACTTGGGGGCATCAGGTTTGGGAAATCAAGGTGTTCACATGTGGACATGGCATGTAGATTCCCACATTTTATTTTAATTATTTTTTTTAATTATAAATTCCTATATTAGTTCCAGATCACTTGCAGTAATAAGAACTTGAGCTTCTACCCAGACGGGAAGAAGGTGAGTTCTGGAGTGCGTCTTATAGAGAAGCAAAAGAGCGCAATGGCACCAAGCATATTACTTATGCATCAGGGAGACCTGTGTTATGGGCAGATCAAGCAAATGAATGCAATAAAAGAAAAGGAGGAACCAGTGTGGGTCCATATAGGGCTTGGAATTCCCATAACACTTCCTGATACAAGTTATATCAGTAGGTAAGCTGTGCCAAGGAATGCATTTGCAGCATCACCTTAGTGAGGTGCTACAATCGCTAGATTACTACATAAAAGAAGAGAACTGGAAATCTATCATGCAGTCAGCTACTGTTGTGAGGTGCTCATAGAGTCGGCGTGTCAGGAGAGCAGCTACCTGCACCACCTCTGACCCTAGAGTACATTGTGAGGTGGGACAAGCGCCCATGAAAGGTAGAACTTACACTTGGTCACAAGTAATAATGTTAAGATTTCATGCTCCTGTTTCTAATGATTAAGCGCTAGAGCAGGGCTTTTATGCACTAAGAGATGTCATTACAGATGTAGTGGGATTGGTTCAAAATGACTTATGATTATAAGTGACCAAGAAGCCGCAGGAAGTCTTTCTTTGGTAACAGATTTTCTGGACACTGTTAGCAGAGGGGTCCCAGATTGGAATGTAATTTCATGGCCAGAACAAATATATGCACTTAACTTGTCCAAGGTTGCAATACTCCAGGCTCTACGTCCTTGCTGCTTTGTGTACTTAGAGTTTTGCAGTTTCATCTGCTTGGGAACCAGGCGTGACTAATTGGATCTTGCATGGTGTGTTAAATATTCCCCTTCAGATGACACCTTCTATGGTATGTCAGTAACTGCATTCCTGGGGTAATGTGCACTGGTTAATGACACTTGGATCAGGGAAGATTGGTGTGTTGTATTCGCTTGCATGTGTGTCACCGTCAAGTGATTTTGCAATAGGGGTTCCCTATCTGGTCACTAAGTGCTGTGGGTTTATTCGGAATCCACCTAGACCATCCCAATTGAAATCTCTCCACTGGCCTAGTTTCAAGTTACGACCATTAGAATATCCAAGATTGAGCTTGCATATGGCACGGTTGCTAAACATGCATCTAAAGGTGTGCGGCATTGAAAGCTCAAGGCACACTACGCTGTGGTCAGACAGATTGCATATCTATTAGCCTCTGAGGACACGATAGAAGAGGCCATGCACTCTTTATTTGCCAGCTCACAGTTGAGTGGGCTCAATACTGTTGTTTTTGTGGTTGTAGCAGCTGCCACAAGAACTCTGCAAAAAGTGCTCCACACCTTGGACATGCTCATTAAAACGCTGACTTATTCGCTAAGTGCGTGGGGTTGTGGACTGCTGCTCATATTTGGAACCGGTCTTGTGGGTTGCTGCAGAAACGGAGTCATGGAGGGTTTCAACATGAAGTTTTTTTGAAGCAGCTCGTTTTCGGTTCAGAGCTGAGCTATGCAGACGCTGGGCTACCGGCAGTGTGCTCAATTTCAAAAACATTTCATTTTGTCATTGATCAGGAAGAAGTCTACAACATGCTCTTCGCTTTGGCCTGTGTGATGTGAATAAAAGCCCTTAGACGATAGGGTGTAATATTAAATATATTAACTTGATAACTTGTGTCTAATGCATCAGAATCGTATTTCTTAGAGTTGAAGAACTTCACAAATTCCTTGCTGTATACGGTTAAACTTGTCCTTAAGCACACACACACCTAGGCAGGCCAGTCTTCAAGAGCTAGCACACAGCCTGGGGTGAATATCGGTATGTAACGTCGGGTGACCACGTGTCTGATTGCACAGCCTCAAACGAGGCGGAGATAGGGGACTCGTGGTCGAGCTTAATCGTAGACAATCTTGTCAACCCCACCCCCTTGAATAATTCGAATACATGAGCCAACTCCAAACCAGGCCATCATTTAAGCATGGTTTCTGGGCTATTTTTATGCAGGGGCATTTCCTGTAGCAGTGCAATAGAAATCTTCCTGTGCCTAAGCTAATTGTATACAATTACTCTTAGCGTAGCCATTCAATCCCCTAATATTCTGCAACAGTATCCTTTGGTCAACCCCATCATCAATCAATGCAGACATAGCACCCCCCTTTATCTCTCTCCCCCCACCACTAACCACGTTGCACTTCAGACCATGCTGTGAGAGGTCAGCAATGAGAGGCAGACACAAAGTTGCAGTGGCACAACCTTGTTGACTTCAGGTAGCCCTTGCACCAATTTCCGTTTTGTTCAAGCTCCTTCCGTCAACCCCTCTTACAATGTCTCTTGGCAATGCTTGTTCCATGTTTTCAACTTCTGCCTCTTTGTTTCTTAGTGTCTTTTGGCTAATGACAATACTGTTTTCAGGGGAAATGCACCATGTTTGCCCTCTTGTACTGTACATCTACTTGGTCGGTATTCAAATCTTTCACTTCAGTCTTTTGACTTATGGCAATGTGATGTTTCCCCAAATTGGTATCCCTTCTAAGAGGAATTGTACCACTTTTGCTCTTGTCCTTTAAATCTACTTGGTCAGTGTTCAAAACGTTCACTTGATTGTCTGTGTGCCTGTCGAAACGCCCCAGGGTTACCACTTCCACTGGGCCATATCACTGGTATCTCCTGGTGTCTCTGACCTGTAGCACTTTGCAGCGGCACAGTCTTGCGTCGGGAATGGTTTCGGTAGCCTGTCAAACCCTCTCTCAGCTCCTCTGCCTGCCTCGTGCTTTCTTGCCAGTAAGGTTGCAGTCGCTTAGTTTGACAGCGCAGTGGCCCCCCTTTGCGGCTGCCGATGCCTTGGCGGTACTTCCCTGAAGCCCGTCAGTCTCCATTGGGTCTCCCGCCACTCCAGTATGTCAGAGTGACCAGTGGCAGTCCGGGAACACCTCCTTTCTTCAGCCAGATTCACTCCTGTGCGTCTGCCCCTCTCCGCAGCTTTACTTCTTGATCGCAGTTCTCCTTCAACTTATCTCTCTCGTCCGCACGTGTTTCTCTGATTTTAAATGTCTTGCGCAGTTAGTTGAATACAAACTGGACCGCACCTCACTCTTGGTATTACTGTTGATCCTCATTGACTCTATACTGCTCTTCTTCTTCGTCCCAGTACTTAACAGGGAATTGAAGTCCAAAGGATTACCATAGTGTTTGGAGTTCTTTAGTTGAACACCTGTGTCTACATAACATCATCCGATATTAAATGAGTTTTAGAGGGGTTATGCATGTGTGGACGATGATTAAAGTTCTGCTTAAGATTTTTCTAAGAAGTCGGTAGACCTCACAATTGAAGGGTTCTGAATACTGACAGCAGCCCATTAGAAACTCTGGAATTAGTGTTTATTCTTTCTCTGTCACGGAAAGAATAGTCTCTCCCTTGTCTGAGTCATCACCTCCCCTCGACAGCCATCCCCTCCCATGTCATACACCTTCAGAATTCTACCCCTACGGCCCGAATGATGGGATATCTTTTTAATGATATTTTATTTATATAGTGCCTATACACAGTGTTACAAATTAGGTAGCGGCTGCCTTCCACTGGCCACATGGGAGGAGATGTTAGGGGATCAGTGATTGACGCCACAGGATTCATCACAATGCATTCCATGCACATTCTCAAGCAGTCTCTATGATCATAGTATCCAGCAATGCACCATGAAACCCAATGCAAAAGAGATTCATAAACATGCCTTAAAATACCTGGCGCACCCCCAACACGCAACTTTCACTCCACAGCTATTCAAGGTATCCCCTTTTACTAACCCTGACCCCCGCTTGGCAGGAGCGACGATGCGTGCACCTCGGTCCACACCAAGGACCGTCAAAGTGCTTGTCGGGCTGCTGCCTGGTCAAAGCAAGCCAGAAGTGCCAGGTATCGACCACTGGCACCAGCTGCCAGCAATGAGTAGACCGTCTCCAGTCTAAGCCCCTAAAACTATATTCTAGCAGTCGGCGTTCATGTACAGTACGAAATAGGTTAATCCACGTGGTCCCAGTGTGATCCTTGTAGCAGCATCAGCCACAACATTCTGAACTGCACAACGCCTACAGCTTCCCCCAGTGGTTGATGTCGATTACCTCCTGAACACACCTGGCTATCCCCATCTCAACTTGCCATCTGTAACTCTGGCACGATCAGCAAGGTTCACAGTCCTTGTTCTCATGACTAGTGTCCACAGCTGGATCCTGAAAATGCTGTTGGACAAGCCAACAGTGCTCCCAATCTGGAGTCTCAAACCAGGATTTCCCTTTGTAAACCACCCACAACTTTTCCAGGTAACTCAACATATATTTTATCTTGTTGCCTCAGCCTTAACTGTATCATATTGTTTACATCTCTTTTTTAACCAGTGTGGTATAAGCTGGATATATCACCAAATCCGACCCCCCCGCACCCCCTCCACCCACCACCTCTTATTTTTCATCCCAGTCTGGAAAAACCAGAGAATGTACTCTATCTTTGCAGTTGAGAATCTTGGCATTGGTCATCCTTGGCTGCACCCCAGGGGAGCCTCCTATCCAGTGCCCTATGCAGTCTCTCTACAGCAAACCCCTGTGATAGTTTCTCTGGCCCCAAATCTTACAGCAATATGTTTTCAACAATTTGTTGGGTCATTGTCTTCATCGCCTTTGTTTTAATTGCATCCATCTGTTCGCCAGCTTTGTCTCGGAGGCACTCGCCCTTTCCAACAGCGCACTGAGCTCCTGCCACAACAGTGAGACTTCAACCCTCCCACCCCCTTCTATCCTATCATCTGTTCAGAGAGGACTGAAGGATGGCTATCCCACTCAAAATGAAATTTTCTTCTGGGGATGGGTCCTGCTGTGTGGGTTTTTCTTTAGCCATCTGCTGTCTGGTCCCACTGCTCGGCCTCTTAATACAGCTATCCCTCTTTGCTTGTTTACAACATGGGTCGGGAGGCCTGCATAGGCTTTGAGTATATTAGCTAGAGTATTTCACAAAGCTGGGAAATCTTTAGGACCCCGGTGTATCTCACATAGCAGTACTAAGCACTCCTCTCAAAGCCAACTCCCAAACGAGCACCACTGTCGGCAACCTTGCCGGTGTGGTCCCTGTGGTTTCTCTGGCCTCAAATCACATAGGCCCAGTCAAGTGGAGAGGCGAGGTGAGCAAAAACACCTGGTCTGGGAGCAGCTTTGAGCACAATTAACGGCCTGTGCTTTCGATGACCCCCAGGCATCCAAACCCTGACCCACAAATGGTCTTCCCCCCCCCCCCCACCTAAGGGAGGAGAAATCACACCTTGCATCAGATCTTCATCACCAAGATCTGTGTTGCACCGCGTGTATAATATGCACGCACTTCCAGGGAACGGCTGCTAAGATGGAAGTCCTCCTCGACTCTGTTCCAGTCAAGGAAAAAGAGGCTGCAGCTAGATTTGACAGATTTATATAGCATTACACCTGGCAGACTTGACTGCATTTGGGCGCAGATGGTATAAATAAACTAAATCCCCCCCACCTCATTCCACCATAATTTAAGAGGGGAAAGCAGTCTAAATTAGCACATTTAATTAAACGGTGTGTTCCACAATGCTAAATCGCATAAATGTTTAAGTTTGCATTGAAGAGTTCCAAAGTCAAGAGCCATAGACCACGGAGTGCGGGTCCCCTATGGAAATACATAAAGCTGGTTGAACCCGAAGCAAAACCTTATCTGCAGAAGCGTATAACTTGGGTGGTACTGTTCGAACTTCTGGGCTGGATGTGATGGTGCAAGACCGTGAAGTCATTTGAATATCAGACAAAGGATCTTAAACTAAAAGATAACGTCTCGACTAAAAGTAAAGTAGATTCTGTAAGTGGAGTTGTGATTAGAACCAGAGGATGACAGAGAGACTACCCTAACACGGGGACGTTGTCTCACTATGTTGCACACTAGGCACCTGCTCCAATCCAGCTCTTCTCTTTGGAGTCCCACCTTGTTTCGCTCGCACACAGCTTTTTAGCTGTAGTCCTTTTTGTCTTTGGGTGTACTACCTTCTTTTCACCTTTACACCTCGCTCTACTGCGTCCTCCCCTAGTCCTTTGTTCTGCGTTTCCATCCCTCCACTTCCTTTTATTTTCTCCTGGAGGTTATCCAAGGTGTCCCTCCTCACTTCTTTCTGACAACTCATTTTCAGCTTCTGGAAGTTTCTCCACCTCATTCCATGCGTCCTCTACCCGCACTTCGTTACTAGCCTCTTATTTTCTTACCTTTTTTCTTTCCTTGTCCATCTCTTCACTTTTCTTGCATGGCTGTTTTTTCTCTTCTCCACTTTCTTCACCCCTTTGGGAACCTCCCTTGGAGTAATTGAGTCCTACTTTCCCTCTCTTCACCCCCCTGGGCCCTTTCTTTCCTCCACTTCTCTGGAATTTCCTCCCTTGGCCCTCTTGTTCAATTCTCCCCTCCCCCCACATGGCCTGTCTTTACACGTCCTCCTGGAGCCTCCATGCAGCATTCTGTCTTCTTCTTACCCTAGCCTTCTAGGTTTCTATTCTTGGCTCATGCTCTCCTCAGTCTCCTGATTTCCCCAGGCGCCAGGGACTTTGCTCCAGGCAGCTCCATCCCTAGCTGCTTCCCTTCTCTCTCCAGCCAGCACTGAAGGAGCTCTTTCCTCCTACCACAACTACCTACTAGTCTTTGAGGTATTATAGTTATTCTCCCACCACACCCCCATCTGGTGGAGTGGGAATCTGGTGGTGTGATTTTTGTATAGGGAGCTGTGAATCTTCGTTCTCTATGCTGGGATAGGTTTGAACGACCGCTTTGAAAGCCATGTCCACTGTATTTGAGTTTCTAACTCCCTCTTCTTTTTGTAATCTCCCTTCCACCTCATTCCCCCCCCCCCCCCATCCCCCATGTGGTAGAGCAAGGTTAGGAAAGAAGGGTTTTATAAGCAAGAGCCAAAACCAGCTCCTGGTTTTCTGGCATCACGCAGTAAGCTGCTGCATGGGAGCCAGGAGCGAATACACAACGATCTGCAAATATAGCTTCCACATGAGATGCGCACTTTGACTTTTTGGCCATTAAGTACGAGCCTTTACGTTTAAATGTGTGCTAATTCTTCTTTATTAACCTTCTCAAACACTCAATGTCACACATTCGTTTTTGTATGGTACCATTTGGCCTTGGGAGTCAAAGGTAGCTCCTGTTGCTGGTTTCAAGCTTTGCAGGCTCTGCCAGGGTAGAAACAGGAGCTAGATGGCTCTCAGCGATGTCGAACCTTGAAGTGGAGCGGTTTAGCAGGAGTTGGCCCAGTTTGCTGTAGATGTGATGGACCTAAGCAGGAATTGTTAAGAGGCAGGTCCGAGTCAGGACAAGGAGTATGGATATAGGAGAGGACATGTTTAAGTGCAGACGCACCTTTGGGGGATATTCAGAGAAGCGTGGAGTTGGGAAGAAAATAGTAGTAGAGTACCTCCGCAGTGAGTAATGGTGACTTGCTTGTAGATTTCAGCAGCTGTATCTTTTGCAAGAGGAAGGAGAAATGTAGTGTCCATGCCAAGGCAAAACAGGTATTGCCCTTAGGACCCATTTTAAATGGGATGTCAGGTGCCACCACTTTTCAATTTGTGTACCATTAGCCCTTTTTGTCCATAATGGGCATCTCGCCTCCTTTTCCATTCCTGGTCTCTTCTGCATTTTTACTCCAACTACTTTTAGTCGAAACCTTCTCCTGAATACAAGTCCCTTTGACTCAACCATCCACCACATCATATATCACTACACCCCAAACTTGCATCCCATTTCTGTCTCTATTGCATGCTGGTCTTTTACCTTCCCCTCTTGGGCCCACTTTTTACTGCCGCTGCCTCTTGTCTTGCTGCTTTGTCGTTCTCCCACTTCGTCCATTCTATGCTGCCTCTCCTTTTCGTTCAATGCCATGTGTCATCTTTGTACATTGAGAAATTACTTTGCAGGTTAGAGGATATTTTGTACGCTGATTGGCAACAATAGAAGACTGTTTCCCTACCCTTGTGTTCTTTGCGGCTTTTACAATTATTTTAAACTTTCTTTTTATTTATTTTTTTAACACGGTTTTGCCTTCATTGTTTTTACATTGAAATTATTAAGTACTGAATGTTACATATGCAAAATGTTTAGAGAACAATTTCATAGAAACGTACAGTCAAGTGTCACGTTGTGCTGCCATGTTGAATCTAACATGGAAAACATTTATTTTGCAAAGCACTTGCCTGTTTAAGTGCATGAACATATTTGAAAAACGATTGCTCTAAAATGTAGAAAAAATTCTGTGTGCGCGTGTTTTTTACTGTCAAATATTGGCCTAATCTCAAATGGGAGTTCCTTCTCCATCACCCCATTGCTACAAAACATTCATTAACCTTTTCCCCTTCAGAAATGAACCATTTACGTAGTGCCTTTTTTTTTTTTTTTTTTTTTTTTTTTTTTTTTTTTTTTTTTTTGCTTGAATTGGTATGATTAAGGATACTACCTTCCATGGGTGTATTGCAAAAAATGTGGACTTTTCTCAGCATGAAAGTTCAGTAGTATGATCGTGGATCCTGTGGATGAGCATTGGTTATTGGATGGACTATATGTATGGAATTTTGTAAGGGCGCGCTCCTTAATCACCTCAACCCAAGCGGTCCCACTACTTGGTCAAGCGCATGTTTTGTACTTGAAGCTAGTTTATTGTACTGTTATCCAGGCACCAGTTAGATTGTACTGTAGAACCAAACTAACCCAAGTCTCAACAAGCCACATAAGTTGACATCTTGTATACATTTTTGCAATGGTTAAAACACTCCAAGACACTTTATTACAATCCGCCCCCACATGTGATTGGACAGAAACCTCTTAAAAGAAATCCCAGCTTTCTCAAATTCCTACATTCTCATTGGCAGCTCTTATCCTCCGAACTATCATTCAGCTCCTTTTGTAGAAAACACCTCTTCTTAGGATTCGTTTGTGGTGGGTCATGACATCCTTATTCAGTTATACTTGTGTATGCAAACATAATTCATTATTAGCAACTGGCACAAGACTATTTTTACTTTAATTTTTAATTGCACATGGTTTGCGTAAATATTTCAAGCAATCTGAGGAAGGCTGGGTAAATAGGTTCATGAGTTAGCGATACTATCTCATTCCCCAGCTCACTGGTTTCATTGTAACAGAATCTCTAAATAACTGCCACTTTATCGTACATAGTACATCTGAAAATAAAATTGAAACTCCTAGTTGGGCATAGACTCACCCTCTGTTTTACTGATAGCCAAAACAAATAGTGAAACCCTTTGTCATGCTCCCATGCAGCAGGAGATTACCGCTGCCGTCTGCGATATTTATCCAACTTTAAAACTCCTAGGCAGTTGCTGCAGTGAAAGTTGTGAAGTTACTTATTCAACCACCCCCTGGCCTCTGAAATCAGTTTCTCAACAAAGTTCACTTTGCAAACCACTCTGACTGACGTGTTTTGATTCATTTGTAAAACGCCCACTATATTGAGATTCATGAATTCCCCATATATTTGTATCACTGTGCATGTATGTTTAATACTGTTTCCTATACCAGTCCTCTTGCTTACGTATACATTAGTACATTAAAACCCTTCTATGTCTTAGTTTCCATGTACTTCAAAACAGCATATGTTTGAATCGCGTTTGCTACATTTGGTGGTTCAGCTATGTTATCTTTCTGTGCGCATGCAAGCTAATATGTATCAGCTATCTATCTATAATTTGCAACATCGCGCTAAGTTCCCCGCATCCCCAGTCATCAATACGGCATGCGCAACATGAAACCCCTCGTAAACATCTTGGGGAACCTTCCTGACCACCCCAACAAAGGGCTCTATCTTCAAGGACTTGGTGTCCTTGGGCTATGCTTTCAATTTTAGGTGGTGCAGGACTAATGAAACACATGGATAACATCAGCATTCCACTGTAGAGAAATTAAATCTATAGATGACAGATTGGCAAGACACTCAAGCCTATGATAATGCTGATGTGGTGCTCCCTACCTGCCCCCACTAACAGGAATCCTTCTCCCTAAAATAAGTAGATGGCAGAAAAACGTGAACAAAGTAGACTAGCCCAGTATTTTAAAAAGCAACTTTCGACTAGTGTGTGCTTTCCATTTTGGTATTCTTTGATTTTGAGACTCTGGGGTCAAAATTGGAATAAATGGAGCAGGAGCTTGACATAGCTCCTGGATGTCGAGGATTTCCTAACCAGGACTTGCTCATCATGGCCCAGGAGCTATTTGTCTCATGAACTAGGCCAGGACTGAGTATGTTTAATGGAGGACTTAAAATGAGCATGCAAGTAGGTGAATAAACGTGCAGAGGTTGAATAATGATACTTTTCTTTAGTGAGCTAAAATTGAGAGGAGTACAAGTCAGAATAGCCACTCTGGATGGCCTGAACAATGGTGGAACGTGCTTTCCCACCCCCTAACTTTGGTCTGCAGTCAAATGCATACACCACATTACCCTCTTTCTGTTGCTAGATTGTAGTCTTTTGCTTTATTCCCGACTGGTGAGGGTAAAACGAGGGGTGGGGGAGAAATCCCCCGCTGCTGCCCCCTCTTTCCAGGGACATAATGAGAACTCTTCTTTTTAAGGGGGTGTTTTTCATTGCATTCTGGGGTGTAGGATGTTTTAATCCGGCAACATCTAATTCTGTGAATTTTCGACCCACGCCCAATTAAGTTTTTTGTGAACATTGGGCCCTAAATTTAACTATATTGATTAATTCCTTACAGCATCCCTCCCCTTTCGGGACAAGATACGCCCAGAAGTTCTAGTTATTAGAACAATAGAAATTGATTGAATTAATTTAAATATGCACAAATTATACATCTATGAAACGGAAATATCAATGGTCAAAACAGCATTATTATGGAACATATCCTTTTAAGCACACGCATAACCGTTTGCATTATCCTGAGGGCGCATCTCCCATACGCCGAACAGTGTATGAGGCCTCTGGATAAAAGTGCCATTTTATAGAAAATTAAATCTGAAACTTCCCTGCCTATATAAATATTTCTACTTCTTAATTGAAACTAACCCCTGATGAACCTGCCTGGAATTCAAACTGTATTGTAGAAAACTCCAATTGCAAGACAAGCTACTTAATATTCATGTATGCAAATGTTTGCTAAATTTCCTTCAAAGGTTTAAGTATTCATTTACCATCTTCAGTGGGCATATTTAAAAGCAGGAAAATTTGTCGGCAGTTCACCATTTCACCCTTTTCTTGAATAGATCAGCACCACGAACCAAACTCTACTTGGTTGTGTGACCAGGAAATTTACTTAAATTACTTTATTTTTGTAGTTATTGTGGTGAACCAGAAGGAAACCTCTGACTACATGTGGTCATGATTTACAAATTATATTTAAATAAAAACCAAAACACCTAACTAACCCTATCACTATGAGGGAAGTTCCCTACTCAACAAAAAGTAACACTAAGGGTGCTTTTTGAGTCCAAATAAGTCTGCTGTCTGAAACCTAAGTGGCTTACTGGCTCTACTACTTTAGAAAAATACCAAACTGAAAATAAAAACAGGCTTGTTCAATAGCCTTGGTATGGACTTCTGCCTGACCCAATTGTAGTTGACTTATTCTCAGTCTTTAATATTCTTGTAGATTATCTTTCCAATTTTAGTACTAAAATCCTTCTCGAAAATCCACAACTATCTTCTGTAAGGTTTTCCCTCTTCCTCCGATAGGGAAAGAGTTTCTTAAGTTGAAACACTTGTGTTTAGGTGCATTATAAATGCCATATCATAAATGTTCCAATCCCTCTAGAATGACTTGACAATGCACTTTTTTCTTTCCGACCTTCGTAACGTTGGGACGTCCCAAAATCTGTTTGCTCTGTGGTTAAAAAGTCATCTCTCAGTTTACACTTTAGCTTGGGGTTCTTGTCCAGTCGAATAACACTGATCCCCGTGATTTATGCACTATACTGTCTGTGTTGCAGAGTATTCTGTTTTTCCTTTACTCAGTCTGAACATGGGACGTGTCTCTGTGCTTTCTTGACACTTGTGCAGATCGGCCTTTTAATCCCCTTAACCCAAAGCCGGCCTTCCACTTAATCGAGTGCACGGTTGTACGTAAAGCAAGTTTAGGGACTCGATGGTTCTATAGAATCAAATTAACCAGAGTCTCCCTGAACCACACAAGTTGACACTTTTTTTGTTTTTTTATATACATTTTGCAACAGTTAAAATGCTGCCATATATTTTATTGCAAACCACCCCCCATGCTTGGTCAAAACCTGTACAAAATAAATCCAATCTTTCTCCAGCATTGGATCTTTCATGGATTCAAATGCTTAGAATATTCCCCGTCGTCATGCTGGGAATCCTCAGTAAATTATATAGACCTTTACCATAGGAAAAATTTTGACACTTTTGTGTCCCATCTACGTCGTTTTGCCCCCGCGGCTCCCTCAGATTTCAACCGTCTTCCAAAGTAGTGGGATTACCTCGTATCTGCTATTTTTGCTAGGTTGGGCGTTCTTTTCCTTTGAAAATGTCTGGAAAGGCATTGTTTCGTCCGTGTGCTACATGCGGTCTTAAAGTGTATGAAGTTCATGGGCATATGAACTGTATTTACTGTCTTCACCCTCATCATTCGGCCGACACGTGTGTGATCTGTCAAGGCTTCTCCCAGAAGACCCTGAAGGACCGCAACAGACGCCTAGTGACTTGGCTCAATGACGGGGCGGGTGCGTACCCTGCATCGGAGGTAGGCTCTACTGCCTCGAGATCGAAAATCTCCGGTGCCCCCTCACCCCCCCCGACGAAGAAACCACATTCTTCGGAAAAAAAACCCTCTGATAAACATCCTGCGAGGGACTCTTCGAAGAAAACGTCCTCTTCGTCGTCCTCATCAATAAAGGAGAAGAAATTGAAATCCTCCTCGGGAGTCCACCATGGCTCTACCTCGAGTCGAGTGTCATCAGCCCACAAACCGAGTTCAAAACCGGCTAGTGCTCCACAAGGTTCTGCGCCGAAACCTTTGTCGACAATGGTCAGATCGTCAATGTCTTCTTTGCCATCTGTGCCTGCCCTTCCTGCGATCACTTTGGCGGGTCAAATAGCGGTTATGGAGAAGGGTGGGTTGGCTGCCGGAAGTTTTCGACCCGATCTTGCTGATCTTGCCTGAGGCCTTGTTGCAGCTAGAAGCGGCCCTTTCCATCTCGTCGGCGGATGGATGACCGTTGTCCGATCGTACAGCCAACTGATCTGGGGTTACGTGCAATCAGTTCGGGGGAACCCCCGAGTGGGAGTGCCATCCCAACCGCCTCTTCCTTGCTGAATCCCCAGTCTCTATTGTCCTTGGAGGTGTTGAACACGTTACAGAAGCTGTTACAGCGTCTGGACACGCAGTTGCCTCACACTGGTGTCCCGACGGTACCGCAGGCTACGCCGGTCATCGCCGAACCAGGCCCGGCTCCTCGCTCGACGACCAGAATACCTACAACTTGCCCGGTGGAGGAGGATTGTTCTCGCCCACACTCGGAGGAGGGAGAACTGTCGGAGTCGGAACGTGAAGGGTCCCTTTCAGACGTCTCATTGCCCCCTTAACGGACCCCACATGGGAGTCGGATGCGGAGTTGGAAACTCCTAAGAGCCCGGCGCAACCATCCCCGCCAGATGACATTGGGGCGTTCCATGCAATGATGGGAAAAGCGTGTGCGGAATTTGGCCTGGCGCCAGAAGAAGTGAAGATAAATTGTTTTCTTTTCGATCATATGGGCAAGAGAAGGAAATCGATGTTTGCTATCCCCATTTTGGACCATGTCTGGCAAGAGGGGTTGAGGACAATGCGTCATCCTTTCTCAGAACCAGCGATAAAAGGTTGGTTAGAAAAGAAATTCAAGGCTCCGGAGTGAACCCCCAAATGCTTGACGTCTCAACCTTCGCCAGATTCGGTGGTGTCCGCTGCTGCGGCCAGAAAAGCGAGGTCGCAACACAAATGCATGACCCCGCCGGACAACGATGCCAGGAGACAAGACGCGTTTGCAAAGAAGGTATTGTCAGTCGGTGCGACAACAGTGAAAGCAGCCAACTCCCTGACCATTATGGCACGGTATGATAGAGAGATGTGGCATCGCTTGGCTCCTATCTTAGACCATCTACCAGAGGAAGACAGGAAGTCCGCTATGCTACTAGTACGTGAAGGGGAAGAGGCTTCCGATCACTCCATAAATATCTGTCGACCTGGCGGAGGCCGGTTTTAAACAAATCAATAACGGCGTAGTGTTTAAGGAGGCAAGCCTGGCATAAGTGCACGACTTTTCGACCAGAGGTGCAATACAAAGTGCTGGACATGCCGTCCGAAGGGGAACAACTGTTTGGCAAGAAAGTGGATGAAGCCTTGAAGGGCATGAAAGAAGACTCTGACACTGCTCGGTCACTCAGAGCCCTCCAAAGTGCCAGAAATGTTTGTTCCTTTCGTCCTTTCAGAGGTGCTTCCGGAAACTCCCGTTTTGGATCACCTAGAGACCGAGGTTTCAGTCGGCCCTCCTACTCAGGCTACAGACGAGCAGCCCAAGCTACTCGTATAGGCAGAGATTACCAGTCCTCAAGAAGGAGAGGCTCCTACTCATCGTCGCGAAGGATCGACAGGCGAAAACCCAGAAATGACATGTTTCGAGACGTCCTGGGGGGCAGAGTGTCGCGTCGAGTGGGAACGCATAACAACGGACCAATGGGTTTTGGACATGATAGGTCTGGGTCACTCCCTACAGTTCAAGGACAAGCCACCACACATCCCGCCAGTGTTCTCGCCACAATCCCATCTTCAGATACTGGTGCAGGAAGTGAAGCTTATGTTGCAGAAAAGGGCTATAGAACTGGTCCCAGTGGCCGAAAGAGGAAAGAAAGTGTACTCCTGTTACTTCGTGGTCAAGAAACCCAATGGAAAATGGCGTCCCATTCTAGATCTATGGGCTCTCAACAAGCTGCTAAAGAATCTAAAGTTCAAAATGCTTACTCTGCAAGAGGTTATCCGATCGATACAACCGGGAGATTTTTTGTCGTCGCTAGACCTTCAAGACGCGTACTTTATTATCCCGATGCGTCGTCGACGCAAAAGATTTCTGCGGTTCGTCGTCGGGCGAACCCACTATCAGTTCAAAGTCTTCCCATTCGGCCTAAAATCGTCTCCCAGGACGTTCACGAAATGTTTGGCACCAGTGGCAGCCTGGTTACGGAAGGAAGGTCATCATGTGGACGATTGGTTAGTAAGGGGATTATCTCCGGAAAGGGCACGGGAGAGTCTGAATGCTACCATGTCCCTCCTACAGCGCTTGGGCTTCGTAATAAACTTCGAAAAGTCCTCCTTAACGCCATCAAGGTACTTGGTCTTTCTGGGGGCGGAGTTCCAGACGCAGACAGGATTGGTAAAACCATCCATCGAAAGAGTTTGGAAACTATGACACAAGGCACCGGAATGGAAAGTCGACACCAGAGTGTCGGTGAGAAGCTACATGTCCCTGCTGGGGACCATGGCGTCCTGTATACCCTTGATCAACAATTCTCTTCATGAGGCCCATTCAGGAATTCTTGACGGATCGATGGGCACAGAGTCAAGGTCGGACAAATTGACCATCAACAGCAAGCTTGTGCAGGCACCTCAGTGGTGGAGAATCTCCAAAAATCAACAAGAGGAGTGCCCTTACTGGAACCTGTGTTCCACATGACTGTGGTGACAGATGCTTCTCTGACTGGATGGGGCGCTCCTCTGGATTCCCTTCAAGTTCAAGGTCGGTGGTCATCGGAGTCCAGCCTTCACATCAACGTGCTGGAGTTAAGGGCAGTGCGTTGGGCCCTGAAGTCTTTTCTGCCACGCATAAAGGGATCTGTTGTACGGATAGTGACAGACAAAATGACAACAATGTTTTACCTGAGAAAACGGGGGGGTACTCGCTCCAGGACTCTGTCGACCGAAGCCCAGGAGATCTGGCATTGGGCCCTCCACCACAGGATATATCTATTGGCGTTCCACTTACCAGGAGTCAAAAATGTGCAAGCAGACTCTCTCAGCAGAGAGATGAATCGACTACACGAATGGGAATTGAACGTCCAACAACTAAACCGTGTCTTCGAAACGTGGGGTCGTCCGGCTCTAGATCTCTTCGCGACGAGAGAGAACAGGAAGTACTTAGAATACGCGAGCAGGAGGCCACAGCAAGACTCACTGGGGGGAAGCGTTCTCCTTCCCGTGGACGGACACGTTTTTGTATGCGTTTCCCCCCCGTTTCCGCTCATACGTTGGATGCTGCAATGGATTCACAGATATCCATGTTGGGTGATCCTGGTGGCCCCGTACTGGGTGAGACAAGTGTGGTTCTCCGATCTACTCCATCTTTCAGCAGCGGAGCCCATGAAGTTCCAGAGGATCCCGAACCTTCTGTCTCAGGACAAAGGGGTGGTTTGGCATCACGACCCGGACAGCCTCAGTCTAACAGCCTGGCTCCTGATTTCTCCGAGTTTGGTACGTTAGCAATTCCACCGGACTGTCGTCGCATTTTGCAAGCTGCAAGGGCGTCGTCCACGAACGCTTCGTATACATACAAATGGAAGAGATTCTGTATTTGGTGCGGGGATCAGCCAGGTTTGCGTCCACTTCACATCACACCGGAGCAACTTCTACCATACTTGCTACTCCTTGCTCAAAAAAGTTTGTCTTTTTCATCGATAAAAGTGCATCTGGCGGTCATTTTGAGATTTACTCGGAAGAGACATTCAACTCCATTATTTAGTGACCGGTTGATTAAACATTTCATGAAAGGATTCTTACGAACTTTTCCTCCAACGAAGAAGTTTCCTCCGATCTGGAGTCTTAACCTGGTTCTAGCAGCACTAATGAAGGCTCCTTTTGAGCCGATGTCATCGTCGTCATTGAAATTCCTATCATGGAAACTGGCTTTTCTGGTGGCTATTACTTTGGCTAGACGTCTGTCAGAAATACAAGCGTTAGTGATCGATCCACCATATTTTAGGTTTTTCAAAAATAAAGTCGTGTTGGCTACTAATCCTCATTTCATTCCTAAAGTCGCTACCATGTTCCATAAACACTCTTCTATGGTGCTACTGAAGTTTTTTTCCAACACCTTCGTCTGCTGCGGAGAGGGCTCTCCATACGTTGGACGTGAGAAGGGCTCTGAAATTTTACCTCCATCGCACTCAAAATCTCAGGGACACAAGACCGCTATTTGTGGCCTATGGCCCTTCGGCTAAAGGTAAAACAATCTCAAAACAAGGACTGTCCCGCTGGGTGTCATCTACCATTTCTGTTTGCCACTCAAAAGCTGGGAAACCGCTGGAAAGACGTCCACGAGCCCATTCGACGAGATCTGCTTAATCGTCTGCGGCATTGTTGTCCGGGATTCCGCTGGGAGATATGTCAGGCGGCTTCCTGGTCGGTACCACATACGTTTACCCGGCATTATTGCCTCGAACAACATGCTGAGGATACACAGATGGGTCGTGCAGTCCTACGGCCCCTGTTTCAATAAGTTAGGCCCCAATAACGGAGGTATATCCTTCGGCTAATGTACTTTAAAGTGTTGTTTTTTTTTAGCTGTTCATGTACTTTGATTTGAAGTTTAGCCATGGTGAATTTGCATTCTTGGTTATAGTGTTATTGGTTTGCATACACACCTCCAACTATGGGGCATACTGCTGTACAATCTATTCTAAGCATGTGAATCTGTCATGATCCTTGCTTCCAAGGGGTCAGGACTTGCCTCACATCCTTGGAAGCAGGCCCATAACCTTGATCCTGGGTACCAGCCAGTCCCTATCGGGACCTTTTGGTCCTTGTCCTGGCGCCAGTGGCACCAGGCTCATAAAGATGACCGGTCCCGGCGCTGGAAGCGCCGGGCTCATAATGCTTAAGAGTGCTTGAGTGGACCTACCTGCAGCAGACCATGCTGCTTACTTACCAGCTCGATGGTCTTCTGATCCTTCTCTGCCTGGAACTACTTTTCCTGTCTGAGTAGGGCAGGAGTCACTCCCTGCAATCAGAACACAGGAACTCTTTTCTTACCTGGGCGAGGCTGTGGAAGAAGACGCCTAAGCACTACAGAAGGCTATTTAAACCACACCCGATTGATGAAACATGCTTCGCGTTATTCTGCATCTGCAGCAGGACGCTCACCGTGTCCGCTCCAGTCTTCCTGAGATTCTTCAGCTCCAGTTCCTGGGAAAACGAATTCCTTACCTGATAGAGATCCGATCCTCAGCTGCACCTGCCAAGACAAAACAACAGGTTAGCAGAATTCAATTCGAGAGCAGCGCTCTTACTAACCAAATACGGCGGCATCTTCCAAAGCCTTCCGCCGGCATCCATCTAGCAAAGCTCTCTGCATCCACGATCTGCAAGGACAAAAGAGACATTAAGGCGTGCTTTTGAAACAAACAGCAGTCATTTTACTTACGTGCACCGCGCTTCATCTTCTTCGTACATACGCGCTTGCACGATCCTGGGCACTTATTCATCAGCGTCCATTGCACCTAACCCTGCAGGACAAAGACATTAGAAAGGGTGACAGCAACCGGTCATCTTTGCTACTCACCTGCTCGCCGCATTATTCCTCTACAATTTCAATCTTGACACCCTGAGACTGAGCAAGGGACTAAATTAAGGGTGCTCCTGTCATGATCTCTGCTTCCAAAAGATCAGGACTTGCCCGACTCCCTTGGAAGCAGACCCATAACCCCGGTTCCGAGTGCCAGCCAGTCCCAATTGGGACCTTTTGGACCCTGTCCTGGCGCCAGTGGCACCAGGCTCATAAAGATGCCCAGTCCCAGCGCTGGAAGCGCCGGGCTCATAATGCTTGGGTGGACTTACCTGCAGCAGACCATGCTGCTTACTTACCTGCCAGTTGAACCCCTGATCCTCTTCTGTTTGGGACTACTTTTCCTGTTGGGTGGGGCAGGAGCCACTCCCTAGGTTCAGAACACTGGAACTCTTCTGGAAAGCAGGAACTCTTTTCTTACCTAGGCGTGGCTGTGGAAGGAGACACCTAAGCACTACAGGAGGCTATTTAAACCACACCCGATGGATGAATCTTGCTTTGCGTTATTCTGCATTCTCTGCAGCAGAACGCTCTTCGTGTCTTCTGCTTCTGATCCTGGGCCTAAGGGAACAAAGGCTTACCATCCTGGAATCCAGTCTTCAGCAGCACCTGTAAAGACAAAGAAAGAACAGGTTAGCACTACGGTCTTCAGTGGCAGCGCATCTCTTACCTGGTCCATCGGCTGTCACCAACGCCTCGCGCTGCATTCCGGCATCTGAAAGACAAAAGAAGGTGCGTTTAAAGACATTGGGCAACTTTATTACTCACGTGCCATTACTCCTTCCCACGCCAAATCCAGTGGGTATTCCAGCACCCTTCAGCTTCTCTAAAGCTCCGAACTTGTACCTGCAAGATAAAAGGGACAGTTAGTGCGCATCGTGAAGCAGGCTACAAGCGCTGACTTACGTGCTTCCAGGCGCTTCTATTCCTCACGCGGGTTCGATCCTCAACTCTCATCAGCCCGCCATCCGCCATCGCCGGAACCCTGCAAAACAAGAGATATCATTACAAAAGACTTTTAAGACATTTGAAGTGCCCAGAACTTACCGTTCGTGCAGTTAACGACGGACAGCAGTCCTCTGAGGTCAAGAGGCCTGCACCCTTATCCAGTGAAGAAACTGGTTACGGCACCCTGCCCCGAGGCAGATGGAGAGCTCGGCGTTCACTTACCTAAGGTGAGGGTGTTAACCTTTGGGGTTCTACAGGAGAAGAGAAAGGGAAGAGGAGAGAGGCACCCAATAACCCCAGTTCATTAATCCCATATTTTCTATCTGCAGACATCTTACTCTTCGAGTCAGACATACAGTGCACAGAGGTCCAGCCCAAAGAGCCAACCGTGTGTTACACATCACCTTTGAAGATATGGCATTCACCCAGTCAAGACCGGCGCCTCTGCGGGAATCAGGTGAGCGTTACAGCTCCAATAACTATCAAGAAACCGCTCGTGCGGTAAACAGCGGTATCTTCCAACATCAACCTCTGCAATCAAGAGGATTGTCAGTGAACCAGTGAAGTAACTGGTACTTGCGCCCCTGCAAAGACGCAGGATGGAGAGCCCGGCTTTAATATATCTAAGGTGAGCAAGCCACGCCCTTGGTTCGAATAAGAGGACAGAGGAAGGAGAAGTTCAGTCAATCCAGTTCCTAAATCCTTGTTCTTCCGTCTGCAGACGCCTCACTCTACACGTCCGGTACATCGTGAGAAGGGGACCAGCCCTAGGAGAAGGCCGAGGTCTACAAGTCATACTAGAAGACACGGCGACAGCTCAGTCCAGCCCAGCGCCTCCGTGGAAATCAGGTGAGCGTTACAGAATCCATGAAAGATACCAATGCTGGAGAAGGGAATAGTTTCTTACCTGTAACTCCATTTCTCCAGCATTGGTATCTTTCATGGATTCACATGCGCCCGCCGGCCTCCCCTGGCATGCAAACCAGATGTCCCCCCCCCCCAATACTACTTTGGGGGTCGAAATCTGAGGGAGCCGCGGGGGCGGGGCTACTTATACCTCTGCGTCCGAGTGGCGCAGGCGTACGCGGCCCAAAACGACGTAGCTAGGACACAAAAGTGTTGCAATTTTTCCTATGGAAAAGGTCTATAATTTACTGAAGATTCCCAGCCTGACGACGGGGAATATTCTAAGCATGTGAATCCATGAAAGATACCAATGCTGGGGAAATGGAGTTACAGGTAAAACTATTCCCTTCTCCAATTGCCCCCTTCTTATTGGTCGGTTATCTTAACTACCTTCGTCAGCTCATGTGTACAACACGTCCCCTTTTAGGCATTTTCCGTGGTAGGGCATGACATCATCTCGGTGTTGCACATTCACATATAAACATAATTCATTACGAGTCCGAGCTGGCCTGAGACAATGTAACCCCGGATATAATTGCAAATGGTTTGCGAGAGTACTTCAAAAATATGGTGCGGGGAAGAATAAACTGGTTCCCTTTGAACTGGCAATAACCAGCTCACTCTGCCTCCCCTCCTGGCCCCCTCACCCCGGCTTGCTGATGTCCTCGAAACACTTTAATCTAAACGACTACCAATTCAACACGCATGGCCTCCGGTCACATCCTGAGAAAATGATCGAAACCCATGCAGTATCGATCAACTCTGGCCTCGGGCTTCCCTTCACCCCAGGTTTATTTCTGGTCAAAAGCAAATGGTTGAATCCCCCTGGACAATAAATACAGAGCTCCCATTCACTTAAAAGATTGCATCTTCCTTCTGTGATGCTGCCAACCCATAAAAAACCCAGGCCACACTATCTGCTTAATGTCTTTGTTACTCATTAGTTGTCCTTCAACCTCCAAACCCTGCAAGGCCAGTTTTTCCCAGCCACTCTGAATGCACCTCACAAACCCTAACTGCACATTTATGAAAAGAGCACGCTACATATAGATTTGTAAATTCCCCATATATGTAGATCAGTGCATGTCTTCACAGTGGGTTCTTCGTGACAAATCCGCTTCCTTGCATGCGCCTTTTGAAGCTCCTATCTGCCCAGCTTCTAGGCCTTTCGTGGCACACCATGCCCAAATTGTATTTATATTTCATTAGCAATTTTGACATTTATCTTGCGTGCAAATCTTAAATGTATAAACTTAAACGCAAAGTAACACTTAAAGTAACCAGTTTCCCCACTCTCATTAACTACACTGGATACATATAAAATTGCGACATCGCACCAATTTCGTCGCTCCCCCAGTCACAAACATGGCACGCGCAACGTGAATCCCGGGCCTTACCTGACCCCTCTGCCCCCAACACATTCTTGGTGGGTACTACAAATTTGATGAACAGTTTCTGTATCTTTTTGCACTCTTATTTAGTAAGTGGTGTGTGCCCGTCTCACTCTTAACTCTGCATAAGATGTTGGCTATTCTAGCCTTGTATTACATTGTTTATATCGCATTTCTCTGAGGATAAGATGGGACGCATGCCTGTTAAGTTCTCTTGACTGTAGTATTGGCGGCTATTCCAGCCTTTAAGTACAATGTTCGTATTGCATTGCTTGCTCTCTGGCTCAATGGGGCTGTGTGCCAGCTACAGGTAAGAAATCAAAAACAAAATGTATCTGTTTATGCGCTCTTTGAAACCAGCAGCCATGTATCTTGCTCGCCTCCACATGTCTAACGTTCCTTTCCCTGTCAGTACCTTTCGTGGCGGGAAAGATGCCTGTCGGCATGATCTCGAGATTTCGGGCTCCTCTTTACTTGCGAGTCTCGGCGTTGGCGGCTGAACACCAGACCCACCACTGCTCCGTGCTCATGCCACCTGGGAAGACATTTGTCTATCCGTCCTCTGTCTTGCCTTGACCAGAGCTTCTTGCTCGGTTAAGGCACCCGCTGTTCAGCGTCCAGCTGGTGGGTTTCTCGTTTTGCTAGTCCCTGCTGGCTCTGCTGCTCCAGGACATAGGTGCTCCGGAGGCTCACCTCTGCGTAGCGCATGCGTTTCTCCCACCGCAGGAGTTCCCTGTTCATTCACAAAATGCTTGCGTCTTACATACATCATTGGATCAAATGACATGTCATCTTCCTTAATTATGACACTCGGGCGAGGGTCTCCATTACCTTAAGCCAATAGTGTCACAGAAGGATCCTTTTGATAGTTTTAACAGGGAATGCCACTTTTCTTTCCTACATCCATATATGCAGAAAGGGTAGGTTTGACTGAGAGTTCCATATTGGAATAGGAGTCCTTGTCCCACAAACCCTTAGAGAGGGTCTTGCATAGCTGGCTCACCTCCCTAGCCTCAAAGCGGGTGGCTCTTCTCTGGGGAGAAGGGACAAATTGTCCAGAT
This sequence comes from Ambystoma mexicanum, assembly GCF_040938575.1. NCBI lineage: Eukaryota > Metazoa > Chordata > Amphibia > Caudata > Ambystomatidae > Ambystoma > Ambystoma mexicanum. The sequence goes on along the minus strand of NC_090928.1, from coordinate 628,428,712 downwards.
TCGTCACAGTATGCACACAATGAGAGACCCTTTATTCTTGCGTGCTTGCGCAATGCACAGAGGAGTCATGGGGAAAGTAAGGGGGTGGGTTCTCACCATATACAGACCATAGAATCTATTTGATGAAATCTATAATTCCAGAAGACCACACGCTTTTGAAATGTTTTCTAAGTTCCTAAGGTGTACGGTGAATTTATATACCCCCACCACTCAGTCCTTACAAATGAAAGGGTCCAGGATTTAATCTATTGCTTTCAGGGTATTCCCCCCAGAATTATATTTCCCTTGGTACTGTGCTTGCAAAGGGATTTCTTTTGGCTCTCGCACGTTAACACCCTCTTATGGACTGGTTTAACTCTCCATCCTTTAGAACAGGTGGGCATCAAGTGGTGTCGGCTTCACTTCACTCTGGTTCCCTTCTTTCTGAATTTGGGCCGGTTTGCTGTCTTTCCCACTGAAGAAGGCCTAGCTGACCTGGATTTTCACAATGGAGAAGCCAGTGCGAATTCATCAAGACAAGGACTATGAACTTAGTTTTAGCAATGATGGAACAGTTCCTGTTGGCGCAAACCTAGTGCAACCACACTGTTGTGATCCCTGATATGACAAAGTACGGCAGCGGTGATGGACTACTACTGGGTTTGTGGCCGACAAGCCTACTTGCACCTCCCGTGCTTCTGGAGGGGCAAGTGTTCACTGACCACCCTGCACTCAGTGCTCTTTGTAATTCTGGAAGAACACTAGAGGGGAGAAGAAATGCCTGTCGAGGTGCCAACAACCACTCCAGCACCTAAAGAAGCAGAAGGACACTTGAAGATCACACAAGAATTTGGTATGCTGCCAGAAGGACGATTTCAAGAGCGGGGAAGAAAGATGAGATAGAACTACATATCAAGACTCTTCCGCACTGCTCAGAGGGATACCTGATGAGTATAGACTTTTTAGCTCAGCAGAGACTCCTCTTTTTTGACTCCTGGGGTACAAGCAGCTACTAACGCCAAGTGGGTGCAGTAAGTTCGATGGGAGCTAGTCCAGCAGGCCAATGACACAGAGAATGGTTTCAACGCCATCAAAGTAGAGCTCCGTACATGGAGACTCATGACGATGCAAAATCATCGCTACATGTTGGATTTGCTAAGAGCCATAGGAGGAGGAGTGTGTGAAAAGTTGAGAAGCAGCTGCTGCACATAAGTACCCCTGGAAGCTGCTGAGCAATGGGTCACTATCCCATGTCATCGAGGCTGTGCAAAATCTAGGTGTTCAAATGAACAAAGAAGGTGGAGTTCAGAACACGGATTGGCTATTGCTTGCCTTTTATTGGGTCCCGTCATGGCTGGGGGCAGCAGTAAAAATACTGTATTCTTCTTGGTCCTCTTCTGCATGTGCCAATTCGGTCTCTGATGTGTCAATATAGTTAATAATAGTGCAAAGATGATGCTATCAATTGGGGTATCTAAAACATCTTGCCATACAATAAACAGCGAAACTCAAACTAATATCTCTAGGTTTGTAGATATGTCGGGTGGGGATGAGTTTTTTACTGTAGAATTAACAAAAGGGGGGAATGTTGGGAAGGAGCTAGTGTCTTCCCGCATCCCCAAGCACTTTAGAATTAGGCAAGACTTCTCTTGACTGCTTCTACACACTACAAGGGACCAGGGGGAAGGAAGGGCACTGGGAAAGCGCTCTCGTACAAATCTAATCATATTCACAGACCCGGGCAGGCTCTAAACGAAGGCAGCTATTATTTAAATATAAGGTGCAAATAACTATTGGCTGAATACATACATTTGTAAATGTTGAATCATTTGCAGTTCTAAAATCTTAAGCACGGTAGTGGCAAGCGCTCTGCTGGAAAGAATGCTGCCTGTGCTAAAACTAGACTACAGACGGTGTTTGTGCTTGCACTGCCAGCACAAAGGAACTCACCGTCTGTCAAAAGCTCATGCAGGCTAAGGGTCGATGCACAACATGCAGAATTATGAAAATGCGGTTTAAAGGAAATTACAGGACCAGATTAAAACACGAGTAGAATGACGGGAACATGTTTTTATATATAAATGTTCATAGGTAGCAAAATGAAGAAAGCATGATCTACAGTGTATTTTTTGCATAGGCTAGCAAATGTAAAGTAGCATCTCCTGACAGAAATCGCTGACAATGAAGAAAGGAAGACCTTGCAGCATCCCTTGATGAAGCCATGCCCTTATCCAGTGACACAACTGCAGCAAGCCATGAGTATATAAGCTCCTTCGTGGCTCCAGTTTGGGAGGAGAAAGGAACAGATGAGCGAAAGAAGACCTTTCAGGGAGCAGAGTTCTTTGCTCCATCCTCATTTCTGTAAAGAATAAACTTGCTATCCTTGCAAGATGGACTATTGGCCTTACTCCCCTAGAGGGGTGTAATTTACTTTGGTGTGAGCCTAATTAAGGGACACCCTTATAATTGGGGCCACACTCACAGCTTCTCACAGTATGCCGCTATTAATACAAAATGGGTCCAAAAGGAAGGTAATCTCTTCCATTCGCCTTTTGGTTGTCATCCATTCTCCTTTCCCTCCTTCATCCCATCCCTCACAATCTGTGTCTCTGTGTGTGTGTGTGTGTGTGTGTGTGTGTGTGTGTGTGTGTGTGTGTGTCCCGTTCCCATCTCTGGCGAAATCCGTGGATGGCTCCTCCCCCTTGATTCCAACAGTACCCCCAAAATGAGACTTCATTTCTGTATGCCCATCCAGGACCCCATCCACTGGCGTGAGGGGACTCTGAATCAGATCCTTCCACCTTTCTGCTGTGAAAATACCATTTAAACTAAGGTACAGGGATACCGGTAGTTTACCTATGCCTGGGTCCTCTTCCAGTTCTTGATGGCTAATGAATTTCCCTCCCTTCCACAACTGTCCCACCTGAGCGAGCGCTCCTTCAAACCATGACTTGTACCTCAGGAACTCTGGTATAGCATCTCTTTCCGGTGGAGCCCAAATATGGCTTATCGGGCAAGGCCATATTGTGATTCCACCCATCCTTCCTCCCATGTTCTGCACTGCCCAGTAGACCCCAAGAAATGGATGTTCTCGAATTCTCCTCGGGAGCATCTCCTTAGGTACCCAGAGCCATTCCCCCACCTTAGCTGGGAGCAGGTGTTGGTTCTCAAGGTATACCCACTGCCTCCCGGGGTCCTCCCTCAAATGAGGGACCATTGCCTGAAGTTGTGCGGCCCTGTAATATCGCATTGGGTCTGGGAGCCCAACGCCTCTGCAATCCTTTTGGCAATATTATTGTCTCATATCCCACCCTGGGTTTCTAATTCTGCCAGAGGAACCTTAAGATCCGTAATTTGACTTCTTTCAGGAGCTCCTCTTGGGCACGGACCGGCAGCATTTGGAACAGGTACAGTACTCTGGGGAGAAAGTTCATCACATTGAACCTCCCCATCCATGACAGATGTCCCTTACCCCATGTAACCATTTCAGTAAATAATTTGTCAAAGAGGGGGAGGGGGGAGGTAGTTAGCCCGTGCCAAGTCGTCCCCGGGTTTAACAATGGCGACTACCAAATATTTGCTGTTGAGCTATACCTGCGACCCCAGGGGCTCGAGTACCTCAACATTCCTAAAATCCTCTGCGGAGAAGGGAAAGACTTTTCTCTATTGACTCTAAAGCCTGAGAACCGCCCATACTCTATCATAAGGGCAGCAGGTACAATGCTGGTGAGGTTTGAATGGTGCAACATTGTGTATAGTCCAAGTTTGAATTCCCTATCTCCCACCCCTATGCCCTCCACCTGCTGTGCTAACCGTAGCCGTTCGGCCAGGACTTCGTCGTTGCAAATAGAAGAGGCGAAAGAGGACAGCCCTAAGAACTTCGAGAGCCGCCCGTTAAGTCACCCGTGCCACCGGAGCTACATAGAGCACTCGTATTCCTCTCAAGGTCTGGTTCCCAAACTTCTGCAAAACCCCTTATAGAAAGCGCCAGTCCACCCATTCAAACGCCTTCTCGGCATGGAGGGCCACCGGGTAAATGCGGTGTCTTAGGCTAGGTGTCGGCCCCCTGCCTACCCTGAATAAACCCCATCTGATCTGATTGAACCAATTTTGGCAGGAGGCCATCCATCCGTGTGGCCAGCACTCGGGTGAAAATGTTAGCATCGACATTAAGCAGCGAGAGGGGACGGTAGGACCTGCAACATTCTGCATCTCTACCCGCCTTTGGTATAACAGTTTTAAGTGCCCTCCCAAAAGGAGGGGCCCTCCCTGTGGTCAAAATGTGGTTGAAATGTTACACCAGACGTTGGGGAGCGATCCCGCAAAGGTCTTATAGAATCTAGCTGTGTACCCATCATCTCTATGGGCCTTCCCCAATTTAAGCCCCCCTATTGCCCTCAGTACCTCCTCCTGGGTGATATGCTTTTCCATTTTCACATTCTCACTACTTTGGAGACGGGGAGGTATCTTTGCCACAAGTATCTACGCACTTCCTCCTCATCTGTCCTATCCTCTGCCCCATAAAGGTGTTCATAAAATGTGGCAAACTCCTGCGTCACCTCCCCTGTCATTGTCTGCAGATGTCTCTTTGCATCACGAACCCTAGCTACCCACCTCTCTGCCCGTTGACCCCTAAGCCTGGCCGCCAATAAAGCTTTAGCCTTATCCCCTTTCTCATAGTACCTTTGTTTCAAAAATTGCAGGCTGGTAGTCCCCTTCCCTGCTTCCAGTTCTCTCAGTTCCTGACGCCTCTCTCTAGCTACCCCCAAGTCCTCCTTCCTCTCCCCTTCCCCTTTGCCCTCCGATCTCTGAAAAATACAAATATGTTCCCCCGAGTGTTTCGGCCTCTAGGGTCCGAATTCTTTTTTTGGCCACACCCTCTTTAATAATGAGGCTCCTCCATGTCGCCTCGGCCGCCTCCCATGTTATGCTTGGGTCCACCTTCCTGTGTCGTTAATACAAAAGAATGCATGATCGCCTCCTGCATTTTTTCTGCAAAGACTGCGTTCTTCAGCAGAACGTCGTTGCATTGCCGCAGCGATTCCCGAGGTCTCAATCCCATCCGTACGATACCTGTTTCCACCATATCCTGGTCAAACCAAGTGACTGGAGAGTGATCACATGAAATGGCCCTGCTGACGCTTCCCTGTCGCAAGAGCCAATAGTCAATCCTAGTTCGGGAACCATGAACAGGGGAGAAGATATAGCCCCTTTCCACAGGGTGACATTCCCTCCATACATTTACCAGCCCCTGGTTCAGCATGTACCCTGCAAATCCCCCATCCATTTCTCCTACTCCACCACCTGCAGAGTCCTCTCCCCACTATAATCCATAACATGATCTGCACACATAATGAAATCACCCCCAGTAGCAGGAGGCCCGCCACCTGGCTGAGTATCTCCCCCATGGCGACCCGTAAAAAACTACATCTGTCCCATATTGAGGCAATACATTGTCATATTTGATATTTCTGCATTAAACCACTAACTTCCTAAAATGGCATGTTCCTCACAAATGATCGTGTTACTGATCGGTTCATCAGATTGCTATTACACGACAAATCAATGGATGCTATTCTCATCTCGACACGGCATGTGATGGGTGTTCAATAGATTTGTCTTTTACTAACTAATACTTTTACACAGCAATTCCATTTCCAGCTCTGAACAACTGGCCCTCTGGCACGAATGATAGGACATGTGACTCATTAGCATGCAACGTTTTTTCATGATGATATTCATATTTGCCTAATTTACATCTTTGACCTATAGCAAAGAAAATTGATTTACATCCATCTGATGGAGCCTATCATCCTGAACATTTAAAAACAAAAGAACTGACAGTTCGTAAGTTACAAGCAATAAGGTGAAATGCAATCCAAATTTAAAATTCATAAGGCAGTTTTTTTTCCACCTCTCCCACTTTTTACAATATTAAATTACATCTTCAGTTTCTGGCTAGAACAGCCAAATGGTATCATGTACTATTCTTTTAGTCTCAGGACTGGGGCATCTCAGGACTGGGGCATTTATCCCCATGGTAAATGTACACGGCTGGCGGCTGGAGAGGGCTGTTTATAACCCAGTCACACTGAGTGATTCCAGCATCAGCCTCTTGTAGTCGGTGTGCATTTTCTCTCATGAGAGGTCTGGCTGATTGAAAGATCAGAATATTTGTGAGGGGACCGCTGCTCATCCCCTTCCAGAACAAATTAGTAGTTTGTTTAAGGGGATTTAGTCAGACCGATGGCGGTTGTAGATGGGTACCATTTTTATTTTGGTCTGCATGGTTTTGCTTCATGAAAATAAATGCCAGGCAGTCATCCGCTTTTATGGTCTGCTTCAAAGCCAATGTTCATACCTTTCTCTTGGTAATGCAAGACATCCTCCTTCCTTTAGTTGGGAGGCCATCTGGCAGTTTAGGCCTCATTTCACTCAGGTTGGTTTCATTCACAGTTGCAGCCTTTAATGTTAAAATAATTTTTCCCATTGCAATTATCATTTTAAACAGAACAACATTACCATTAGTTCTTTGTAATAAAAGTATTTCACAAAGCATATCTTCGTGATCTGTGTGCTTTATTCTAAGCTGATTTTCAATCTTGTACAGGGACACTGACTCCATGCAAGACCCAAATTTGGCTTTTTGTTTTCTTGTGTCATGCTAGAATGTTCATCTCTGATTGAACAGCTCTTCAATAATTTGCTGGATTCCTTCTGTTGCACAGCAATTCCTTTTTGTGCTTTGTCGAATAATGTTGATCATATATTTTTATTGTAAATGGGCTGCAAACTGCATATTTATTTGAGCCCCATATTTTTCAGATGCTGTGCGCAGGCCACAATTTGCAAGTTTTATTTTGAGGAGGCACGGTCTGAGACTATGAATCATCGGGGGCATTTCCATGGCAACCAATTCTTGATCTCATTTCCTTTTCATATGCTTCTGTTGATATTTCTGATTGTGGGAGGTACGATAACAATTGTTCTTTAATTTCCTGCATGCTACATACATGCTTAATTAAGCGTGTTGGCTATATTCCTAAATTATTGGCGCCGCCTATTATTAAAAAAAAAATATTCCTCAACTAGATTTAAGAGAACGTATGTATAATCTCCTTTATTTGTATCCCCAACTGGTATAGGGTACAACCAGGCATGGGTCCGTTGCTCGCTGTTGCATAAGGAACCAACGCATGTTTGTCAATGATTCAACACTTGGTATTATGTGGGTGCTGGAGCTCAATCCAGATTAGTCTGTAGGTAAACCCGTTGTGGTTCATGAATACCGCACTTTCAAATGGATTGTGTCCTCCCACGTATTCCTCATCTTTTGACACATGTTGTCCAGCTTCAGCGGAAAACATTTTCTTGGCAGAAGGTGCTGTGCGTTGACTTGAAGACCTCTGTCGAGGATGATGTCATCGAAGGCATATACAGCACGTGCAGCGCCCGTTGGCTTCAGTTCCGTTTTTCTGCGATAGCCATAGCTTCGAAGAAATACGGTGCGCTTCACATCTTGTGACGTCTTTGCTAAAATTTCGAGATCGAGATGCCTTCGTCATAGACTCAGAGTCTGGTTTTAAAAAGTGTTGGGATTCTCCTCTCCTCGGAGGGGCGATACTCCTCGTAGGAAGAAGGGCAAGTGTTCCAGATCGAGGAGTGCCGCACACCACTCTTCTTTGTCCTCGAAGAAGTCAAAGAGAAGGCACTGTAGGTCGCCTTTGCCATCGGACAATTCCCCAGAAAGAGTTGCTTGGCCGACCAAAAAATCCACTCCGGCCGAGTGGGAGGCCTTCCGAGCTGAGATGCTTAACATTTTTTGAAAAGCAAACGTCAAGCCATGCTCCTACTGTGCCTTTGAAAGAAGCTGGGAAGGAAAGGTCTCGACCTAAGGACCGCGCTGCCTCGAGCCCGGGACGAAAGCCCGATCCGCATCGTGAGACCCTGAGGCCTCCATCCGATGTGACACTGAAGGATCAATCGAGCTATAAACACAAATGGAGGTCGTCGACACCTTCAGCTTTGCCTCTGCCTAACTCTCGACATCAAAGCCAGCTGTGCCATCTTTGCCAGCTGCGCTGCCGACGCAAAGCGCCCCAGTCAAATCAATGGTGCCAATAAAGAAAGCATTGACTACTCAAGCGTAAAAGTAACTACTGGCAAAACCTATGTTCCACTACGTAGGAAATATTAAGTCTTTCTTCAATCTACGAAGAACAGTCTGAAGAGGGCTCCGTTTGGACTACAATATGGTACGCCTAATGTACCTGGGAAGTCTAGGATGAAGGACCTCCATGATAATCTGCAGACTGTAAGTGGGGGGTGAATATGTCGCCTGAACCAGAGGCTGGGGAGCATGCAGAGGCTTCCTACAGGCAGCTCATGTCAAAGGTGGTGGATTACATTGGTTGGAGTAGGCATCCATTACCATATGTACAAGTTGACCTTACTGATATTCTAGACAAATGTCCAGTCCGATCCCATTTTACCATTCCATATTGCCGTACAGAAAAGGGTGGCAGTGAACTGGTATGCACCGGAGACCAATTCCACTGTTAATAAAAACTGTACAAAGAAGTACTGCCCTTCCAGTAGTGACCCGACTACTTAGCAAAATAACCCACTCCGGAGAGTCTGGTGGTGCTGGCAGCTACTGCGGCATCAAAGCAGGCGGTGTACTCTACCATCCCTCCTGATGGGGACCACAAATGTGTAAATGGATGGGCAAGGAATGTGTCCTCTGTAGGGAGCATGGCACTAAAATCTGCCAACTCAACTTGTGCCCTCGCAAAGTTTACGTTCACTCTATGGGACTGCATTTCCATGGCAGCAGCACACAAGGGGGATGAGAGACAGCTTCTTAGCCATAGGTGGAGATGGCAAAGAGGCCATGTGCAAGTCTCTTCAATCGGGTTTGGATTCTTCTGATAGCATCAGCAGAGCCATGGCTACCCACACCGTTATGCACAGGTTTGTGTGGTTGAGGAAGTCTGGTTTTGCACCGGACGTGCAGTCCCGACTTCTCAACATGCCTTTTGATGGGTCTCACCTTTTTGGCAACAAGGCTGGCGTAGTCTTGAGGTTGCAGACCTCAAAGGCGGCAGCCAAATCATTAGGTGCAGCTTTTAAGCAACCTCAGCTTTTTCGACTTAGTGGGCAACTTTGGTGGGGTACATCTTTTCACTGCTACTCAGTTGGAAGGGTGAGAGGAATGGCCAGTCAAAGGGGCCAAAGAAAATGTCCTCGTGTTGGAAGAGGTACAAAGCCAGCTCAAGAAGCAGCTTCCTTACCCATTAGCAGCTGCATCAGGCGCCTCAAAACACATTTCAACAGTAGGGGGCAATGGCTGGACGTTACTTCGGATGCTTGGGCTCTAGAAACCGTGGCCCACGGTTACTGCCTTTCTTTTATAAGAAGACCTCAGAACAATCCACCGGGGAACTTCTCTTTGAGGATTCATGATCCGCTCCTTGTGCAGGAGATTTTAACCCTGTTAGAGAAAGGTGCTATAGAACCAGTGACTGTAGCAGAGAGGAACAAGGGATGGTATTCCCCTTATTTTATAATACCCAAGAAGGACGGAGGACTGAGACCCATCGTGGACTTGAGATACTTGAACAAGTTCCTCAGGAAGGACAGGTTCAAGATGGTCACTTTGACAGATCCTTCAGGCCCTGCAACTCCAGGATTGGTTGGTGCCATTGGACCTTCAGGATGCCTATTTTCATGTGCCAATCCATCTAGAGCACGGAAAATACCAGAGGTTCGCAGTTGGTGGTTCTCATTATCAATTTCGAGTTCTGCTGTTCGGGCCAACCTCTGAGGGTTTTCACCAAACTGATGGCGGTGGTGGCAGCGAGTCTCAAGAGAGGGAATTCACATCTACCCCAACCTGGACAATTGACTGTTAAGGCCTGTTCTCCCGAACAAGCCAGAGATCATCTCAGCCGTCACCTGGCACTGTCTTCAGATTGGGCTTCTCCCTCAATTACAAGAAGTCCCATATGTTGCCTTCTCACAAGCTCCAGTTCACCAGAGCTGTACTAGATACATCCCTGGGAAAGAGCTTGCCACATGAGATGAGGGCTCAGAACATTCTTCAGATGGTTACCAAGTTTCAGAATGCTCCCAGTCTACCGGCCTTCGATTCTTTGAGAAGGTTCGGCCTCATGGCAGCCTACATTTCTCTGGTGCCAGAAGCCCGCCTGGGAATGAGATCCCTTCAATGTGCTCTAAGAACTCAATGGTCCCAGTTTTCAGGAAAGCTGTTGGACCTACATCAGGTTCCAACCAGGGTCACACAGGATCTTCTGTGGTGGGCCTGTGACGACAATATTACACATATATCCTGACATAACTCTAGCATGGACATAAAACTATTAAGATGTAACTGCGGTAGTATATTGTAACTTTAAATATTTGCTCTGGTCACTGGTACCCTCCTGTAGTTGTGCAGACTTACTGAAAACAATAGTGTCTTAGAAAAATATTGGTTATTATGATTAATTCAAAATACCCACCCATAACTCATTCTATCCCTCTCAAGTTACCCCAAATAGTAAATCCAAGCTTTGTGAAAAGAAATGACCATGTGATTATTGTTCTGTTGTTGCACTTACTTATTTCATTCCACATTTGTCATGTTTCTGTTGGGTAATCCACAACTGCTCGGAGTCTCAACTTCAATGTATCTTAAATATATTCAGTGCTGTAGGAGTACAGTATTTGTATTACATGATTTATGCAAAAGGCGGCCTAAGAAGGGACTTTGCATTTTCATTGTGCATTCAGTTGCATTGCTCCTTTCAACTAAGAGTGGTGGTTCATAGGTAGCCAATGACCCTAAATCTTTGAAGCAATAGACTGTGAAATATCTCTCTGAGAAATTTAAAATCTGTGCTCGGGTGAATTCCAGCTATGATTGACTATATCCACTGTGACTGGTGCCAGAGAGGGCTGTGAACACTGTTAATTGAGCAGTCCATGCTCGATGAGTCTTCCTCTTGTGTTTTTTTTAAGTTCTTCTTTCCATGTCAGTGCTTCAGAGTTATTGACAAAACAGTTTACCCATCCAGCTCTTCATGTGGAGTGAAAAGTTGAGCCTTATGGCTATGGGAGAGGGTGCAATAAACCTGGCATACATACGTGTTTGAGGTTTTGCGCTCTTTCCAAAGGGAGATATAAATACGCTCCCTTTTCAAAATTTCCTGAAGTGCTTCAAAGCAGGGTTCATAATGATGCTAGCCACTATCCCCTTTCACAGTACAATCTCCTTACCCATAGGGTATTCAGGACATTTTGATTCTGAGTACTTGTTTGGTGAATAGTAGGTTAACATGTGTTGCACCAGAATAGCTTGTGAAGGTGACCTGTTGTGTTACAGTTTGTACCATAAATAGGATCTGGACTTCCATAGGCAGCACATATAGTACTTAAACGTCCTCTCAACCAAACTCTTCATAATGGAAGTCAATCTAGCCAAGTTTTGAGTAATCTGTAGCGTTCTTGCATAACTTGATAAGGTCACCAGACCAAGCTCTTGAAGTTTGGTTTGTCAGGATAAAGCTAACATGAAATGTACCATTAGGTGTTTGATTAGACACATATTCACGTAGACCTTCAGGATTGTTTGTAGATTTAGAAATCACTCCTGATATTATGAACTGGAAGATTTGGTTACAAAGTACAACTTGCCTTTTATTTTTTTTTCTAGTTTTGTTTCTCGCTTTGTGGATCCTTGGTCGATGGTAATTTTCCTAATCCAAGCACTTCGGAGAACTGGACTATCATTGGCTTACTTTAATTGTAAAGCCATGCTTCTATGATGAACTGAGTTGTAAAATATGTAGCAAGTGATCAATTCCACACTATTCTCTTATTGGAAGTGAGCCCAGCCTATTTAATCATTTCCACTCCTACCCAATTTATATTGTCTTGATAAACAATGGCTGCTGCTTTGGGTGTTCCCTGAAAATAACACAATTCAAATGGAAAAGTCCACCCGTAAGCAATGTGCGTAACTGTTTTGCAGCACAGAGCAGCCAGAATAATTAATTAGTCCAGCTTTGCCAGACCCCTTATAGATGTCCATTTGCCTACTTGGCATACTTGGAGTCGAGTACAATGGGCATTGAAACATCACTAACTTCCTCAGTTGAGTAATGGGATGTTTTGTAGCCATATATGTTAGAAACCTGCTTTAATGTTGTGTTCATGTATTTAATATTGGGCAAGAGACTGGCAGCTTCAACTTAATACTAACTTTACTCTTGGACACGTTTTGCTCATGGAATACAGAATTCAATTTTAGTCAACTTTCATAAGCAATGCTGCCTCAGAGCCTATTCTGTGAGAAGATATTGATGCCCACGAGACGGCCCTCCCTGCTTTTCGTCAGACTGCCAAAAATGAAAGTCTCTCGGTGTGCGTCCTGAGGAAATAAGTGGCCTCCCAAAGTAAAACAGAAAACCTACAATAGGAATGTTTCTCGCCTTGACATCTATCTTTCCCAACCGCCCTTTCTGTGAATCTTGTCTACATGGGAAGTCCTAGCTGGGCATCGGAGACGCAGTGCAAGTCGTAAGGGAAGTCGGAGTCCAGGAAAACCTTGATGGGACAAGCAGTTTATCTTATTTCTAGAGTACCCAACATAACGTGGATGTGAGGGCAAAAGGGGAGTGTATTTGGTCCAGTGTTCCTGATAACATATGGATATATGATATGATAGTTTATTTGTATAGCGCCTATACACAATGTGTTTCAAGTGCAGAAGGGGTGTCCTTAGTTGTAGGAGTATGATCACATGTGAATGTGCAAGGGGTTTCAGTTAGACGAGCGGAAAGTAGGAAAAAGACCAACGGCAGAGCTGAAATTAAATCTGTTGGAATCCAAGAAGCTGCAATGTCCAAACAGGTCCATGAGTACCAAAGACCCATGGAGATAATTCTCTGTATCATGTGAAGGAACGCACAGCATCGGGATGCTGCACGGCATCTGGGTAGAGTGCTTCATCATACAACTTGGCCGCCAATTATCGTGTGCACCATATTTTCAACTTGCTGAAGATCCCTTGAGATGGTTTTCAGGGGGCTTGGCAACAGATGGGTAGGGTGGGCCTTTTCCCCTTACAATCACTTTAGGACTTTGGTTCCTGAAAATCGGGCTACCCCATAGGGTACAGCTGTTTGTTCTGGAAGGAGGGTGAAAGAGTCTGCAGCTGGCTGCATTTTTCTCACCGCTGAAACTATTTACGGACAAATTCCTTCTGGAGATCTAGCTAGTTTGTGGTTTCTTTTTTCTTTTTCTTCCAGAAATCAGTTTGTCGTTGGTAAATTGACCTTGATTCAGAATTTCTTTTTAAAAATGTTTTTATATTTTTTTATATATAGGTTGGGTTTTATCACTTTAAGGGGCCAGAAGGAGGAGACTGACAACCAGGTGGCATAGTAATTGCTATAGACTTTTATTAGTCAAAATCTAGCTTTCCGTATCTCTTAGAGGGGGTTCCCTGCCTCAACTAAAATACCAAGGGTGTCGTCGGAATGTCTTTCAAAATCTATGGTCCACCGTCCTGTGTCTAAAGCCCTGCTTCTGTCCCTTACACTTAGAAATAAACTAAAGGTTATGCCAATGTTCTTGGTCCAGGAGAAGCACTCTCTTCTCCTGGACTAGGTATCGGTTCTGGTCGTGATTTGCCTTACAAGTTCATTACCAGTGGGATTATTCCCTTCCCTGGTCCACGTATTTCACAAAAGAATTGCCAATCTTGTAACACTCTGTATCAGAAGAAGCTGTTAGTCATCCCACGGGTAATGACACCCTTCCCTTGGTTTCTTTACTTGATCTGTTCCGCTTGTTTTATCTACCAGGAGAATGACTCCCTTCTGGTATTCAGGTTTTCACTGGTCCCCACAAAACCAGGGGGAATGACTCCCTTCCCATGGCCTCTACACTTTAGGATTTCCTAGCAACAAAGTTAACACAAACCTAGGGTCCTCGATCCAGGCTTTCCCCACTATGGCCCACTTGCCTGCCAAGTACTGCCATGAGGACGATATTTCAAATTTGTCGTCTTAGCTGCAGGTCCCAAAGCTGTTTCCCTGCTTCGTTTAGTTGACGGGCCTGGTTTACTAACCTGCCAAGCACTGCCACAAGTAAGATGCACTTGCTTTCTTATTCTCTTTTGGTGCGAGTCCTCCGCGTGTGTGTGTTTCTATTCTGTTCCATGGTCAGACTTGGTTTACTTGCCTGCCGGGTACTGACATAAAGATTAGTCAGAGTATTCTTTATTCTGTTTTTTCATTTCATTTCAAATTACGATTTCTTTTTTGATAAAACATTTTATTGGTTTTTGTCGAAACATAACATACAAATAACAAAAGAAAAAACATATTAAGTAAAATAACAGGGTCCTTTCGTCTTAATTGGTTACATTTTAGCATAAGTCCTACATGGCTCACACCCACAAAGACATTGTCAGTTAAACTCATCCCACACTGCAGGTACGCCTCAGTGGGTGTTTTCCCACTTCTGCCAGATCTTACTCGGCTTCTCGGGACATCCCCTTGCCTTGTGTTATCTACGATCCATTGCAATGCAGATATCCACATCAGTTGTCCATTGTTCGTATTCTGGTGTTACAGTGGAGCCCCATAATTGCGCTATGTTTCTTTTGATCAGTGCGACAGTGGTGGATAGAAACAGTTTCTCATATTGTGATAGTTCACCTTCCTCCTCCACCCCCAACAGTAGTAGTTTCGGGTCTCTGAGGATCGTTCTATTCATGACCTTTGACAACTCATTGCAGCACGCTTGCCAGTATTGCTGGATATGAGTGCATTCCCACAGGATATGGAAGAAGGTTCCTTACTCTGTTTTACAGCGCAGACATTTTGGGTCATTACTCTTGCCCCATTTGAATAGTGCCACCCTTGGGTGATTATATCCTGTGTAATATTTTTATTTGGATTAGTCTGAATCTGGATGATATGGCTATCTCCCGGGGGAACATTAACGCGTTGACCCACTCTTCTGTAAGTATGGGACCGGCATCCCTTTCCCATTTCGCTTTCAGACTCGACAGTTTGTTCGTAGCAAAGGAAGTTATGGCATTGTATAACACCAATGTTACTTTGTCTTTGATCTGCTCTGGGAATAAGTTGCATTCTATTGGTGTATATTCTGGCATGTCGGTCAAGGCAGGGAGTGGACCACCAGTGCATGCTTCAACTGTGTATAGTGGTTAGGGGTGTCATGGTATTAGTTTTATGACGGTACGATAACCTTCTTGCCAAATGACGGTATATCATGGTTATCGCGGTATAGCAGGTGGAGTTAGCTAATCTTAACAAATATTTTCTAAAAGATCATAAACTGTCAGATTTATCATCACAAACAAAACCAGGCACCCAGAACCAGAATTGGGCTTTTCAAACATACTTTCCACTGAAATGTCACCCCTTGCTTCCACCAAACACACGTGTGGAGAGGAGGAGGGGAGAGCCCTGCTGCGACTGGCAAAGCAAACTTAATAGCTTTTCTTACGTGGTCATTTAGGCTTTTGGCTCCCCCACTAGCTACTGGTGAAGATGAACATGTTGCCATCTTGATAACCTCCACGCCACAGATCAATCGAGGTTGATGGTAGTATACGCGTGTGCGCATGAACACACACACACACACACGCACTCTCTCTTTATGTGACAGCCTTTAGTTTACTTGCGGGCCAAAAGGTGTTCAGTAAACACGGACATGTCACCTTTGGTATGGCAGCAGTGAATACCCACAGAGATGAGTGAATTTTGCAGTGTGACTTATTATATGTAAATTCAGTGATAGAACCAGGGAAATCCCCCATTGTCATATGTTTAGCAAACATTATCCATTATAAATATATAAACCCCAAAGCCGCCATCCCAAAGTAAACCCTTTTCCTTCTTGGCACTGTATTTATTCTTCCTATTGCTAACATATTGATTGTGTCAGGCATGTGTGGTTCATGGAATGGCATTAAAAACTGCTCCAACTAAAACTACTTGGCAGATGGCACATCCAACAGTGCAAGACCAAGACTGCACAGCACTTGCTTTCTGCAGCCTTTCCAAATCAGACTGAAAAGCACACTTAACGGTATAAACGGTATACCGGTATAAACAATGTGACGGTTATTATTGGTCAATTAAGTGGTTCACGGTATCTTCAACGGTATACCGTTATACCGTTACATCCCTAATAGTGGTATTGCTCATTCTGGGGGAGATTGAAACTGGAAGCGAGATCTACAAATGGGATTGCATTGCCGTCTTTCACAGTGTCACCTATTTTTAATATCCCTTGGCTTGACCATATGGGCCATCTGGGGAGTTTGTTCACTTCTGGGAGGTTTCTGTTATCTCGTAATGGTTGCACTGGAGTCAGTTTTTGTCCAAATTGACATATTTGTGTGTGCCATCCCATATTTGCGTGATGTGTGATAACACAGTTGGGATAGTTGTCCTATTTCTTTTTTTTTTTTTGCCGTAAAGGTATCTCATGATGGGTCTTTGCATTCTATCGACCTCAGGTAGCCTATTGTGTGGTAGTGAAGCATCTCCATGGAGTTTGTTTTCAACTGCCATTTGGTTGGCCCAATAATATGTCTGTAAGCGGGGCAACCCTATCCATCCCTCCCATATGGATCTTTGGAGGGTTGCGATGCCAGGCGTGGGTGGCCCCCTCCCCATAATAGTTTTCTGAGAGTTTGGTCAATTTTCTGCAACTCACTTTGTGGAATGTACAGAGGAGTGTTTTGTAGTATGTATAAGAAGCGGGTTAGGGCTATCGCCTTAAAAAGCGCTGCCCTACCTAGTAGTATTAGTGGCAGGGATGTCCAATGTCGGACATCTTCTGCGAGTCTCCTCGCCACAGGATGTAGGTTTTTAGATACATAATCGTTGAGATTATTTGTGATTTGAATGCCCAGGTATTTAATTTGCTCCCTTTCTACTCGATAAGGGCAGTCAGTTGGCACTGTATCTGTGTCGGTTCCGAGTGGGAACAGTGTGGATTTGTACCAGTTGACTCTCGGACTGCTGAAAGCCCCATATCTCTCCAGCAGTTGTCACCACACTACAGGATACATTCGGGTCCTTTAAATATATCAGCAGGTCGTCTGCATATAAGGACAATTTGTCCTCCCAGCCGTCTGTCCAACGGAATCCTTCCCATGTCTTAGTGGATCTCAGCAGTTCAGCTAGGGGTTCTATCGCCAAGGCAAAGATCATGGATGACAGAGGACAGCCCTGTCTTGTCCCCTTCCCTAGTTCAAAGGGGGCTGATGCATATCCATTTACTCTTGTCACTGCCTGTGGAGCTTTGTATAGAAGCTTGACCCAGCTCCTGTATTGCTGGCCAAAGCCCATGTGTCGCATTATCTCCCAAATCGCCTCCCAGTAGACTGAATTGAAGGCTTTTTCGAAGTCCACTGCAAGCAAAGCTAAGGGGCCCCTGAGAGCAGATATCCTCTCCAGCGCTGAGTGTAGCCTGTGTATATTCATTCGGGTGGATCTCTGCGGCATGAATCCGCATTGGTCTGGATGAATCAGCGTAGATATGGCCTGTTGTAATCGATTGGCCAACACTTTTGCAAGCAGCTTGGCCTTGCTATTTATGAGGGAGATGGGCCTGTATGAGCTACATTGGTCCGGTGGTTTATTTGGTTTTGGAATCACTATTATGGTGGCTTTCCTAAGATCTGGGGGGAGGGAACCCTGAGTGCATGAGTTCTCGTACATCCTCAACAGGTGCGGAGTGATCTCATTCGCGCCGTTCTTCTTCCATACTTCGATCGGGAGGCCGTTTGGTCCCGGGGTTTTGCCGGACTGTAGCTCTGACATGGCTGTGGTTAACTCGTCCTCCGTAATGTTCTGCTCTATAACAATTCTAATTGGCCCGGCTTAAGGGTTGGGAGTGTAATGTTTTCTCAGATCGAGATGTCAATGGGGGCTGATGGTGCTTTTGTAGAGCTCAGCGTAGTAGGCTGCAAAGCCTTCTGCTATGTCTTGATCTGACTCTAGTGGTCTAGACTCCTGGGCTATGATTCTTCTTACCTGCCTGAGGACCTCATCCCTGTGTTCCAGCCATGCTAGCATTTTTCCCGCTTTATCCTCATCTCATACACCCTGGCTCGTATTGCTTGTGGGCCTGCTTCGCATTGTCTAGCGCTGTGTTTTGTAGTTTACTGTGCTAATTGGAGTGTGCAATGTGTTTCTGGTTGGTCAAGGGTCAAGTGTGTTGCCTCTGCACGATTCACTTGTGCCTCAGCATCGTGTAATGCTTTTAAATGTTTCTTCCTGTGGGCCGTGGACCAGGAAATAATTCTGCCTCTAAGCACTGTCTTATAGGCCTCCCAGAGTGTCACCGGATCATCTATTGAGCCCGTATTCAATTCAAAGTATGTCTTCGTGATGGTTTGGATTTGTTCACTAGGTCTGGGAAGCCTAGGTAGTAGTTATTCAGTCACCGGAGTGGTGGGGGTTTCGGTCTGCTGGTTCTGATCCCTAATATCGGGGGGGAGTGGTCCGATACACCTCTGGGAAGCAATTGTGCCTCATCTACTAAATGTAGGTCCACTGCGGGGAGGAAGAAATAATCTAACCTTTATAGCAAGGAGTGAGCTCCAGAGTGATATGATTATTCCCTTGCGTTTGGGTGTACATTCCTCCATACATCTCGGAGACCCATGGCATCAGTGAATGTCGAGTTTGGTGTGTATGGTGGGGTTTCTATTGCAGACGAGCTCTGTGTGCATGACTTCGTTGAAGTCTTCCCCCCCACGATCATAAGGTCTGAGTCTCCAGTGATTTTGGGTGCAATGTCGTTGGTGGAGTCAATAAATTTGGGGGTGCGTACATCGCTAGCATTGCTATGGTTCGCTCCCCGAGCGTCCCCGTTATATACACAAATCTACCTTCCGTGTCTTGGGTGACAGCCAAAAGGATGAAGGGAAGCCTCTTATGTATCAGGATTAGTACCCCGCGGGAGCCCATGGTGAACCCGTAATGCTATACGTTAGTTACTGCGTTTTAAATAAGGCTGTCTGAGCCCGCCAGTTGTTTCGGTTAGGAATACAGCG
This sequence comes from Ambystoma mexicanum, assembly GCF_040938575.1. Taxonomy (NCBI): domain Eukaryota; kingdom Metazoa; phylum Chordata; class Amphibia; order Caudata; family Ambystomatidae; genus Ambystoma; species Ambystoma mexicanum. Next base: position 628,409,619 of record NC_090928.1, on the reverse strand, counting down.
TCCGGGGAGTGGCGGTTTAACAGTTGTAATACTAGGCATCTCGTAAGGCCGCTTCTGAGCCCGTTTACATTACAGGTCATAAGCCTGATGGTTCTAGTGTCATTCCTATTGGTGGTGGTCATGATTTGGGGCAGGAGCAGGGTGTCTCTCCTAGTGTTTGCACACACAGTGCCACATTTCTGACTGCTGCGGTATTGGTGGGTGTGTTATGTTTCCAGGCGGTGTGTACTGCTTGGGAGCCATGATCATTCGCTAGTGTGTTGCACCTTGTTGGCACACAGCGTCGTGTGTAGTAACTCTTAGACCCAGTGTGAACCCAAACATTAGAACTTTATCAAAAACTTTAACCATGAACTTTCTGTCCCCCCCACCCTATACTTCGCCCTTCTCGAAGCATCTATCGCCCGAACCTTAAACAACTGCTTATGCCTGCCAAATGGCTGACGATCAAGTGAACAAATCCCCTGTTTGGTGTTGGACACCAAGAACAAACTGTGAGGGGGGGGTCCTCCTCCGTGGGTGCCGCCAAACAGTCTTCCGACCACATATGGTGTTTCGAGCTGTTTGTTGCGCTCCTGTTTACCCATTATGTTGCGGAAGGTGCGTGCTGCTTGCTAGGTGTTCGTCGTTTGTTGTCACCAGTTCTCTGCATTGTGTGGGTGCTCCATTGGTCGTAGTAGTGGTAGTAGTGGTGGTGGTGGTTGCCTCTCTTGCTGCACTCATGGGTTTCTTTGCCTGTTTCTCATCGTTCTCCAGTCTCCTTCGACATGCTGTTCCGCCCATCTCCAGGCCTCCTTTGGATTCGGGAAATGAACCGTTGTTCCCTGGTGTTATATTTTGAGTTGAGCCGGGAACAGAAGGCCATATTGCACGTTGAGAGCCTGCAGTTGTTTCTTTAACTGATCGAAGGATTGTCTCGCTTTTTGCACTTCCCTGGTATAGTCGGGGAAGAAAGCAATTTTCGCACCATTGTAAGTACGTGTGTCCTTGGCTCTTGCTCTCTGGAGCAGTGCGTCTCGGTCTCTATAATTGAAGAGTTTCACGATCACTGTTCGAGGCAGTGCTCCTGGGATTGGTTTTCCAGAAGGGATGTGGTGGGCCCTCTCAATTGAAAAGAATTTTGAGAAGGAGCCCGGTTCGAACATGTCTGTAAGCCATTGCTCTAGGAAAATCTCCATGCTCGGGCCTTCTGTATTTTCAGGTAAGCCAAGGATCCTGACATTGTTGAGCCTTGATCAGCCTTCGCTTTCATCCACTTGTTCTGCAATTGCTTTTAGGTCTAACTTGACACTGTTCAGTTGTTGTTGTAACTCCCTTATTCCGTCTTCTGCATCAGAGATGTGCTGTTCTGCCTCCCCAGTTCGGGATGTTAGCTTTTGTAAGTCATGACGTAAGAGTGGCACATCCATGCTTATGCCATCCATTTTTTGCTCCATGGAGGCGCGGGAGTCTGCAATGGCTCCCATGACGTCTTTCAGGGAGGTTGTTGTCTCTGGGCTTGAGGCAGTGTCGATAGAATTTGGCCTGTCCTGGTCCTGCATGACCATTGTAGTGTATTGATCCATTTTGGGCTGTATGGAGTGCTTTTTCACCTTGTCTTTGCCCATGATAGGTTAGTGCCACAAGCTTATCGGGTATGATCAGTCTTTACTCGGTGGGGCTTCTTATTTCTTTAATGCTTTTCCCAAACTGTGCTGACAATCCCGGGGTAGTTCAGGGAGGTCGTCCTGTTCCGGTCCATTAGACGCCAGTAGCACCGGTCTCTCGCTTGCGTATCAGCTAGTTGCTGATGGCACTGGCGTAATTTGCAGTATTCAGAATGCAGGTGTGCTATTAGTGGTACCATGACTCGCTGTTTACCAGGCTTCGCTCCTTGAGCGGTGTCCACCTCTGCGGCGGATTTGGTTGGAACACTGTCGCGATTCCCCCTGTGGTCTGGCTCTCCTATGGAGGCTACTGTTGGAGCAGGGCTGGGGTTCTCACGTGGGTCGGGCCATCTCCTGCGTTCTGCCCGATTCGCCCCCACATAATGACCCTTTTTTGGGATTTCAGCTGCTAGACCGGCAGGGAGCTGGGTGGCGGCCAGCAGAGGTGTACGCTGGTCTATCAGTGAAGGGGGGGGGGGGGGGGGTCCACAGGGTCACATACAGTCCCAATCACAGCCCTTTGATCATTACTGCTTCGGATGGTATGCAGTATACACTTCCACTCGCCACATCTGCTTACCACATCCGATTGCCGCCGTTTACGGTGCACCTCTTTGATTTGCCGCTGAGTAGAGCAATATGATTGTGGGGCTCAGCGCGGCCTGTAGGGTTTGCCACTTCTACTGCACGGGCTGTGAGTCCACAGAGGGCATTAGTGGCCACTTCAACACCTGCTCTCGTTTCTGTTCCCCTCTCGTGCTTAGCTCTGCATGTTTTCTATTTCTGCTGCCTGTGATGTTGCAGGTTGTGAGGTAGTTTAAGGTTGCTTGGCTGGCGGGGCGGCTCCAGGGTTCGTTTGTTTGCAACTTGCGTCGTTAGCACGTCCGGCTATTGTGATTCATTGCTTCAGGATCTGTCTCACCAGTTTCCAAGTCCAGTTTTTGGACATCTAGCAGTTGGGGTACCAGTGATGGCCCTGTGCAACCAGTGATAGTATGGCCGCGGGCTCCGCGCGATTGTATCCTCCTCCGCCTCACTGCACCAACAGGTCTTGCGGTCCGTTGTTTCGGCTGAATTATGGCTGGTGTCAATGTTCAGGGAGTTTTAGGCAAGTGGATCTTGGACCGATTCAGGTTGTTATTGCTGGTGGCTGGTCTTCCAGCCGTGGCTTCGTATAGTTCTCCTCTTCCCCGCCACCCTGGCCGCCTCTATTGTGCACACTGCGGGTACCTCCCCACTCACCCGCGTCGGGCTCACCGCCAGTCTGCCGTACCTTGTGTTCGGCGAGTGCTCTCTTGTTCGTCGGGACTGCCTCTGCTTCTGTTCTATGCAGAGTGTAAGTGGCTGGTGTGTTCCGGAACCTTTTCCCGAGCCAAGACAGCGTGAGTCATACACAGGTGCTGGGAGTGTAGGCTTCCGGCTCCTCCTTCAGCCCGCCACGCTTACCAGCGCTTCTCCTTTTCACGAAGGTTTGGTAGACGCGCTCAGTCTTCGCGGGTTTGCCGTGAGTTTCTTCCCCTTTCAGTTTGTGCCCCGGGTCGTGTACATTCGCCTGTCTCCTCCGCCAGTGCAGCCGAGTCCGCAGGATTGCAGCCTCCCGGATCAGATGTCCGACGTTGGTTCACGCTGCTCTTCTCCCCTTCTGCTCGTGCACCGGGCAGGAGGGGCAGGCAGCGGCTGGTCGCTGACCTCGGGGCTGGGTCACCGTCCTGTCTCGCTTCCTTAGCAGGAACATCCCCTTCACCACAGCGCAGCGCGCCTCAGGCCTGGGGAACACAAGATGGCCATCTTGGTTAGTGTTACTTCCCTTATTTCAGCTCCCGGCATCAGTTGGACTATCGGCCTCCCTCAGCCACGAAAAACCAGATTTGTGCGCTGGGCTTTCCACCATCCGTACGTTTGCTGATCTTGCGAGCACCATGTCGGAATCGGGCTGGATGTTGCAGGATTATTTGGCGGCTCACGGAGCAATGCATCTTCACGTCTGCATTGCTACGCAGTTGGCCACGCCCCCCAAAATTATGGAATTTATGATCTCCTCTCTTCAGAAAGTCTTTCCTCATAATCTTCCCATATGTTTTTCTATGAAGGGGGATCCTTTCATACCCGTGTTATTCTTGGTTTCTCTTTCTTTTATTTGTGACATACGACCCTCTCGTATCCCCACCAGCTGCCCCGGGGCTCCTGCTACCATCCAGGACCCTCATCGGGCTCCTTTCTGTCTTGGGTCTTGGACTCTGGTCTTCCGCTGCTTCCCTGCCTGGCTTCCCCCACTTCGGAGACACCGCAGCTACTGGCATTCTTTAGTACTTCTCCTGAGTTGGACTGTGCAGTTCGCCACCTTGTTCTGGTTAGGTAACTGCTTTGCCAGCTACTGGCTCTGTCCACCCAGCTTGGACCTTGCAGAGATGCTTCTGACCCTCACTGTCCCGGTCTTTCGCCTCTAGACTCTTGCAAGCCGGACCATGACCTTCCTGACGGCTCCTCCGAGGATGACTTGACCACCTTGTAAGTCCTTCTTTCCTTTTTATGAAGAATGAGCATTCGATTTATCTTTGCCTATTCAGGTTCTCACTGGTGCTCTTCACCGTTCCACACCTCCTCCTTGTCCCAGCACTTAAGTATGTCTTGTCTGGGTAGTCCCTTCCCTTGTCTCAGTAGGAGTTAGAATTTCAGCCCTACAAACACATCTGTCTGGGACATGGTACGCAGGTTTGTGGATTTGGGAGGTGTATAGGGTGTGGGGGGTGTTTTGGAATACAGCGTTCTCCTTAGATGTTTTCCCCTGTCCCCAGAGGGAAAGTCTCTTCCCATGAGATCCTTCCGCCAAGTTCCACCTCCTTGGGGTCTATTGGGTAGCGGCCTCACCTTCCTGCCCTCATGGGAAGGGACGCCCCTTCCACCACCCCGTCCCCCAGGAGAAGTGACGACCTCTCGGGGATTCCTCACATAACATATAGATAGGCTAGTTTGCCCATGCTTACAAATAAAGCAGAGTGAATTTCATACATTAAGCCCAATGCGCACTATTTCTGTTCAATCAGTGCTTCATATAATGAACATTTCGGTTCCCTGTGATATTAACAAATAACAAACATTTTTAAAGAAAAATGTGACTGAAAAATACAGAATATTTTTTGTTTATTATTTGGTGAGGTCCCCCTACTGTTTCCTTGTTTATATCCCCAACCTCCTCCCCACCCGTTTTAACTATCTCTATCTGATTAGTTAACAATGTTTATTTTTCTTTCATTTAGTATCATCACTGCACACCAACATTTCTTGATCTATTCCTGCTCTGAAAATTAGCCTTAATAGGCTCTTAGCAAAGTGAACGTCTATTCATTGTTGAGAAGTAGGATCCTTTTCATTTGTCTGGATCAACTGAACAGAGATCCTAATCCCAAACCTTGGGCAAATTATTAGGTACCATGTTGTCCTTTGTACAGTCGGTTTGGGAACATTTATTAATTGTCTAGCTTTTTATTTTATCATACAGATCTTCTGAGAGAGAAAAAGGGGGCGGGGGGGGCTAGGATTCATCTTTACAGTCCTAAAGAAAGATTATAATCGTGCTGGCTCAGACTCCCTTACCTCAGAGCTTGACTTTGAAACGTTTTACCAAAATATTGGTTAGCATGTTGAGACGGTCTCCAGGAATCCAGACTGCCCTTGGTGTTGTCTGTCTTGGAAACGGATAGATGACTGGCTCTCACCTTTGCAGGCAAGAGTCGTGGTGTATTATTTTCAAACTTTTATTAGTTTATGATTGTGGTGAATAGCTTATTCTTTATTGGTTTATAGTATTGTAGAAAACCTGATCCTCTTGTAAAATATAATTGCTTTTGGCATTAAAGGTTTAACCTCCCATTAAATGTCGGGACAATAGACTTCTACTTCACTCCCTCCGTATGCACTGCTTTGGGAGTGTGGCGGGGAAGGGGTGCCACACGTCTGCACACATGTTTCAATGGCAGTTTTGGATGAGTGCAATTTTAGATGAGTGCAGCATTTTGTGGGCACATGCACATGGCATAAAGCTATGATATTGTCAATATGATGCTGATCTGTTGGTGTTGGATGTTAAGAACAACCATTGATAGACTAGGCCAGAATGGCTGGGTTGAAAAGGCCACGGTTACTACGTCCAAAAGAAATCTAGGAGTGCAGGGGCTTAAGAGACTGCTTCCATTCTGACTGGTAAGATTTTACTTTGTCTTCTAATGCACATGTGTGTGGTCTACCCATTCTTGTGATGCTCCTTGTATGGCATCTGAATGAAGGGTTCTTTTCTTCGACCCCATACCACCCCTCCTTGGCACTTGGTAAGCCCCCCAGACCCCTACACCCACCTTTCAGGGAATTTTGCTATTGGGTTCTGGGTTTGTCTCCTTTTCCCTTTGCCCTGTCTGGCTAGACACATCATGGGTTTAGCATAGTTATGTGGGTTGGCCATTAGGCATGCTGGGTGAAATCTGTGCTTTATTCCTTTCAGACAAACCCTTCCCCTGCATTTCTTGGATGTCTGTGGGAATGATGAAAGATTTCCTCTGCTATAATAATGTCAAAAATAATTTAAAATCCCAGAAAATGGGGGTGAGGGAGGGAGAAACCTCAATATTCAAGGCTGGAATGAGGTGAAATGTCCAGAAAAGCCATTTCGATGAATTGGCTTGCAATGGAATTGCTGTACTGAGTTGGACACTGGGTGAGGTGGTTTGACGTGAGATGTAATAACATTTTTCCCACATAACCTTGCAGTTTTCTATTTTTGTTGGTTCTTCTGGTGCATAACTAGATTTCAGATGCCAATCCTCTTGCTTTCTTCTCCTTTACAGTCATCAGAAATGCAATTGATTGTGTCGGCGAACTTGAAGGGAAATAAAGGAAGGAAATACTTGATCAAACAGGGTGCCATTCCATGGCAGACCTACGATGGTGAATGATTAACAATGTTTTTTTCTGTATTTTTGTGCCTTGTGAAAAACCTGAAGGTATTTCCCCACCCATTCTTCCATTCAGGTGGCCTGGGATGGGCCATCTCTTTTGGATCCCGACCCAGGAGGCGGGCAAGGATCGCCTGAGTGGAGGGTCACTAGGGGTTGGGGAGAAGGACGCCCAAGGGCGACGCATTGGAATTTCCCCCAGTCCCAAATCTACCCCAACCTACTCTCCCTCCGCCTTTATGGGGGTATTTCCAATCTCACCCAGACCCATTTTCAACAAATGCTGTGATGAGGAAGAGGCAATTAAGATTAGTAAAGATTACCCATAGGAATAACATGGGGTTGGGGGGATGAGAAGAAGGGAAACCTACCCTTATACTATAAAGGTGTGTTCTGACACAAATGGAGGAGCGAGTAGGAGAGCGAGTAAAAGAGTGAGTTGGGAGGAGAGCCGAGACGCCAGAGCTGCCCAGCACTGGAGGCCAGAGACCAGGACGTTGAGAGACTGCAGTTCGCCGAAGCGTCGCAAGGAAGCTTTGTCTCCAGGAGCCAAGAAGGGTCTGTGTATGGGAGCAGCGAGGCGTGCTGGTCCCCCTGCAGAACCTGTGAATGCAGATGCTTGTTCCCCCTGTTTCAGTGAGTCGGCCCCCGGAGAGTCCGGGTCGCAGGCGGCGTGACCCTGACCTCGGCTTCACAACGGCTCTTCGGTCCGAAGTGCAGAAGTGAGCCCGGTGACTCTGAAAGCATTGCAGAGCCGGTTTGTGACAAGCGCAATACAAATTAACATTAGAAACGTGTAAGAAAGATGATCGCGTTTGTGTGAGTGTTCGATTGACGTTAAAAGGGAACACTTCAACCAAGGAAATGATACATGTAACAGTGTAAGCGGGAAACTGGGGAAACGCGCATGTGTGAAATAATAAATGGAATAAAGTTGGACAATGTAGTGATCCTAGTAAAAAGGGCAAGAGGCACGAGAGGAATTACTGTAAAAAGGGTGCGAATGACCAGGAAAGAAAAACTAGTGCAGTGTCGCATGAAACAGTGGGAGAAGCATGCAAGAGGCACAAATAAGTGAAGGAATAAAGGACCGTGCAGGAAGCACCTGAAGATAAAGTCCAAAGGAAAGTAAAAGTAAGAACAGAGGGCCAAAGGGTTGATGTGGTTGCGCTGAGGAAAAGCAAAGTACCTGGCGTTTTTGCAAGCCTCTGATTCTACCCCATTAGGGGATGGTGTGTAAGAAAGACTATAAGGAAAAGGTACATCACGAACAGCTGAATTGATGTTTGGAACTCGAGGGGCCCACGCCCTGTGAAACCAAAAGGAACTGTGATCTATTTTGTTGTGAGTCAAAATCTGCAAGAGGCCTCAGCTTGCGGAAGGGAACTCTGAGGTGCCTATTGAGGAAAGTAACTCGGGCACTGAAGGTATTTGAAATATGTAAGGGTCCTGTGGAGAAGGTCTGACTAACAGCCCTGTTGAGTGAACCATTCTTTGGGACATTGACCAATTTGCACCTGGTGAGAAGACCACTTGAACCCAACTCTGGTTTAGGCATTTTTGTTGAACCACTATTTTTCCTTTTGCAGAAAAGTTCCTAACAGATTTTTGGGAAGCGTGAGGGCAAGCATAGGTTTAGACACAGACCAACTTTTATTTTGGCCTATTGGACAACAGCAGCCATTAGAAACGTCAGTTAAGGGAACCATCCTTTTAGAGTTGGGGCCAGTCAGGCATTCTACCAACCCCAGAACCTTTAGTGAATAAAGGTTTTAAAACCAATGCTTTTGAGTCTGTGTCTCTCTTGATAACATGCCTCTGTCACAGCTACAGACCACAACTTAAATACTAGCAATAATGGGTAAAGAGACAGTCAAAACTGCTTAGCCTCACTAGGTGTCATGATCACCAGAAGGTCCATTGATTTGAAGAGCAAGCTGTACTGGCCTAGTAAAACCCTTCTGTCAAAGTGGGGCAATGGGGGAACATATGAAGTCCAATGCTGAAAAACTGCAGCATCTCCATGGTGACAATGGTTATTGCTCCGCGGGAGCACAGGACTGAGAAGTTTAATGCAACCTTTCTACACAGCCCCACACTACTAATATACCAGCAGTAATCCCAGTCATAAAGGTGGAACGGACACATCCTAACGGGTATACCACCTTATTCTAAGTATGGGGCGAGGGTAAGCTGGGTTACATCTAAGCTAGCTCACACCGCTTCCTAAAATCATAGTGGTACCAAAATAAAAGCCGGTCCAAACGAGATGCTATAGAAATGATAATGTAAATTCTCTAAACAAAAACATAGCCTACCCCTGTAAGTAAAACACAGAGAATGCAGACTTTGGAATAAAAGGGATACTGTGGTATGAAGATGATGGTGCACAGGCAATAATTGCAGCAGCTATATCAAGTTTACTGAATTCTTTTAAAAGGATTGAGTGGGTTCTTACTAGTAACTAGGGATGTTTAGGCAGACTAGAGGGACAAGACTGCTTCAAATACCCTTCAATGCTTGTCCTTGGGGCTCAGCAGTATTGAGCCAAGCTTCTAGGCACTTTCAATGGGTCAAATCTGCATTGACTTTTTGAATCTGCTGTTTCCAATGGATTGCAGTCGACAAGACATTAGTCTGCTTGAGACGGGCCAGCAATGCAGTGATCATATCAAATCTGGTGTTACGGGGACCTTCCCAGGCAAAAGCTAAGTCCTTTGTTCTGTACTTCCCAGCCAGGAAGGGTTCTGGCGAGCACTTGCGAGTTGTCCTCTCCTCCAATGAGCAGCAGGTTCCTCGGTACTAGTGGTATCGGCTTGCAGTTAATCTTTCAGTATCCCATTCTGGCAAGAGTTCTATTCTTAAAGGGCTGCTCTTCCCAGAAGGCCATTCAGCGGAAGGGACTCCCTGTCCTCTATGGAAATAAAACCACAGGCTTCACCAGAGAAAATGAACCCGCAACGCTGGTCCAATTTCGATTCCAGCCTCCCTGTATCTCTATTTTGGCAGCAGAAATCGGAGGACCTTCAACCAAGACTGCATTATGCTATTCCCATGAAAAGAAGGCAGAGCTCCTGAGCTCTCCCGCGGCTTTGGCACATCCTTGGGGATCGGGAGGGGGTATGAAGGACTGGGGGATCGAACCTGAAAGGTAGATTGGCCAGAACCATCTGGTTATGAGGGGAGCCTATGGTAGAGTAGATTTCCCAAAAAGTGAGCACATTTTCCAATTGTATTTTTCTTTGGTACACTTTAAAAAAAAAAAAAAAAGTTCAGACTTGCCAAACGGCCATCGTAGTCTTGTAACAACCATCTTGCCTTTTTGTGCAAAACATTTAAAGTAATGCACACGTCTTTGGCTGGCTCAGCAGTGGTCAGGCTTTTAAGCCTTCCAAGTTGCCAAGGAGGAGTCATGAGCCTGTGCATGCTCAATCGATTCACACGAAAACTGGGAACCATATCCCTTCTATTTATTTCCCTTGGCACGAACAGCCAGCGTCTATAGAAGGGAAGGCTGAGGGAAACTGTGGGTACTTTTAAATGAGGGTGGCTTTTGAACCATAGCTACTCTGGGAGCAAACCGCTACATTAGGATTTCTGGATGTTGAGGTTTGCTAGGAACCTTCTGGCAATGATGATTGTAGTGGTCTGTGAGGTAGGACTCCATTTAGTCTGCGGTTGGGCTCTTCATGAAGTTTATCTGCATAATCCATCTTTGGCTATCCTTCTCAATCTGAGCTGCCGTTACCTTGTGAGTTAATAAAGGGATGCATGAAGATCTTTGGAACAAACGGTGTAGTCTGATTACCGTTTCAGGTCTAATTTGGCCATTTTAGCCTTTTTCATCAACGAGTGCAGCTCCTCTGTTATTTATTGGGTGTTTTGGAGAGTCCAACTGCTATCTTATGGCGGCTTCAAAGCGCTTGACGTTGGACATTAATGTTAAACAACATAACGAAACAAGAGGCACGAACACAGCCCAAGGGTGCAGCAGAAAATAATTGCATCACTATCAGGAAGTCGGCAAACCTAACAATTTAAAAGATTAAGGAAACAAAGATTTTACATTTTTTACTAGAAATCGGTAGGAATTGTGGAATGTCAACTGTGAATGCTCGGTTGCCATAATATGACCTAACGTTCGACAATATGAAAATGAGAAACTCCCTTTAAAACAGAGCGAGAAATTCAAACTTGGTTACACAATTGCAGTTGGGGGGATGAATTAAAAAAGGAAAACCGCAAAGTGCGGAGCATGGTTAGATTTAGGTGCAGTTAAGGGGGAACTAACAGTCCAAATAGGTGCTTCTGCGGGCGGAGGGACGCCCACGTAAAAGGAAGGTGTACGTCAAATGGTTAAATTCAAGGTTGCAAATTATAAGTATTTGATATATGCAGATCTCATAATGTTTGCATTTCTTTTAGTTACTAATTTGATGTTCTAGTACTATGTTTAAGAAAACTCTCGATTTTGTTTTTTTCAGAACTTTGCCTTTTATTTTTTAATCACATACCATTCTGGCAGGCCATTACCACACGCTAGTTTACTTGGTCGAAAATATAATGGTGTTAGGATTTATTGTTCCCTCTCTTCAGAACAGCCGGTTTTTTTCCCCCCTGGAAATTGGCTTTCAGAAGAAGGGATTGTTCGTGCTTTAATACAGAAGTTCAACTTTGTGGTAGACTTGGGGATTGATGTTGATAAAGACCTTGCGTTTACCTGTTATTTCTTTAAAGATGGAGAAATATTAGTTTCAGAGCACTAACCTGCACTTGTGCCATTTTTTTTTTTTCTTTCCTGTTCTGTTCCAGTTTTACCTGTACTCGAGCCTGTGGGAGAAACCAAGCTTGCATATCAGTTTAGGCAAGTAGCAAAATGGAAACTGCTTTATTTGTCTTGTAAGATACAAGACCAGGTGCAACTTCACAGCACTTTAACTGAGCACAACCTGACGTTCCCTCCAGACCTCTTTTTATAGGGCACTTGTCAGGTGACCAATGCAAAACCAACTGGAATCTCACAAAACCTTTGAAATGGGCCTACACCGGGGGAAGAAGGCCTCCTGCCTCATGAAATCTCCTACAAACCTGTCCATAACGGTCTGTAGTCGACCCAGGTTCCTCTGTAGGTACCAACTGAAGGTGTTTACCCACCCCGCCCCACCTCTCATGACACATCCTTATCCTCAAGCACTTGTGCTTTCTGTTTTTTTACTAGTTTCTGGATGTTTTCAAAAGTTCTTGCCATGATAAAGTGTCTGCCTGCTATTTTTGAGTTGGTCTGCACTTGTCAAATAGCACAATATAAACCTAAACGCTCACTGTCCAAGCCAAATACCTAGAATGCACACAATAGAAATTGAGTCCGCTTGAATAAGCCTTTTAGTAGAGCGAAATGGCAATCTCACAATGTCGTGAAGTCTCATTAAAATGGACAAGAAACGAGACCTAAGCAAACCATATGCCCACATGAACGAAATGAAGATGTTATTTAGTGTAGGGACTGTTGTGTTATGGAGTTGCTGCCCCACAAAGGTTTGTTGGTGAATGTGCAGTTTACAAACCCTTATAACCTATTAGTAGATTTCCATCAACCTATCCTTTTTCATCCACTTGTTTACAAGCATGGAACTAGTAATGCCCAAGAGGGTACAACTTGCTCTGAAACACTTACAGCAGTGGCACTATTCAATGTAAAAGCACAATTAAATCTGTATGAAGTTTCAGATAAACTTGTAATAGCATAAAATGGCAAATTCCAACAGCCCTCAAAATATGCACATGCTTAATATTTCATGCATATATATTGACCCTGTCTCTGAGGTGCTCTCTTGAGGAAGAAGCACTGCAAGCTCCGTAGTTAATCCAGTCTTTGTGCAATCAACTAGCTTTTCTTTCACCAAGAAGATAAGAATAATTCAGTCTGATTGATTGAACTCTGTTAACACTGATCGGTTATGCACATTAATCTCGTCTCCCAAAAAATGTTCAGCTACACCAGCCCTTTGCTAACACGTTTTGAGAAGCTTACTGTACAACAGCTGCTATAACTAATGGCTAGACGGTATTGTACTAGGTCCTTCAGACCTGCCTAATCCTGGTCCGGTCAGAATTTCAGAGATCTTCCCTTGTTGGTTGCCCCAAAATTGATTTCGTCATTAATGCTTCTTTTAATGTTTTTTTCTGGCTTAATCCTATACTTGAGCTGATGGTACTCGCCTCTCCACTTGACGGAAAAAAAACTGTCCAAATGAGTCCTACTTTCCATAATCCCATGTCAGACTAAGATAATGGATAGACTGTATCGTCCCTGTTCAATTTAAGACCTTTTGTGGTGAATTTCTCCTTTCCGGTTGATCTTTAGGCCTGCTTCCTTCCTGGTTGGAGCACAGTCTGTGGTAGTGTATGTCTTGAATGACCCAAGATTTATTGTAAATGGTGGCAGAGCTCTTAGATCTTTTAGCACCTTCAAGCATCCAACTTTGCTGGGATGTTTTATTTTGACTGGACATCGGGTGAGAGTGAAGAATTGATTGGCATATATCCATTTATTTCTATACACTCTAGTTTATGCTGTGACAATTCGCCCATTTTTTAATGGATCTGGTGCCTGTTAATTGCCTAATGGATCTTCATTCAGTCCCATGCTTTTCATGCTTTATAGGAGGACATTCATTCTTTTGACCAACCCTTGTACGTGCATGCTGATGACTGTCATCTAGCCAACAAACGAACAATCTGACTGTCTGGGATCAGCATCTGGACTCTTCGGCACATGCATGCATAGTGGGGGTGGGGGGGGCGGCTTCTGGATGAACTTGAATCGCTTCAAATTCAATGCCATCAAAACTGGCGTACTATGTGGCAATCCGAATCCAGTCTTCTGCTGATTAACAACTGCATATCTAGCACATCCAGTTCCGGGATACTGGCCTTTGCTGCCTGTCAACCAGCCCCTGTATGCAACCTAGGAATGACTGTGGACTTTCTCTGAATCAGCAGGTCAGTCACGTCTCCTGCTCCTGTTTTTTCTGTCTGCAAACTGTGTGCCAATTTCTACTCGTTCTTCCACAAGATGCAACTGGTAAATGCATTTATTTCCAGCCGACTTGATTTCTGCAGTTAATCGATTTAGGACTTTTAGCAACAAATCTGCATAAGTCGGATGTATGAACAGTGGGATGCAGGGAACCCATAACCCATATCCCGGGTCGAACAATGTAACGCTTCACAAATTTCAACATGCAGCAGGGAATCCAGTATAGGATAACACATACAAACTCGGGGAGGACGGTTATTGATAAGGGGGTGCCTCATTCTGGGTCATATCAGTGGGTGCCGATAAGAGTTCAGATGAGGGTGTTCACATATACAGAAGCTGCACATTCTGGGGCATCAAGCGCATATATGCCACCTCCATATTTTGACAGTATGCTACATCAGATAACGCAACCTTAATTTTAGGGGCTGGGGTCTTCCACTAAGGCATTACAACCCTTTGTCGAGCCAGCAGGAGCCCTACCAATCGACAAGCAAACCCTGGTATGGGATAAGTAAATCCTAGCAGTGCCACCACTGGGTCCATTGGAATTAGTTATTTTATAATATGAAGGACCCCCACCAGAATGCAAATATTGAGTATCAAGCCCACCCCAGATTAACAAAGTCTGCATGTGGTCTTTTACAACTTGACATTCATGAGACATACTGGTAATATTTTTGCAGTTTGGCTAAGCTGTAATACAGCTGATGGATGAAGTTGAAATGTATCAGTTTATACTCGTCATTGAGTGAGACTTTTAGTCTGGCCAATGATGTACAACAAATCCTCCTGCGACATGTTTACGCCAAGACATCCCTCCCACTTATTTCGCAAGGATATGACCTAATCTGGGCATCTCGTATGAGCCTTTCTGATATATTCAAGACCATACGTTTCCCCCTAGGTCTGAATAGTGTCCTGCAACAGCGTAAATGTGGGTGGCTGTGACGTTAATGTTGGAAATACCGCAGAGTTCATATGATTCTGAAATTCATAAAGATATCCAATGAGGAAGTGTCCCCTCTAGGTTTGAAGGACTCTAAGGTTAAGAAGACCCCCTCTGGAAAAAGTGTCCAAACATGATTAATCTCGGTCTAAAGCGAACTTGTATATATGACCTCTCATGTGTTGTTCTTATCCCCCTACGTAGTTGACTAGCAACAAAGGGGAGTATAGGATACCAACTCGTAGCTTAGCCGTAAATCCGCCTCCAAGCTTCAATCGTGCATGCATCTATGTTTATCTCATTCCGCAGCAGATCTGGACATGCTATTGCTCCCTCTAGTTACACGTGTGGTCTGCCAGTCCTCTCTAGGTAACACAATGTCGGCTAATTTGCCCTCAATGCTAAATAGTATTTCTCATTGACTGGAAGTGCAAGGCCTCCTTTGGTTTAAGGCAACGCCAACTCATCCCATTTTATTCTTGCTTGTTGCCCCTTCCCAACAATATTCCCCTGATAGGGGGCAGGGAAGCATTCAAGCAGAACTAGAGGATTGTTTAGAAATGGGTATACAAATCTAGGGGTGGGGGAAGAAGAGGCTACATCTTTATCAAGGCAATCCTTCTAATCTGGGATATTGGCAGACCCCCTCCACCTTTTGAACTTGTATCTTATGCTTGTCTATTGATCTGCCATAATTCTCCCTAAATAGCAGACCATGGTCTCTCGTGATTTCTATCTCTGGGTATTTAATGTTGTCCGTCCCTTTACCATCTAAATCCCAAGTCCTCTTTGAATGTAGGAGTGCCATCTGTTATAGGGAAAATCAGACTTCCTATGATTGATGCATAACCCAGAGTGCTCCCCAAACCTGTTAACTTGTTGCATTATAGGGGTGATATTTAACTGCTGGTCTTTGATAAATAACATTTTGTCTGCATAGAGCGATCTGAGCAGTTTGTAGGTGTACGCTCTATATGCTTCTGTCACAACAAGGCCACTGAGCCAGGGTGTTCCACCGCGTCTCATTTATTTATATCCTCGCTGTCTGGGAGTTTATAGAACCACAATCCTGGAGCCAAATCTATTTCCCAGCCCTAATTGATTCATGACTGCAAATAAAAATGGCCTTTCTATTGTATCTAATGCCTTTTCAGCATTTGGGAGAACTGCAATAGCCCGGAACCTCCTGTTCTATCGATTTTTCAGTAATCTGAAAAACCTCCCTGGAATAAAGGATGATTGATCGGCCAGTGCGAGCGTTGGAATACAAGGCAGAAATCTATTCACCATCAGCTTGCCGTACAATTTAATGTTTGACTGTTCTCTGACGGTAGCACGCACAACAAGCCTTCACCTTTTATAGTTTGTGGTTTAAAGTAATCTTAGCTTCATTCACGCCTAATAGAGGGTTCTGTATTCAATAGTTTCTAGGAATACTTTTTTAAATTCAACAGTTATTCTGTCTGGTTCGGGTGCTTTTTTTTCTCATCCCTGAATTTCTGTAATTCTCCAGCATTGGATCTTTCATGGATTCATATGCTTAGAATATTCCCCGTCGTCAGGCTGGGAATCCCCGGTACATTATATAGACCCTTTCCCGTAGGAAAACTTTTTTGACGCTTATGCGTCCTATCCACCTCGTTTTGTATCATGCGTGCCCGCGCCGTCAGGACGCCATGATATAAATACAGGACCCGCCCCCGCGCTCCCTCAGATTTCAACCTACTTTCAAAGTAGTGGGATCCTCGTGGTTACTGCTAATCGAAATTAGGTTGTATTTTCGCTTCGGCGACGTTACATTCTGGAAAAAATATGTCCGGAAAAGCTTTATTTCGTCCTTGTGCGACATGTGGACTCAAAAAAGTCTATGAAGGTGATGCCCACATGGATTGTATCTACTGTCTCCACCCGCACCACACGGCGAATACATGCGAGATATGCCAGGGTTTCTCCCAAAAAACCCTTAAAGACCGGAAAAGAAGGTTGGTCGACTGGCTTAACGACGGAGCGGGTGCCTATCCGGCATCAGAAGTTGGCTCCACGGCGTGCAAACTCCTTTGGCCCAAGGGGTGTAAAGGGGTGTGCCGCGTACGGCATGTCACGCGTCGAGCCTCCCTCCCCCACCGCCACACCAGCCGAAAGTGACGGGGTACTTCGGATGACCAAAAGTCAAAAAAGCGGACTCTGGTCTTGCTACATGGAATACACCCTGCGACAGGGGCGTACAAGCGCATCGCACTAAGCACACAACCCCTATGCCAATTTCGACGCCTTCGTCGAAAAAGGCGAAAGCGTCTACGGGTCTGCCGAAAACTTTGCCTGTTCCCTCGCATCGTTCAGATCCAAAGCCTTCCCTGCATCTTCAGCAGCGTATTGCGACTGGGCAATCAAAACAAACCAAGGGCGCTACTCATAAATCTACACGCGTTGAAGTTCGGGAGCCCGACGCTTCAATGATTTCCAAGGCCTCAGTAGGCCCGAAAACTACGACTGGGCCTCTACCTGGAAAACCAACCACTAGGCCTCCTGGTGCCACGGACAGTATTTCTACTGCCGACAAATCGGAGCCTTTGTCTCACGACGATTCAGTGACTATCCAAAGTAGCATCGGAAGAATCGCAGCGACGGTGGGCCTTATTCTGGTTCCGCCTGAAGTGATGGGCCAAGCCACGGAAGATTTCGGCGGATTTGGTCCCCGATTCCGATGACACTTGCGTAGATAGCCAAGAGCCTCTCTCCGACACCCTGAGAGGTTCCTTACGACGCCACAGTGCGGAGAACGTCGTTTCTCCTCGCGTAGGCTAGTTTGAGTCCTCTAAATGGACTACAGATAAGTTCGAGGGTTATATGGATCGGCTGGAGCAGAGTATGGGTTCTTCTGATCATCCTCACCCGAAAAGGGCTCAGGTAGACCCTAACCCCCAAATTCAAGAAGTCCAGTCTCTTGTTTTCCAACAAGAAGACGTGGTCCATATGGACACATATAGAGACCTATATAATGAAGAAGCTTCTTTTCTCGAAAAAATATGAGGAAGATTAACAGGATATGACAGACAACTGGGAGGAAACCCAGCAGGAAGGTCCAGAACCTTGGACACAGCAAGATCAGGACACTGATATTTTGTGCCTAGACTCTCCTCCGTCCACCCCAGCTCGCCAGGCCTCCCCTGTGGATGACCAAATGGCTTTCAACTCCATGTTGAAAAAAGTAGCTGAATACTTCAAAATTGGCACTGAAGAGACGGTAGCTGAGCAGGATTTTGTGGAGGACATTATTAAGGAAAAACCTCCGGCGAGTCAATCCATCCCCCTCCGTAACTCTGTTAAGTGACGGGTAGCTCCCTCATTGGTCACACCTGCTCAGACACGGGCTGTGAACCCGAGAGTCGAAAATATTTTTCGGCATTCTCCCTCCGACCCTCTGTATATAAAAGGGCATGCCATCCCAGACTCACTGGTAGTGACTACCACTCGAAAAAGGGCAGGGGTACCCCTTGCCACGGGAGAATCACCACCGGACAAGGAGTCTAAAAGGTTGTATGCCCTGGGCAAACGTGTCGCATCAGCAGCTGCATCGCTAATAATACTACGCTATTAG
The DNA here is from genome assembly GCF_040938575.1 of Ambystoma mexicanum. Lineage (NCBI taxonomy): Eukaryota > Metazoa > Chordata > Amphibia > Caudata > Ambystomatidae > Ambystoma > Ambystoma mexicanum. Next base: position 628,391,441 of record NC_090928.1, on the reverse strand, counting down.
CAAGCTATGCAGATGCCCAATGGAACTTGCTCCAAGAAGGCCTTCAGAAGGTTCCTGAACCCGCCAAGACAAAGCTTCTCGCCATTGTTGCGGAGGGAAGACTTGTTAACCAGAATGTGGTGAAGAACACCCTGGATGCTGCAGAAAAAGCAGGCAGGTCTCTTGCACAAGAGACTCTTCTGAAAAGACACGCATGGCTGCGTACATCGGGGTTTAGACCTGAGACTCAGGCCTCCCTCGTTAATAAACCCATTGAGGTGACTAACCTCTTTGGGAAAGCAGTGGATGAAGCGTTGGAGACAGCCAAAAAGGAGCATGAGACTATAAGGTCTCTGCACCAAATTACACAGAAACCCTCATCCCAGAGGGGTAATAACTGTCGGCGTTCCTTTCGAGGACAAGCCCGTGCTGGTCAAAACTACAGCACGGGTAACTTCCACACAAATGAAACCTCTGGAAGCCCCACTTACTACCCCTCAAGGGGTCAAACGCGGCAAAGGTAGAGGCAGAGGCCCCAATCCCAGAGGAGCCACAGCCTCTGGTCAGAAATGACCACCAAGTCCAAGTCCCCTCCCATGTCTCCCCGGACAGGGGGGGGGGCGATTAACAACTTTCCTCAAGGCATGGGAGGGGATAACTTCCGATCAGTGGGTCTTAAAGACGGTCGCCCACGGTTATTGCGTGGAATTCGCCTGATCGCCACAGTTCAGATCACGGCGCCTTTCACCGGACCATCTGGACATCCTGATCCAAGAGGTGGAAGCACTGCTGGGAAAGGACGCCATAGAAGCCGTCCCTATTCTTCAGGTAAACGAGGGTATTTATTCAGTGTACTTCCTTCTACCCAAAAAGGATCTCACCATGCATCCTGTTTTAGATCTGCGCCCAGCAAACAAGTTTATAAAACCCCAGAAGTTTTGCATGGTAACACTGCAGGAGGTGATACCATTGGTGAAACCCGGGGGACTTCATGACAACATTGGACATGAAAATGCATACTTTCATATTTCAATGTTGCCAGCGCACAGAAAATACCTAGGGTTCATGATACAGGACAAACCCTACCAATTCAAAGTAGTCCCCTTCGGCATCGCCTCGGCGCCAAGGGTGTTTACCAAAGTCCTGGCAGTGGCAGCAGCACACCTGCACAGACTATCAATCCCAGTTTATCCTTACCTCAACGACTGGCTCATTACGGGGGACTCGTTCGACGCTTGTTTTTCGAACACCCAAAAAACAGTAGATCTACTTCATTCTGGGTTTTTCAATCGACGAAAAGAAATCCAGCTGAGTCCCAAGCCAAGTAAAACAATTTCTGGGAGCGCTAATTCGGACGGAAGACTGTCTTGTCTTTCCCTCCAGCGAGAGGGTTCAGAACATGCTCTCTCGGATTCCTCAATATGTAGCCAGTCGGGAGGTGACGGTTCACAAAGCCATGCGTTTGCTAGGGATGATGGTGTCATGTATATACTTGGTTCCCCACGCGCGGCTGCGCATGCGTCCCATGCAAGAGTGGCCCAGTGGTGTCAGGCCAGCGGACAATGGGAAGATCTGGTAGTTGTCTCGCTAGCCCTCGTTCTCTCTACAGTGGTGGTCAAGAGAGAACCTCTTGAAGGGGAAGACCTTCACCACCCCTGCAGTGGAAGCCACTCTCACGACAGATGCATCTCTCACGGGGTGGGGAGGGCTCACCTGCTTCAGCAGACAGCACACGGAGTGTGGTCCCCTCCAGTGGCGTCTAACCATATAAACTTTCTGGAGCTATTAGCAGTGTTCAAAGCATTGAAAGCCTTTCAGGTGCAACTGCAAAGGAAGACAGTGCTGATCCTAACCGACAGCACTACAGCAATGTATTACCAGAACAAACAGGGAGGCACTCCCTCTCCAGGGCTATACAAGCTGTCCCAAAACATCAATAACCCAGTCTTCTGGAGATGATCGCAAAGGACAGGGCAGAGGTGGAGTGCGGTCAATGTTAAACTGCTAATAACGATTTGATTTAAGCATAGAAGATAACGTACGCTTGTACCTGAATATTCGCCTTAACGGCGTAAATCCTTTTGAGTAACATTAATCTGGATATAGGGATTATTTTCCCCTTGGAGTGCATTTGGGCTTGCTGTGTAGCAATACACAGCCCTGGTTCTGCTCGATTTTCTCTGTCCCAAGTGGCCTTGTGACGTCAGCCCGCTTGCACCTGAAATATCTGTTATATTGCTCCCTAATCCTTGTTAATACACATCCCCCCCCCCGTAATTCTTTTGTTTTATAAATTGTAATGGATTATTCAAACCGACCTGTGCACCCCTATACCTCACTTTTCTTCCTCATTACAACTCACCCGGTATGGAAACAACGGTGGCGATAAACCCGGTGCCACCGTTGTAACCATACCGGGTGATCACGACTCCTGCAGGCGGAGGTATCAATCCCGCCAGGTCTGACCAGGCGGGTTTAACACCGCCCGCCTGCAGGCGGACGTGGAAACACCGGCACCATCATGAGATGGTGCCGGTGTTTCCATGGTCCCCATTCCCATTGAGTCCTATCGGACTCAATGGGAATTTGGATTTACACCATTCCACCTCCGGAATTCCCGGGTCACCTTCCATAATACACAGGAAGGTATGAATGAAGCTAGTAACATGAGTGGCCGATTTGTAGACAGAGGCAATAAGAAAAAGATGTAGTAATGGCTTATAATCGTATTTACAAAAGAGGCGGGGGGGACGTGTCAAAAGTCAAAGTGCCCCAAAATGGAGACAAGGAACCCATTGGATTCATTAGCAAATTCAGTAACCAAGCGAATGAAATAAGACTGATCTTACAAAAGCATTGGTCCATTTTATGTGCTGACTCGGATATAAGGGAAAATATTGGTGCAAGACCTTTTGATGACCTTTGGTAAAGTAATCTCTAAAAGATTTAATATCTCCTAGTATGGTAGATGGGTCTAAACATCCTGAGAATTGGCTCCATGATTGTAACCAGACAATGGGTTTTAGTAAATGTAATAATTGCAAAATGTGCAAATATGCAGAAAAAAAGAGGCATGATCAAATATGGAGATAAACTCAATAAAATCTGGAAAATTAAACAGAAAATTACTGTAGCAAAATTTGTAGTCTATGTAATAGTATGCCCATGTAATTTAATGTATATTGGGTTAACCATTTGCCATTTGAAATTGCGCATTTTGCAACATTATAGAGCTATTTTAAACTTATCCCTTGGCTACACATTTTATGGAAAAACACTCGAGTGACGCCACGAGAATTGGGTTCTTTGCACTAGCCCATGTTCCTCCACACTAGAGAAGTGGTAATAGAGAAGGGACATTGAGGAAACTGGAATCAAGACTTATTATTACATTCAGTACGAAAAAACCTAATGGACATCATTCTGGTGAATACACCTGTTGGGAGACTAATATCTGAGATCACATTAGTTAGTACCCCTTAGTAGCCAGTAGTCCTCATCTCAGTGTTATTTGGGTCTGGAATTTAATTTGGAATGTGGCATTACTTGAGATGGAACGTGCTGCTTACATTCATGCACTTTGGCACTTAGACACTCTTCTATTATGATTCCATGGACCTGCTATTTTGCATATGCATTTAGCAATATGTTACATGAGGATATTCCATTACTATATATGTTATGGATATGCTAGATTGTCTAATGCTTAGATTTGAGATGCAATGTGCTGCTGATATTGAGGCACTTTAGCACCTGGACATTATGGCTATAATTCTATGGATTTGCAATCTGCACATGCATCTGACAATTATGTTGTACATAGACATTTATTGTTACATATTTTATATATATGCCAATAGATATGATGCCAAGATAGGAGATAACACTGGCTGCTGATATCCATGCATTTTGGCACTTGGACACTTTTGAGCGAAGACACTATAGATTTGCAATTTGTACATGTGTTTGTTAATAAATATGTTCCATATGGACATCATATTGCTACATATTTTAAAGGTTGCAAGTATGGATCTCTTTAGGTGACACCTACCCGTGCATTATGGAAATTTATAGTGAATGCTGGTGAAATGGTAAACACTGATTGTTGGCCCACTTGGGCGGCATTTTGAAAGTCGGAGCAGCTATTTTGGGAGATTCGTAAATGTTGCCTGCAAGCCCACTTGGGCGAAACTGAAACGGAGATTGCGATCTTTAAAACGTCAACACGCTTGGCCTGGATGGGGAGATTAATAGTTGCCAGAAATTTGTGTTCATGCTCCAGTATTTACGAGCTTTGAGCAAGTGCATTCCAAAAGACACGCCCATTTGGGCTTAATATTACCGCAAATGTACGCATGCATTACTAGAAAAGGAAAGGGAGGTTTGTTTGCTGCTCCTAGCTTGATGGTGACGAGAGGTAAAGACTGCCAGAGCCGCTGCCATGCAGGATGCACTGCATCGGTTTTTTAAATTGAAAATGAAGGTTTTATCTTGTGGGCTAATAAAATATAAATTGTGATACATTAACAGAAAAAGAATCACAAATTTGTCACATCAATCAAGAAATAAAAGATGAATAGAGTGATAATGAGCTGACTTGGACTAAAATGACTAGTACAATGGGGGTGGCTTGGTTTAACCGCATTTAAAGGGGAATATGAATAGGTCACATGACCGGAGTCATTTTGTCTGTTTCCGGTTTGATGAATTTAAAAACAACCCGATAGCTTTAGGCTGCAAAACTAGCCTGACGAAGTCCCATTGAAGGGATGGAACGCGTGGCAGATGAACAGCGGCTTTGAATCTGTATCACCAGTTCTGTAAATCCATGCTTACTCTATTGTTTTATGACTGTTTTATAAATAATTACGTTTTAGCACTTAAAGGGATCGAGTGCTTGTGGTTTTTTGGCTGGATTTAGAAGTTTGTGTTAAACATCTTGTCACACTCTTCTTCCAATTCAGCATTGTTTGAATACATTAACTGTATATAATTTGACTCTTGCACTGTTAATGTGTGTTGCCACTGTGGACATCTGAACATTTTCCCAAAAACGTAACGCCTTCTCTTTCTTTGATGCTAGAGAAGGATTACGCTTTGTATGAACTTTATTTCCAGACTTCTTCTAAGGGATGTTTAAGTTGGCGGTGTTCTAAAAGGCTATTCATAGTCTTAAGGTACAGCGACTGTTCCACACACCATAATGTACCTACACTGTGTTCCTGTGCAGGATCTTTTCCATAATTCATTTCACAGATGTGAATTGAGCAGGCTTGCAAGGAGGGACTAATAAAAGCCTGAATCTGCAGTATATGAATGTTACAAAGTGCAAAAAAGTAAATTATTTTTGTATTTCAGTTGTGAAGTTAACACGTAGCTTCAAAATTTAAAAGCATCAAATGCCCAATTTTGTGTAGTCATTTGTTCTTCTTTGATGGAGGACTTCATTTTGCGACTGATACAATTTTCTTTTTTCACTACCATCGACCTAAAGCTAATAAAATACATTGTGATCGACAAGCTCTCTACTTTCGGTTGGTTTTCTAATGTATTAGGCACTGCTAATCGGATTGGTCTAAGAAAATATTTGTTAATCCACACAATAGTCTCACCCTAGATCAGACGTCCTTCGAATCCCTGCACAGTTGCTTCTCATCGCTGCATATAGGCCATCCCTGCCAGATATGCAGCTTAATCTTTTGCTCCAGTGGCTCAAGGTTTTCCTATATTGTATTTCTTTTGTGTCGAGAGGAGGTTCCCCCATCTGAATCAAATGGTGATGGGTTAATTTCTTTTTCAAGCAAGTAGGAAATTTCTATCATTCAGAAATGAGTCGTAGTTTTTTTCCTTCATCTGCCACTCGAGTGTTGCATTTCTTTTATGCTATTTTTCAACATTTTGTATACTGGCCATGATCTCCCAGCATGAAGGTACGAAACCTTAGCGGCTGTTACAAGACTTATTTCTCTTCTCCCATGTAACATTCTTGGAGCACAGGAATGGACAATTCCATTAAATTTCATCCATCTCTATTTCTAGATTTAATTCCACGAACATGCAAGATATCTGAATGCCTTTGACACTACAGAGCTCAAAATGGTTCACCATTGACGATACAGATTGGGTAAGTTAGTTTTGTTTTGTTATGTCCTGAGCAGCCATTGATCATTGTTGCCAACTAGTCAGTCGGCCTTGACTGAAAAGGTGAAAGCTAGCAAATAGCACAGAAGAGAACTTGGAGAATGACCAGTGATGACCTGGGGCAAGGGTGGCCTGGTTATGGACTGAGTGAGGAGGGCTGGCTTATTAAAGGGACAGCGCGCTCAAAAATGTTGTCCCGATCGTAAAGGGGCATGTGTGTTTGAGCATACTGTGATCAATCGTAAAAAACTTTCCTATGCATCTTACCTTAGTTTTCCTCACTTTTACACATGCGAAAACAAGGGTTTGGCATGGCCGTCTTGTGCTAATCTTATCCGTTGCTGCATTGCCCGAAGGTTGAGTGCCCCTGCAGCACTAAATCATATCACCCTGAAGCTTCCATCACTATTCCAAACAATATGCTCCACCTATTTTCATATTGTTAGTGGACAGCGTAGCCAAACGTGCCCAGTCATCACCCACGTCATAACATCAGTTAACGCAGAACCCGGAAGATCAACACACATATCCTCACAGCGCGTCCCAAATCAGATTTTCAAACAATAATTGTAAAGAAAACATCAATACTCTATTTTGCAAGTGCTTTTATCAAAGAACGCTCCAAAAACCAACCACATTATCAAGTGCCACTGATTGAGACCAATAGTTGTGTGTCCTTAGGCTCCATTTTAAAATGACGCACCTGGTATCCCTTACGGGTGAAGATGTGGATTCGACCCATCGGCTTCTTGCTACACCTTAAACAATGACAGGTTGCTCCTTGTCGCTGGTACCGCCAAAGGGCATATTGGTCCCGGTCGATCGTCCCACATAAGGGTAAGGCAAATCGAGGCATTTAGGCGTATATGCCATTGTTGATTTGAAGAAGTCATCCCATGGCAGCTGAAAACTATGGCATTCACAGAACGGTACAATATATCTGTGTAGATATCAGAATAAAAATATATTTTAGCATCCGTTCTTTATTCAAATTCATCCTGTAATTCTGCACCGGATGAAACCGAATAACTAACACAAACCACCCACAATGAACACACACGAAGTTGACTTAATTGCCTCATAGGGCGTGACTCCATTCCCGCCCCCCCTCGACCCTAGATAGGGATGTGTGGTGTGGGCACAGAATCAACAGTCTTAAGTTATGACGAGAGGCGTCTCAGGAGTTCGGCCTAGCGCTTTGACAGCTCTGAGTGTTTGCACTTGTCACAATTGACAAAAATACAGCCAGAAAATGTTGTGTGGTTCGTTTTGACTCCTTATTATCAAGCTGACGCTTGAAGGTAGCAAGTCAAAATATTTAATGTCACTTCTGTTCTCTACCAGCTTTGATCATCATTAAACCTGCTATGATAACAGCAATAATAACGTAACATACTACCCTATATATAGAGAGCGTTATTGCATAAGCTAAAGTATGATTCATGTATAACAAAGTACAATTCATCATTCTACAATGCCAACTTGAGCAATCATGGAGTTCATGTTATGCTCGTCTAAGCTATGCAATAGTATGATCAGGAGTCGAGTGACATAATTAAACACGCTTTCAGTCTCATCTATGCAAAACAGTTCAACCTGCACACTTAAACTCACGCTTTCCTGGCCTTGCTGTTCGGCATGCAAAGTGACCAGCAAAGTGACCACAACCTGCTGCTTGGACCTGTGATGGAAGGCTCTTCCCAACCCCAGAATCTGGTTCTTCCTCTCCGTTAGTCTGTTGTGCTTTACAAACATGATCTAATCTCCATAAACTATGTGCGTCATTTCCTGGGCCTGGAAAGAATGTCTAGAATCTGAACCTGCTCTTGTGCTTTCATTTGCATTGCTTATATGGTGCATCTATGTAAAAAAATGAAATGACATGTGCTGCTATGGACCCTTGATTCATTCCATTAGAATGAATGGGCTTCCACTTGGCGAACAAGCAAAGCGCGGTGTTCGCTCCTAGCTTTTTGGACACTTTAACCGCACATGTATAGTTTGGTATCGTGCTTCCCGTCCATGGCTGCTTATCGGCGCCGAAGCATCTCTTGACTCTGATATGAGCTAGTCTAACACGGGAAGTTGCCACTTGTGTTTGGCTTTCTTCTGTTTGAAAGGGGGAACTGTTCACCTTTAGCTGACCCTAATGGCAAGTGTCTATCAGTTTGTAGCTAGTGTCTGGTTCTGTCTTTTGAAAGCCACGCTCGCGTTGTGTGTGAATGCGTGCTTTCTACCCAAAGAACATCCATAGCTTATTGCTATGATGGTGTCCAAAACCGTGTGTATTTTCAAGGCATTATATTTTCCTACCGCAAGTGCCTACATGTGTCTGTTGCCACTAACTCGTGCATTTCCTGCCTTGGCCTCTTATCTGATTTGCCAGGTGCGAAACTTAGCCGTTGAAGATGAGAAGCTGCTATTCTGTGGTTAGCCAGAGGAATTAATCATGTCGAGTTCATTGCACGGAACAAGCTATGCGTTTGCGCTTTGCTGAACCCACAAGCGTTATTCATCGGCAATGTATCATCTACAGCAAATGCCTACCTTTGTCTGTTGAATTTTCTCTATCGAAAAGCGAACCAAGTCCCCTTGGAAAACTTTCTGCCCCCCAGCCCTTTCAATAATGCAACTTTAATTGCACACCCTGATATTCCATGGGACAAAGTGGTTTAGATACCACTAGCCTACACACATGTGTGGTTTTGGGTCGTCTATGAGCAATCGTCACAATATGCTCCAACGAACAACCATTTCAGGCCAAAAATCTAATCCTTTACTAGTTCCTACTTAAACTAAACACAAATAACAATTATTTGACTTATGAAGAAACTGCGAGTTAGGCACTCGGTTTTTTAAATATGGCGCGGTATACGGAACAACGTATTCTGTCCCCTATTTTCGTCAAATGGCATATTTGAATGTCGCTGAATTTTCCCATATGCAAACAGAAAAATGTCCCCTTTTTTTTAATCGCAAAAATATGATGTATAGTTAAACCAACATTATGTTAGGTAGTTGAATTCTCTTGCCGTAACGCGCAGTGTCCGCACTAAACTTGCATATATTGAAACTAAATGTTCCAATGTCCACTCTCAACACAGTAAATGTTATCCTTTTTGCGGTATTCCACAGCTTCTGTCCTTCTAGCCTGACGATAGCTCCCTTTGGTCCAAGGTCAGAACAATTGAAGCTTGTTTTCAGCATGGATGTTTGGTAGGCTTCTTTTTTGTGAAAGAATGCCACAATATTAAAACATACCGGTCAAGATGCCGGAGTGTGAACTGATTAATGTATTCTATCCCCACAAGCATCACACGAAGTGACCTTCACTCCATGGAGCAATGAGCACAGCTGGCCCATGTGGCATTTTGAAAAACCCAAGAAAATTAAACCAATTGTTGACTGGCATCCACCAATGCCGTGCAATCTTGAATACTGTCTCACCCATCACTAGTGCAGGTTATGAACCTATATGTGATGTAATTCACAGCGCTGTGGTCTTTCCATAGGCAAAAGCATTAAATCTGAGTCTCAATGTTCACAAAGAGCAGCTACCTTTCGATGATTATTTGAGCCCTGCAATCTCTTTGCTTCTTTGACGAGAGGTTTGTATTCATTATGTTGTGAGCATAACATGGGACACTATCTATACCACCTGAGGCAGCCCTGTTTAAGTTCAAGCGTGACAGGTCACATTACTTGCCCATACCAGGTTAGTGGTATTCATGATCAGACTAGGCCTTGTGTCAATTTGCTGTGCGTGTGCATAGGGTAAGCGCGGATGAGCGTTAGACAATTTTTCTGATTCACTCCCTGATTTTCGAATGCGTATCCAGGAAAACTTACCCTTGTGCTCAACATTGCAGTAGTGCGCGAATTCACGCAATCGCGACGGTCAAGCAAAAAGCGTATCTTCATGGGAAGGCCGTAGCAAGTCAGGAAGGGGCCTGAGGCGATTAAGAATTGGTTCCCACCATTCCAGTAGGGTGTGTCCTTGGCGGCAGAACAGTTTTCGAAATCTGAAAACAGCTGCTGAGTGCAGGCCAACCCAGCCAACATAGAATTCATTTGGTAGACTCTATCCGTTGTAACATGAATCTCAGCAGCACGTAGGGCCTCCAAACCGGGTTCCATTACCGGGTTCCTGCAATGTGAACTTACCGGGTCATTCCAACATAGGAGCATCCAGTAAGTTCTCCTTGCAGGAACCATTCCCCATTCCCACTTGAGCCCCCATAGGGCTCAATGGGAATGGGGGGAGGTACCAACGGGCACATTAAAAGTGTCCCGTTGTTACCTCCCTCTTTCCCTCGTGGGACCCGGAAAAGACGTCTAGTTTTACCAGACGTCTGATCCGGGTCCCGCAAAGGGAACCTCGTAATCAGCCCTGACAGAATGAAGGGGGCCGGTCCCGTACTGGCCCCCTTATTCCGTTAGCTCCACGGTCGTAATGAGGCCCATTGTCTAAAATTGGCACAGTATAAAACTATGAATTGTATTCTCCATAACGGTCATTCGAGGAGAGTTGGACCTTGGGGTGTAATATTCAGTGACAGTTACTTTTCGGTTCACAGAGCAGGGGAAGCCATGACTTCAAATTAGTTTTTGGCGACAGTTACACAAGTAAAACCCATGCTACATGGCTCTGAAATCCTCATGTAACCTAGGATTCTTTTTGTGTCTGTCCAGAACAGACCACAATATCATCTGATGATGTGTATATGTGCGTTCTAAATGCCATAAGTGCTTCAAGGCTCGCCGAGGCAAGGGAGGGGAGACCGAGGGAAGACGGAGAAGATTTTACTAGGCCAGGTGACAATGAGATCGCGAAAGGTGGGGAAAGGAAGAGGGCAGTGGAGTGCATAGGATAAACAGTCGAAATAAATAAATAAAAGAAGACGACAAATAAAAAGCAAGGCCAGCAGGTGGAAAGTGCAAGGGTAAGTGCAGATAACCAGTGTCAATTGCTGGTAGGGGGCAGTTAGGGATACAGAAACAGTACCAGACTGCAAGTGTCGCCAGGGGGGGCAGTGCAGGTGGGCAACTGGCAGGCAGGGGACCTTGGGCCGAGATGAAAGGGTAGCCAGGTCAGACGGTATCCTGGCAACCGGCTCCGTTTCAGACCGCAGATCAGCAGGGGTATAGGAGGAGAAAAGGCAGATCGAGATAGAGGAGAGGAAGGACCCAAGTTTGAACAGGGAGGGTAGATCAGAGAAGAAAGAAGTCAGCCAAGCCAGGGAATGATCAGTGATACCCCAGTTATCACGGAGACGGTTGAGCAGGATGGTAGGGTTCACCATGTCAAAGGCAGAGTAGCGATCGAGTAAGATGAGGACATAGGGGGTGAAGGAATCAAGGTTGGAGGGCACGTCCTTGGGGATGTTCAGGAGAGCAGGTTTCTGTGAGTCTGGTGGAAGTACACGAAGCATCCAGTTGGATGTTAGTCTCCAATAAGGAGAATTTCACAAGGAGACTTGTTAATTAAGAGGCATTAAGTAAACGTTAATGATGACCTTGGACACAGTGGAAGGAGGCCAAGAGTGCCACCATTAATGGGAGAAGAAGAGAAAGGAGAGAGCACAGAGACCATATGTAGATTCCCTAGCTGTGGTAAGGGAACAACGGAGTATGTCGTTGAGGGTTTGCCTTGAGTTAGCACAGGTATAGGTATCCGCGATAGGGAGGCCTGGGTTGGAGACCAGGATGTCTTTCGTAAACTTCTTCCTACCAGATTTAGTGAGCAAGCAGCCTAGTCGATAAACAGTTACAAAAAATAGGAGACAGAGAGCACCATGGAGTTGGTAGGCAGACGGAAGAAGAGTAATGTTGGACGCAACTGGGAAAAACACAAGGGAAGGACACAGGGAGGGGTGCATGCAAAAGGAAAACTGTCACTGTATGGAAACCTACCAACAACAGGCACTTATTGCCAAAAACCTGACAGAGGATACATTGGAAAATGACATTTTGGACACAATGGTGTGCTATATAGAGCTATGGAGAACCCAGAAAACACACACATCAAAAGACTGAAATGGTCTCTTGAGTAAAAAGGGGCCCACTCGCAGAGGTGTTGAAACATAAAACACTGCTAAGGCAGAACATTCTGGAAGTTATGGGGTTGACACAGGTCAGTCGATTGATCATTGCTATGAAAATCTTACCCAGCATAGGCTTTCAATGCCAGTGCTAAGCACTGCATATGTCGATGTGGTTTGGGTCTAGAAGTAGGGTTCGACAGACACCAAGTCTTAGTGTCCCGTTTACTGATGGCAACAATCCATTTGCCCATCAGCATTTCAACAACTGAAATGGGCAGGGCAGCACGGTTGTGCTAGGGCAATTCCATTTTCAAATATATCGCTGATAGCAATCGCAGACGTGTCTTATGGTTCGAGGAACATTACTATTAATGAAGGGAAGGTGAGAGAAATACACTAATGAATCATACTCCAAATTTAATCTGCATAATTAAATACTTTTTAATACATTTTGTTGCATTGATATTGAGTGTAATACCATTCATTTGTTGAAGTACAATGAAAACCCATTGGGGAACATATCAAAAATGTTCTGATGCTTGTTAATCTGCTTAGAATCACATGCTGTGCATATGGTCCGACATCCAGTGGTAACCGCAGAGTATTGCATCTTGTCTTTCGGGGACCGAAAGGGGACGTTGGCATAGGCGTGTCTGAAACACTATCCCTATTGTGACGTCTAGTACCCAAAATCCCTCACGCGCTAAGTTCCCTTAGATTGTTTTTTTCCACCCAGATAACTGGTATCCCTATAGCGGAGCTCTTCATGAGACATACTGAATTGTCGGTTTTATTCCCCGTTAAGTCACTTCGCCCATCAAGAACATCTTCGACGAAGACTACGGGGGAATCGTCTACGGCTGTGGGTTCCGGCACCTAAGATCCGGCGTTCGTACTTCCACGTGGTCTGGCCTTCTGGCCGGCCTACACATTTTGGAGAGTGGGCTCGGGGTTTGCCATACTGTTATGTCTTTCCTTTTATCCACTGCTTTCCTTTTTGGTCTGGTCACCCTTCCCTTCTGCTATGGAAAGGACTGCATTTAGATTCTGCCCTGTGTGTAGGGTCAGATATCCGTGAAAAGACGAGCACACGTCGTGTAACGCTTGTCTCCCCCCTAGAGCACGACGAGAAGCAGTGTTCGGCGTGTAAACTCCTAAAACCGTTAAGGAGCGCCGGTTGAAGCGGTGGGCCGCGTACGGAATGTCATGCGTGGAGCCTCCCTCCCCTGCCGCGACACCAGCCGAAAGTGATGGCGGTACATCGGATGACCAAACGTCCAACGCGGACGTTATAGACCTTGAGGCCTCAACTCCGGTCTTGCTACAGGGACCACACCCGGTGACGGGGGTGTACAATCGCACCGCACAAAGCACACAACCCAAGCACCATCCTCGACGACTTCGTTGAAGAAGGCGAAAGCGCCAACGGGTCCGCCGGAAACTTCGGCAGTGCCCACAGATCGGTCTGATCCGAAGCCTTCCCCCGCATCCGCAGCAGCGCATGACTGGGCATAGCAAACATAACAAGGGCGCTACTCCCTAAATACACGCGCCGAAGTTTCTGTACAAGAAACTTTGATGGTTTCCAAGGCCCGTACAGGCCTGAAAACTACAAGTAGGCCTCTACCTGAGAAGCCATCCGCTGACCCTTCTGGAGCCGTGGAAGACCTTTTCACTGCCGACACATCGGAAGCGTTGTCTCCCGAAGATTCGGTGACTAGCTGTAAGAGCATCAATAGGATTGCTACGGCGGTGGGCCTAGTTCCGGTTCCGCCCACAGTTATGGGCCAATCCGCCGAAAATGTTTCCACGGATTTGGAAGACGAGCCCGAAGACTCTTAAGAAGAAAGCCAGGTACCCCTCTCAAGCACCCTGAGGAGATCCTCTCAACGCCTTAGGGCGGAGAACAGGGTTCCTACTGAGCTAGGTCCATTTGGGTCATGGACCACGGAGCAATTCGAGGGGTGTATGGATCGGCTGGAGCAGTTTTCTCAGGGTTTCTGATCAACCTCAACCGAAGCCGAAAAAAAACTCTGGTAGACCCTAACCCTCAAACACAAGATGTCCAACACCTAGATGTCCAACACCAAGTTGATTATCAAGGAGATGTCCAGATGGACACGTATAGAGACATCTATACAGAAGAAGGGAGTCCTCTTTTCTGGACAACTATGGGGAAGATCAAGGAGCAACAGACAACTGGGAGGACACCCAGCAGGACGATCACAACTCTGATATTGTTTGCCTCGACTCTCCCCCATCCACCCCGATTCGACAAGCTTCCTAGGTGGATGATCAAATGGCTTTCAACAACATGTTGAAAAAAGCAGTGGAATTCTTTAAAATTACCACGCTTGAAGCCTTGCCCGAACAAGATTTTGCGGAGAACATTATTAATGAAAAGCCTCCGGCAAGCCAGTCTATGCCTCTCTTGAGCTCTGTAAAGAGACGGCTGGCCCCTTCCTTACTCACACCCGCTCAGACTAGGGCTGTGAACCCAAGGGTCGAAACTTTTCCGACCCTCCCCCACCGACTCGCTTTATATCAAAGGACACGCATTCCCAGACTCGCTGGTGGTGACCAACGCTCACAAGAGAGCAGGGTTCCCGTTGCCACGGGAGTCACCCCCGGACAAGGAGTCCAAAAGGTTGTATGCCTTAGGCAAACTGGTTACATCGGCGGCAGCCTATAACGTCCCGATTGCCAATAACGCAACGTTACTAGCAAGCTACGTCGACGCCCAATGGAACCTACTCCAGGAAGGCCTTCAAGAGGTTCAGAAACCAACCAGAGCCAAGCTTCTCGCCATTGTCTCGGAGGGTAAACTTGCCAATCAGAATGTGGTAAAGAATACCCTGGACACCGCAGAGACAGCAGGCAGGTCTCTCGCACAGGGTACTCTCCTAAAGAGGCACGCGTAGCTGCGCACGTCGGGCTTCAGGCCTGAGACCCAGGCATCCATTATCAACAAACCCATCGAAGAGGCCTACCTCTTCGGGAAGGCGGTAGACGATGCGTTGGAGACAGCCAAGAAGGAGCACGAGACTATTAAGTCGCTGAACCAAATTTCCCAGAAACCCTCTTCACAGAGGGGCAGTAATTCTCGGCGGTCCTTTCGAGGACAAGCCCGCGCCGCTCAAAACAATTTCGGCACGGGCAACTTCAACTCCAGTCAACCGGCTGCAAGCCCCACTTACTACCCCCAGAGGGGTCAGAAGCGCGGAAAGAATAGAGGCAGAGGCTCCAATTCCAGAGGAGCGTCAACTTCGGGTCAGAAATGACCACCAAGTCCAGGTCCCCTCCCATGTCTCCCCGGTCGGGGGTGATGAACATCTTTCCTCAAGGCATGGGAGGGGAATAACTTCAGACCAGTAGGTCTTAAAGACGGTCGCCCACGGTTACTGCGTGGAATTCGCCCGACCTCCACAGTTCATACCGCCAAAACATTGACGCCTTTCACCGGAACATCTGCAGATCCTGATCCATGAGGTGGAAGCGCTGCTGGGAAAGGACGCCATAGAAGCCGTCCCGATTCTTCAGGTAAACGAGGGTATCTATTCAGTGTACTTCCTTGTACCCAAAAAGGATCTCACCATGCGTCCTGTTCTAGACCTGCGCCCAGCGCACAAGTTCATAAAGCCCCAGAAGTTTTGCATGGTAACACTGCAAGAGGTGATCCCATTGCTAAAACAGGGGGACTTCATGACAACATTGGATATGAAAGATGCATACTTTCATATTTCAATGCTGCCAGCGCACAGAAAATTCCTAAGGTTCGTGATTCAGGACAAACACTACCAGTTCAAGGTACTCCCCTTCGGCATAGCCTCGGCGCCAAGGGTGTTTACCAAGGTCCTGGCAGTGGCAGCGGCACACCTGCGCAGACTTTCATTTCCAGTTTACCCTTATCTCGACGATTGGCTCATCACAGGGGACTCGTTCGACGTTTGTTTTTCGAACACCCAAAAAACAGTACTGTTCAGCCTGGGATTTTCTACCAACGAAAAGAAATCCAGTTTAGTCCCCAGCCAAGTAAAACCGTTCCTGGGGGCTCTAATTCGTACGGAAGATGGTCTAGTCTTCCCTTCCAGCGAGAGGGTTCACAACCTGCTCTCTGTTTCCTCAGTATGTAGCCAGTCGAGAGGTGACGGTACGCAAAGCTATGCGTTTGCTAGGGATGATGGCGTCTTGCAAATACTTGGTTCCCCGCGCGCGGCTGCGCATGCATCCCATGCAAGAGTGGCTCAACAGCCAGTGGTGTCAGGCCAGCGGACAATGGGAAGATCTGTCAGTTGTCTCGCCAGCCCTCATTCTCTCTCTGCAGTGGTGGTCGAGGGAGAACCTCTTGAAGGGGAAAACCTTCACCCCTGCAGTGGAAGCCACTCTCATGACAGACGCATCTCTCACGGGGTGGGGCCCTCACCTGCTTCAACAGACAGCGCACGGAGTGTGGTCCCTTCAGGTAGCGTCCAACCATATAAACCTATTGGAGCTACTAGCTGTGTTCAAAGCATTGAAAGCCTTTCAGGAGCAACTGCAAGGGAAAACAGCGCTGGTCCTAACCGACAGCACAACAGCAATGTATTACCTGAACAAACAGGGGGGGGCACTCCCTCTCCAGGGCTATCTAAGCTGTCCCAAACCATCTGTATATGGGCTCTCAAACACAAGATGTTCCTGATATCCCAACATCCCCGAATCAAGGTGACTGGTTCCTGGTGAAGAAGGGGAGTCGGGGGTGGGAGGAAGTAGGGAGCGTTGACCAATTTCCCCGACCAAGTTATCCAGAGACCCTTCCCCTTGGATCGGTTCTGGGGGTACCTGGAGGCGTAATCTTGGCATTGGGCGTTCTCCTGAGTAGCGAACGAGTCGATCACTGGAAACCCCCATTCTGCGAAGACATTGGATGCAATGTCTTTGTGCAGTCACCATTCGTACTCTTCTGGCAGAGGAAAATCTCTGCTGAGTACGTCTGCCAGACGATTGAGTTCCCTGAGGGAGGCAAGAAAGCCTAACACACGTTATTGCTATGCCAGCAAATAGAAACGTTTTGTCATCTGGTGCAGTTCCAAAGGCATCAATCCCTCGCCTTCACACATTGTGTTAAATCTAACCCATCTGTTGGACTCTGGGTTAGTCTTCAATTCCTTAAAGGTTCACCTAGCGGCGTTGTCAGCCTACACCACCTCACAGCAGAAGGTGGTGTGGTGGAAAATACCTGTGATTAAAGCCTTTATGGAAGGGGTTAAAAGAATGGTTTTAACTAGGCTCATGGGACCCCCCTTTGAGCCTATGCATAAAGCTAGTCTGAAAGACCTGACTTACAAGACAGCCCTTCTAGTAGCTATCGCTTCTATCAGAAGAGTTGGCGAACTACAGGCCCTCTCGGTTTTGGACCCCTTTGTTACAGTCCACAAAGATGAGGTAGTTCTGCGCACACATCCCAGATTTGCGCTGAAATTTTTTTCGAAGTTCCATGTGAACCAGTCAATCGAACTACCCACGTTCTTCCAGAGACCTATTAACATGGCCGAAAGAAGCCTTCACACATTAGATGTGCGCAGGGCAGCCATGTTCTACATGGATAGAACTAAACCACTGAGGAAAACTAAACCATTCTTTGTTTCAGTGGCAGCTGGTAGAGAAGGGGACCCTGTCTCTAAATCAGCAATATCAAGGTGAATTGTCAAATGCATCACACTGTTATACTCTTGCAAAGAGAGAACTGCCCTTCAAGCCTAGAGCACATTCCACTCGAAGCACTGGGGCATCCATAGCATTCATTGCAAATGTTCCCCTAGAGTCCATTTGCAAAGCGGCAACCTGGAGTTCTGTACACACCTTTACAAAAACACTCATTCTAGGTCTGATTCTCAGGTGGGACAAGCAGTACTAAGACATCTTTTTGCTACTGTTCCTTCTCACAGCCCACTTCCAACTCCGGGTACTGCACGCTAGTCTATGCACAGCGTGTGATTCTAAGCAGATTAACAAGCATCAGAAGACATGCATTACTTACCGTAAAAGCATTTCTGATTGTATCTGCTTAGATTCACATGCGCACTCCCTGCCTCCCTGCTCGGGATGGAAGGAACATAGACTTCTTACTACTTTCTCTCTTCATGTACTCACTCACTATAGCTTTGGGCTCCCTCATGGCAGAAAAAATACAATCGGAGGGACCTTGGCGCGTGAGGGATTTTGGGTACACGACACGACACGATAGGGATAGTGTTTCAGACACGCCTATGCCGACGTCCCCTTTCGGTCCCCGAAAGACAAGATGCAATACTCCGCGGTTACCACTGGATGTCGGACCATATGCACAGCATGTGAATCTAAGCAGATGTAATCATCAGAAATGCTTTTACGGTAAGTAATGCATGTCTTATTGTGAGATATTGTGAAAACAGCTACTCATTATTTATATGGGGAAGTCGACTGTTCTACAAGTACCTCTTTAGGTGGACAGGACTCGTTTGCAATATTTTGTGGCACTGTATGTGTCCTAGGAACAACATCTGGATCGATTCTATTAGTATGCATGGCCAACGCATTCAATGTCGAATCTTTCACAAATTCGATTTCTATTTACTGGTATATTGGCTTGGCCACCCATTGTTTGCTTCGTTTTATGAAGGCCTTGAGGTAAAAGCATCCCGAAATTGTTCTGCAGTTTGCTTATTCCCTCCCAACGTTCTCATTGTGCGCAAGTACAGCTAGTCTTGTTCTGGTACATACCGTCTATGCTGAAATGCAACCTTTTGGGCCTGTACTTTAGCCACATATTGTGGAACACCTCCAAATCTCTGGTATGACAGAATTCTGAGAGTCCCTTCATGTCTCTTGAAAGCGTTTCATCGTATAATATCGCCTCGAGAGCTTTGTGTGGAGGTGAACATGGCACCAACCACTTCTTTTTGCGTTCCTGCTCCTCCGATAAAGGTCCATGTGCACATTAGTGAAAATGTTGGTTTTCTGTCCATGATTGTACGTTGGACCAATGGTGCATCAATGAATACTATTTTTAAAGTAGAATTGCTACAGACCATCACAATTTTTGGAACTCCACCAAAGATGGTTGCTGATGGACTGATACCATTAAGATTTTTTCCGAACCCTTTTTTTCTACCAGCAGCTGTAATTTTTTTGACTGATTTGGTAACGTGCCATACATCAAATTGATGACGAATGTGTGGAAACTGCTCTCGCATGGTCCTGTGTGTCATGATCTCTGCTTCCAAAAGGTCAGGGTTTTCCCAACTCCCTTGGAAGCAGATCCATAACCCAGGTTCCGAGTGCCAACCAGTCCCTAACGGGACCTTTTGGACCCAGTCCTGGCGCCAGTGGCACCAGGCTCATAAATATGCCCAGTCCCAGCGCTGGAAGCGCCGGGCTCATAATGCTTGGGTGGACTTACCTGCAGCAGACCATGCTGCTTACTTGCCTGCCAGTTGAGTCTCTGATCCTCTTCTGTTTGGAACTACTTTTCCTGTTGGGTGGGGCAGGAGCCACTCCCTAGATTCAAAACACTGGAACTCTTCTGGAAAGCAGGAACTCTTTTCTTACCTAGGCGTGGCTGTGGAAGGAGACACCTAAGCACTACAGGAGGCTATTTAAACCACACCTGATGGATGAATCTTGCTTTGCGTTATTCTGCATCCTCAGCAGCAGAACTCTCATCGTGTCTTCTGCATCTGATCCTGGGCCTAAGGAAAAAGGCTTACCATTCTGAATCCAGTCTTCAGCAACACCTATAAAGACAAGAAAGAACAGGTTAGCATTACGGTCTTCAGTGACAGCTCTTCACTTACCTGGTCCATCGGCTGTCACCAACGCCTGGCGCTGCATTCCGGCATCTGAAAGACAAAGGCTTACCTACTCTTCGTGCGCTCCGGAGGTCTTCACACTGCATTCCGGCATCTGAAAGACAAAGGCTTACCTACTCTTCGCACGCTCCGGAGGCCTTCGGCGCTGCATCCCGCATCTGAAAGACAAAACAAGGTGCGTTTAAAGACATTGGGGAACTTTAATACTCACGTGCCATTACTCCTTTCCACATCCAACCCAGTGGGTATTCCGGCACCCTTCAGCCGCCCCGAACTTGTACCTGCAAAATAAAAAGACCGTTAGAGCGCATCGTGAAGCAGGCAACAAGCGCTTACTTACGTGCTTCCAGGCGCTTCTATTCATCACACGGGCTCCATCTTCAACTCACTTCAGCCCGCCATCCGCCATCGCCGGAACCCTGCAAAACAAGAGACATCATTACTAAAGACTTTAAAGACATTAGAATTACTCGAAACTTACCGTTCGTGCAGTAAACGACGGAGAGCAGTCCTCTGAAGTCAAGAGGCCTGCTCCCCTTATCCAGTGAAGAAACTGGTTACAGCACCCTGCCTCGAGGCAGATGGAGAGCACGGCGTTCGCTTACCTAAGACATCTTACCCTTCGAGCCAGACATACAGTGCACAGAGGTCCAGCCCAAAGAGCCAGCCGTGTGTTACACATCACCTTTGAAGATACGGTATACACCCAGTCAAGACCGGCGCCTCTACGGGAATCAGGTGAGCGTTACAGAACGCAAAGCCTACCACAACTCCCGTCCAGGCGCTATGGAAACCTGGGATACCGACCAGCTAGCCCAGTTACTTGGGGAACTAAGGGCAGAAGTGCATGCAGCCCGTCAGGAAACGAACGCTCTAAGAAGGGAACTGATTATTTCCAAGGAGCGAACAGATGATCTCGCTAGACAATTGCTACAGTCACAAGCCGGACAGACCCCGTTACCCGCATCTGGGGGAAATCTTCCTTCTACATCCTCTATGAATCCAGTGCAGATCAACCTACCTGGGAATGTACCTCTGGCTCCGCCCGAACGATTTTCTGGTGACCCAAAGAGGTTTGCAGTATTTATCAATCAGTGCCGGTTGCATTTCTTATGCCGGCCAGCAGCCTTTCCAACTGATCAAGCTAAAGTAGCTTTCGTGCTTTCGTACCTTAGTGGCAACGCGGCAGACTGGTCGATCCCTCTAGTAAATCAAGATGATCCGGTCCTCCATGATTTTCAAGCTTTTCAGCTCAGTATGGAAAAACTGTTCGCAAGACATTCACAGGGGCAGGCCTTGGACAATGAGCTTCTTTCGTTGCGACAAGGTAATCAAGACCTTTTGGCTTATATTGCGTCTTTCAACAGACTGATAGTGGAAACTCACTGGCCTGAGGACAAAAGGATTACGCTGTTTTATAGAGGTCTACGCGGAGAGCTCAAAGATGTGTTAGCCCAAGTAGTGAATCCCCCACAAGATTGTTCGGACTATATAGACTTAGTCGTTCAAATAGATCACAGACTGCAGAACAGGAAGGCCGATCGTTCCAAGTTTGATGCTCGAGTATTTTCCAAACCGCCAACTCCTTCCAAAGGAGTAGACTCCGGGGAACCCATGCAAATAGGGGGTCTGAAAGGTCCTCTAACACAAAAGGAGCGGGAAAGGAGAAAACAGTTGCAATTATGCCTCTATTGCGGAAACTCGGGGCACTTTCTTCGAGACTGTCCGGTGAAACCTGCCAAGAAGGCAGTAGGAGCTGCAGTTACCAAAGTTACAAACTCTGAGCAGGGAAACGACCTCGCCCGACAAGAATAGAGGTCCTCTTGCCGAGCGTGAAAACCAGTTCCGTGGCCTCGCATTTCGTGATACCTATGGTCCTCATTAGCCCTGATAATCCGGATCGATTACATGCAATTGAAGCTTACGTCGACAGCGGTGCCATCGGCAATTATGTGGATCATGAAAGGGTTTTGAGGATGAATCTAACTCTTTGTCCCAAGGCTGTAAAGGACGTCATTACTACGGTGGATGGTACGGAGATAGCCTCCGGGCCAGTAACGCATACCACTCAAGAAGTGACGCTAGTAAGTCAAGATGGACACCATGAGAATATCGTGTTCGATGTGATCAAGGCCCCTCAGTTTCAGATTATTCTAGGAATACCTTGGTTAGAGAAACACAATCCTCTGATCGATTGGCGAGCAAGAATGGTCCAGTTTCCAGAATGTGTCTCTACTTGTCACCCTCCACCTGGTGTTGCACTGGCAGCAATTTCTTCAGAGACTCCCCAGTTACCTCCCGAATACCTAGAATACCAAGATGTTTTCCGGAAGGATCAGGCTAACTCTCTACCTCCTCATAGGTCTTATGACTGCCAGATCGACCTGATACCTGGATCTACTCCTCCTTGTAGTAGAATTTATGCCCTCACCGAGCCTGAGAACCTTCACCTTCGACAATACCTGGATCAATACCTGGCAAATGGGTTTATTCGTCCTTCCAAGTCCCCTGCTTCTTCAACTTTGTTCTTCGTTCCAAAAAAGGAAGGAGACCTTAGAACTTGTATAGATTATAGCTCCCTGAACCAGATCACCGTTAAGAATAGATATCCGTTACCTTTGATCCCTGAACTCCTGGACCAAGTCAGAAAAGCATGCATATATACAAAGCTGGATCTTAGAGGAGCTTACCACTTGGTACGAGTAAAAGAGGGCGATGAATGGAAGACGGCCTTCCGCACCAAGTATGGGCTATTTGAATATCAGGTCATGCCCTTCGGACTTTGTAATGCCCCGGCCGCCTTTCAATATTTTATGAACGATGTCCTCAGAGAGCTCATAGATGTGTGTGTTGTTGTTTACATTGACGACATCCTCGTTTATTCTTCATCGGAATCTGAACATCGGAAACATGTGAAAATGGTCCTCGAAAGATTGCGTCAACACAAACTTTTCGCTAAGTTGGAAAAATGTGTTTCAACGTGACTGAAGTTGAATTCTTGGGATTCATATTATCACCTGGCGGAGTGCGTATGGATTCAAAGAAGGTCGATGCAGTTCTCAAATGGCCATCACCATCCTCCGTAAAAGGTGTGCAAAGCATGTTAGGCTTCGCTAACTTTTACCGCAGGTTTATCCCCGAATTCTCTCGAATAGTCCAGCCCATCACTGCCTTGTTAAAGAAAAACAAACGTTTTGAATGGTCTACCGAGGCGGAACAAGCTTTCCAGGATTTGAAGACTAAATTTATCTCTGCACCAATCTTAAAACACCCTCGCCCCGAACTCCCCTACATCGTGGAAACTGATGCTTCAAGCCTTGCCATGGGGGCAGTTCTATCACAAAAGGACCCGGTAACCAATCAGTTGCATCCCGTGGCATTTTGGTCCTGCAAATTCTCGCCTCCTGAAATCAATTACACGATTACTGACGAGGAACTTCTGGCTATCAAGTCTGCCTTTAAGGCTTGGCGGCATTATCTGCTGGGGGCCCGACACACCGTTACTGTGATTACGGATCACCGAAACCTGCAATATTTGAAAACCGCAAAAGCCCAATCCTCTAGACAACTCCGTTGGGCATTATTCTTTGCCGAGTTTGACTTCATAATTACCTATCGACCTGGTACAAAAAACGGTAAAGCTGATGCCCTTTCTCGGATGGGAGTGGAAGAACACTTGATCAACCCTAAACCTGTACCAATCATTCCCGAACAAAGAATTCTGGGTGTAATCGCCACAGAATCGATAGAGGAAGTTAAGGATAAAGCCAGGCAACTTGTAACTCCAGCAGACATACAGAATTGGCATCTGCAGGGAAAGGACTTTGCAGTAAAGGACAACTTATTGTATTTCCAAGAACGATTATACCTACCCAGCACAGATTTACAGAAAAAAGTAATCTCTTGTTATCACGATTCTTTAATGGAAGGACATCCCGGTATGGCCAAGACCTCAGAAAAGATCACGCGCTACTTCTGGTGGCCGTCTTGGAAAAAAGATATCAGAGACTTTATAATGTCCTGTGGAGTATGCGCCCAAAACAAGAGTCAAAAGGAAAGACCAGCAGGCCTCTTACGCCCTATTGACATCCCACCTCGCCCTTGGCATACGCTTTCTATGGACTTCATCACCGATCTACCTCCATGCTCCGGATACAATACGATTCTAGTAATCGTGGACTTATTCTCCAAGATGGCGCATTTCATTCCGCTCAAAGGCTTGCCAACAGCAGCAACTCTGGCCCGAGAATTTCTCGAAAACATCGTCCGACTGCACGGTTTTCCTTCGGTTCTAATTTCGGATCGAGGTAGTCAATTTCTCATTTTTGGCGAAGTTGCTGTCGGTCGGCTCATATTGATGTGAGACTATCGACCAGTCACCACCCTCAGACCGACGGACAAACCGAGAGGACCAATCAAACTCTGGAACAGTATTTACGCTGCATGCTGCAACAAACTGAGAAAACTTGGAAAGACATCCTTTGGATAGCCGAATGTGCCTACAATAACTCTGTCCATTCGGGAACTGGGAAAACCCCGTTTTTTCTTTTGTACGGCAGTCACCCTCGAACCTCGGAGTTGGATCCCCTCCAAGATCTTGAAACACCAGCAGTAGACTACCTGCATTCTACAATCACCCAAGCCTTTAAGGAAGCTGTTTCTCACCTTCAAAGGGCTAAAGAACAATACAAGAAAGGAGCAGATCAACATCGGAAGGAAGCCCCTCAATATCAAGCAGGGGATCAAGTCTGGTTATCCACCAAATATCTACCTCTAAAAGGGCCACGCACATTCAACCCAAGATACCTTGGTCCCTATTCCATCACTACCATAGTAAACCCAGTAGCGGTCAAGTTGGACTTGCCCCCGCACATGAAGATACATCCGGTCTTCCACGTCTCTCTATTAAAACCCGTGCAACCTCAAACCCGACTAACCAAATCTCCAAAACCTATCCTAGTTGATGGAGAACTCGAGTTTGAAGTCAAAAGCATTCTGGACTCCAAGATCTCCAAATCTAAACTATTCTACCTAATTGACTGGAAAGGCTACGGCCCCCAAGAGAGATCCTGGGAACCTGCTGAATATGTCCACGCTCCTCGCCTAATCAAAAGATTTCACCGAACATTTCCTGACAAGCCAAAACCCCCGGAGAAGCCCGGTTTGGGAGGGGCCTTGAGGGGGGGGTACTGTCATGATCTCTGCTTCCAAAAGGTCAGGGTTTTCCCAACTCCCTTGGAAGCAGATCCATAACCCAGGTTCAGAGTGCCAACCAGTCCCTATTGGGACCTTTTGGACCCAGTCCTGGCGCCAGTGGCACCAGGCTCATAAATATGCCCAGTCCCAGCGCTGGAAGCGCCGGGCTCATAATGCTTGCGTGGACTTACCTGCAGCAGACCATGCTGCTTACTTGCCTGCCAGTTGAGTCTCTGATCCTCTTCTGTTTGGAACTACTTTTCCTGTTGGGTGGGGCAGGAGCCACTCCCTAGATTCAGAACACTGGAACTCTTCTGGAAAGCAGGAACTCTTTTCTTACCTAGGCGTGGCTGTGGAAGGAGACACCTAAGCACTACAGGAGGCTATTTAAACCACACCCGATGGATGAATCTTGCTTTGCGTTATTCTGCATCCTCAGCAGCAGAAGGCTCATCGTGTCTTCTGCATCTGATCCTGGGCCTAAGGAAAAAGGCTTACCATTCTGAATCCAGTCTTCAGCAACACCTATATAGACAAGAAAGAACAGGTTAGCATTACGGTCTTCAGTGACCGCTCTTCACTTACCTGGTCCATCGGCTGTAACCAACGCCTCGCGCTGCATTCCGGCATCTGAAAGACAAAGGCTTACCTACTCTTCGTGCGCTCCGGAGGTCTTCACACTGCATTCCGGCATCTGAAAGACAAAACAAGGTGCGTTTAAAGACATTGGGGAACTTTAATACTCACGTGCCATTACTCCTTTCAACATCTAACCCAGTGGGTATTCCGGCACCCTTCAGCCGCCCCAAACTTGTACCTGCAAAATAAAGACAGTTAGAGCGCATCGTGAAGCAGGCAACAAGCGCTTAATTACGTGCTTCCGGGCGCTTCTATTCATCACACGGGCTCCATCTTCAACTCACTTCAGCCCGCCATCCGCCATCGCCGGAACCCTGCAAAACAAGAGACATCATTACTAAAGACTTTAAAGACATTAGAATTACTCGAAACTTACCGTTCCTGCAGTAAACGACGGACAGCAGTCCTCTGAAGTCAAGAGGCCTGCTCCCCTTATCCAGTGAAGAAACTGGTTACAGCGCCCTGCCTCGAGGCAGATGGAGAGCACGGCGTTCACCTACCTAAGACATCTTACCCTTCGAGCCAGACATACAGTGCACAGAGGTCCAGCCCAAAGAGCCAGCCGTGTGTTACACATCACCTTTGAAGATACGGTATACGCCCAGTCAAGACCGGCGCCTCTACGGGAATCAGGTGAGCATTACACTGTGGAATTCGAAACGTGCCTTTCAGTGGCTATCGGGGCCTATTTGCATTCCCATCGATTGAAGATGTTCAATGGATTTCATTAAACCATGTTTCTCCATGGCCACAGAAGTACATTCAGACACCTGCACTATCTCCAAACTCAATTTTTTACTTTCCATGACTTGAAAGTGGTATGTGCAGTACTTTGCTGAAAATCCTGGGCTGTCACACTGTCTGTCGCCGAGCTAGCCAGAAACGTTTGCCAGAGAATGTGCTTTCAATTGACATCTGTTCAATTTCCCAGGCTTGTCTAATAGTGGGGAATAATAATTCCCTTTTGATATTTGTAGTACTGGGTTTTAGCAAGGAACGTCACTCCCACAAATTGACAGAAACTGGAAATCTTACAGAAAGTGGTCCGGCTGAAAAGTAAAGCTGCTGAACATAGATTTCCATCTGGCACTTTGCCCAGCATCGGTTGAGCGGACCATTAAAATGAATTATGGAGGTGGCACAGCTGGCTTGGATTTTCAGGATAGTGCCTTGTAATACGCGGGACACATTCACCAATGGCTACCTGCATATGTTGTCCTTCAATGTATGGACACATTTCAACTTCAATCTCTAGCAGTCAGCTGTCAAATACAATGTATTTTTGCTCCTTTCAGCCATTTGTCTGGCATGAATGTGGTTTTGACTCGACTGTGGTGGACAAATCGCCAAAACTAGGCAAACTGAAGTCGATATATTTAGCAAGTTCCTCCGTCAATTGCTTTGAAGCTTCAGTCACTGTTATTTCAGGTTGTGATATTTGCACACTAATTGGAGAAACTGTTAAATCAAATGTTTCTTGGGTGGAACATTTTTGGCAGGTGTAGATTGTGTCAAGGGGTCTGCGAGGAATTGCAATGGATCTTCATTGTATTCTGTTTTATCTTGTCGAGTTGTCACATGGTAGCAATGGTCCATGGACACTTTGCAGGGTTTAGCGATCACATTCCATTCAGTTTCCGTCCATTGGGCATAAGCATCATGAGTGCTTATTGACTCGACCACGCTGTGCCTCAAATAGTAGTTGCTCCGTTGTGAAATCTGTTTGGCAAGCAACCTCTTTGGTTTCATTTGTTGTCTGTCTTTATACTTCTCTTCTTTCTGGGCCTCTAGGAGATGTGTTGAAAAACATGCTCAATGTATAGCACACTAACCGCACGTAGCACTTTAAAAACAAAAACATATGAATAAAATGCCAGTCTAAAAACGTCCTACAAAACAAACTTGTTTGGTGGTTACCCTTTTCTTGCTTTTCTTTGAAACCGTGGGATTCTCTTCTGGTCCATGTGCCTCCTCTTCTAATTCAACAGCTCGTGTACATTACTTGAATCCGATATTCATTAAAAACATAGTCTATCATACTGGAAATTAAAATCTTTCTTGGCACAGAGCACTTAGACACATAGCCTCAAACAGTGTACATGATTTAATCATAATATATATATACGATTTTACAGAACCTTCCGAGATGTCACATGTACTTGATGCAAGATCACTGTGGAAAACGTACTGACTGTAATGTTGCCCTCAAACTTTTTTATAATATATTCTGCATTAGGGAGGAAGTGTAACTTTAGAACCAAAATCCTAAAATTTTGAAACTGTGCACGGTCAGATGCATTTCACTCTCTAATAATATCCTTTGTAGGATTTACTTTGATTCTTGCAAGGGAACTGTAAATAGGCATACCTCCTACTCTGGAGAAGTGATTGTAGTCGAAGTTGCAGCATCCCCCTGTAACAGTACTTGTTTTAGTACAGATGAAAACAGCGAAATGGTACGGTGACAAACCGATGAAGACGATGGTACATATAGAGGGCGCACACAAACATTTTCATTTAATTTGAAATTGCAGGCATAACACATTCTCATAAAGGACAAGTACAGTAAAATGACTTGATAGGCGAATGAACTTGATGTTGACTCCGGAAAAGAAATTGATGCAGAATCTTGCTCCTTCAGTTTCCGTGCATTGTCGAAAAAGTGGTACAAGGGAAAATCACAGTTGTATTAGATATGAGGGCAGATTCAACGCTCGAATATCACTTTGTGCATTTCGGTAGGACTCACCATTGGGACACTGGACGTGTCGGTGGTTTCGTCACTTGAGAGGGTCTGTGCTTTAATCACTGTGCTCTACGCAAGAAAAGGGACAAGTCAAGCAACAGATTACGAAAACCTAATGCGACTTTTAAAGGGCACAATGGCATTATTTTATAATGGTCATAATTGCTTGATTTATTAGAGGACCAAGAAAGCTGGGACCGATGTAGTGTATTGAAATCTAGTATAGTACACTATGGTAGCTATGGAAACTTTAGTAAGACACTTTTGAAGTATACACCGAAAGCTCAAATCCGTTCATGAAGTTACCATTTCAGTACCCTACCAAATTTAGATTGAGAGATCATAGATAGTACTTATTTAAGCAGCCCATTGTCCTACATAACAAACACACACAGCTAATTCATCATGCTGGATTTACCAGAGGCTGCATGTGCATAAATTCAGTTGGAATTGCATTTGGAAGCAATTTACGAAGAATTCGGAGTTGACGCTGTTTTGTATACTCGGATCGTTCGTACAGATCGTTGGTAAAGTGCTGGCTGCAGATGTGGAATAGATTTGCCCTTGCGTCCTTCAAGACATCCTGGGCTCTACTTTCAATCTCGTCCACCGGAAAACCACAATATTTAACCCATTTTCTTATTAAATCAATATCCTTCGGGAATGTATGCAGGTCCATGCCCGTACGTTTTGCATGGCTCATAGAAGGGCAACTGAGAACCATACAAGCAGGCATTCTTAGTCTGTAAGAGCTGCATAAAATATATAAATCATTAAAAAAAATACTGTATGCATGTGATTGATGTAATTTTATTTCAGATCTCTATGCAATATTATTTTTACTCAAAGAAGGAAAACCTGTGTAACACTGTCGAATGAACACAGCAATAACTGTCTTATAGAAATGATTGGTATACCGCAAATCGTAACGTGTTACTCGTCAGTTGAATGTTCTTTCAAGCATCAAAAGGGAACATGCATACAAACAAGGACTGTGAGAGATTCATTTCTATTACAATGGACATTGATGCAATGTTCTATTTTTTTAGATCAAAATACTTGAAACAGACAACAGTGAAGTCATTGGGCTAAATGAACATTACAATGCTCGGTATAATTGGTTAAAAAAAGTGCATCAGCAATCGATGAATATAGAGAAGTAAATCTGTGACCTACCACCCTTACCTAAACAAACAAGCTGATTAAGCAAGCAGGGGAGCAACAATCCAGGTAATAAGTTGCACAACTAACAGATACCTTACTGAGGACAGAGATGTACTCCTGTTAAATGTCAAGGTGTTTATAAAGGATTAGAAAAGATGGGTGTGTATGTGAATGTGTGACGTGTTTGTTGCAGAGTCTTGCCTAGGGGAGCCTGGAGACAACGGGTCTGGGGAGGCCATGAGAACAATGGTCACCGTGCAGAAGAACCTGGGTATCACTGATCAGGCCCTGGCTTGGCTGACCTCCCCTCCTCTCCTCTCCTCTTCCTGTTCAACCAATACCTGGCACTTCATGCCCACCACATTGCTGCTCTCTGCCCCAACTTTCAGTGCTATGCGGATGACGCTCCACTAATTTTCAGGCTCCCTTCCACCACCTCTTCTCCTTCTCTCCTCTGTCTACCATCCAGGAGTGGTGTGCCACCAATTATCTCTGCCTTAATGCCAGTAAGACCAAGATTCTTCTCATTGGCATATCTGCTCCCACCTTTCCTGTCACTCTCTGGCCAGCCTCTCTTGGCCCTCTTCCTGCTCCCACCTGTGAGGCTAAAAACCTCCAGGTCATCTTCCACACTTTCCTTCTCTCCTCACTTCTCTGACGTCTCTAAGAAGTCTCACTACCAGCTGCACCTCCTCAGGTATTCTTCCTGTCCTCCTTATCCCAGAAGCTCACTGTATCCAGAGCACTGGTTCCCTCTAAGCTGCAGTACTGTAACAGCTTCTTTCTAAATCTGCCTGCCTCTACTCTCTGCCCTCTACAACTCATCCAAAACAGGACTGCAAGACTTGTCCTTGGCCTCAAGCCTAGGGATCGTATCTCTGAAATCTCTGCACTTTCTCCTAGTGGTGGCGAGGATTAAGTTAAAAAACCCTCTGCATTTGCCACAAGGCCTTCTGGGGCCTGGGACCTCAATACCTTCAACTCTCTTCCTAAATATCTTTCTTCTCGAGCTTTTCGCTCACCCGCCTCCAACTCCCTCAGGGTCAGCGCCTCTCGAAGCAGCAAGTTAGTGGTAGATCTTTCTTCTGCTGGGTCATCTCTCTGGAACAGCCTCCATGCCTCTCTGAAACTTGAGGAGAACCATCTACGGTTCTGGAAGCACCTCAAGACCTTCCTCTTTGCTTCTGCTTTCTCTCCTTCTCTCCCCTGCTGATCTCCTAGCTGAATCTGAAACTGCACTGGTTACCTGGCAACCCTCTGATCTCGTGCCCAGGTCCCCTTCCCGCCAGTTGCACACCTGCACTGCCCTTCTGGCAATCCTTGCACTCAGGGGCTGTTCTGTATCCCTACAGCCCCTACTAGCACTTGACATCTGTTGTCTGCACTTACCCGTGGACTTTCCACCGGCTGGCCGCACTTATATTTATTGTCTTCATTTTACTGTTATTCTATGTACTGCACTGCCCCGTCACCGTTCCCGCCCCCCTACATTCCCCCCCCCCAAAACTTGCATGATCTCAGTCGCCTGGCCTAGTAGGATCGTTGTCTGTCTTCCCTCTGCCCCCTCCCTTGCCTTGGTGTGCCTCGAAACACTTGTGTATAGTCACATTATAAATGCCATAAAATATCAAGTGTATATGGTGTTTGGCATGTTAGCTGTTCACACCCACCCAGCCCACTTCCGAGTGCATGGCCACAGGTGCAAAATGCCATTGATACTGGAGGGGGGATGGATGGGCATGAGACGAGCGTCAAAGGCCCTGAACACTGCTGAAAGGAGACCCACTTTTGTGGATTGCAGGGTCGGGGTCTTGAAGAGCGAGGCCTGGAGACAGTGGTTCTAGGGAGGCCAAGAGAACAATGGGCACCGTGCAGAAGAACCCTTTTGAAGTGTACAATATGTGTGGCACTTTGGCCGTTCCCACCCACCCAGTACCGGAGTGGGATATAATGGAGGGGGATGATTTGTTGCGGACGAGGTGAGTGTAAAAGGGCACCAAACGTTCTTTTATGTCCTTCATAAACCATTGAGCGTGTTCTTGTTCACTGAATATACAAAACAACTGTTTGTATATGCTCATTTGTATTTTATTTAGTTTGGCGACAAGAGAAATGTATCCAATTTGAAGACTCAATTTATTCATCAGCGATCGATCAAAGTTAGGACAATGTAGGAGACAAACATGAAATAGTATTCGTCTCAGTGGTCAAAATGACATCACACCTAGATTACACTTACTCGTTACTTGGATTGCGAGGGCAAACTGTTGAACGAAGTTCGTGCAGAAGCAGCATCATATTCCTCAACACTGACCTAGTGAGGCAGACTGCCCTGAAGTCCTGCACCTCGGTAACGCATAGCGGAGGTGTCTTTTTCTGATTTGTAGACAAAGCATCCAGAGTTTTCTTTGCTGCAGCAGTTCTCCACCTCGGTTGGCATGACCTTGCAGCGATTGCAGGTACACCAGGTAGAAACGTCTTCCATGCGTCTAGGCTCAAGCCCATGCTCCGGTGATTAATCTTCCAAACTATCGTTCATTTCCATCCTGTTTCCGCATTTTTCTCTCTCAATTATTTCCTCCCGGGAATACTCAGGCTCTTACTGGTAGGGCTGTATTTCTGCCATTATACGACACATTTTTAAATGAAATACAAGTAACGATTGAAATCAATAGTAATGCTCGTGTAAGTATCTGTTTGCTGGACTTTGTGCTAACAAAAGCAGCTGAAGAGAGCAGAAACGAGTCGCAGGCAATCCAAGAAAAGACAATGAAATGATTGAAAAAGCAACTCTGATGTTGTCTGAGAAGGGGTCTGTTTTATACTTATTGAGGAAAGAGGTGTCCAGCCATTGCCATAGAGACATGTCAATAGCTTGCGCACAGAAAACCTTGACACGAGACGTGCATTCGGCTTTGTGAAAAGGGGCGTAAGCACCTAGTGATGCCAGCTTCACGGGCGGGGGATATGATTTAGTGCTGCAGGGGCACTCGACTTTAAGACGATGCAGCAACAGAAAAGATTAGCACAAGATGGCTGTGCCCAAACCCTTTTTTTTGCATGTGGTAAAATGAGGAAAACTACGGTCGATCAAAGTATGCTGAAAAACACATGCCCGAACGATCGAGACAATAACATTTTTGAGCACACTACCCCTTTAAGGAGTGAGGTGATAGTTGAGTCAGTGGCAGCGACAGGGAACAATTCCAGAAAGGTTACAATTTCCTAAAATAGAAATATATAGCGCTAGTTACTGTCAAAATGTATCAAAATATTTATCAAAGGAAAACGAGAGCTCTTTTCTTCAAAGAAGTAAAGTGGGTGTGAGTATTTTCCATAAGTCTC
Organism: Ambystoma mexicanum; assembly: GCF_040938575.1. Lineage (NCBI taxonomy): Eukaryota > Metazoa > Chordata > Amphibia > Caudata > Ambystomatidae > Ambystoma > Ambystoma mexicanum. The sequence continues at coordinate 628,358,358 of NC_090928.1, read as the reverse complement.
ATTTATGCATCTATTCAGGCAAAATCGCAATGCAAATATTTTAACATTTGAACTAGTTGCTTAGCTTTGTCATTGACATTTTGACAAGCCTAAAATGTTCAATGTTGTTGGATCTGGTTGAAAAATGCAATTTTCGAGGGGATTGGGTCCTCCGACGTATTCCATATGTTTGACAGGTAATCACTACAGCTGTGCTGCTTTGGAAAATGTTCGGCATCTGCGTCCTGCGGCGATGGCGTCGATGCGCCGTCCCAGAGGACCTCCTCCGACGACTGACGTCACCCGATGTGATAAAACGACGCACGGCGCCCGTAGCCTCAGTTCTGTTTTTTCCACGAACGTGTTCGCTTCGTGAATCTCGGTACGCCTCGACTCTTTGGAGTTTCTGTTGTAATCTTCTTGGTTCTTTGAACCTATTCGGTTTTGTGAAAAAGCCTGTTCGTGACGATGTCTACCTCGTCTTCAACCCAGCGTCCGGGCTTCAAGAAATGCAGGGACTGTGGGTCCAAGATGTTGGTAACGGACTCGCACGACGCCTGCCTCTGGTGCCTCGGGGAGGCCCACGACACGGACGACTGTGTCGACTGCCAGTCGCTCACAGCCAAGGCCTTGCGGGAGCGCAAGAAGTTGTCAGTAAGGTAGGGTGTCTAAGCCCCGGAAGTCGAGGTCTGCGGGGCTTTCGACGGATGATTCGAGAGGCGACTCTCCGCATCTTCATCGGAGGTCCAGTGGGTCTCCTTCCAGGAGTTGGTCTCGCCACTCCTCTGCCTCTTCGAGGCATTCCCGGAAGCGCCGGCATCGGTCGCCTTCCCCGTCCTCTTCCGAGGACTCTGCCCGTCGGCGGGTCGCTTATCCCACCATGCAAGCGACACCAGAGGAATGGGCTTCCTTCAGGAAGAGGATGTTAGCGATTCTCGAATCGCAGGGCACCGGTCCGTCCGCGCCTCCGAGTGGGTTCGGTCGTGATCATTCGAGAGACACCGCTCGCAAGCCTTCGGGCTCGGGTGGTCGGCACGGTTCGCAGGAGAGGTCCCGCTCGGACAAGGGTAACCGTTCTCGCCATGCCCGTTGCAGGTCCCGGTCCTCGACGCGCTGACGCGTGATCCTGTGCAGTCTTCGAGGAAGACGTTGACGCCTGTGGCGCCGAGGTCGTCGACGGCTGCTCTCGAGGCTCCGCCTCCGAGGGGGTCGTCGACGCTGTCGGCACCTAGGTCGTCGAAGGACACGCTCGGAGCTCTGGCTTCGAGGCCTCTGTCGACGCCGTCGATGCTGGCGGCGCTGAGGCTGACGTTGACGCTGATTCACTCAACACCGATCCGGCGCCCTCAACGCCTTTCGTGGCGGTGGTGTCGGAGGGTCCCGTGGTACAGGGGAAGCCCCTAGAAAGGCTCTGGCTAAGGTCAGGTATAGCTTTGGTCCCCAAGTGTCTCCTCTCACCTCCTGGAGTACATTGCAGAGGGTGATGAGGGCTTGGTTCTGGTGCCAGATGAGCTTCTCTCGGGCCATTAGTCAATTTGATGACCTGAGGCAGTCACTGCATGATGCCAGTGGACTGGACACCTCTCCGGAAGTGGAGTTTTGTAGGCCTGAGCCTGGCACTCATGCCGATTCTTCGTACCGGCGCCTTATGTCTCGGGTCACCGAGTACTTGGGATGGTCGGCTTACCCAGGGGAGTTTGTTCAGGATGATCTTACGGACATCCTCGATCTTGGTCCCCCCACTGACCCTGTACTGCCGTTTCATATGGCTCTGCAGAGAAGGGCGGCGGCTTGGACTGCTCCGGAGAGTCTTCCGGCAGTGGGCAAGTCTTTGTCGCGAAAATACCGTCCAGCCAGTAGCTACCCCTGCTACTTGCACCCCACTCCGGAGAGTTTGGTGGTGCAGGCGGCTACGGCCCCGGCAAAGCAGGCGTCGTATCCTGCCATCCCTCCGGATAGGGATGACAAACGTTTTGATGGCTGGGCGAAGAAAGTGTTTTCTTCAGGGGGTATGGCGCTTCAGGCGGCCAACTCCCGTATGTGCCTTGTCTCGTTTCACGCACATTCTGTGGAACTGTGTTGCATTAGCGGCTGAACATATTCCTGAAGGGGGCGAACGGGATGGTTTCCTTGCTATGGTCCTGGATGGCAAGGATGCCATGTGTGAGGCCATTCAGTCTGGTTTGGACATGGCAGATTGTGTCAGGCGGTCCATAGCGGCAAGCAGGTTTGCGTGGTTGCGGAAGTCGGGGTTCGCTCCTCAGCATGCCCTTTGACGGTGAACATCTTTTTGGCAGCAAGGCTGACGAGAGCCTTGAGAAGTTGCAGACCTCCAAAGCTGCAGCAAAGTCGTTGGGCGCTGCAGTTCGACAACCTCTGCCTTTTCGTCCTAGGGGACAACAATGGAGGGGAGGTTCCGTTCGTTATTACTCATCCTTCAGTAAAGGGAAAGGAGCGGTCAGTCAAAGAGACCACCGTAGGAGTATGAGAGGTGGAAAACAGGGTACTTGAGGTGCCAAAGCCGCTCGGGCAGTTGCCTCTTGCCCTCAGGCAACACCGCAGCCGCTAGCACTCAGTCATGAGGCCATGTCCCATGGTTTGCCAGTTGGGGGAAGGCTGGCGCAGCATCTGGTAGAGTGGCGTGCCATTACTTCAGCTGTGTGGGTTCTGGTGATCGTAACCCACGGCTACTGGCTTCCCTTTTGGCAGAGGCCTCACGACAATCCACCTGGGAACCTCTTTGAAGAGTCCGGATCCGCTCCTTGCGCAGGAAATTCAAGCCCTGCTGGAGAAAGGCGCCATAGAACTGGTGCCTGTAGCGGAGAGGAACAAGGGATGGTATTCCCCTTATTTATTTCGAAGAAAGACGGGGGATTGAGACCCATCATGGACTTGCGCGGTTTGAACAAACTCCTCAGGAAGGACACGTTCAAGATGGTTACTCTCTCTCAAGTTCTTCAGGCCCTTCAACTTCTGGACTGGTTGGTGTCTCTCGACATCAAGGACGCTTACTTCCATCTGCCGATCCATCCCAAGCACAAGAAGTACCTGAGGTTCGCGGTTGGCGATTCGCACTCTGTTTCGGGTCCTGCCGTTTGGATTGACCTCCGCCCCGAGGGTTTTCACCAAGCTCATGGTGGTGGTGGCAGCGCATCTCAGGAAAGGGGGGATTCACGTGTACCCCTACCTGGACGATTGGTTGATCAGGGGAGCTCACCCGAGCAAGTCCTGGATCATCTGTCTGTCACCTGCCACTCCCTTCACAAGCTGGGCTTCTCCCTCAATTTAAAGAAGTCCCATTTGACGCCAACACAGCGGCTCCAGTACATCGGAGGAGTGCTCAACACATCCCTGGGGCTGTGTTTTCCTCCCCAGGTGAGGGCTCTTCACATTCAGCAGATGGTGCACAAGTTTCAACTTGCCCAGACGCTCCTGGCCTTCTTGTTCTTGAGTTCTTGAGGTTGCTCGGCCTCATGGCATCCTGCATTCTTCTGGTGCCAGAGGCTCGTCTGCGGATGAGATCTTTGCAGTGGGCTCTCAAGATGCAGTGGTCGCAATCTTCCGGAAGGATGTTGGACCCTGTTCAGGTGCCGCTCTCGCTCGCCCAGGACCTTCTGTGGTGGGCCGTCGAAGGCAATCTGATGAAGGGGGCTCCGTTTTGGCTTCCCTGGCCGGAGGTGACGATTGTGACGGACGCATCCCTCACGGGATGGGGAGCTCATGCCAACGAGTTGACAGTCAGCGGTCGTTGGTCTCTGTTGGAGTCCAGACTCCATATCAATCTGTTGTAGCTGAGGGCCGGCGGGCTAGCCCTGAAGGCTTTTCTGCCGACTGTACAAGGAAAGAGTGTCCTGATCCTAACGGACAAAACAGTGGCCATGCTCTACCTCAACAAAAAGGGGGGGGCAGGGTCACTTCCTCTGTGCAGGGAGGCGATGCAGCTCGAGTTCTGGGCCATCCAGCAGGAAGTTTTGATCTCGGCTGTTCATCTGGCCGGAGACTACAACGAGACGGCGGATGCTTTGAGCAGGCAGAGCACGATCTCTCACGAGTGGGAGCTGGGTCAGGAGATTCTCCTGGAGATCTTAACCCTTTGGGGGACCCCTCAAGTGGATCTCTTCGCTCCAGTGTCGACCGGAAGTGCGAAAGGTTCTGCTCGTGGGAATTTCCTCCAAAAGGAGCCTTAGGAGACGCGTTTGTGGTGGAGTCGTCATTCCCACTGCTGTACGCATTTCCTCCAGTCCCCATCATCCCGCAAGTACTGCGGAGGTTACGGAGGTTCAGTTCCCGGATGATCCTCATTGCTCCAGCGTGGGCCTGGCGGACGTGGTACCCAGACCTTCTCGACTTGTCCATCTGCCCTCCACGTCGTCTTCCCTACCGAGACTATCTGCTCTCACCGGAGGGGGGTCAGGTTTTCCATCCAGAGGTCAGATCCCTCAACCTTCACGCTTGGCTTCTGAAAGGTTGAGGAAAAAGGTTTGGGATCTCCCTGAAGACGTGTTGGAGGTGTTGCTCTCGGCCAGACGGCCGGCAACAAAGTCTCTGTACCATTGGCGTAAATTCTGCGACTGGTGCAGAGTCAAGAATGTGGATCCTTTTGAATGTGGCATTCCCATGGTTCTGTCTTTTTTGCTTTCTTTGGCCCACAGGGGCTTGCAAGTGGGTACCATTAAAGAATACCTGGCGGCGCTGTCCATATTTAAGCGCTCGTCTGAAGAATGTTCCTATTTTTAGATTCCTTTAATTTCTCAGTTTTTGAAAGGGCTCACTAATGTGTTCCCTCCGTCACCTTTTCTGGTGCCCGGTTGGGATTTGAACCTTGTTCTGTTTCTTATGGGTGATCCGTTTGAGCCTTTGCATTCTTGCCCTTTGAGACTGTTAACTCTTAAAACTGTGTTTTTGGTTGCGGTTACTTCCGCTCGCAGAGTGAGTGAGTTACAGGCACTTTCAGTTAAACCACCATTCACTGTGTTTCATGAGGACAGGGTTGTCCTTCGAGTTCTTCCTTCCTTTCTTCCGAAGGTGTTTTCGGTATTTCATTTGGGTCAGAAGGTTGTTCTTCAGGCATTCTATCCTCCTCCGCATCCTGGTAAGGAAGAGGAGAGGCTCCATAGGCTTGACCCTAGGAGAGCGTTGAGCTTTTATATTTCACGCATGTCCCGGGTCAGAGTGGACGATAAACTCTTTATTGGTTACGCTGGAAAGCGTTTGGGACAAGCTGCGACGAAACAGACTTTGTCTCGTTAGATTATTTTGTGTTACCGCTTGGCGGGTAAGGACCCACCGGCTGGCTTGCGGGCCCATTCTACCAGGAGTATGGCTGCATCTACTGCCCTACAGAGGGGTGTTCCTATTCGTAACATCTGTGATGCAGCCATCTGGGCTTCTGTACATACTTTTGTACGTCACTACTCCCTCGATTCCATCCGAGGACAGGATCTGCCCTTTGGCAAGGCAGTCCTTTATTCCGCAATTTGATTGGGCATGCTAAATTTGTGTTCCAAATTATTTTCCCACCTCCTTGCTTTGGTACTGCTTTGTCTGTCAAAGACATGGAATACGTCAGAGGACCCAATCCCCTCGAAGAACAAGTTACTCTCTTACCTGGTAACGTTCTTTCGATGGGATGGTCCGACGACGTTTTCCATATCACTCCCTCCCTACCTTCCCCGCTGCAGAATTTCTTATGCAATTGCAGCTTACGTTTCCGCAAGGCCTTGTGTGTCTGACTGGGAGAAGACTGGTGGCACACATTCTGGGGGAAAAAACTACTACGGGCGTTCTGCGTCCTACTTATCACATCGGAGGACGTCGGCCGTCGGAGGAGGTCCTCTGGGACGCCGCATCGACGCAGACGCTGAAAATTTTCTGAAGCAGCACAGCTGTGGTGATTACCTGTCACAGATATGGAATACATCATCGGACCATCCCATCGAAAGAACGTTACCAGGTAAGAGTAACTTGTTCTTCTCATTTTGGAAGTTTTTTTAAATTTTTGTAAAGAGGCAGTGAGCTGCAGCCTTTTATCTACTATATGAAGGTTTGCCTTTTTTTCCCTGCAAATACTTTGAATGCAAGAATCCCAAACATCTGTTGAGTAATGGATTTGTGATGATGCAATCAAGTATTGATCTGGGATCTTTCAGGATCTTCATGGGATAGTGTGCTTTAGCTTTAGAAAATGGACTCTGCATTTGATACTTTGTGCCAGGAAAATCAATATCTTAGTTGGCTTGCCATAAAAGACTTCCTCGCTCTTTCTTTAGAATTCAACATAAACCTGTTTCTGCATATGCTTTCTTGGTTAATAGAACTTTCATCTCCACCCTTTTGGAAGGTTGCAGTGGGCATGTAGTATATTTTGGCTTGAACCTCATTTGGAGTTTATGGACCTAGACTATGCACCTCAATAGCATTCGCTGTCCAGGTTTTCTGCTGTTAACATTATTAAACCTATATAAAGGGTAAAATGGAATGTCAAACTAAAAGTGACATGCATCCTTAGCTCACCCTTGATAATCCAGGCCATCCGTGTTCATGGAATATAATTGAAACATAAATGCAGTGTCCATTTAGATATAGGGGTCTGCAACCTGTAGCTCTCCAGATGTTTTGGACTGCAACTTCTATCCCTGATGGGTTGCTAAGGAGGATTTCGTCAAACCATGAATCCTTGTGTATGTGAATGATTACTTGGCAAATAGTATTGTAGTAGCAATGTGAGATTAAGGACGAGCAAAGGTTGAATTCTTTTTGCATCTAAGTTTCACAGCATGTAAGACTTGTTATTGTTTTTATATTGATAATTCTTACTCCTTAATTTGTGAATTGCTCAACGTTTGAGACTTGGTCCATTGTGTGAGCATCACTTCTTCGAAAAACGCCCCCCAGGTGATCCTCCCTCATATAGCCGCTCCCAGTGTTGGGTTCAGGTAGCGGCTGCCGCCCCCTGGCAACATAGAAAGAAGTAGAACTGAGAACATTGCTAGATTCATCACATAGGACTTTGGGGAATCCCAACACCTCACAGAATGAAAAGATGGAACCATTTAAAGAGTTTAAGCAATCCAGGAGGGTTGCAATTGTTTGCATTAAACTGATTTTCTTTATAAAAGGGAAAAACTGAAACGTTTAATTTTGTACCAAAAAGAACAGTCCTCCATTGGGAAAAGGAGAATTTTGTGTGAATTCAAGAACAAACCTAGTATAAACTGGGTTGGACATAAGGCACGCCGCGGCTCGTGTACTAAACTTTTTTAGTTATGTTTTTTCAAGAGCGGTAGGGCCAATTAGTTGAATAGGATTTTCATATGACTTTATTTTGGACTATAACATCAATCCTTCGTTTTTAATTGGCTAGCTAGAGAAATTCCCTCCTAGAAATGGGGCAAGTTAGGAGTTTGAGCCCTTTATTTTTAATGGAATCCAACATGATTCCCACTCACCCGCATCCTTCTGGTTCACCACACCATCCAATAATCTTTTCCCTACTGATGCAGGATTCAACTGCTGACAATATTTAGCTTCCAGGGGCCTATTTTCCTCATTCAAAGCCTATTTCTTTTAGCAAGGGCAAAAATTGCATCCAGCGGTATTGTTGCTCCAAATGCCCAACTATGTACCCGCCCATTGCACCTCGGTCCTCAAGAGTTGACGTTCCCTCTCCTCTGCCCCTGACAATACCAAACTATATATTCCAAACCATGATGGGAAAATGTACTCCGTGTGCATGACGAAAGATCAGAAATTCCAGAGAGGTCTAAATAAATACTCAATTATTATTAAATAAGGTGACTCATTGGTTACGTCATACTAAAGGCTGTTTAGCAGTGATACGCTCAGATGTTATTGATGCTAGACGTTGCCCAGACCCCACACACTCCACCTATGATTATATTCGATTGGTATTTACTTCAGAACAGTGATTGCACAGTCGCCTAGCTATAGGCTACTGCACACTTCCTCCTTTGGATTCCCACATAGAACTGTGATCATACCCTGCCCCCTCCTTACCACTGGAGGCTGTTTCTATGGGCCAATGCACAACTACTGGGTATCTCATTGACCGTAAGGTGGAACCGGAGTTTTGTAAGAAAGAAATCCTGAGGGAAGACTCAATCCACAGGCTAGCTGACCTATCCGAAAGGTTGTCTTTTATATGGGTGCATGTTGGTCTTGGATCTTCATGTAAAATGATTGCATTTAAGTCCCTTGGTCTTGGAAGGGGAGATGAGTGGGGGGGGGAACGTGCAACTGTCCTAACTGGTGAGAATTAATGCTCTTAAACCAGCCGTGGCAACTCCATCTAACCTGTGCTCTGATGACCTTGCTCTCTAATCTGGTTTATCCCAGACCTCCAAGCCTCTTCTTCGCTTCCCCCACACAAATGCCCTTTAACAAACTGTCCTTACTGCAGCCCATTCATACGTACTTAGACCGGGCAATGGATGTTTGTGTGAGGATTTCCTGGCCCACCCAGCGTTCAGAATAATCACCATACAGAGCTTATTTGATTAAATTGTAAACGTAGAACTCTAAGAAGGTGACCATGATCCCATCATTGCCAAATGACCTCTACTCTCAATTGGGCTTGTGATCAACCTCCTTATTGCCTACCCAAGAAGATAGCGCAAACCATTAATTTAAAAGCTGTTGGATGTCAGAAGACACTGACATTTTCTCTCCTTCCAGCAAAATATTTTCATCTTACTTCTCCTGGAAGAAAATGCTACATGTAATGCTGTATTATCCCCGCTTTATTTCTATGATAAATTAGTTAGGCTATTGCATTTGTTTGCTAGAATTGGAAAAGTAAACAAGAAACCAATTAACATTAAAGGCTGGTTTGACAATGACTGTAGGAAAGCTACATTTGGTATTTTACAGGAACTAAAAGCTACTAAAGGAAGAGACCCAGAAATTAATCTGGAAATTAAAGGACTATACAAAATGTATTGAAAGAAAGCTGATTATACTAAATCTCTTTGAGTATCCCTTATTGATGCAGCTGGGCTACACAAGGCTAGAGGCTTTTAGTTTATAGTCCAGACTGGCTCAAATCCTGAAAACTGCCACCTATCAAATAATATCCCAGTCCAGGCTTTGCCAAATTTTCAGTCCCTATATTTTTAAAGAGGATATTATGAATCCGATTGAGTCAATTTGTTGAAAGCTTTAATAATCTGACAAATTACCATGCCTTGCCTGCTTATCCTTATTGTCTTCACCACAATGCAAGTTGAGAGGACTTTCCTTTCTCAACAGAATAACAAACCCCCTGGCCATGATAATCTACCAGCAGATCTCATGGAGTAATGCCAACATCTGGGTCCCTTTTTTTAATATTAAAATGTTTCCAGCAAAATAAATGGAACAGATAATTTTCCCTACACGTTGGTGCAACAATCTATAAGAAGGGCAATGGAGAGAACATCAAACTACAGACCATCAGTAAGTCATTTGGTTAAAAAAAGCTGCACCAAAAGTATTGTTTTCCTACTGGAAGAATTGGTTAATCACCAAATTCCCTCAGTAGCCCAGGCAGGTAGTCCGCAAAGGTGTGTCAACAATAGGCCAGTCCTTTAGGCTGTTTCAGTTTGGCACATTTCAGGAGAATAAGAAAGGCCAAACTATGTACTTTGCTCTTATCGATCTACAGACAGCATTTGACAGTCCTCTCAGTTACTTGATATGCTCCAGCTTCTGCTCAATGTATGCATCTCTATGCAACCTTCATAAACCAATATTATGCAAGAGTAAGATGGGGCCCAAATGGTGAATGCTCTGACCCGTTAAACATCAATGTTGGAGTGAGGCATGGGTGTGTTTGCTGCTTTGCTTTTTCTCCTTTTATATGTTAATGCCATTGCCATTGCCGTTAACAGCTTGACAGCAGATGCCCCTTCTCTAATCAAAAATAAGTGGCGTTTGTTGTTTGCGTGTGACTCTATACTTTCATCTAAACCCCCATCTGCCCTATAACCACAACTCTGCTTTTTCAGCTATATGTAGGCACAAGAGCTTAACCAGAGCTTAACCATTAACATATCCAAAACAAAGGTTATGGTATGCCAACCCACGGGCCCTAGCCTTCATGCCCCACAAAAATTATTCCTAAATAATTTGTATCTAAATTTTGTCCTGGCCTTTGAATACCTGGAAGTCACTATTTCTAATAACCTGAAGTGGACTACCAGGTAGACGAGAGCAATTTAGCAGCGAAGCGGGGTGGCGGTGTTGCAAGCTTCTCCTCCCGTTTTGGGCTGCAAATCCACCTCAAACGCTATGAAAGTCTCTATAAAAGCCAAGCAATCTTAGCGCTCATGTTTGGAGCAAATCTATGGGGCCATGTGCCATGCTCCAAAATACAGGTGACTGAGAATACGTTTTTAAAACGCTAAATGTTCCTACCCTTTAGTGCACCCTCTAATCCTGTTTCCTTAAAACTAGGCATAACCGAGGTTAAAATGAAGTCTTGTTGAAACCCTTGGTCTTTTGGCGCAAGGTATGGGATATCGATTCATTAACTCTCTATATAGAGGGCATCCATGGTGTCCTGCAGTCTAATGGAGGAAAGTAACTGCCTTGGTTCAAATTTATTAAGCACATGCTCTTTGAGATAGGCTTGCAAGTTCTTTGGTATGAACTGTCCAAATTTGGTGCACTGTCTAAAACTATTCTAACAAATTGTTTTAAAGACTGGGTTTTAAAAGAAAAACTAGGTTCATGTTTCTCCCTCCACTTGTCATCAAAATGCATGTCAGTAAAAACTGCATTGCTTATTTACATGTCAGTTTTATATAAAGTTGCTAGATGCACATGGCTTAAACAAATTATGATCTCATTGCAGCCAGAAGAGAAGCCGCCCTCTTATTGAAATCAAAAAATGCTATGTCTGTGTTCTTTGCAGGATCAGCATTTTTAACAAATGCCTTTCTTAGGAGAAAGAAACCTGAGACTAATTGGCCAATGTTCTATTATGGTGATTTTATTCTTGAATCTGAAACTTCAGGCATTAATTGATAATGTACCTTTTTTTATATCCTGCTTTTTGTGAAATCCTTTAAATGCTTTTACGGTAGAAACCAGAATAAAGCTTGATTGAAAAGTATGAAGAAACTAGCAGCCTCTGAAGGATGTTTAACAATCGGACTTTGCAAAGCTGGCTGCATAAGAATTTGCAGAATACTTACTGTAAGGTTGCAGAAGTAAGGCTCAGACACAATGGTGGGATATTTTTTGGGTAGAAAATTCTATTGATCAAGAAATGGTTGGAAAAATGCCTCTATCCCTAAAACCAAGAGGGGTTTCCCTGCCTCAAAGAAAACTAGTGAAATGGTTAATGTCCAAAACTAAAAAGGCTGTCGCTGGTGTCTCAAAAGCCTACCTCTGTCCCCAACAAAAATAACCTAAATCGACTGTGCAAGGATTCACTTCCAAAAAGAGTGTTCATTGTAGTTTCGACAGAAAAGTTTCCAGTCTCTCAGGTAATCAAAACGGATTAAATAAACAATTTTAACAAAACATTCCAAGGCTAGGGTTGTGTTCCTTTGCCATGGACTTCCTGTTCTACTTTCCTTCCTTTTGGGCTCCTGATCCCCATGTCCTCTTGGGTAAATGTCACTGGATAATTTTCAAGACTATGCGTTTCAGATCCACAGTTATTTATCCCACCAACTTGGCACACCTCCCTAAAAAGCATTAGATTCCTTATAATTAGTCCTTTTCAGTTCCAGGGTTCCTGACTCTTATTCTTAAACTCTCATGTGTGTGCGGTTCACAGAGACTCAATGTTCTGAACGGCTTGGTTTACTGTCCTGCCAAGCAACTGCCCTCTCATGGACTTTCTTTCACAGTGCCCCAGGACCCTCTTAGTCTTTGTTACTTTAGGCTTTTGTGTCTCATGTGGGTGCGGGTTCCAGATTCCCGATGTAGTGTTGTATCCGCTTGGTTTACTCCCCTGCCAAGCATACAACTCTTCCTTGTACATTTCTTTATCAATTAGGGTCCCATACCCTGGCTTATACAACTTGCATGTGGGTGTGGGACCCAGGATTGCAATCTCTTCTCAGTGGCCAAGACCCTCTCATTCCAGCTTCTGCTTTCACCACCTTTCTTGCCCGGACCTCTAGCACCTCTCGGTTAACCCACATAACCAGTTTTTCTCTTCCGTGCAGGTACCAACATTTCTTGAGCAGCTACGTCCCTTCTCGAGGCTCTGGCAGCGTTTAGGTAACCAGCGGGGTCTGTGGCAGCTCTGCAGACGTCTGACTCTTTCCAGCTGTAGGTCCTCGCTGTGTCTCTCTCTTCCCCCTCTCAGGCATTTTGCAGAGGTTCGACTCGGCAGCAGCCTGAGTAGTCCTTCCGTCCTGGACCATGTTCGGATTCTCCTTCTCTGTTCACCGCTTTCCTTTTCGGCCCTAATCTGCTCGCCTGGTGCACGACTACCGCAGTTGCACCTTGCACAGGTCACTCTTCGCGTCTGATACCGAGACTGCTCACTCTGTTTCTGTGGAGATCTCCTCGGACTCCCCGGCCATCATCTTCACAGTACTTGTTTTAGTAGGATATGTAATATACTTTTGATTCTCTGGCATTTTAGTCTTGTCAAGTAGATTAGGTTGATTGACTTGACAAAAAAACACACCGGTTCTATCTAGAGAGGGGGTAGGAGGATTTGGCATTGGAGAAGGGGCTGGGTGTGTTGAAGCAGGGGTATGCCGTGTTTTGACACTGGGCTTCCCAAATCCTGAGAGTGGCTTCCTTCCCCATGTGATCCTCCCTCAGTGCACCACCCCCAGGGGGACTATTGTACCCTTGCCCTATTGGAAAGGACTCACCCTAGGGAAGAAGGGACGACATCCATCGATTTGACACACTACCTACCACTTCGCTGTGCAGGCTGCATGATACGATTGCTTCTACAGTATTTTTTGTATACTCTAATTCCTGGTCTGCTGAAGGAAAGGTTTTCACGGTGGCTCCTTACTGCAAGGACCTCTAATTGGTACTCAGAATGGTGGTGTTAAATCAGACTAGAGCTCAGCTCTTCTCTTAATGCCCACCAACAGAACTTATTTTTCTTGTTGCTTTTTCTCTGTTAAATGGTAAAGCAAATGTAGCCAATATTTGAATTTGTGATTGTTTTTTTCAATACAGATCGAACAAAGCCCAGTTCTTAAGTCTGGTGTTGATGGGTTATGTAGTGCTTACGTTTAAACCCTTTCTTTAACTTCATGTGATTGACATTTGGCCAAGTACTTCCGAGTCATGATTTATTTGGTGCAACATTGAAATGGATGAATAAAATTTTGTAGGCGATTGAGTTGACCTGACTATTTTTATAACTGGTAATACTTGGGTTGAACGCCTTGGGATAATCTTTTGAAGCCAGTTAAGTGGTGTAAGGTGGGGCCAGCCCCATTATTGCACTTGTTGCTGCAGTCATCTAATTCGAAGAGCTCATATAGTTAGAGAGCAAGACCCTGCATCATCTACAGTTTGAGATAGCTGGACATTCTTAAACTGGCTGTGCCTTTACCTTCTGTCCATTATTGTAACTGTAAGTATGGAGTGAGCCAAGATTTAGTCTAATAATTATTTCCAGTCTTTCCCAGACTACCCACTTTAGCACCCAATTTTCAAGACCTCTTTCAGTGGTCCCATTAAGGATAAGTTAGATGGTTGTATCGACATGCCAAGAAGCTGATGGTTGTTAGGAAAGATGTTATTTATGTGCAATTTTACCTCCATTTATAGACCCCCCAAAATCTTTTGCTTGTGTGTGGCTATCCTAACCTGACATTTTCCAGTGGAGCCCAGCCTTCAGCTGAACTCCCCTGGCTTTTGCTCACTTGTTATGGGGAAACTGAAACGTCTTTCAGACTCAGTCCTGGGGAACATTGTTTCCATTAGTCTTTGACTATGTTGCCATCTTTTGTGCACAATGTACCTTCCAGTACCGTGTACTACTGGGGTCCCTTCTTTTTTTTTTTTTTTTTTTTTAAATATATTATGGCCCTGGAAACTCTGAAATTATTTTTTGTTGATTGTCCGAGTGTGCCTGGGACGAACTGGTGGCAGCAGTTACTCTTAATGTATTTCTTCTTTTTTTATTTTTTTTGTATTATTTTTAAGATAAACAGTGCAAGAACAATACTTCTTTCAACAAGCGTTACTTCCCTTCTCATGTTTCTGTCATTGTGACTGTTACTGCCATCCCCTTTATGTCCCCTCCCTTACTCTTCCCCCCTGTCCCCAACTTCACTCATCTCTGGGTTGAAGGGCGGGAGGGGGGAGTCTTGGCTAAACCAGAGTGCCACGACTTTCGATTGCTTCCCGTAGTTCCCCTTCATCTTTTCGTTCTTTTGCAAGTTAGGGAACCCCCTTCCCTCTGACCAGGTCCTCCTCCCTCCTTCTCTTATCCCTTCAATCCCTTGTCTGTTCAGGGGGGGGGGGGGGGGGGTTTAGATCCTGAGTGGATGCCAGCTCATTCAGCAACTGCCCCAATCTACCACTAGTGTGTTTCCCCTTCCGGATCTTTGTTTAGATATTCCACTTCGGCTAGGCCCCATCTGCGTATCTCGTGTAACCATTGTTTCACTGATGGACCTGTTTGGCTTCTACCATTCTATTGCGATTCACCGCTTGGCTAAGGTTAGCGGGAATCGTGCCATTTAATTTGTTTTTGTTTCTTTTTGCTCCCAGCAGAAGTCCCCACAGGCACACCTCGTGGGTGCATTCATATCTACTCCCCAGCAGGACATTTACTCTGTCCACGACCTCTTCCCAGTATTTGGATATAATCGGGCACCCCCATACCATATGCCAGAACCCAGTGTGATCCTCGCTGCATCGTGTGCATGTATGTGGTACCGCGTGATTCATTGTGTGAAGCTTCTCTGATGTCTGATATACTCTGTGTAGGTAGTAGAATTGATTGAGCTGGAATCGTGCATTCCTAGATGTCTATTTAACCTGTTCTCACTTCTTTTCTGGGATAGGCGCTCTCGAGTCCCTCTCCCACTTGTTCTTAACTGCTAGTTCTTTGGCCTCCCTCACTCTCTGCAGTGCTCCATACATCTTTGAGATTTTACCCCCACCTTTCCCTAATTCCAATAGCGTCTGTATCAATGGATGCTCCTCTGGCTCCCCTGGGATACAGTCCCAGATTGCTGCCACCCGTCTCACCACCTTGGAATACGTGAGGAAGTGACCACTTGTCACATGATAAGTTTTCCTCCATTCCTCGAACGTCCGCAATTTGCCATCTCTGAAGAGATCCCCTAATGCAGTGCATTCTTTCCCTCAGTGTTTTGAGACCCATGTTTTACAGTGCCATCCTAAATTGTCAAACCCAATTGGCAATCCCCTACTTTATAGTTCTTTAGCCCGCGCTTTCTTTAGTAGTCCCCCCTCCCCCATACTGCTTGTACCACTTTAGACCACTGTGTCCTCTTTACCCCCATGTATCCCCAGTCCCTGTCTCTCTGGAGTTATTTCCCCCCCAGCAATCCTGTCAGCTCCTCGCCCAGCCCAGTTTGCCCTCGTGCCACAGCCTGTAATTGTGCTGCCATAAAATATAGTTTTTTTTGTTAAACTTTGGTTTTATTGGCAATTTTTCAGAAAAAGAAACAATGACAACACCGGGAGCAATATGAATATCACATTTAACATCATCAAACCCCTGGGGTCTCCCTCCCCTCCCGCCCCCTCTCCCCCACCTCCCCAAACCCGCCCCTCCCCCCAGATCAGTGTCCCATCGAAAAACCAACCGCAGGAGTTGTCATCAATACTCGTAGTTCGGTGCCTTGGAGCTGTGCTATGCATTCACGTAGATGCTGGCTTAGATGGATCCGCTGTCTCCCGGGCCGTGCATTACACCATTGTCCATGAGTGGTACTCTCTGGGCTCCATCGCCCTCACGCCCCATGTTGTCTTCATAATGTCAGTGAGCGTCCCACCCCCATGCCTGGTAAACTCCATACCAATTTGCCTGGAAGACGCTCGATTCGTTGTTTACCATGGCTTTCAGTTTGTCCATAAGGAACATGTTAAGTTTGTTTTAGCCAGTCTTCCTTAGATGGGGTCTCCGGGCTCTTCCACCTTTGCGCTAGGGCCACTCTTCCTGCTCGCAACATAGTCTTCCAGATTCTTGGGTACCTATATATTTCCGCCTCCTCCGGTGGGAGGCCCAACAACATCGTCAACGGATTGTGTGGGAGTAGTTCCTCAGTGACCTCTGCCATCCACCCCCGTACCTTCTCCCAGAACCACCACATGTGAGCCCCCGTCCCCACTTAGCCACATCCTCTTGGGCATCTGCGGGAGACCCCCCGAGAACATCTTGGATAATTTCAATGGGTCTCTATGCCATCCCTGTAAGATCTTAAAGTTGTGCTCCATGTCCGACGTGAATAGGTTCCCATGGAATGCTATTTTAAATACACTGGACCATGCGTCCTCCGAGAGAGCCTCTCCCGCCAAGTTATTCCAGAACCCACGAAACCCTCTCCTCCCTTCCAAGTTAAGTGTTCAATATCTGGTACATTTTGGATACTACACCCTTCCTTGTTGTGGCTGTGTCCAGTAACTTTTCGAAGGGGGTCAACTGTCTCCGCAGGTTCAGGCCCCAAGTCTGGTCACAGAGGATGCCCTTCAGGCACAAATACTCAAAGACTGAAAGAGACCCCCACCCAAACGCGTCTCGCACCTCCTTGAACAGTTGCCCCGCCCATTCCAACCCCCATCCGACCAGGACTGGACATTCCTGAATCCCCTGCTACCTAGTTTGAGCGGGTGGCCCCAGAGCGAGGACATCGGGGAGGGCCATGAGGTAAGGTGTGCTGTTGTGGGTCCTTCCTTCCAGATCGACCAAAGTACTCCCACGGTTGGGTGGGTCCGCAGTCTATTTGGAATGTGTTTATGCGGCAACCACAGAAAGTCGCATACTTTCAGAGAGTGGGCATCCATGTCCTCCAGATAAGAACAATAGGTGCCCATCCCCTCCTTCATATGCTCCAACAGGACCCTTAGCTGGGCGGCCCGGTGGTAGAGCAGGAAGTCCGGCAGCCCGAAACCACCCTCCTCCCTAGGTAACGTTCGAATGGCCTTCCCTATCCTCGGGTTCCGCCCTTGCCATACAAACTCTCGGACTGCCCTCTGTAGGCCTGCGAGAAGGGATCGGTACGAGAAGAAGTACCGGGTCCCGGACGCGGCCCCCTTGTGCCTTCGGGCACAGCCGACCCCGGACTCGGTCGTCTCCGCGGCGGCCATGAAGAAAGCGGGGGAGGCTTTGGCCTCTACGTCAACCTCTTCCCCCCGGGACGGCAAGGGAAAGAAATTGGACATGATGGGACGCAGTCATCTCATCTCATCGGCAGCGACGACGATTAAGGCTGCCAACGCCTTGGCTATCGTAGCCCGCTGCAACAGGGAGTTGTGATACAAGATCGCCCCCCTGCTGGACTTCCTACCGGACGACAAGAGGGGGGGGAGGCCCTAGAGATCTTGCAGGAAGGAGAAGTGGCATCGGACCATGGCATACGGACATCGCTGACACTGGATTTCGCCAGTTGGGCAACGGCGTGTGCCTTAGACGGTGTGGATGGCTCAAGGCAACGGACTTCCGACAGGACGTGCAGACCAGAGTTTTGGACATGCTGTTCGACGGGAGAAACCTGTTTGGGAAAACAGTGGACGATTCCCTACAAGCCATCAAGACGGACACGGAGACGGGCCGGGCTCTTGGTGTTCTCCAGCAACGACGGCCGCCCTTTTGGAGCACCGGAGGCAAGCAGGGTGCCTCTAAAGGTTCCGGCGGCGGATATTCCACCTACCGTCAAGTGGCCCGTTCGTCGTCACAGGAAGCCTACAGGGGACGAGGCAAGTCGGGCGGACCCCGCCGTCGTCGCCAGGTAGGACAAGGCGGCAAAGCCTTGTCGAAGCAGGACTGAACCGGCCGTGGGGTCGGGCCCCCACCGAAGCATCCCGGTGGGAGGCCGGCTGGTGAACTTCGTCAGCGTGTGGGAGTCCATCTCCACCGACCATTGGGTGCTGGACGCCCTGGCCCAGGGTCACGCGCTCGAGTTTCTAAAGTGCCCACGCGTCCCCCGTGGCCAGGAAGGAACATCACGTCCCTCAACTTCTCTTGGACGTAAAGGCGATGCTCGAGAAAGGCGCCATCGAGCTCGTCCCAAAGGGGCTTCGGGGCTCCGGAGTTTACTCAAGATACTTCCTTGTGAAGAAGAAAGGAGGATGGTGTCCCATCCTGGACCTACGACGACTTAACAAATTCATCAAGGCGCACAGAAGTTCTGGATGGTCACCCTCCAGCACGTCCTGGGTCAGCTGGAGGAGGGCGATTTCCTGTCGTCGTTGGATTTGGAGGATGCTTACTTCCATATCCCCATCCTAAAGGGACACTGAAAGTTTCTCAGATTCGTGGTCCAAGGGCGTCACTACCAGTTCAGAGCCCTTCCCTTCGGATTGAGGTCGGCACCCAGGGTGTTCACCAAGTGCCTCGTGGCTGCGCCTGGAGGGGATCCACGTCTACCCCTACCTGGACGACTGGCTCATCCGAGCAAAGACAAGGGAGCTCGCCGCGGAGCACACGGCGAGGACGTTCCAACTAGTCACAGACCTGGGATTCTCCATAAACTACGCTAAGTCCCACCTGGTGCCTGCGCAAGACGCACTGTTTCTGGGAGCGAAACTCGACACAGTGGCGCTTCTGGCCTCTCCGTCGGAGGAAAGGACGAGGGCCATCTTGGGCAAGGTGCAGCGGATGCTGGTTGCGGACGCGGCCAGGCTGAGGTCCAACAAATCCCTCCTCGGAATGATGTCTTCTTGCATTTATCTCATCCGCCTGTGCAGGCTTCGGATGCGCCCGTTACAGGAGTTCCTGGACGCTCGCTGGATCCAGACGACGGGCAGCTTCGAGGACAGGATCACACTCGACGAGAGCTTCTGACGAGCGATCCGGTGGTGGGGCACCCGCGCGCATCTGACGGCGGGCATGGACTTCCAGACCCCGGGCCACCAGAAGACAGTGACCACGGATGCCTCCCTGGAAGGGTGGGGAGCGCACACTGAAAATCTGCACGCGAGAGGCCTTTGGCTTCCGACGGAGAAGTCCCTCCATATCAACATCCTGGAGCTCCGTGCAGTGTTTTGGGCCTTCAGGTCCTTTCTTCTGTCCCTCAAGGGCAAGGTGGTGAGGATCTTCACCGACAACACCACCACCATGTTCTACATCAGGAAGCAGGGCGGTACCAGATCCCCAGCCATGTCCAAGGAGGCGCAGGATCTGTGGCATTGGGCCGTCGCCCAAGGGATGTTTCTGGTGCCGTTTCATCTGGCAGGAATAAAAAACACCATCGCCGACTCGCTCAGCAGAGAGCTGCGCTCGTGCCACGAGTGGGAACTACGACAGGATCTAGTGGACCGCCTCTTCCGACGTTTGGGCACACCCCAGATCGATCTGTTCACGACGGCGACGAACTCCAAGTGCCGGAGGTTCGCCAGCAGGTTTCCCCAGCCGAGGAGCATGGGCGAAGCTTTCTCGTTCCCCTGGGAGGGCCTGTTTCTATACGCGTTCCCTCCATTGCCGTTGCTGATCCGGCTCATCAACCAGCTCAAGAGGTCACGGTGCAGGATGATCCTCGTCGCACCTGCGTGGCCGAGGCAGATATGGTTCCCGGACCTTCTGGACTTGTCAGCGTCCCCGTCAATCAAGCTGCCAGTGGACGCGGATCTTCTCTCCAGGGAAAGGAGGCGCCATCCTCCATCACGACCCGAAGTCGCTGAACTTGCAGGCCTGGCTCCTTCAGCGTTAGAGTTTGGAGGATACGACATACCGGCCGACTGCAGAGAGGTTCTTGCAAAGGCCAGGGCGTCCTCAACTCTTAAATGCTACGGACACAAATGGAAGAGGTTCTCTGTCTGGTGCCACGCACAGAAGATCAACCCTCTACGGATTGCGGCTCCTCAAGTACTGCCGTACCTACTGTCGCTGGCCAAGCCTGGACTGGCGCACGCTTCCATCAAGATTCATCTTGCTGCGATCTCCCGATACACCAGAACCACGGGACGGATGTCTTTGTGGTCTCATCGTCTGGTGAAAGAATTCATGAAGGGACTGTTCAGGTTGTTCCCGCCGGTGAAGGCCCCGGCGTGGGAGCTCAACGTGGTGCTGACCAAGCTTAGGGGGCCTCCATTCGAGCCTCTGCACTCGGCTCTGTTGAAGTTCTTGTCGTGGAAAACAGCGTTTCTTGTGGCCATCACAACGGCGGGTGGGAGAGATCCAGGCCCTTCCCTGCAAGCCCCCATACTTGACTTTTCACGACACGAGGGTAGCGCTCAGGACGCACCCCTCCTTCATGCCCAAGGTGCCGTCGGACTTCCACCTCAACGAACCCTTGGTGTTGCCTGTTTTCTTCCCGTTGCCTTCGTCGCCGGCTGAAAGGACTTTGCACTCGCTGGATGTGGCTAGAGCGCTGAAGTTCTACGTGGACCGCACGAAGGGTTTTCGGAAGACGTCACAACTTTTTGTGAACTTTGGACTTGTCAATCAGGGGAAGGCTCTCTCAAAGGCTTCCATTTCCAGATGGCTTCCGGCTGTATCATGTACTGTCATCGGTTGGCAAACCGACCTCTGCCCGGCCGTCCGAGAGCCCATTCCACCAGAGCGATCGCAGCTACCACGGCGTTCCTATCTGGTGTGCCCCTGCTGGACATCTGCAGGGCTGCTACGTGGAGGTGGACGCACACCTTCATGAAATTCTACTGCGTCGACCGGGATTCCAGGGAGGAGTCCAGGGTCGGCCAAGCAGTGCTGCGCAACCTGTTCGCCTAAGGTGAGCCTGGTGAGAAGGTAAGAGATGCTTAATGTTGAGTTGTTGTATTGCTTAATGTTGAGCCTGTTGCCACCTCCCGTGGTTGTGCATGTGTGTACTGTTATGTATTCTTTTGTTCATGAGCATGTGAATCTATACCAGACCCCATGCTGGAGAAGGAACAAGTTACTTACCTGTAACTGTTGTTCTCCAGCATGGCTCTGGCATGGATTCACATGCGAACCCTCCCGCCTACCCCTCTGCGGCTCTTCACTTGGTCATACTGCCACTTCACGTGCTACCAAATCTGAAGATGGCTGCCAGAGGCGGGGCTTAGGGAGATGGCAGTCATTGGCTGTGGTCAGTATGACGCAGAGATCAGTGATTGGTTACTACTACGAAAGACCGATCAGAAACGAAACTGATACTGATTTTTCTTTACCGAGGATTCCCAGCCTGACGACTGGGAATATTCATGAGCATGTGAATCCATGCCAGACCCATGCTGGAGAACAACAGTTACAGGTAAGTAACTTGTTCCTTGCTCAATCAAGTGTTCGATCCATCATAAAACGGCGGATGAGAAAAACAATAAGGTATGAAGGAGAATTCCATTGGTCAATTGACCCGGTTCGCACACGAGTATAGAATCCAAACCCTTATTGATTCATTGTCAAGGAATTTCAGGACCGCTTAAGAGAAGTATAGTTTGAAGATGAGGCACAGCCCATTAAGGAAGCCAAATGGTCATGGCTTCAAAAGGCCATCCAAGACACCAATCATGGATTTATGAATAATGCCCAGTCACTCTGCAACCATACACGCTGAGAATCGCATGCCTGGAACAGTCAATGGTTTTTGCATCTTATGAACAAAGAGAAGGCCCATAATTTGGAGATATACAAGCATACAATCTAATATTCGTGCAAGAAACCTGGATAACCTCCCAACCAGTATGGCCAAACTATCAAATATGTTCGGTACCTGCCATAAAACAACCTAAAGGGAGACCCATGGCAGGCCTCTTGCCAGCTCTAAGAATGGACTTGCCTGAAAAGCTTTCCTCATGGTCTACTACCCACCCATGTTTGCAACTCCTAAAATTTGAAGTTGATGATCTTCAACACCCTATGGCTCAGATGGCAGCGATTCTTAACGTGTATGTGAATCCTGTCATAACTGAGGAGGCTTTTCTAAATCATGTTGGAACTTTTTGACAGCGAACCTACCATTCGAATGATGAGCATTGTAGGGGGCCTAAACACGCAATGTCTTACACTTAATGATGCTTCTATAGCACCAAAGGTGATCAAAAGTCTGAGAATTGTGCTTGACAGAAATATGACACTTCTGAATGGTGGCAGTGAGGGGGCTATTCCCCCTCGCCCCACCTGGAAAAGAAACCAATCGCAGGATTTTATTGATTACACCTTTTGTCTCCCATTTCTTTTAAATTTAGTTTCTTGATTCACTATCACTATCGTCCTGACCAAAGTAAATGACCATAACATATTAGATAAAACATGTGCTTCTTTTCCTGGGCCTCTGAGATGCTACTACAATTTCCTGTGCAATTAGAAATCGCCTCAAATGGACAGTAGCTACATTAGACTACTAAATAAATTGTGTTAAAATGAAAAATTTGCAACAGTTGCACACAATCAAGTAGATGACTGTTAACACTGTCTTTCTTCACTCAGGCTATAGATTAAAAGAATTATCCTATCGACCTGTATGTGTATGATCTCATCATTAAAAAAAGAAAATTACAAAAGAGAAGCGATGTAAGCAACATCCAAGCCAAAAATTGGGAACAACACGAGAAAATAGTTGCGAACATCAACACCAAATATAAACATTTTGTAACTCAACAGAAGTTTCTCAAAGTGAAAATGAGAAGATGCTACAAGTGATAGCGACCTAATCAGGTGCCCACACCTGGAGTCTCCTAAAAGGAGCAATAACTAGCTCTCCATCATACATGTTGAATGCTATAGAAGAGTAAGTGTGGGTTGAACATTTCACTGCACTGTTCACTGACACAGATCCCCGAACTTGGAACCTCCACAGTATAATAATCTTGGTGCTAATTGTGTGATAGGTATCTGATATACGCGAACAAATTAAAAAAACTAAGCTCTTCCAGAGCACCTGGCCCGGATGGCATCAAATGCAGTCATAAAAGCGCATCTAGAACAATGGTCACTGATACTTCATGAAATATTCCTAAAAATAGCACGGACGGGACTCATTCAATCATCCTGGAAACAGTCAATCTTAATACCTGTGTTTAAAAAAAAAAAAAAAAAAAAAGTAGCTCGAACTCAGCCAGCCAATTATAGACCTCTGGCACTCGTAGATACTCCTCGGGAAAATGTACGTGAGGATGCTTCTTGGAGACCTGAGCCAATGGCTCAAGACAAATAACATGGTTGACCCTAATCAATCTGGCTTTGTCTCTGGAATAGGCACAGCACCAAACTTGCTAATGAAATCAGCTTTGAAGCAACACGCGATAATGAACAAGAAATTGCTATGCATTGCGTTCATGGTTTACACCCTAGCTGGATGATATATATATATTGCTCACACAATCTATCCCCACATATTCTGTGCTCAAGCAAGGCTGCATATTCGCATCCACGCTGTTCAACTTTTATATCAGATAGTGTCAAACATCTAGACTCTACAAGACCCCCATCCCCTAATCAATAAAAATAGATTGGCGCAGCTTCTTTATACAGATGATCTCATAGTGATGGATCAAACTCCCATTGGCCTTCAAAGGGCGCTCACCGCCCTGGAAACGTATGCAAGAAATTAGAAAACAATACATCCAAATCTAACATCCTTTATAATTCAAGGTGGCAAAACTAGGACATTATTGGTCCATTGGCAAAAACTAGCTCGAACTTGTCAGAGTGCAAGTATCTAGGAATAAATATAAATGATTGCAAAGCGCAGTGCTTTAAGTGGTGTACGAAAGTGAGGGGGTGCCCTTATTTGGGGGTGTGGCTTGCCTGATGGGCGTGGTCTAAAATCTGAAGGCGTGGCCTAAAGAAGAGCATGTCAAAATGAACAGGGGTGGAGGGGCGCTGTTGAGCGCCGAACAAGATGGCCGCCTGAACGTGACTCTCCGCGGCAGGCAGTCACAGTATCCTCTTTTGCGGCTCCTTCGATCCGCACTGGACCCCGAAGGGCACGGCACGATCGAGGACGATCCGTGCTCCATCTGGATCGAACCCCGGCGGTAAAACGGGGCCGAGGACCCCGAGATCCAGTCATCTCTCAGCCCCTCCCCCACCTGCGAGGTGGCTTCGCGCCGACGTCCTTCCTTGGCTGCGGGACATACCGGGCCTCTCAGATTGCTGGAGCCACCACAAGCTCCAGCGAGGATCCTCGCCCACCCCCACCAGGGGTCACTGACTGTGGGGCCTCCCCCGGAGCCCGGACCCTGCGCTTCCTGCCATCGCGGAGGGGCGGCACAAATACTGCTGCGGCCGCGGCGCAACCCGGCACCGCCTCGTGGTGTGTCCTCGCCGCCGCTGTGGCCTGGCCCTTCCCGGACTGTGGTCCTGCTCGCCGTGGGGGCCGACGGCTGGAGGCACCCCCGGGGACACTTCTACGGAGGGGTCGAGCTGCGGTGCCCCCCTGGACGCCTAGCACCGCGCTCCCCCTGCTGACACACACTGTAGGGCCCCGGGCTTAATAAGGTACGTGGAGCGTGGGGGTAGGGCCGACCTCAGTGACTTGTGGCCCACCTTGCTGTGTGCTGGCGCTCTCGCCCAGCGCAGTTGGCCTCGCCCTGGAGTTGCATCGCCTGGGGGCACCTCTCTCCTGCGGATCTGGCAATTGACCCAATTGACCCAGTCACCCACAACATTATTATTATCTACATTGAGGGACCTCATGGCCTGAAAATCCCCGGGATTTGGTTAATTCTACATCGCTGTCCTGGAGTCTCAACCTGTCCATTTCATTGGGGGGCCGGTCGGGGCTCTTCCCTACCCCCTCCTATAGGCTCGCTTGAACTACCACCCGGCTCCCGCGGTGGCCACTACACACCACTGCTCTCGGCCCCTGGGTCGCTCTCACCTAATCTCTCCGGGCTTTTTCTTCACAGGCCCACCGACCGCCACGGTCCCAACATAACGGGCCTACAGTCGCTGACCTTCTCTCTGAAAATCACGTCCCGTGAGGTTCCCATACCTCCCTCTCTTGAGCTGCTGGGACCCCCCACTTACTCTATTGGAACTCCAACCTTGCCAGGATGACCAAGGGGGCCTCAAAGAGACAGAGCTCCATCAATATGTTCGTGAAGTCATCGGTAGGCCGCCAGAGGAAACCACCGAGCAGGCTCCAACGGCGTCATCATCTTCCACAGCTCCGGAGCCCCAAGACATGATGGATTTTATCCGGGAGGGCTTCACCGCACTCCACTCAAAACTAGATGACATGAACGGCACTATATCCTCTATCAAGGCCCATATTGAGAGGTCGGATAGCCGGGTGGCGGAGGTCGAGACAAGGGTGGGCTCCGCTGAAGATGCATTGGGTGCTCTGCGCTCCGAGGTCATCGCCCTTTCCAATCGGGTCCTCGATGTGGAAAAGAAGAATGAGGACTTGGAATCCCGATCAAGGCGCAATAACCTTTGTATCATCGGCGTTCCTGAGAATGAAGTTCATGAATCAATGGAAGACTTTGTTGAACATACATTGCTGACACTCCTCGATTCACCCAAACTTTCCCCGCAATTTTCCATAGAGCGTGCGCGCCGAGCCCTAATGGCTAAACCCAAGCCCGGCGCTCCTCCTCGGCCCATCATAGCCCGTGTGCTGAATTTTCGTGACCGCAATGCCCTCCTCAGGGCCGCGAGGCTCAAGGGTGAGCTCTCACTGGGCGGTGCGAGGATTCACCTCTATCCGGACTTCTCGGTGGCCGTTCAACGTGAGCGTAAGACTTTCCTGGCGGTAAAACGCAGGCTGCGTGATCTCTGTTAAATACGCCATGCTCTACCCCGCCAAACTCCGTGTAGAACACGCCAACCGGGTGTTGTTCTTCACTCTTCCAGAAGAGGCCTCCAAGTTCCTGGACGAGCATTTCCCAGGCTAATACCCCCTCTCTGTCCAAGGTCCTACTGCTACCCTCCAGCCCGGTCAAGGAGGGCCCGCACCCTGCCACCTTCCTATACCGGAGTCACACTGGTTTTCTATTCTGTAACCTGTTTAGAATGTTCATTGTCATTAATATGTGCCGCATTAACATGTGCAATATCTCCGCCCAAGCTACGTACAAGTTCTCACTGTTGGCACTTTTCATCTCACTTGACCTGCCGTGCCTGGAGAGACACGGCCAATTCGGCCTACAGGCCCCCAGGCGCTGATGACTTTGGTTTGGTTTTTGTTGGGGGTTTTGGGATTGCCATCCCTCTGTTTGGGGGGGGATGTGGGTGGGGGTGGAACATGTTGGGGGTTATCTTACAAAAAGCTTGGCGTTGGCAGCAATTACGGACCGCAATGTGGTACTCAACGACTGTTATTGCAGGGTGGCTAAACTGGCCCATTGGCTATTGGTACTTTCTCTGATATATTTTCTCTCGCATCAATGTCTGGGAGCGACTTGACTTTTATGAACTGGAATGTTCGGGGGTTGGGAAACTACAAAAAGATGAGGCAGCTACTGTTACTGGCCGAGCGTCATGGATCCAAGGTTCTCTTCTTACAGGAGACGCATGGCCGCACGGAACAGTGCATAAGATTTGCCAAATCATGGGGCCCCCACAGATTCTCCACCGATTTTTCTTCCCAAAGCCGCGGGGTCATGACCCTCATCCATAAGAGTCTCAAGTTCACTGTCATCTCCTCACACATAGATCCCTCAGGGCAGATATGTACTGCTTCATGCTATGCTTCAAAATAAGGAGATAGTCCTGCTGAACATATATGGTCCCAATATAGATGATCCAGAATTCTATGTACAGGTCACATCCCTTCTCGATAGCTTCCCCCTTGTCCCCATCCTCTGGGGGGGGGATTTCAACACAATTTTCGATGTAACCCTCGATAGGTCTGGGTCCAAGCCTCGTCAGCTCTCTAGAGCAGCCTACGCTGCATTATCGTCCCTTCCCCGTCTCGCCATGGTCGATGCATGGAGGTTCTTTTACACGGATTCCCACGTTTATTTTTTCTACTCTTCGGTCCATGACTCTTACTCCCGTATTGACAGGTGGGTGATCTCCAATGTTCTGGTTAAGAATGTCATACAGCTACAGATTCTCCCCAGGACCCTGTCTGACCACTCTCCTGTGACCATTACCATGAATTGGGGACCGGATCCGGGCTGTACCCGACGTTGGAGGCTGAAGCCTCTTTCCCTGCTAGACCCGGAATTTTGTTCTGAGCTCGAGCTATCTATCGAGGAGTTCTTTGAGATAAACACAGGTTCGGTAACATCACAGGCCATTCTATGCGAGTCCTTCAAGGTTTACATTAGAGGGATGGCACTGTCGAAGGAGAACGGTGTTCTCAAATCGATCCGTAGAAACCTCGCAGAGAGCGAATCCAAATTATCGACCCTTGAGGCTCAATGTTCACTCCACTCCACTCCGGGAACCTTGGCTGACATCGGGTGGAGCTGGATACGTTCCGATCCCTGGCGGAGCGCGAACAGAAATTCTTGGATAGCCCTGGCATGGCGAGGAGATACGGGGAGGGTGAGCGCCCTGGCCGATTTCTGGCGAGACTGATCCGTCACGAGATGGGGTCCCCGCATATACTTGGGATTGAGAGACCGGACGGCTCTATGGCTGTCGCCTCACAAGACATCAATAATGAATTTTTCAAGTTCTATTAAACCCTATATTCCAACTCTGATGAGGTGCCGGCGGTGGAGATCGACTCCTACCTCGATACCCTTCCTTTGACGACTCTCTCCGGAGTCCGCGGGTTCTCTTGATTCCCCACTTACGCTTGAGGAACTCTCTGATGCGATGGACTCCTTATCCTCGAGGAAGGCCCCCGGCTCGGATGGTATCCCAGTTGAATTTTATAAGCGCTACAAACGACTTTTGCTTCCTCACCTGTTAGCTCTCTGGGAGGAGTCGGTTGAAGCCGGGTTATTTCCCCCCTCACTCCGTGAAGCTACAATTACGGTACTCCTTAAACCTGGCAAATCCCCCTCACAATGCGGTTCATACCGCCCGCTCTCACTTATAAACTGCGATGTAAAAATATTTGCTAAGGCACTGGCACTCCGGTTAGCTCCCCTCTTGCCATCTGTCATCCATCCGGATCAGGGGGGCTTCATCCCCGGTCGCTCTACCTCCCTGAACCTCAGACGTCTCTTTAATATAATTAACAGAATAAACCCCGAGACACACGCGGTAGCGGCCACCCTCGACATGCAAAAGGCGTTTCATTCGGTTTCATGGAGGGACTTGTGGCGGGTCCTGGAGAGCTGTAGGTTTGGTCCCTCTTTTCTCTACTGGGTCAGATTGCTCTACTCCGACCCCGTGGCTAGGGTCCGTACAGGTGACCACTGTTCCCCCCTCTTCGGGATCGCTAGGGGGGACGAGACAGGGATGCCCCTTCTCTCCTCTGATCTTCGCTATAGCAATAGAGCCCTTCGCTGACATGCTCTGTCAATTCCACGCACATAGAGGACTCCGTACTGCAGGTCAGGCGGACATAGTGTCTCTATATGCCGATGACGCTTTGTTGCTTATACGCTCTCCCTCCGTCAACTTGCTCGAAATCTACACTTTTCCGTCTTACAGAATGCACTCTTTTCCCCCCCACCCCCCGGACACCCAGGGGTTCACATGGGCTCAGTCTACTTTCACTTATTTGGGGATCGAGATAACGCACCATCGAGCGCTGACATTCAACGAGAACTATCAAAAGTATCTCACACATTTGTCATCTAAGGTTCTAGCCTGGGACAAACTCCCAATATCCCACGCAGGCAGGATAGGCCTACTGAAAATGGTGGTGTTGCCCCAGTTACTCTACAAGTTCGCTAACATCCCCCTGTGGCTGGGGGGTGGTTTCTTCCGGGAGCTGACTCGCACGGTCAATTCCTTTCTCTGGCTTTCGGGCACGGTCCGCCTTAAACTGGACACCTTATCTACCCCTATGGCTTATGGGGGCTTTGGTGCCCCTGACTTGTTTAAATACTGGCTGGTATCCCAAATTCAATATACATCCTACTGGTTTGACGTAACGGTCCCCCCCCCCCCCCACATGTCAGACTCGAGAAACTTGCGGTCTGTGACCGTAACATTCGCTCCCTGTTGATACAGCCCACCCCTCTGGAGCTGGACTCCCAGAGCCCGGTTGCCTGCACGTCCCTGGCACTGGCCAAAACATGGAAATTATCTGGTACTGCTCACACCTTCCATGGTAACCTCCCTCCTTTGGAACTTCCTACCTGGGGTCCCACGGGTGCCATCGGCCATGGTCCAACGCTGGGCTGAGGCGGGATATGAGCTGCTGCGTGATGTGTTCGATCAGGGAATATTTGTCGAGTGGCCCGACCTCCCATTGCCCTGGAGAAGAGGCCGGAGTGTGTGGCTCCAATATTCATCTCTTCGCAGGACCCTTAAGCGTAATTATCCGATGTTTCCGGCTTTACCACCGGATGACCCTATCATTGAGGAGCTCACCTCCCCCTCGCCCACTAGAGGTAAAATATCTAGACTATACACCATGCTGCAATCCAGATCTATTCCAGAATTCACTAAGCTGAGGCGGGCGTGGGAGGTGGACCTGGGTGTTGAAATGTCTGATGAGCGCTGGGCGCACTTGTGTGATCGCATACACCAGGTGTCCTTCAACTCCCGCTTTAAATTGATAGTTTAAAATCCTACATAGGTTCCACTACACCCCGATCAGATTGCACCACATGTCTAGTGATCACCCCGCTAGCTGCCCTAGGTGCGGCCATGATGCGGCTGATTACATTCATATGATTTGGTCCTGACCCCACCTTTCACAGTTTTGGGAGGCGGTCTGCTCGACGGTGTCGGCCATACTCAACTACTCCATCAATCCCTCCCCGGTGGTATGTCTCTTTCACAACCTCCCAGGCCTCCCCTGGAACTCCAGAAAACTAGCGGGCCTCTGCCTGCTTCTCGCTGTTCGTTCCATCCTACTGTGCTGGCTTCGCCCCTGGCCTCCCACACACGCCCAATGGCTAAGAGCAGTCACGTGGGCTTCGGCCTCGGAGGAAACTTGGTCTCACCTACAACCCACTGACTCTAGGCCCAGGAATATCTGGCTCAGATTCCGATCTTATATGTCAGATCTGAATGTGACACCAGCCACATCTCCCCTAGCCACCTCTCCCCACCGACCAGGGCTCTCGCCTCCATCATAGCTCCCGGACTTTTTGTTGTTTGTTATAAAAGTGCCCAATAGCTGTGTTCATCTGTGATGTAACTCCTGTTTACCTGCACTGTATATTTATTGTACTTGTATTGTACCTGTCTGGCGCTGTTCGCCTGTCTTTTTTGCTGCCACGCTAAATGAATAAAAAGTTAAAAAAAAAAAAATGAACAGGGGTGTTCTCGTCTACATCCTGCAACACTGCTGGTACAACCAAAACGTGTGTTCCTGGGCAAATCATTTAATTGCACTGTTGAGGGTGAGGCTTTTTAAAAAGAGAAAGTTGACTGCTTTTAATATAAAATACAAGCAGTCCCTACATTCGGGGAGGGGGGCCTACCAACAACTTTTTTTCTCGGGGGATTCGACATAAAAAAAATGTGTATACCACTGCCATTGCCCAATGCGGCCAGGGCATGGTTGCAGAGCCCAGCGCCTGAACGTGGGTCTGCTGCTGACACAGTAAGGTGACAGGTGGAAGATGTTGGCTACGAAAGCGCACTACCGGGGGCTCTCATATCCCCCCACCCCAACAAGGAAACAGAAAAGTTTAAAATATGGTTCTGTCTTTAAATGCACTGGGGTGTCCTCTGGAGTGAAGGCCGTGATGCCTGCTCGCAGGGGGTGTTGTGTTAGAAATAAGAGACGGTTATGACTGTGTGAGGAAGAGAGCGTGGGAGCAGGGGAGGAGCGGTGTGTGTGTCTGGGTTCTGCTATAATGGCCCCTAAAATAACTTCCTAGGCTCCCTCCTTCCTTCCCCCCCCCCAACGTACTTATTCTGACATCTGTCTCTGCCCCCGCGTTGTCCCTCTCCTGTTGAGCGCTGCCGCCCCCCAGTGGTCCTGCTTCCCCTGTAGTCTCATCATGGGGTTAATGGGTCAAACATTAACATCCTTTTGTCTCCACTCCTGTTGTGCCTGTTAGACTCAGCCCTATACTGTAAATTTCACAACAGGGAGTGGAGACAAAGGGGTGTTAATGGTGGGTGGGGACGCTGAGCTGTGACTAACAAAAGTGCCAGCCAGCCCAGCTTCCCGCAAACTCGTTTGGGCAAAGCTGTGACTGCCCTGCACTTCTGTCAGCCACAGCTGACTGCCTTGATGACGGCGGGCTCATCTCACGTCGTGGCTGCGGCCGTGGCGGGACAATGATCTGCTGTCAAGGGGTGGGACCAGAGGGCCCCGGTAGGGGCCCGGCTCATCCTGACTTTTTGGAGACTGCCGGGGCCCAGCCCCAGCTGTCCCCGGCCCACTTAAAGCACTGGCAAAGCGGATACCCCTTATAAAGATGAAATGAAACACAAAACACTCATGTTATGCTCTCAAGCAAGAATGATCTATCGTAAATATGGCATATTCACCTTCCTACCAGTACTCCTGTTTTATGAACAAAAAGCAATCCCTGCATTAACATATGGTGCCCTATGTAAACCAGTCGATACTCCTCCATACTGGGACTACCTTGAGGGTCTTTTTTGGAAGACGATATTAATGTTACCCAAGAGCTTTCCTGTTTCCATAATCCGCTATGAATTCGGCATCACATCGCTAATAGCGGTAGTGGATTGGAACTCCCTTTTACTCTATGGGAAGTGCTTAATGAAGGACTCCTTTGATTCCACTAGTGTCTCCCTTATATCGCAGACGTTTGGGAATAATGGAAAAGATATGATAAATGTGTGGAAAGACAGCTGTATGGAAAATATGGCTGAAGCTGACACACTAGTACATCTTGACAATAAATCTAAATCGTGCCAAAAAAAAGTACTGGTTTTACGATTGGTCCAACACAAGATTTCAGTGCGAGCAATATCAAATCTGTAAAACTGGCATTTTCATCCCAAAATTGATTAATAATGATCTTAAATATCTGCAGAGGTTTCCGGATGTAGGCTATCACTCTAAAATAATGAGACTACGTTTCAATCTATAGCCAGCAAGAGTGGTAATTGCAATTCGGTGTTAAGATTGTGATGCAATGAATGGATGCAGATTCTGCAAGTCAGATAGTCTGGTCAAAACTTCGGAGCATTTAATGGTGCATTGCAAGGCACTATCCAGCCTAAGACTGGAGTTTCTTTTTCAGGTTTTTTAGTAAATATCAAATTCTAACACCCAGCATGATGTGGTCAACAATTATGGAGTAATCGAAGCGGTCTACTGTGGGCAAATCCCTTGCAAGCTAAAAAAACAAATGCACAAAACAAAATGCAAAAAGAAAAAATGAAATGGAGTGCTTGGGTGAAAGGCAGTCAAAACATCTAGCAATGTGTGAAATTAAATGCAAATATTTAGATGGCCAGTAAGACAAAACAAACTCCGAGGCCGTTTTATTTAAGGTTTTAAATCTTGAATGACAAATGATACCTACTATGAGTTCGTAATTTTAATTGATGAATTTGTGTTTTACCCACTTAATGACGTCCTGCAATGTTTTATTTTTTAATCTCAATTTAAATGTTTTGAACTGATGAATGCAGCTTTTATAAACAAATGTACAAATTTATAAACTAGTTATTTGAAAAGTTGTAATTGCAACTGAAACAAATAAGTCGGTCCTTTTTCCCTTTAGCCGAGAGGCACAGGTACAGGCTGAGCATCTGGAAGACTTGTGGATTCCAATAAAAAAAATACCATGAAGTACCTGGGGATACAGATACCTAGGAACCTACTTGAATTCTACATGGTTAACTACCCCCGCTGCTGCATAAACACTTTGGGGACATGGAGCTGTGGTGGAGGTTTACCTTGACATGTCTCGGTAGACTGTATGCAGTCAAAATAACACTGCTTCATAAAGTATTGTACTTTTACCAGGCGTTGCCTATTGCAATGCCATACTCTAATTTCGCAGAGATGAAGTAACGAATTAACAAATGCATATGGCATGGACAAAAACGGCGGGTGCCTTATAGGATGCGGATACAGCCAAAGAAATTGGCAGGGGTAGGGTTTCCAGATATGCGCACATACTATAGGGCAGCCCAGTTCAGGGCGCTGATTCCCCCCCACACCCGCAAGAGTGGATGCGCAGAGGCCATGGGTGCTCATAGAGAATAATACTCTGAGGAGGTCAGTCACTCTGGAAGAATGGCTCTGGGCGCCTCGGATGGCAGTTCCCCTGATGGTACATGGGCATCGTATTATTGACCTGCTGTGGGCATTATGGAGAATCAAAAGGGAAATGGGTGGAGTGCGACATGGCCGTCCTCATTGAGCCACAAGCAGTCTACGAGTGGCTATAGCAATAGAGGCCCATCGACGACTAAGCTGCCGACGAAACCTGTATCGTCCACGACACTTCAAACCTCGTCATCAGCCTCCACAAAATAATCGTCGACTGAGTCCCATCACTCGTCCACGAAGATCCCATCGATGGATAAACAGTTAACCGTCGACGAAGTCCTCGTCCACGAAGCCACCGTCGACGAAGCATACAACGCCGTCGATGAGTCAATTCCTTCGACCACGGAGAAAACAAACTCAAAACAACCGCCGCAGATGCCACTGTTACACCATCGAATTTAAAAACCGTGCCTCCTATATTAGAGACTCATGAACCAACAGGAGCACAACTATCTCCTTTAAGAGAGATGGCCGAACTCCCAGACCTCATTCTTCAGGAGGAGTTTTCAGACACAGAATCAGTTGGTGAGCAACCCTTTCTCACCCCCAAGGAAAACCGTCCTCCTGGCAACCAACTAGAGGAACCCGCCGATCCTTACGATCCAATACTCATGGAGTCGATGCAAAGGATCATTGACGAATTCAACAGACGTCAAACGGAAAAGAAGTCATCCTTACCGAAAGAGGTAACCCCTCCACAGAGGAACATCTCACCTCTACATGGCACACCTAGAGTCTCCTTCCAGGAGAAGGCCACATAAAAGGGCACGTTCACCTGAACCTCCTTGCAGATCCAGGAGCAGCACGCTCAGTGCTTCACCGACAAGGGTCCCATCTCCAAGATCATCGCCTAAGCCAAGATCACCTGTTCGAGATCCTACAATTATATCTTCAACCGCATCGGTCTCAGACTGGCAAGAAGATCCTTTCAGGGATTTTTCATACCCCGAGGAAGGGGAGATTACACATGAGCCTGACACTTGTAGCGAATGGGACCATTAGATAAGTGAAAAACCTACAAAGAGAGAGACTCCAGGAGATTCTTCACCACCGGACGATTTGGTATCTTGTCATACCATTATCGGCAAAGCTGCAGACTTATTCAATTCTTTACTACTAAACTAGATATCAGTAAGGTTAGGCCCAAGTGATAAAAAAGCATTGGTGGTGCAGTGCTAGGGGCGGAGCTTGGGGGGGGTGGCATGAATTTGTGTGGATATGAGTCATTGAAGTTGAGCGCGGCAGCTCATTTATTTTTGTTTTTCTTTTTGAATTGCATTGTAAAAGGCTCCGGTACTATCCCTGCAAGCAGGAACTTCCACAAGTATGGACGAAGGGGGAACTATGGACTAGGCGTAAAGTAGTCCCTACGGTGAGTAACGTTTTCAATCATTCTGATTAAAGGTCACTTAGATGAGTAAAAAGCAATATTGATCAATGTACCCTGTTTTTTTATAACTTGAAAGTTCTGCACTGAACTGGGAAGGGATTCTGGAGTAACCTCAATGTTGGAGTCGTAGGCCAAAGAAAAGCTTCGTAAACTGCACAGGTAATCCTAACCCGTCCTCAGATTGCTCCTTTTATGCAGAAAAAGGAAGACGAGTGGTGGGCAGACTGTCCATCCTGTTCTCGGGCGAACTTCAATCTGGATTTTCACAGTGAATTTCTGTATGCTTGTAAGGGGAACCTGACCGACTGCTTGCTTTATATCAAACCAGAGGGAAGATGCCCGTTATTTTTGGGTATTCAGTTGTCACCTATAAGCCAAAACTATTACATTACGTTACAGCTGGGAAGAGGCATGCGAGGAGAGATGCCGCTTGTACGTGGCGTTTGGCTGTTGACCCACGCGTTGACTGGCCCATGGCCTTGCTTATCGCTATGGCCATTCCCATCCACTTCCTGCCTCTCACCACCGAAAACACATCCTCCTGGGATCTCTTTGAGCTAAATTTCTCAAGACTTCCCATCAAACTTTGTGCTTTCCAGTTTTTTGTTTTCAAAGCGGTCAAAGTTCAATGGAGCTGTGGGTTTAATACAAATGCCTTAACAAGGTCTTCCTTCAGACACTCTATTTATAAGCACTATGCGTGTCCTTTACTGAAGCACTGTTATAAACCAGCACTGGCAAAGGCAACAGTTTTGCTTTATGTATAAGTACTAGGCATTTGACAGGTACTGCTATTATACACACCGTTTTGCATTTGCTACCGTCGTTGGCCAGTGAATACCACTACAGCATTGCCTGGCAAATGCCTTTCCCATGCCTGTCTAACTAATATACAAATTGACAGTGAATTGAATGAAGCTGTTTTACAAACGTGCAATTGTTTACCGATACCTGTGCGGAATGATCCTGCTCACCCAAAATAGTGTTCAGTCTGGGTGCATATAGCACATTTTCAAAGCTATTAGACTTCTAAAACTACGAGTGACATATCATGAATAATATATTATCATAAATGTGTCCTGTGGTAGGATACCTTTTTGTTGTACAATGTCAAAACGATTTGCTTTGTCAATGCTCGTTTTCTTTGTTTTTAAGATGAAAGTAAAGGTCCCTTCAGTGATAACTCCAAGCTAAACATGAAATAAAACTTAAAACTGCTTGGATGAAAAAGTAAATTCTCACACAACTGCGACAGTCATTGCGGGGAATTAGTGTTAAAACGTGAAGCACGGTAGTCCTTCCCCCATCACCAGATTCTCTTGTAAGTGGTCCCTCGCTCCTCGCACCAACGCACCCATTATTTATAAGCCGGTGAAGTTCCGACTGCATGCAGCGGTAATTCAATCCCTCAGACGAAATGGAAAATGAAGGTGTGTGTCTTTATTTTCCTTGAAGTTGAGTGATTGAATTACTGCTCCGTTTGTAGTGAGGCTCTTAACAGTAGATTGATAGTTGGCGTAATGGCAAACAACCAGTGTACTGTTTGGGTCCGCAACGAGCTTTTTTTCGTTTTCATTTACTTTTATCATGCTCCGTGTTGATTGATAGTCTTGAATATACAAATTCATGTGCATACAAATGTAAATACCGTAAAGCCTTCAGTGCTTAGGAGTCTGTTTAAATGAGTAACTATTAACAAGTAGAACCAGAACAGAAGGGTTAGCCTTGGTAAATGGTGCACAATTTCAACCTAAAGATCATGAGAAGTTCGTTTTTTTTTGATTTGTTAAATTCAAAAATACTCACTGACTGCACTCTTTAGAAAGGTCTACTACCCCGTCCGCCCCATTGTGCCCACCTTGGGTAATCATTTAAGGTGGTTTTTAAATAGTCCCCCAGTGTTTAGTAGTCTTTGCAGGTATTCTAGGTAAATCCTACTTGTTGTCCACTGTCTGTTTCCTTCTTTTAGGTGTCACACTCTCTACCTGTATGCCTCAGGGCCCGTTTGTTTTGCGCGGTACAAATTTAACAAAGTAAAGTTAAATGTTCAGTAAGGGTAGTTAGTCTATATTAAATTGGATCGCCACCCTACCTCTTGTTCCTCCCCATAATGATGCCCTTGTTTAGCAGGAACAAATGTAATGTAAAAATCCTTACCCACTACCCTTTCATAATTTAAATAGACTGTGATTTGCATGCAGATAATAGCCACTCTCAAAAGTGTACAAACATGATCAGCAATTTTATTTTTGGGTCTCCCAAATTTCAAACATTCAACAGCAGAGCATGTATTTTGTTCATTGCATACAATTTTCAGAGTTTTTGCATTTGTTTTTGTATTTTGTAAAGTTCTTTCTAATCCCCGGTACTTTCGATCATTTGCTTAAATAGCAGGGTTATAATTTTTTCGTTTCACCCTCAACTGGTTACTTTTCAGATGGCAGCACTGTTCCATCTCGTTTTCTTTGCAGCCTTGCATGAGCAGGATCTCCCATTGATTCTAGGGATAATGATCAAACTATCCATTTGACCTTGTTATATTTTGCAGTGCTTAATTTGTAAGAAAATAAACGCCACCAATATAATTGGTGTTCAGGCTGCAAAGGCCACTGGTTCATTGAAGGTTATGGATGCATGGTGTGATTTACAGCTACCAATCAATATAACATATTGTTACTTGAAAAAATAATATAAATAATTGTTTCTTTAAAACACATTATCGGTAATATTTTGCTCTGATCCCATGAGTGGCAAGTGGAATATTTTAACAATCTTTCAAAAGAAAATAAGAGCCAACACGCTTTCTTTCTATGGTAAATTATTGGACCAAGGCAGGCAAAATTATGACTGGACTGATGAACGTGCCTTTCAAACACTGCAGCAAGATTGTTCCTTGGTTTGGCGCTC
Source organism: Ambystoma mexicanum (assembly GCF_040938575.1). NCBI lineage: Eukaryota > Metazoa > Chordata > Amphibia > Caudata > Ambystomatidae > Ambystoma > Ambystoma mexicanum. The sequence goes on along the minus strand of NC_090928.1, from coordinate 628,320,735 downwards.
ATGCTAGGCACTTTCACTGACCTTGCCTTGTTGTGGCTGCTGGCTGGTGACTGTCCTGTTGTCAACCCACTTTGCTGGTTATTACAGTAGAGAATTTGCAGCAACGTTAAGGAGGTTGATTGCATGGCCAGCATCACAGCCCAACATTGTCACCTTCTAACTCATTGTTATTCAGGAAAATGGATAAATAGCTGTGCCCTGACAACCTGGGTTATCATGTTTGTGAAAAACAATGAGCAAAACCAGGATGAAGAGATCAAGATCAGTGCACACTGTTTTTATATTACTCGAACTGACTGACAGTTGAAATAATAAAGTTTCCATAACATCACAGCACAATCAAGCTAGGATTAGAAATAAGTGCCAGGGCTAAGCCCTGGCAAGGCCCCCCACAAATGAAGCACTTATGTGTTGTCGTATAATAACGGTACAGTGTGAGCAAGAACTGTATTTTCCAACTTGTATTACTTTGTACACCTCCCTTTTCCTTACTGGGAAACTACTGCAGTGATTCTGTTCCAAGTGAAGTAAGTTAATGTTTCTTAACCTTAAGACAAGCGATTTGCTCTCACAGCGGCCAAGGTAGATACTGTTCCCAAACTCCAACTGAGAAGACTCAAATCCATTCAGTGTTGTGATTTTATAGAGAATGATGTGCGCAGGAGGTGTTTCCATGAAGTTTTCATCACTGAAGAGATGTTGTCCTAGTGACAGGTCTTGTTTTTCAAAACCTATAACGGATCAGGGCACGCACCAAAGGACTCCATACAGGATGTAGTATTGCAGGGGTTCTCATGTGTAAAGATGAGTACCTCGGTTTTGCTAGTTTTGATTTTTAGTGAATTCTTTTCCATATCATCTAATCTTTAATGTGGTTGGATATTACGTTTACTGGAGAAGACCCGGTCACCAGAAACCTTTACTACAATTTGTGCATGTTCTATGTAGTTCATGAATCGAAGACAGTTCTGTCCAACTGTCCCGTGTAAAAATCATTTAGGCAAGAGAATGATGACAAACACAGTGGAACGCCACATGTCGCAGAGATGAAGGGGAAAGCACCTACATTGAATGAGTGTGTAAAAGAGGCAATTCGGGTTGCGGCTGACAGGACCTGAAATGGCCTTATTCCAGGATTCTTGCTTACCTGATCCACATTGGCTAGCCTGCCTGCTTGGAGGCTTTCTCCAAAGAACAAATGAGGAGCTCATGTCCCTGAAGTTGCAGAGCACCTGATGGGATCTGGTGGTGCCTCTCAAATGCTGTGGGAATGGTGACTGAGAAGTGAGCGGACAGGGAAGTCATCCCTGTGGCTCCAGAATATGTGACTTCTAGTGCCTACCAGGACACTTGGGGGGGTGGGGGGGGGACCATTGTGTGGAAAATGAGTGGTGGAATGAGCAAGATCTCTGGGCCTGTAGTCAAGGAGCAGGATAACTGAAGTCGGAAGTGCTTTGCTCTCTTGCTTTAGTGGAGCTCAGGTAGCAGGTGGGGAGAGTTAGAACTAGGTTACTCTTGCCTGCTGGGAGCACAGTTGCCTGAGAGGGAAAGATTAGAGTGATCTCTGGGACACCAAAGGTGGGTTACTCCTCTCACATGGATAGCCCCGCATCAGGCACCAAGAGAGTTGGTGGAACTAGTGGTAAGGCCGCACAATAGAGACCTGGATACTTGGACATTAATTGAACCCAGGAAGCAGAGTGGGATAGGCTTTGAAATGTGCATCATCCAAAGCTCTGTGTGTTGGGGCCCTTTCTCACTTTATGCCAGTGAACTGTGTTTTCCCACACTGCCACCATCAAGGCCTGGGGTTGCAGGCCCCACCTAAAGGATGCAGGCAGTCCTCAAAGATGAATTTAACAGAATGGGAGAAGCTGCAGCAGACAACCTGAGGCCTTAATAGAATTTCTTTGGGCATGAAGGAAGATCACTCACTTGTGTAGAATATTTGCGCATTTCTTCTTGCAGAGGGCAGACAATTACTGTGATTCACACTTGATAGTCTGGCTCTGGTCCACCATCCCAAGAAGCCTTCTGTAATTTGTCAACCAGAAACCTTTGGCACCAGTTCTTGGCTGAGCCTCCTTGAGTGAATTGGTACTAAAATCCAATAAATGTTTGGAATGCTTAATACCTACCCGACACTCAGGCTGTGATTCTGTGCAGCCCTTGAGCGCATCTCTTGTAACAATAATGAAGGACACCTCCTACTTTGCCTGTTATCTTTAAAAAATGACATTGATTAAACTGGAAGGATAGCAGCAGCATATTTACAAAAGGCCTAGACACAAATTAATGTGAATTCATGGGAGAAAATGGGTCCACACGCAAGTGATTTAAAGAGGACCTTTTGAACACACTAGCAGAGCTTGCTGATGCCAAACTAGCATGATGGACCTGGTTTGCACAATGAAAAACCTCAAATTGACATTGTAGAGTGAAGGCCTGAAGCCGAGTGGAGGCGTTGAATCTTGTGGGCTGTAATTAAGCAAATGTTTTAAGACCACCTTACCGGACATTGTTCAAAATGACCTGATTCTTGTAAAAGGGCATTCACTAGGTCTATTTTGTCAAGTGTGGTGGACAAGATTTGGGCCCCTTCCCGAGGGCTCCCACTGCATCAGCCTCAGTTTTCAGCAAATGAGGATATCAAACAGACTGGTGGTAAACCAAGCTTCTTGTATTAGACAGCATACAGAGTGGTGAGCTGTTGAGCAGGGCAAGTGGCCAGGCAGTCGGCACACAGTTATCCCGGGACCACCCCTAGAGCCCAGGTCACCTAGTACATCATAAGCAATCACTAATATATTATAGCTCTTTCACAATGGGGGTGTTACTTGGCACCATATTAGACATTTGGCAAGAACTGTCGACATCTCACTTGTCCGCTTGACACACAACCTTGCAGGGACATTGTGTTGTATTATGGATCAGCGACATTTGCAGAAACCCTACTATTGTCTCCCATATATGGTGCTAATGCTATACTTGTAGAGAATAAGCGGAATATAAGGTCTGATGTGTTGTGGGCATGTCCGGGGTGCTGCGTGTAAAGGGAGGCAGAGGGAAGATCTGATGCCTACATGTATGAGAGAGAGCCTAATGTTGTATAGCATAACAATCCCAGCATAATATCGCATCACAGTCCTGCCACATCAGCCCCTGTTTGGTCGTCCCTGAGACAGGGCGTAGATCACAGGTTGGATGATTGTAGTATAGCATCAAAGACGCCCATTACATTGGTGTATAGGCACAGGGATTGTCACAGAAAGGATGCTGCTTCATATACATAGCTTGTCCACTTCTAAGGTCCTAATTCAACAATTCATACAATTCAGTGTCTGACATGTGTCCTAAAACCTCTGTAATTTCCTGGTTATCGGAGCAGTCCTTTGAGTAGAGGGGTCTCTATTTCGAGTGGCAGCAGCCTGGCCTCACCGGGCAAGTGAGACACCTGTATAGCACAGCATGACAGAAGGCAGTGACTAAGAAACACTATAATTGCAAAGGCTGCAATTATAATAACAATCATTAAAATACCATGTATAATGAGCCCTGTTAATCGAGTGTTTTCAATCCAAGGTAACAGTGAGCCGGCATAACCTTTGTTTATACTGTGTAAGGTGGTACCAACCCCTTCGAGGTGTTTTATGACATCCTCAACCTTGGAAGAGTTATCGGGTACCCAGGTGTAGCATTCTAGCCCTATCATTTTATAGGTACCCCCTAGGGCAGCTAGTAAATAATAGAGCGCCATTCTATTCTGGAGGACCATGGTTCTGAGTGAAACCTGTTGGCTTTTAAGTATCTGTATTCCTTTGGCAGTGTTGTTGGTTACCTGTTCGAGGAGGAGTGATGGGGCATGAAGTCTGGCCCTGTTGGTGGTTGTGCCATTGCTCTGGATCGGGAACCCTAGGAGGCCTTTGAACAATGTCCAGGCATCTTGTTTGGATTGTGTGGGTGGTGAGTAGTAAGCTTCTGGAAAAAGGGACACGCAACAGATTGCTGGGTGAATGAACCCAATGGTGCACTGACCAGTTAGCTGGTAGCCATTGGTAGGCGCTAGCACAAATATAACCCTCTGTGGGTGTAGAGTGCTATTATTATAAAATTCTTATCTTATGACAGCTGCGTCATTATAGGTGGTGGTAACACCACTTCTGTTAAGGACATAGGTTGCTGGTCTATTACCCGTTGAAGACAGCGTGCCGATCGCGGTAAAAGAGATCAGAGCATGTACACTAAATGCGGTCGGTATATTGGGAGGCAAGTTATTGGCGTAGCTGGGGTAGACTAATCCCTGGGGAAAGGGATGGGCCATATTGGAACAAGAAGAGTCCTTGATCAGGAGGTCATAACAACATTCAGCAAAATGGAACAGGACGGTGATGAAGGGAATCCCCCACTGGCGTACATAGAATTGTCAGAGCATATATAGCAAACTGAGGCATTCATTAGGTCAGCGTAGACCCAAGAGAAGTTAAGGAACGTGTTGGTGTCTGGATGTAGGTTGGTGGATGTAGGGTGCAGCAGAGCAAATATTATGGTAAGGAACAGCAACATGTTGTACACAGTACATATTCAATAATACAGCCGTATTCCTAGCTTTAGCAGTGCAACCCTAGAGCGATTGGGCCCTTATGCCCAAAAGTTCCAAGTGTGGGTTGTTACAGGACCCGGTAGACAAGAGAGACGATGATGCAACAGTTCTGGATCTCTGCCAGGATGATGACAGATGCGTAGAGCTGGAAGATCAGTTTGCACTGCTGTGCACATTCAGCTGGCCTCAAACTCCCTTGGCTGGAGAACTTGTGCTCCTACACACCAGGTGTCGCTCCAGTCACGTGACTCGTGCATCCAAACCAGGAAGTGTATAATGGATGCAGGCAAGCGGTTCCATTACTCTGGTCTGTCGCAGCGACCAGAAGCGTTTTCAGATTGCGGCAAGGAGAAGTTGGTGGCCTTTAACACGCGGGCTCTAGTGCATCGCAATTTTGATTTCACGCTACAATGGGCACCTTTTGACTGCACTGGGTGACATGGCCACATTGGTCTCTTCCTTTCTACTCCACAGCATATCACTGAGTACATCTGTACCGGCTAGCACAAATGAATCTACGTGAAGAATTGGTTGCACCTCATGTTCTCACCGCAGGACTCCATTTGAGACTCTTATAGACTGCAGTTCCACGCCATGCGCTCAGTTTAGTTGATACATTTACACTCCCTTTCCTCTTCCTGGTTGTAAATGCATTTTTGTCCCCCTGTGTATGTGCTTTCGGCTTACTGGGTTTTGTTCCCCTTTTCGGATGATATATTTTCCATGTCTGAGGAAGTGATGGTGAAAACAGAGGGAGCACAGTCTGCAGCACGCAGGACAGGAAGGGGGTAAATCGGGGTGTACGTGTCTGTTAAGAGAGTGAAGGACTGTTTGGTGTGAGGGAGGATGCGGATAGGGGGGGAGTTGGGTTAATTAATTGACTATGCCTTTTTCTTTAAAAGGAGTAAGAGGGCCGCCAGGAGGGGGAGGTCATGCCACAAGGGACGGAGGAGACTGCAGGTCACAGGCCGGAAGAGGCGTTCGTCTGGGTGTATTAAATGGCCCAGGAAAACTGTACAGGTGGGCTGACGTGAATGGAAGCAGAAGCGACAGCTGAAGACTAGAGTTGCTGCACGCGAGGGAGCGGGTGAACCTGCCGAAAGATTGCAGTGACTGTTGGGGAAGTCGGAGGCCAGTGCCACGCGTAATGCCACCCACAATGAAGCAGGTGAGGCTGCCAAAAGGGAAAAGGTGGTTGGGGCAGAGAAAAGGATGAACTCTTAAGCGGAAGACCACCACTGTGGGATTTTTTCATAACCGGGACAGTCTTGGCCGGACCTTTACAAGTAGCGGACCACCATAGGAGAAATGGGACACTGGGCAGGGGTGAGGTAACCACCGTCCTACTACCAGAAAGTTGTACTACTTATAAGTAACCGTTAAGAAATCAAAATAAAGAACCGCGTACAACTTCCCTTGAGTCTTGCATGCTTTGTAATAAAACCAAAGGATTGACACCATGAACAGGGACCAAAGCCGTGTTCGCAAGGCTTGGTTGTCACAAAGATTGGGCTAAGTATTGGTTTAGCTTTGAAAAATAGATAAAGAATACAACATTTAACCAAGTATGGGTCACTTAAAATGCTGTTAATATTGGTTTTGCATTGAGTTGGTTGGCTGCAATCATTGTTTGTTTTTTGTATCATTGATAGAAGCACAACACCTGTCCAAATATTTACCATTCTCTTTTGCTGCCCTGAGTAAGGCTCGGCCCCTGGAATACCCCAGGTGGATGCAGCCGAAACCCGATTTGGCATTTTTTTTCTTTTTAAAATGTTTTCTTTTTAGGTTATGGACAACTTTGGGTGTTGTATTTTAAGACACCGTTTTCAGGTGCTGGGCCAACACACAAGTATGGCCTAATGTGTATGTCGTTTGAGAGATCTGTGATTGGGTTTTCAGTTTCTTTTTTTCTCTTTGCACAGTTTTGTGTCTGTTGATTTAGTGCACAGGTTGGTTGACTCTATACTGTTGGTGAAGATTCTTTCTGCTTCTCTAGCTAGCTTTGTTCTTTCGGGCAGGGTATGCTTGATGGTATCTTACATCACATGTGGTGCGAGACCTTATTTTAGAGAAATGTGCAGTTTGTTTTTGTTTGGTTTTTCCAATACATTTCCCTGAAACTTTAATCATTTTATTTTCTATTGTGTATTGTTGATTTAGTACAAAGAAGAAGAATAATATATTTTTATGAAAATCTCCTCTGTGAATATTCAAAACTCTGTGAACCATCAGACCTGTATGGATTATTTTGGGCCCTGCACTCCAGGTGCGCAGCGTTATGGCTGCTTGGTGACAGTGCGCCACCCGTAGGACACAAGGGTAGCAAAAACATTTGAGCGCAATGGGTGAGATGGGGGCTGCGCTCTGCAAGTTGTACCTCGGTACAGTTAGGAGAACTTTGTTGAGGAGTGCTGGATGCTGAGTCACCAGTGGTTTAGCTGCTGGGGACCCCGATGAGCAGCTGCAAGAGGGGTCTTTCTCCTGTACCCCTGCAGATTGCCCCTTTGCTGTGACTTTGGTGCTGGCGGAAGGCAGGTTCTTTGTCCTGGACCTTTTCCTTTTTTTGTCTAGTGGAGGTGCGGTTTTCACACACTGGCTGCGGTGTGGGTTGTCAGCAGGATCTGTAAAACTTTTCCTGCGAGGATTCAGGCATGATTTTCACTGATGCCATTTCAGGACCACCAATTTCCCCCCCGGCTGGAGGCTGTGGCACAGCGTTTCAGGTGGTCGAGATAGAGCTTCTTGAATTTGCTGGAAGTGAGAACTACTAGCATTTGTTTTTTTGAAATGTGACGCAACCAGACCATCATTCAGTTGGAAGTCAGAGTTCAGGGGAAGGTGGCGGAGTAACTGGAATTCTCATGGGCCTCCCCATGAGTATCTTATGAGGGGAGAGGCTATGCACTCCATTAAGAGTTTCTTGGGTCCATGCGAACAAGAGGGAGGGCATCGGGCCATTTTAGGCCCGTTTCTTGGCAGACCTTGGCAAGGGGGAGCTTCATGTTGAAGTTTCGGCATTCCACTGCCCTGCCGATTGTGGGTGAAAACTACAATGGGGGTGCTGGAGGATCCCTAAGGCACTGCAATTGTTCTGTACATTTTCTTCAGTGAAATAGGTGCCTCTGTTAGAGTTTATGAAAACTTGAAGGCCAAAACGTGTGATGAACACTTTGAGCAGTTTCTTGGCCCCTGTAATGGAATTGGCATATTTACTGGGGTAGGCCTCAGTCCATACAGAAAATGTGTCCGTAATGACAAGGAGGCACACTTTGGTAAGCTTATGAAGTCTATTTAGGGTTCCATGTAATAATGTCGCCACAAAAATCTCGCCATGCAAAAATATCGCTGCAAAATGGCAGTTTTTTGTGGCGACATTATTGCATGGAACATGCGGGGGACACCCTGTCCCCATATATATGGTAACCCATATAATATCGCTGAAACCTTTTCCCGGCGATATTATTTACGGCGACCATATATATGGGGATAATATTACCTGATGCCCTATTTAGAGATTCCCAAAGTAGCCCTAAGGGACTTCATGCGCTCCTGGAGTGGTTTTCACAGGCTTTCCAGCGTTGAATGTCAGACACGGTTGGTCAGTGAGCACAGTATACTGAGCAATGGCGTGCTTGGAGGCAAACAAATAACCTCTGAGGTCATCTTTCCTTTGCTGGAATGGGACACCGAGTGAGCAACACGTGATATATGGTAAGGGAGCTAGTGGGGCCACTAACTGGCCTGTTATCACGCCATAGGTGATCAGAGAAACAAACACTTTAGTGATTTTCCCAGTCCTGTTTCTCTTCCTTGGCGTCGGGGGGGGGGGGGGGGTGGGCGGTTGCATCTTGGAGGTCCGCCAAGACAGAATGAGATGCTAGGGGGTCCTCAAATGATAGGAGAAACAGCTGCACATAATCAGGAGCCGAGGGCTACGGAGGACTGATTTTTTTTCCTCATGGCCATCAGCCAGCGCATTACCCTGCAAGGTGCTGTCAGAAAGTAGAGTGTGGGCCTTGCACTTCACGGTGGCCAACTCAGTAGATAGCAAAATTGTACTAAGCAGGGCTTCAACATAGGGTGCATTGTGAATGGGCATACCTTGTGCAGTTCGGTAACCTGTTTCCAGAGGGTCCCGTTGTCGCGTGAGATACCAAAATCATAACATGAAGCAGTGTGTATATAGTGGCTGTGCGTTGTCTGGGGATGGTGCAAGCCCGTGTGAGGGCAAAGAATTCAGCAACTTGCGCTGATCGTACTGATGGGAGCTGAAAAGCTTTTAATACTTCATAGGAGGTTCAAAAGGCAAAAGCTGCCTGTATACTACCTGTTGAATCTCTAAGGCGAGACCTATCATCCAGGAGGATCAGGTCTGCATTGGTGAGGGCGATATCCATTAGGTCTGTTCTTGGTGATGATACAATATCAACCACTGTAAGGCAGTAGTGCAGCTGACCGTCCTCGGGTGTAGGCAGGAGGGAGGCCGGGTTGAGTGGGGCACATCTGAGTGATGTTGGTGGCAGAGAGGAGCAGTTTTTCATATTTGGTGAGATGTGCAGCAGACAGGTGTTGTGTTTTACCCCTGAGGAGGAGTGCTAATGCAGAGTGGCACTGCTAGGTTTATGTGGTGTCCTAAAGCGATGTCAGCTTTTGTAAGAAGGGCAGCAGCTACCGCTCTGATACATTTGGGAAACATGAAAGCAACCGGGTCTAACTGAACTAATATAGGCTTCCGGGCATTGTAGGTCCCTGTGCTTCTGTGGGAGTACACCTACGGCATACCCCCTCTCTCTCATATTGCAGAACAGGGTGAATGAATTAGAGTAGTCCGGAATGGTGGAGCAATGGAGAGGGCAGTCTGATATTGGTGAAGGCTGTGGAAGAATCAGGAAACTGTGAGCTTGTCAGGCTGGGAGTCCTGTAGTATCTTCTGAATAGGTGCTACAGTAGAGGCACAACTGAGGATACAGGGGCGACAAATTGCTAATTCCTAGAAAAGAACGCAGCTGCCTTTTTAGTAGTGGGCGTGGGACATTGTTAGATGCAGGATACTCAAGATAGGCAAGGCACCTGGCAACATGGGAAATGTGTCCTAGGTAGCATACTGTAGGCAGGCAGAGCTGCAATTTTGCTTTGAGCACTTTCAGCAGTGAGAAGCACTTCAGAGTTGGCGATGGAGACCTGAAAGAAAGGTGATGCTAACAGGAGGTCATCCATGTATTGGATCATAGTAGGCCCTCCCGGGATGGTGACATCCCAGAGTTCTTCCTGCAAAATATGGGACAATAGAGATGGGCAGTCAATAAAGCCCATTGGAAGGGACATGTAGGTGAGCTAACATGCCTTGTAAGTGAATGCAAAGAGATCGAGTCCTGGTGGATGGGGACAGAGAAAAAGGCAGAGGCGAGGTCAATGCAAGTGAAAAATTGGCTGTGCGGTGCGATACAGGAGAATGGTCAGGAACCACCTGATGTGAGGTATTACCGCTTTTATTAAGTGCGTGCAAATTGTGCGCAAAACTGAATTTGCCTGTGCCCTTTTCACAATTGGGAGAACCAGAGTATTGCCAGGGCTAGTGGTGTAGTAGAGGATGCTCTGATCAATGAGGGAAGAGATGACTGGCTTGCTACCCTCTTCTTTTCGAGGGGATAATCTGTACTGTGGCACACTTGACAGAGGGACCTCCCGGATTGAGAGTAATGCGGACAGGTTCAACAGAGAATGTGGCCTACCTCATTGGCATGTGCCACCCGGAGGGCCACTTGCACGGAGTCAAGAAGTTTTGTACCTGTGTAGCTTATGCGAGCGCGAGAAGTGCAGGAAGCTCTGGGTGAGTGGGTTGTTGGAGGATATGATATGGCATTTATAACGCACCTGAACATAAGTGTTTCTAGGCGCGACAAGACAGGGAGGGGAACAAAGAAGGATAAAATAACGATATTACTAGGCCTTCTGTCCTTCAGATCGTGCAAGTGTGTGAAAGAGGAAAGGGGAGAAGTGGCAGGGGAAGGGGAGGGGGAAGTATAGTTAACTCAAAAGTGCAGCCAGCGGGTGGTTCGTAAGTTAAGAGAGAAGGGACTGTCGGGTTGCAGATATAGACCTTTAAGGGCTGGGGAGCCCGGAGGCAGTGCAAGATTAACGGACATGCAGGAGCCTGGGCTCGAGTTCAGAGGGTGACCAGGTGACCAGCTTGCAGAGCAGTCAGCTGCACCAGCAGGGGAGAGGAAGAGAGAATGTGGATGCAAAAAGGAAGGTCTTGAGTTGCTTCCGGAATCGGAGGTGGTTCTGCTCAAGTTTGAGAGGCAGCAAGGCTTTTCCAGACATGGGCCCAAGTCGAAGAGATAGATCTGCCCTCAACTCTCTGGTCTGAGAAGCGTCTGACCCTCAGATTTGAGGTGGACGAGCTGAGAACTCGAGAAGGAAGAGGTTTTGGAAGATAAAGGTGGAGGTAGAGTGGTCCCAAGCCCCAGAAAGCCTTCAGAGTGTCTTGAAGTTGATCCTTGCAGCCACAGCGAGCCAGTGAAGAGATTTCAGAGCTGGAGAGATACAATCCCTGGGCTTTAGGCCAAGGACACCTCTCGCAGTCCTGTTCTGGATAAGTTGGAAAGGTCTAAGAGTAGAGGCAGGAAGATGTAGAAAGAGGCTTTTGCAATAGTCCAGCCTAGCGAGGACCAGACCTCTGGCGACAGTGAGCTTCTCTGGGAAAGTGAGAAAAGGAAGAATACCTCTGATATGTGCAGCTGATAGCTTGACTTCTTTGAGACGTTGGAGATGTGAGGAGGGGGTGGAGTCGAAGATGACACCAAGGTTCTTGGCCTCAAAGGAAGGATCAGGAAGAATGCCCATAGTGGGCGGTCAGAGATAGAAAGGAGTGAGCGGGTGTCCCAATGAGGGCGGATCTCATTCTTACTGGCATTAAGGCAGAGATCATTGGTGGCACATCGTTCCTGAATGGCGGCCAAACAGTCTGGTATGAGAAGAAGCAGAGGTGGTGAGTGGAGCTGGAACGAGAGCGGAGTGTCATCTGCATAACATTGAAAATTGGAGCAGAAAGTAGCAATGCAGTGAGAAACAGTCAGCTTGTCTAGATTGTGGAGCCTCTAGATGAATATCAGGAGGACAATAAATGGTACAATGTGTGTTGCATAGCAGATCAATACCCAACAGATTTGCAGATGAGCAAGGGCTTAACAGAGGCATGATGGAACCAATAGAAACAGACAAATCATTTGATACAGAGTGTGGAATAGTGGTGCCAGATATCCCAACAGCATTGGAAATGTCCTGTGCGTAACTTGGTTGCTCACAGCATTGACCGCCTGGCACCAGTGTCAAACAATTCACCTGCCCCTCTCACATTTGAGAGAAAGACCAAACCGGTCCAGTGGAAGCAGAGCAGCAGACAGCACAACAGGGGTCTGCTGCCGCAAAATAATTTTGTAAATAGTCAGTGCTTCACCTGTATTCCAGGCTGTTACGGTTTGGTTCTGGCTCTCGAACATAGAAAGTGAGGTGGCGATTGGGACACAGGGGGTGGTGCAGGAGATGGGGGAGGAGGGGAGGGCTCTGGAGGTTGGTGCTGGTGGCATGACAGCTTGGTGGGGGGTCCCTCTTGTGTGGAGGAGGTGGTCTGCGGGGTCTCAGGAGAGGCGAGCATGTTGTTAGTTCATCTAAAAGGTCTCCAGGTGGTGCTGTAGGTGCTTCTGAAAGGAAATCTTTATTGGTGTCTGCAGCAACACTTGGGTAGAGGCCTCTTTTGAGTGCGTTACTGTTTGGCTGGCCGGCAGGCCTTGGAGGGATGCTTGTACTGCTATTATTTCTCTAGCTTAGCCTGAGGGTTCCTCAGCGATCAAGTCTGACTGTCCTGCAATCTGTCTGTGAACACGCGAAATAAGCCGACCACTGACCATCAGACATCTTGGACTTTCTTTGTTCCAAAGCCTTGTGCAAGACAGCAACGTTATCTGCATGAATACATGAAGGCATTTGCCCCTACTGCAGGTGTAAGTGTTGTTGTGATAGCCCAAAACCCATTGCCCAGTCTAGAAATCAAGAGCGGGGAGACGCAAGGGGAGGTGGGGCTGCAGATAAGAGGGGTGGTGCAATCAATCTGCCGGCAATTGATATTTACCGATGGTGACAGCGTAAAGACAAACCAGAGAGGTGCTATCCAAGGGGAGACTAAAGCAAGCACGGATTGATAGTTTGCTGAATATAAAGATAAAGTAAGACACGAGGAACAGGGTTGCCGGAGCAATAACATTTGGCACCCAAATGGCAAAGGTCCATCAGCATCGACTCTTTAGCAGAAACTAGAACACAGATCTAGACTGCAATGGTCCGAGCGTTGTAGGAAGAGCAATGGAGGAGGGTGCCAATCACGAAATTGTACTTATGCAGGAACATTTTTCCCCTTTGTATGGAAGCAAAGCATGTAGGTATGTCTGTAGCATGGACAGGGCCTTAGTGAATTGTAGAAAAACATTCTGGACAGTGCCCACAATATATCCCAGAAAACAGTCATTTCATCAACCAAAAAATTACTGACAAGTAACCCCAAGGGAATATGTAAATTCCCTAAACAAGGCAGCTTGCAGGCATAAAATTAAAGACTTCTGGCATATGCCGTCTGGGATATGTGTGGTTATGACATACTACGGCGACCCTTTGAGTGGCAAAGGGAAGCCACAGCATGAAGAAAGTCCAAAAGAACCCAGCGGCAGAGAAAGAACACACAAGACATACCTGTTGGCTGCAAACCACAGGATTGCACAACAATCTTCCAGTGACGTCCCGCTGAGAAAGCACTCCTAATAGGCAACCAGGGGCAAATGCATCAGAACCTGCATCTGATCTTGGAGGCCATGCAACAACACACCTGGACACCCTAGTATCAACCCCCACCCCAGTCACAAATTGTGGCGGCACACAACCATGGGTGCAGTGACTCTGAAACTCACTCAACCTAGAAACTGCAGTGTGTCTCTATAGTTTGAAAACCAGAAATGGATTGTGAAATCACACAGTGGCCCTATGATTAATCGCAAGAAAACGCAATGAGGATCGAAACCTCTTCAACCAATGTGCGAAACAAAATGAACAGTTACCCAAACTGTTAAACCAAACCTAACAAAATGAGAATCAAAACATCCAATGCAACAAGCGTTACCAAACTTAACAGTAGTAGAAACAGAAGCAGTTTTAATCAGAACATGAGAAATGCACAGCAATGCTATGTACACGATAAACTGTGTTTACAAGAAAGGCCCTTTACAATAGAACTACACACAGACTTCAATCTGTAGTTCAGAACTTGTCTATCATGGTTTTGTTTGGCGTGAACATTTTGTGGAACCATTGGCTTCAATATGAGTTGTGGCTGCCTGCCAGCGCTTCTCTGCATTTAGATCGAGCTGCTCTGATACAGGGAAAAGGGAACATTCTGTGCCTCTGCGACTGCTCTGCTACAATATAGGGCACCTATCTGTTTACTTGACTGCCAAAATACTGTACATTGACTCGTAATCCTAAAGAACTCTCAGAATATGACAAAAAAACCTAGTCACACGATGGCTTGCGGCACTAATTCATGGTGACTCGATTCGCGCTCTACACTGAAGCCAGCACACAGCGCATAGAAGCAAAACAGACAGACCGTAGACCAACATGATGAATGCGACCAGAGATGAAAATATCTGCGGAGCAGCCACCTGCTCATTTACAGACAAATGAGTGAGAGTGAGTGAGCGAGAGAACGAGAGAACACAGCATTGCAAATCAACTTTTAGTCAAAATAAAGCGACAGAACATGTATTTTAATGATCAGTCAGGGGATCGGGTTCACTGCTGTGCACTACGCTGGAGATTCTCTGCAGACCTCTCGAACCATTTGGCAAATTTGCCGTCAACGGGTGTGCCGTGCTTATAAGGGCGCCCTCCAATGGTGACGACCTTGTGTTATTTGTTAGTTTTTCTTTGATACAAAAAAATAGAAACCTGTATTTGCGCCCTTTGCTATTGCTCTTTGTTATATTTCAAAATGTAGAGAGAAACTCTGGTTTGCTGAATTGAACAATTTGTTATTTGTATTTTTTCTTCAAAACTGGATTTTTGTTTAGTTGTCTGAAAAAACAAAACCAGAAAAAAATGGATTGTTTTTTTGAACATTTTCACAACCTATATTTATCAATAATATTGGTTCTTGATTTTCAAAGAAGATTTGCATTGCATTATTCAAACAAGAATAAAAAAAAGAAAAACCAATACTTTGTATATATTGCCCACATACTAGCATGAATGCACAAGATTTATGTGCTTAGTTTAAATAACATTATGAAATAAAGAGGCTCCAAAGGTGATGTAATTTGAAAGAGCACTCACTGTTTTGCTATTGCAGTTTTTTGCTTCTGAGTATGCTATAGTTGTTTGTTTGACAAAAGCAACAATTGCGTGCCGTAATGCTTGTATCTTTCACACTCTTGCTTCACAAATGATGATTTCAAGGCACGGTCTAGAAAGGATGAAAACCAAAGTGTTTTCTAATTAGAAATGAATGTTTGTTCTTTTTACTATATTTGTTATTTTCTATGTTTTAGGTTATGCTTCACTTGAAACCGCTTTTACGGCGTTGGCGCTAACTTTTAAATTTCTATAATAATGTTAGATGGTGCCTTACCTTCATTTGCTTCTGGTGTTCCTTTCGAATACGTGATTCTCGCGGCATGATAACCTGCATACTGAATCGGGAACTTCCGTATTTCTGTTGCTACAGGATCGCGGTCATGTGAAAAAATGTCACGTGACCGCTTTGCTACGAGATCACGTTCACGTAAAACATTGATGTCACGTGACCGCTATTCTTCTATTTTGGATTGGGGCAATGTATAATAGTGATTTTTTTCGTTAGTGATTAGATAGTCGATTCTATCGAAACATTTATACATTTATTGTAGTAGAAAATATATTTATTGAACCACATATATTATGAAAAATGCTCCCATAGTTCTATTAGATAATTGGTACAATTTCGGTCATGTTTAACATGTTGTCACGTGACCGCTGAGTGCTCTAATTATAGGGCATTTTCAGTGGGCCCTATTTTGTGTGCTTGCGTTTGGGCTGACTTAAATTTGTGTGGTGCACTACAAGATAAAAAATAGGTAAACAATTGTACTTTTTCTTGTCTCTGGTGGAGCACTTGAGTCTTTTTCCTGTTCTATGGATGTTTCCTCTCTGGCTGAACAAAAGTAATGGTAGTAGTAAATCATAGAATATGTATATGTTCAGTATCCGAATTCAAACCTGTATGGCAACTGTCCAGTGTACATATCCAGTAGGCTTCTCTGGATCTGAGAATTTTCTCCAGATTGCCTTCTCTTTGTGGCTTGGTTATCTTCTCTATTCCAAAGAACTTGATTTCCTTTATTGGTTTATTTGCATGTTCCGTCATGTGGTGGTAGCCTAATGGGTATCTAATGTCATTTTTGCTAATAGCTCTTAAATGTTCTTGTATTCTTGTTTTGAGTTTCCTTGTTGTACTTCCTACATATATTTTGTTACACATGCACGTGATGGTGTAGACTACTGTTTTGCTATTGCAGTTTATGAAATCCTTAATTTTGTACTTCTTGCCATTTGGCAGACTAATACTTTTTTTTCCCATTTTCCGAATGTGGGCAGTTGATGCATGTCCCACATTTGTAATTTCCTTTGAGTGACTTTTTGTTCCATAATTGGGTTAGGCCTTTTTCTTTTGGAAGCGAGAAATGTGAATGGCTCAAGATATCCTTTAGGCTTTTTGCTTTCTTAAACGTGATGTGGGCATCGTCCTCGATGTATTCTGCTAATTCTTCGTCAAGTTTGAGGATGTGCCAGTTTTTCTTCAAAGTTTTTTGGATTTCCTTAGCATTTGCGCTATATGGAGTAATTAATATAGGTTTTGGTTGTTCTTTTATGTTCCTTGCTTTTTTGTTGGTTAGTAGTTCTAATCTTGATTTACTTTTTTTTTATAGGTTTTGTTCAAAAGTTTTTTCGTGTAGCCTCTTTTTTGGAATTTATTGCCTTTTTTGCATGTTTTTCGTATTCCAACAGTTCTGAGCAGTTCCTTTTTTATTCTCAGGATTTCGCTATAGGGTATGTTAATAACTTGATGTGGATGATGACTTTTTGCATGCAGCACTGTTTCCAGCTGTTGGTTTGACGTATATTGTAGTTTGTATTTTTCCGTTTTTGACATATATATCTTGGTCCAAAAATTGGATGGAGTTGGGACTTTGATTTCATGTGAATTGGAGGTTATATTGGTTGGTATTGAGATAGTCGACATAGTTGTTTAATGTTGATATATTTCCGTTCCAAATCATGAGAATGTCGTCTATATATCGACCCCAGAATATGGTGGTGTTTGATATGGTAAAGGCTTCATGGGTCCAGGCATATTCTAATTCGAAATGGTCAACATATAGGTTGGCGTATGATGGTGCAAATTTGGCTCCCATGGCCGTCCCCTGTTTGTCTATATACTTGGTTGTTAAATAGAAAATATTGTTATTTAATGTGAAATTTAACATTTCTAGTATCATCTCATTTTGTCTGTAGTAAGAGACTGATCTTGCTTTCAAGAAGTAGTTGGTAGTTTCCAGACCTTTGTCGTGTAGTATACTAGTATAGAGAGAGGAGACGTCCAATGTGACCAAGATAGTCTTTTTCCCAAAGGATTTCTTCATTTTGTTGTATAACATGTTTGGTATCCTTTATAAATGAAGTTAGGCCAAGTACTAGAGGTTTCAGGTGTAGATCTATATATTTGGATAGTTGCTCTGTAATAGAGCCTATGCTGTTGATTATTGGTCTGCAAGAGGGAAACATTTGATATGGCTTGTGCATTTTTGGGATAAAATAAATGGTGCCCAGTAGATTACTGAGAATCTTTCTCTGTGTCTGTCAGTAAACTTTGTTCCGACCAATTTTTTAGCATTGATGTCCATTCGTTACAAGTCCTGTTGTTGGATTTGTCTGTAATTTTTCATAGCACGGTTCCTGATTAAAGTGTTCTTGCACTGCTGCTATGTAATCTGTGGTATTCATCAATACTATGTTTCCTCACTTGTCTGTTGTTTTTATGGTTATTTCTGGATTCATTCTTAGTCTCTCAATTGCTTGTTTTTCTTTCCATGTAAGGTTGGGTTTTTTGTTGCAAGATAGGTTACTTGAAAAGTACTTTGATCTTAGTTCACACAGTGTTGCTTTGTGAAATAGGTCTATAACATTGTCTTGTGCTAGGATCGGTACAAACGTTGATGTTGGCCTTAGTTTTGTTTCTGCACTCAAATCTGTGTCGATGTTCATTTCTTCCATGATCTTTTCCAAATTGTAAGGGTCATCCTCTTGTGTTAAGTTGAGAAGGTTCACTGTATTTTCTATATGTTGGATTGTTAGTTCTGATGGAACTTCAATATTTGCTTTTTTCTTGGTTGCACTTGTTTGGGAAAAATGTTTCTTCAATTTCAGCCTTCTGCAGAATCTGTATACGCCTGCATTGACTGTGAAGTAGTCAGATTTTGTTGAAGGGCAAAAGGACAGGCCTTTGTTGAGAATGTTGATAAGATCTGGTGTTGGCTCTAATTTGGAGAGATTTACCAGTTTTCTTGTGTGGTTGTTGGTTCTTGGATCTTGTTTTCACTCCTTCTCTTATTGATGCTGTTATTTGTATTGGTGCCCCTGCCCCTCCTTGTCTTTGTTTGTTCATTGTACCTTGGTTTTGTTGGTTTCCGGAATATTGTTGACTAGTCTTCATATTATTGTATTTGAGATATTCCTCTAAAAAAGCTGAGGATATTGTTTCTACATTGGCCTCTAATGTGGGTTACAGAAGAGTTGGCGGTTCAGTTTCTGTATCACTTGAAGATTCAATATCTGAAGATGGCTGTGTTGTTTCGCCATGCGATTGTGGTTGAGGTCAGCCCACAGCAAAACTCCTGCGCAGTTCGGCGAGAGACCATGGCACCATTCTGTGATGGCCAAGATCGCGCCCTTTCCCAAGGGCGCCCTCTGCATCAGCCTCGGTGTGCAGCAAATAAGGAGATCAGACAGACTGATGGTAAACCAAGCTTCTTGTATTAGATAGCAAATATACAGCATACAGAGTGATCGGCAGAACAAACAGCATGACAAGTGCACAGGCAGTTGGCACACAAAGCTCTCCCGGGTGCACCTCTAGAGCAAAGGTTATGTAGTATATCATAAGCCATCACTAATATTATAGCACTTTCACAATGATGGCACGATATTGCAGACATTTCTCAAGCACTGTCGTCATCTCACTTGTGACCCAGCATTGCAGGGACATTGTGTTATGGGTAAGTGAAGTTTGCAGAAACCCTGTTTCCCTTATA
Organism: Ambystoma mexicanum; assembly: GCF_040938575.1. Lineage (NCBI taxonomy): Eukaryota > Metazoa > Chordata > Amphibia > Caudata > Ambystomatidae > Ambystoma > Ambystoma mexicanum. The sequence continues at coordinate 628,301,739 of NC_090928.1, read as the reverse complement.
AGGCCTACATGTATGGGAGAGCCTAATGCAGTATAGCATAACAATCCTAGCATAACATAGCATCTCATAACAATCCTAGCATAACATAGCATTGCACCACAAACCTGCCACATCACACTGGAGCTTGTCGCCCTTCGGGATGTCCTAATAAAATGTCCTTGTATAGAATGAGGGCAAACCTGCTTAAAGCATTGAGCAAAACAGACTATTGCTTATCAGTGTCAATCGCTGCAGATATTTCAAAATATAGCAACTTTGAATCTACAAGAAATTCATGCATTGAAACCAATAACTGATTAACTCCAGCAAGTAAACGTATAATTTATGAGTGGAAGTTTTTTGGGGCTGATCATCACATGTGAAGGGAGCAAGTTTGCTGCACCAACTTCGGGCGGTAGCCTCATCGGCACAGGTCTGAAAGAATGTATGGAAACAAGGAAATAAGCAAAGAATGGCAAATAGTCCTGATGCAGCGGAAAAACCTACAGGGGAAGCGTGTGCGAGCGATGCTCCTTCCACATACTTCGGCTTCTTGAAATGCCTCTTCATAATTATGACTTTCATTTTGAAACTCAGTCTAGTGGATATCGGTGCTAACCATATCATACACTAAAACTGTTTGTGAAAATGTTATATACACCTGGGAATGGATGAGCTGTTAATCAAGCTCGGTGTAGGCCTACTATTAAATTAAAGAAGAGGTTCCTTTGTGGGATATATGACCTGCCCATTGTGGAAAGGGAAGTTTCACTCTGCAAGTGAAATGTTGGTGGGTGGAGTGTCTTGGCAAGGCTTAGGTTCGAGATATGATAGTGTCCCTGTGCTGCTCTGTGCGTCCTTTTACGGCTGGTATGTGATATGATGTGGCATTTATAACGCTCCTATACACAAGTCTTCCATGTGGTCTGGGAAGCCCTTCTTGTTTCTGCTTGTGGCTCTGCAGGGGTGTTGTCCGTTCTTCTAATTTTAAGGGGGTGATGCCTGGACTTCTTCAGAGAGTCCCAACTTTAATGTGCTTTCTGATGTCAGCCCTTCTGGAAGAGTGCTTGACCCACTTCAGCGTTATGCATGTGGTATAGGGGTAGCATTTGCCTCCGGATCTCCCTGCGGTTGCTGTGTGGGCCTCCTGTATCCTAAGTTGGGTGACTGGTGGTCGTCCGGTTTATCCTGCTTTGACTGCTCCCCCCCCAGATTGTCGGCTTTGGGTGGGTTTAACTTGTTATGGCCCCTGTAATATTCCTGTGTGTGGTGTAATGGTATGAGCCCCCGCCCCTGTTGTCCTATGTTGGCACTGAGCGCACTCGCGTGAATGCCGTTCTACTAATTGCTGCCCACTTCGTTTCGTTTTACTTCCGTGGGTTGCTGTGGCTATGGGCGCCTCTCAGATGGGCGGAGAGGAGACCTGTCGTGGGATTCCCTTGGGGCAGTTGTGCAGCCTATTGGCACTTCTGCAGGGTGGGAGCTGTACCTTTTTTATATTGCGACTTCCGGTCTCGTTGTTCTGCCCTTCCGCCTCAGTCCCTCTGCTGCTACGCCAGGCTCCCGTGGGGCTGCGGTTTCTTTCCCCACCCACGCCGATCCGGTATGCCGCGTGTTGTGCTCCTCACTGTTGCCGGTCCTGTTGCTGCCACATTCTGGGGGTGATTTGCATGTAACTGCCTTCTGGAGCCTGGACACAGATTGTTCCCCGCACTGCTGTGTCTCTGCTATCTGCTGTTCTGGGGGTGGTGGCTATCTCTTCAGCCGCTCCGCACTCAGCTCGGTCTTGCTGATCTGTGCGGGTCCTTCCCCCGCTCTTGTCCTCATCTCGTGCGGTCCCTCTTTCCCTGTATGCCTGCAGACCTTCACTTCTCCTATCCGGAGTTGCCTCACTCTTCCCGACTGCTGTTCCTTTTTCGTAGCATATTGCAGTGGAAGGGTGGAGGGGTGCGGGGGTGGGGGAGGCCTTTACGGTGTCATTTCTCCATGTGCTTTATTGTAGTTTCATGCCGTTGCAGCCCTGAGGGAGAGACGCTTACACACGTCTGCTTCCACCGGCCGCCATCTTGAAGTTCTAAATCCCCTTCTGTTCAGAAAAAATGCACCTCTGATGAGCCGAGAGATTCTCCTTGTCGAAAAAGATCAAAGAAATCTCAATCCAGAAATTAGTCCTTCATCCTCCAAGAAGTAGAAGAAAAGACGTTGTAGGTCTCCTACCTCGAGTAACTCCTCACCTGAAAGAATCGCATGTCCAACAAAGTCTGATTCGCCAGCAAAATTTGAAGAGTTTCTGAGAGAAAGGATGAAAATCTTAGAGAAGCCCCTACTCTCTCAGAAGAAAGACCATGTTCTGGTCGCTCTGCAAGAAGACAAAGGGAAGTCTAAAGCAAAACCCTGTGCACCCTCCAATCCAGGACGCAAGCTTGACGATCGAGAGCCTTTGAGGCCTCGAAAGAATGACCTGTGTCTTGACCTCAACCGGTCAAGAGTCCAGCCCTTCAAGGGCTTTGTCGAAGACCACTTCGATCACAAAATCGGTTTCATAGACTGCTTTGACGTCGGAACCTTCGACAACCATATCAAAGCCATCGACACTTAAGTCGAAGACTCTGACTTCATTGGCCACGAAGCCTACTCCGAAGACTTTTTTTGGAGCCATTGAAGGCAACACAAGAGAAATCTTATAAACCACTGCCACAGAAAAGATTTGTTCAAATATTTCTTCCATTTATGAAGAACAGGAACCATTTTACGATGATCCAGCACCGTTTGGCTTTTGGCCTTCAATATGGCATCCCAAGTGTGCTAGATGAATTTATTTCAGAGGAATCTAGACTTAAAGACCTTTATGAAGATCTAGTGTCAGCCAGTGGTGTTAGATACACTTCCTGAGACGGAATTTGGGAAGCCAGATCCTGCAGATCACGCTGATGGCTCATACAGAGAATTGATGAGCAAAGTAGTGGAATTTTTGGGATTGAGTAGACTTACTCCTCCTTTTCAACAAGATGACTTAACAGACATATTAGACCACAGTCCACAGAGGAACCCCATTTTGCCCTTCCATATTGCTTTTCAAAAAAGGGTTAAAACAATTTGGGAAATCCCAGATTCTAATTCTGCAGTTAATAAGGACTTTCCCAAAAAATATAGGCAATCGAGCAGTGACCCAGATTATTTAACCAAGCATCCGACTCCGGAAAGTTTGGTAATCCAGGCAGCCACATCCACAAAACAATCTGCTTATCCTACACACAGGGATGATAAACAGGTGGACGCTTGGGCGCGGAAAGGATTTACTGCCGGTAGCATGGCTTTAAAATTGGCAAATGCCACTTGGGCCTGGTCTAAATTTTCGTTCATCCTGTGGGATTGCCCATCAATGGCGGCTGACCACATCTGCAATGGGGACGATGGAGACGGCTTCCTGGCTATCAAGGATATTAAGAAGGCAATGTGCGAGTGCCTCCAGTCAGCTCTGGATACCTCAGATAGTATTAGTAGATTCAGTACCATGCTACATAGATTTGCGTAGTTGAAGTCTTGCACTGGATGTGCACTCTAGATGACTCAATATGCCTTTTGATGGCTTGAGGCTGTTTGGTAGCAAGGCTGATATAAATCTGGAACAGCTACATGTCACAATCACACTTTAAAGGAAAGGAAGAGAGATCGACACTCTTCCCCGAACCACAGAAGCCAAATGAACTCGACCCTCCCACTGTGGTTGGCACAGACGCCTGATATATAAAACAGGTCGCCACGTGGCAGCCAATGGGGGGGAAGAGGGGTTATGGAGAGGTTGTGGATAGGATGGGGAATCTAGGAACACCGGAAAAAGGGTAAGGAACTCCTACTTTGGATGGGACCGGGGAAACACCAGGAAAGAACCCTACTCTGTCCAGCATGTAACACTGTCCACGTATATAACCTGACTTCCTACCTAGTACACCTTAGTACATGTACTAACCCCTGTTGGTTCACAAGAAAACACATCAGGAAGCAACATGATGACAACAAACATTAGGAAAACTACCCATCATGATAGACAAGACACATGGCCCTTCGGGGAGCAAAGCAACATATAACAAAAATGATTTCCCTCCTGTACTAGTTTTCTGCACCAGTGAAGATTTGGTGAACTTGGTAAACGTAATGTCCATGTATCATATTGAGTCTTTTGTCAGTAAATCGTTCATTACTCAGACACTCATTAAAGATGCAGATTCACTATTGCTTGATACACACTGGGTTTGCCCAGCACAACCGTAAATGAGTGAACACCCTGGATTTCCCAACGCAGCAGTACATGAGCGCATACACTGTGTTTTCTCAGCACAACATTCCAAAAACGTTTGCCGCTACTTATCTTATGTCTGGGAGCCCCTCGGGACTTCCCAGACGCGACCCGCTGTAAATCACTCCCAACAATGTAAGCAATCACTATGCATTTCCCCGTACTTATCTTTGGTCTGGGGAGCCCCACGGGACTTCCCAGACAATGACCGTAAAGCCGCGATCCTTATCAGCACTCTCCTGCTCCTTCCGAAATGTGGCCGTCTGTAGTTCATGCAGTCTTGCTCTCCATCGCTCCTCTCCGCACGCGGCCTGCCTGCCTCCACGCTGAATCAGAATAAGCCACACCTGCACGCTGCCATTACCAGTTAATATGCTGTTCTTAATCCCAGACAGCTGGCCAAGCGCGTGCGCGTGTTGAACTACACGCAGACCCAGAGAATGCTGGGAATTGTAGTTTCTAGACCTTCCCAGCTTAAGAGGCATATCTAAACACTCCTCGTCTTTGCCAGCCCTGAATCCTGACACTACAGGTCTCGAAAGTGGCGGCTAAATCTTAGTGCTGCCATTAGACAGCCTCAGCATTCCTACTCTGGTGCATCATCTTGCAGGGGGTAAGTCCTTTCATTTCTACTCCTCAGTTGGGAGAGGACAAGCCAGTCATAAAGGACAAAGAAAATGCCCTTGTGGTGGATGAGGGAGAGGTGTTAAGTCAGCCCAATCAGCAGCAGCTATTCCCTCAGCCGCCTCGAAACCTCTGAGGCCTTAATCCACAAGACCCTAGTTGGAGGCAGGCTGTCATAGCATCAGAAAGAATGGCAAGACATTACTTCAGATGCTTGGGCACTGGAAATGGTAGCCCAGGATTACTGCTTTCCTTTACTAAAAAGGCTACTGGAGCATCCACTGGGGGGGGGGAACAGCTCATTGAAAATTCCAGATCTGCTCCTTATGCAGGAAATTTTGACCCTGCTAGAGAAAGGTGCAATCTAATCTGTACCTGCCGTGGAGAGGAACAAGGGTTGGTACTCCCTGTATTTTCAAATACCCAAAAAGGATGCAGGATTGAGACCCATCTTGAACTTGTCCTTCCTGAGGAACTTGTTCAAGTCCAAGGTGGTTACCCTTCCTCAGATCATTCAGGCCCGCCAACTCCAAGACTGGATGTTGTCATTGGACCTTCAGGATGTTCATGTGCCTGTCCATCACAAGCACAGACGGTACAAGAGGTTCGCAATTGGCGGTTCTCATTATCAATTTCGAGTTCTGCCATTCGGGCTAAACTTTGCCCCGAGGGTTTTCACCAGGTTAATGGCAGTTGTGGCAGCAGGTTTAAGGATAAGGGGATTCACCGCTACCCCTACCTGGACGATTGGCTGATCAGGGCTCATTCTCCCGAACAGACCCTGGAACATCTCAGCGTGACTTGCCACTTTCTCCACAAACCGGGCTTCTCCCTCAATTACAAGAAGTCCAATATGATACCGTCTCAAACATTCCAATTCATCAGAGCAGTCCAGGATGCCTCCTCAGGAAAAGCCTCACCACCAGAGTTGAGGGCTCATCACATTCTGCAGCTGGTCACCAAATTTCAGAGTGCCCAATATCTTCTGGACTTCGATTTGTTGATGTTGCTTGGCCTCATGGCATCCTGCATTTTTCTTGTGCCAGCGACTTGTCTGCGAATGAGATCCCTGCAATGGGCTCTCAGGACTCAATGGTCCAAATTCTCAGGCAAGATGTCAGACCCTCAGGGTCCGAGCAGAGTGGGACTGCGAGAACAATATTCTAAACGCAGAACCCTTTTGGCAACAATGGCTGGAGATAATAGTAGTGACGGATGCCTCACTCACAGGGTGAGGAGCCCACACCAACAATCTGACAATCAGCGGTTGTTGGTCTTCATTTGAGCCTAAACTACACATCAATCTTTTGGAACTGAGGGCTATCAGACTAGCGATGTATGGAGAGACAGAATGTCCTGATAATGACGAACAACACAGTGGCCACTTACTACCTCAACAAGAGATGAGGCGCGTAGGGTCACTATCACTGTGCTGAGGCAATGTAGCTCTGGTTCTGAACAATGCAAGAAGGAATTTGTAGCAGTTAATCTAGCCGGAGAGAAGAACACGGCAGTGGATGCTCTGAGCAGACAGAGCATGGTCTTCCATGAGTGGGAACTAACTCAGGAAGTCCTTCAAGAGATTGCCATTTGGGGAACCCCTCAAGTGGATCGGTGTGTGACTAGTGTCAACTACAAGTGCAAACTGTTCTGCTCCAGGGAATTTCCCCCAAGAGGAGCTTGTGTTCATAGTGGACTGGGAGTTTCCACTCCTGTATGCGTTTCCTCCAGTCCCTGTCATTCCTCGCGTGATCAGGAGGCTGAAAAAGTTCAGGAAATCCATTATCTTAATTGCTCCGGACTGGGCCAGGAGGACATGTTATCCGGACCTTCTGGACATGTGCATCTGCTCTCCAATAAGTCTTCCCCCAAAGAGAAGACCTCTCAAGAGGGAGAGGAGAGGAGGGTTGGGCTGTCCAGCCAAAGATCAAAACACTCAGCCTTCACGCATGGTTACTGAGAAGCTGAGATATAAGGATTGGGACCTCCCAGACAACGTAATTTAAATTTTGCTTTCAGCCGGAAGGCCAGCAACTAAATCCTTATTAAATCCTTATACCTCTGTCGTTGGAGCAAGTTCAGCAGCTTGTGTAGGGATAAGAATGTGGATCTATTTCATTTCGATACAGTCAGTGTTATATTTTTGGTTATAGGTCAAAGGATCGACTCAAAAGGATTGAATGACAAAAGGGTGGAATCAAAATGACTGAAAACAAAATGTTCGAAAAACTATTTTTTAACATTTGGGGGGATCCCCCAACCCCTGTTTTTGTGGTAAAAACTTTTTTTTACCTATACGGAAACCCCAAAAAATATATATAAATTAAAAAGAATTTGACCTTTTTTTTCAGTCCTATTGCTTCAGCCCTATTGCATTCGATCCTTTTGTAGTCGAAACTTTGACCGGACACCATATTTTCTACTTCACTTAACACTTTATCTGTAGCCCCAGATTTGCTATCTGGCAGTGCTTTTGATCTTCAAGCGCTCATCAGAAGAAACCTCATACTTTAAAGTTCCTTTTAATCATTCCGTTTATTAAAGTGCGTCTTCCTACTCCCTTCCAGGTCCATGTTTGGGATTTAAATCTTGTTTTAAAATTCTTAACATACATCCCTTTTGAACCCATGCATTAATGTCCATTAAGACTATTCACACTAAACTATTTTGCTAGTCGCAATAACATCAGCCTGCAGGGTGAGCAAATTGCAAGCACTGTCTTGTAAACCTCCTTATACCGTCTTCTATACGGATAAGGTGAATCTTCAAGTAAAACCTTTGTTTGTACCAAAAATAGTCTGACTTGTCCCAAAGGATAGTTTTACCAACATTCTATCCACCTCCTCATCCTGGAATGGAGGAGGAGAGGTTACATAGACTGGATGCCTGGAAGGCCCTCAGTTTTTATATCTTGCGAATGGCCCAAATTCACCAGGACGACCAATAATTTATCGGGTACACAAGTCATGAATTGGGAAAGCAGACTCTATCTAGATGGGTCTAGTCAAAATCCCACAGAGGGTCTAAGAGCTCACCCAACCAGGGGCCTGGCTGCTTCTTTCGCCCTTCAGAGAGGAATACCAATTAGACATTTGTGCAGCCACTTGGTCTACCATACACACCTTTTGTAAAACATTACTCCCCCAACCCTTTTCTATTCAAGAGGGAGCTTTTGGGAAAGCTGGCTTGCACTCTGTCCATGATAACTGCTGAAGACATCTAAATTATTTTCCCACTTCCTAGACTGTTACTGCTTTGCGAGGCTATCAAAAGATGAGGAATACGTGGTTACGTGGTTACACGGTTCCTAGTGACTGTTTCGACAGTCAAAGTTTCGATGGAATGCCAAAAGTTCCAACACAAGTGGCAAAAGTTTCAAATTATCTTTTTTTTTTGGGGGGGGGAGCGAACCCTCATATTTTTCCTTTTTTAACACTTAACTATACTAAATTAAAATAAACTCTTTAATATTAAATAAATTCAAAACTTTTTTTTCTGAACTTTTAACATTCGAAACTGTTTCGAAACTTTGACTGGACACCGTATTACACACTACACTCTGAGTCTTCTAAGGTCTCAGGAGGTTACTAGTAATTCTTTTATACATGCAAAAACAGAACTGAAACCAAGGAGCGCTGCGCTTGCTACATATACTGCGGATGATGTTGACGGTTGGACGGAGTACCTCGAGGGTCGCCTTCATCAACTCTACCACACAGCGCCCTCTGTCGAATGTTTTTTGAAGCTGGAAGGATATTTATCAAAAGGTGAGGAATACGTGGGAGGAACATCCGATCGAAAAGGTTACCGGGGGTAAGTAACTTGTTCTTCTGTAGCCGTTTCAATGTTTTTGGTTTGATATGGTGACACCCATTATCCTGTCCATCTGAACCAGCATTGTACTGGGTGTGGAGGGGATGCATGTGCTAACCAGAAGTAACCTGAAAATGCCCAAAACACGCCTCGTCCCCAACATAAATGGTTGTAATCAAATATTTAGCATCTACAACCCACCATCATCCACTTTGTTGTCTAAGAAAATACCATAAGTAATCCCCCCAACCATGGTAAAACACCGCCCTCTCACCTGAATGTCTGTGCCATTACCCAGTACAATCTTTTTCACTTTCCTACCAACACAAACGCAGGGACGTCATTTTAACTTAAAAATAAAAAAGGTGCTCCTGGTGTAGCGGGGTCTCCTGCGACAGGGTTCCTCGTCACACCAGGTCTGGTGGTTCCCGGCCCAGTCCTCACCCATCGGGGTGAAGGCTGGCCCAGGGAGGCACTCAGTAGGGGTTGGAGCTGATTGTGACATGTGGCACATGTCACATGCCACATTCAGTTCCAACCCCCTTCTCCCTTGGCTTCCTTGCAACTCACATACAGGAAACAGGAAGTTCTTGCAGCTTCCTGGCTCCTGTTTGTGAGCAGCACAGAGGAGCCTAGGGGGCCTGGAAGGACGGACGGAAGCTGCAAGAAAAAAGTCAGGGCTTATTGTTTGTAATATAATGTGTGTTTTACATGTGTGTTTTGCATGTGTGGATTGTATGTATGTGAATGGTGGGTGGGTGAGTGAGAAATGATGTATTTCTTTGAATATTCTGGGTGGGTGGTTGTGTGCCTGTGTAGATAATGCAATGAGTGGATGGAAGAGATGGTGTGAGTGACTGGTGGGTGAATGAGCATACATGTGGTAGTGTGTATTTTAATGTTCTGCGTGGGGTTTGGTGTGTGCCTGTGTGGTGTATCCAGTGTGAGTGAATGCGAGAGGTGATGTATGGGTGAGTGGCCGGTGGGTGAAACGGGGGGAGAGGTGTGTGTGTGTGTGTGTGTGTGTGTGTGTTGCGCTCAGGGAGACTGGGGATTGCTGGACATTTTTTGACACATCCTTTATTGACTTTGCATGTTTTACTGGTGTTTTTGGGCAAAGGCAAGTTTGTGCCCCGTTCCCTGGCTACACTGGCATTTTGGTGCAGTCAGTCGAGCCATTGCTTACTGTGGCATGACATTTATTATTCAGTATCTTTTTAAAAAAGCAAGCATGAGAAGAAGTGTTACCTTGCTAGACTGATGTTTTGGTGCAGTGCACTGTATATGCTTCACTGTAGCATGACATTTTATTAACTGAGCATCTGATGAATCGAGCAAGATGGGTGTTTTTAATGGGTCTAGACTGGCTTACATTGGAACCAGATTGGGCAGGTTTTCATATTGTGACATGTCACTTTCGAATGGATTGTGTCCGCTCACATATTCCTCATTTTATGATAATATATAGATCTCTCTAGCATCGCCACTTCTAAATTAAATTTTTTTGACCGAAGGCGCTTTTTGCAGATTCGCAGCATCGAGGTCCTTCGGGGGTCTCTGTCGACCGCTGATGTCATCATCAGCATGAATGGTGCATGCAGCGCCCGTTGGCTTCAGTTCCGTTTTTCCGAGCTTACGATTCGAGTAATTGCAGCACATTTCAGTTTTTCCATGAGAAAAATGTCTTCATGTACTCCTTCAAAACCAAAGTCGGTTTTAAAAAAAAATGGCATGACTGCGGATCGAAAATGTCCATCACGGTTCCTCACCACATCTGCCTGTGGTGCCTGGGCTCCAGGCACCATACGGACGACTGTGGGGCCTTTCAGGCCATGACAGAGAAAGCTCTCGGGGAGCGTAGAGGTAAACTGGTGGTGGGGGGGTTAGCATGGAAGTCTTCTTCGAAGCGGGAGAAAAAGTTCAGCGAGTCCAGAGACTCTTCCCAGCATAAAGTCAGAGGTCCCGATCGAGGAGTCGATCACTGCAATCTTCGTCTTCTTCCTCTAAGAAGGCAAAGAGACTCCATAGGTCTCCTTTAACCTTAAGTGATTCCTCCACAGAGGTTATCAGATGCCAGACGAAGTCCGATTCCCCGACAAAGTGGAACGCATTTCGTTCGGAGATGTTGCGAATTTTCGAGAATGCAGACTTGACCCCCGTCGAAAGAAATGCACAAGAGCCATGCTCCGATTGTCAACAAAAGGGAAGTTGAAGGCTACAACTTCGAAGCCGTGCTTAAAGCCGGTGCCAACGTCGAGAGTTCTCGACCCAACGAGAAGTCGTCGAGAGGATTGACAAGTCTAAAGCAGAGACCTATTTTGATTTTGGTTTCAACAAAAAAGCACATTGCGACGAAGACCTTGATGACTTTGTCGACTCCGTCGGAGTCAGAGCTGTTGGCACCAAAGTCGACACAGAGTAAACTGGATCCTTTCATCATGCAAGACCAGGTTTATAGACCTGTCCCTAAGAAAGACTATTTCAAGTCTGTCTGCACTTTATGAGGGAGATCAACCCTTTGAGGGTTCCCCTCCTTTTCGGCTGCAGTTTTGCACCCCCAATGTGCCAGAAAAATGCATGATTTGTACGACAACAATCTCCAGTCGGCTAGTGGTTTGAATACCTCGCCTGAACTGGAATTTGTCAGGCCTGATCCCTCGTAACACGCGGATTCATCCTACAGAAGGCCCTTGAGTAAATTCACTGGGTTTATGGGGTGGAGTAGACCACCTCTATCATACGAACGCGATGACATGACCGACCTCTTGGACCAGAGTCCCCCAAAAAGTCACTAATTTACCATTCCACATGGCCCTGCAGAGAAAAGTCACTGATAATTTGAAGGTAGGCCTGCAGTTAACAAAAACATTGCGAGAAAGAACAGGCCTTCCGGCAGTGACCCAGAATACCTGACCAAGCATCCCACTCCTGAAAGCTTGCTAGTTCAGGCAGCTACGTCAACCAATCAATCGGCTTTTCCTTCCATCCCCTCAGACAGAGATGACAAGAGGGTAGATGCCTGGGCACGTAAAGGTTTCACTGCAGGCAGTATGGCCTTAAAATCTACTAATGTGACTTGCACTGTATCTAGATTCACGAAGAAAGAGACTGCTTCCTGGCGATCATTAAAGATGGTAAAGATGCAATGGGAGAATGTCTCCAGTCATGTTTGGATACTGCTGACAGCATCAGCAGATTCATACCTGCTAGCACGCTATTACACAGATTTGCGTGGTTGAAGTCCGGTTTTGCACTAGACGCGCAGGCTAAACTGCTCAACATGCCTTTTGACGGCTCAAAGTTGTTTGGCAGCAAGGCGGATGAGAGTTTGGAGAAGCTGCAGACGTCGCGGTTAAGCCCCTTCGTGCTGCCATTAGACCACCTCAACAACCCTGTTCAGGCTCATCTTCCTGGAGGGGTAAATTCTTTCGTTTCTATTCCTCAATTGGAAGAGGACAAGCTGGACAAAGGGGCCAAAGAAGATTCCCTCATGGTGGACGAGGAAGGGGTGCCAAGTCAACCCCCAGCAGCGTCAACCTTAGCTAAGCCACTCTGAGGCCTTGACACACAAGACCTTAGTGGGAGTCAGAATTTCTCAGTATTTGAACGAATGGTGGGGCATTACTTTAGATGCATGGGCACTGGAAACGGTAGCCCAAGGTTACTGTCTTCCCTTTAAAAAAAAAAAAGCCTCCGGATCATCCACCGGGATACAACTATGTCAAAACTCCAGATCCGCTCCTTGTGCAGGAAATTTTAACATTGCTACAGAAAGGTGCAATAGAACATGTACCTGTAATGCAAAGGAACAAGGGTTGGTATTCCACTTATTTTCTGATTCCCAAGAAGGAAGGAGGGGTTGAGACCCATTTTAGGCTTAAACTTGAACAAGTTGCTTAGGAAGGACAACTTCAAGATGGTTACCCTTCGCAGATCCTTCAGGCTCTCCAACTCGAGGATTGGTTGGTGTCATTGGACTTTCAGGATGCTTACTTTCATGCGCCAATCCATCTCGAGCACAAAGTACCTGAGGTTCACGGTTCTCACTATCAGTTTCGAGTTCTGCCATTCGGGCTGACCTCCGCCCGAGGGTTTTCAACAAGTTGATGGCTGGTAGTAGCAGCAAGGCTCAGGAGAGGGGGGGAGGGGAATTCTTGTCTACCCCTATCTGGACGATTGGCTGATCAGGGCTTGTTCACCTGAACAAGCCCAGGAGCATCTCTGTATTACCTGCCACTCCCTCCACAGACTGGGCTTATCTCTCAATTACAAGAAGTCCAATATGATACCATCCCAAAGACTTATTCATTTTAGCTATCCTGGATACTTGCTCGGGAAAAGCCTTGCCACCCGAGGTGAGAGCTCAAAACATTCTGTAGATAGTAACAAAATTCCAGAATGCTCAGCATCTTCCGGCCTTCAATTTTCTGATGGTGCTAGGTCTCAAGGCATCCTGCATTTTCCTGGTGCCAGAGGCCCGCTTAAGAATGAGATCCCTTCAATGGCCTCTCAGGTCACAGTGGTCCTAATTCTCAGGCAAGATGTCAGACCAACTGCAAGTTCTGAGCAGAGTTGCTCGGGACCTTCTGTGGTGGGCTTGCAAGGGCAACCTCCTCAAAGGAGAATCTTTTTGGCAACCATGGCTGGAGATAACGGTAGTGACGGACCCCTTACTCACTGGGTGGGGAGCCCACAACAACGATCTTACAGTCAGCGGTCGTTGGTCTCCATCTGAGTCCAAATTACACATCAACCTTTTTGAGCTGAAGGCAATCAGACTAGCGCTGAAGGACTTTCTGCCCTCTGTACGGGGAAAGAATATCCTGATAATGCCGGTTAACACAGTGGCCATGTACTAACTCAACAAGAGATGAAGTTTAGGGTCACTACCACTGTGCAAAGAGGCAATGCAGCTCTGGTTCTGGCCAATTCAAGGAGTCTCTCTCTGTCCAGCAGATCACCTAGCTGGAGAGCAGACACTGTGGCGGACACTCTGAGCAGGCAGAGCAGTCTCCCACGAGTGGGAACTAGCTCAGGAAGTGCTTAAAGAGATCTTCACCCTTTGGGGAACCCCTCAAGTGGATCTGTTCGTGGCTGGTGTCAACCCGAAGTGTGAACAGTACTGCTCCAGGGATTCTCCTCCTAGAGGAGCTCTAGGAGACACGTTTGTAGTGGACTGGAAGTGATCACTCCTGTATGAGTTTTCTACAGTCCCGGTCATTCCTCAATTAAACAGGAGGTTGAGAACGTTTGGGAAACGCATTATCCTAATTGCCCCGGATTGGGCCAGGAGTACGTGGTACCCGGACCTTCTGGACATGTCCATCTGTCCTCCAATAGGTCTTCCAAGGACGGATTTTCTCTCGCAAGAGGACGGTTGAGCTCTCCATCCAGTGGTCAAGATATTTAGCCTTCATGCATGGTTTCTGAAAGGCTTCTGGATGACATGATGGATATTTTGCTTTCGGTCAGAAGGCCAGTAACTAAATCTTTTTACAGTTGATGTTGGCGTAAGTTCAGCAACCGGTGCAAGGTTAAGAAAGTAGATCTATTTCAGTGTGACCGACCATGGTGCTTTCTTTTTTGTTACTTATGCAATCTGGAGCCCCAGATTGCCTCCATTAAGGGATACCTAGCAGCGCTTTCCATTTTCAAGCGCTCCTTAGAAGAGGATTCTTATTTTACAATCCTGTTGTTTGTACAATGTTTGAAGGTACTTATAATGTACACTCTCCAGTTCCATTCAATGTACCTGTTTGGGACCTAAACCTTATATTAAAGTTCTTGACATGTATCCCACTTCAGCCTTTAATTTCATGCCTTTTAATGCTCTTGACATTAAAGACTGTTTTGCTTATCACACTAACATCAGCTCGCAGGGTAAGTGAGTTGCAGGCTTTCTTGCAAACCTCCTCCGACCACTTTCTATAAAGATAGTCATTCTCAGGTTAACCTTATTTTTTACTGAAGGTAATCTCGGACTTCCATTTGTCAGAGAAAATAACCTTGCCAACATTCTATCCACCTCCTCATTCAGGTAAAGAGGAGGTGATGCTGTGTAGACTAGACCCCAAAAAGGTCTTTAAGTTTTTATATTTCAAGAAAGGCAAAATTCCTCCAGGTTGATCAACTTTTTATCGGATATACTGGTCCCAAATTAGGCCTTGCAGTCACCAAACAATACCCAGGTGGATTATCCTGGCCATTGGCGAATGTTATAGATTAGCGGGTAAGGACCTGCCAGAGGGCTTAAGGGCTGATTCCACAAGGGGCATGGCAACCTCTGCGAATCTACAAAGGGATGCCCCAATAAATATTTGCTCAGCGGCCACTTGGTCGACTATCCATACATTTGTTAAATATTACTGCCTGGATTCTTCCTCCAGTCAGGGACGACTTATTGCGAAAGCCATCCTCCATTCGGTCCATGATTAAGACCAAATTAATTGATACTCCCAACTCTAAATTGTTACTGCTTAGGGAGTCTATCATAAGATGAGGAATATGTGGGAGGACAGAATCCATTTGAAGAACAAGTTACTTGCCCCTGGTAACGTTCTTTCGATTGGATGTTCTTCCCACGTATTCCTCATCGCCCCTCCCAGCCTACCTCGCTGTACATTTTACGTGTCATTACACTCTACGCTTTCTGAGAGAGCCTATGGTCTTGGGTACGCCTTAAAGCGAGCATAAGTATGGTCTTATATGGGAATACTAGCATATTTTGGTGGAGCCAGCATGGAAATGTATGGGCACAGCCAGCATAAACATGTTTTTTTATGCTGGCATATATTGCAGGGTCCGGCATGATAATGTATTGGGAAATGCCTTGTGCACTTTTGGTGAATTGCATCTATTGTACTTTTTTCTTGATTTACCCAACACCCTACAAAAACGATTGTTGGCCTTTTACCCACATTGTTGGCCTTTTACCCATATTTTCCCAACAATTGTGCTGTTTAATGCACCATTTTAACCCATTATTCAAACCATTTGCTCTGGGGAGGGAGAAGGATCCCTCCCCAGCCCACCCCCACCCGTGCCCCAACCAACCCATTTTCATTAGTTTTGGCTCCCTCGCTATGCTCAGTTGCAATCACATACTTGTGGCTTATCTTTACACCTTTGGTGGCTGGTATATTTGTGGACCAGGCACTGCCCCCCTTCTCTCTGTTGCGTTAAAGATTTAACCTTTGAAAAACATTTACTACTTTGACTTGCAGTAGTGCATGCCCCTGCAACAGCGTAACCATCATGGACATTGCGCATACGTGGTGGTCCAATCTGGCCTGCGGTGTCGTGCCCTGTGCTTTAAGGAGCTTGGGGGTGCAGGGGGCCCACAGCATGGCTAGCAGGTGAGCTGGCAAATTTTGTGCTACGTTATTGGGCACCACTGCGTATGACCAAGGGTTAGTGTGCAATGCACGCCTTGAAGTCTGCCAGCGAGTCCCTGGGTGAGAAGCAACTTGTGGGCGTTTTAAATTTTAAATAACTGTGGTGTTAAAGATGTGTGTGCAGCAATGATATTAAATTAAATGGTGTTTTTTTTTTTTTTGGTTTTTTTTTAGTCCTTTGGCACCCAGTATTACGGTTGGGTAATAACTATAGGGGGTCATGGGTATATTGAAAGAACCTTTCCCAGGTATTATACTCCAGCAAATATAACATGATCAGGTGCACTCCCCTCTGTGCACGCAGACCAGTCTAATGGGTTTCTTCTATCGTAGTGGTAGCTGACTCATAGATCTGACACTAAATCCTGGTCAATTTAATTTTAAGGCTTTGCTTGTGCAGCATTTTTCTCCTGGCTAAACAGCAGCGCACGCCTCTCCAGGTCAGTGCTTTTCTGGCTTGTTTAACACAGCAACGCCACAGATAACACTTACTTCCATGTCCATTGATCTATAGAGGTCGTACACTAGCTGTAGCCTGCGTTACAGATTTCGGTTACCCTGTTAAAAATACTGCATTATGTATGTTTTACATATAGATCCCACATCAAATCTGGAAAATGGCATTCCCCAAATGTGCAAGGAGGTGCTAGCTTCCCCTTCATTACTTCCAGGCATTGGAACTCTCTCCCACGTGCTCTTAGCCGAACAGTCACATCTCGCCTTCCGCAAAGCAATCAAAACCAGACTATTTGTGTAAGACCTCACCCAGCTAATCCTATGTGTCCGAATACAAACAGGTGTATCCTACTGTCATTGAGAAACAAAGCGATCCATTTTATGGAAAAGAGGATGTTATGTAGAATTTCAGAAGTAGCTCTATTCAAGAATCCAATTGTTGTAATGAATGATTCATAACCAAAATGGCAATTTCAATGATTAGCATATACAAATTCAATGATTCCTTTTTGTTAAAAGAAAAAAAAAATCTTTTTGTTTGTGGTTGGCCCAACACGTTTCAGTTTGATACTCTTCATCAGGGCCAGCAGATTCAACAAGTTTCACATTTATCTACAAAAAGGAAATTATTCAACATTTAGATTTCATTGTGAAAAACGAATATTTCTACGTTGTGTGTATCAAAAACTTGATATTCAAAGAAAATTGATAAGTCTCAAAGACATCCTGTCTCAAATATACATTAGATCCTAATTATGCATAACCATAGGTGTTGAATTTGACTATAAACTGTTGGAGCTACCTGCTGTAGTAGTATTCCTAGAAAATATGGTCCAACGTAATTCTTAAACATTTTTTTTACAATGACATGTTTCCAAAAAAATCTTTAAATGTGACCCCATAGATGGATCATAAAGATAAGCATGCTCATGTCCATAGTAGGTGTGTAGATCACCCAACAATAGAAGGGGTTATTCAAAGAAATGTTATATATCTTGTAGCACATTTGTATAGAGCAAGAACCATACCTAAAAAAAAAAGGTAGAAGAGGATGGGGTCGGTTGAGGTATTACTTAAATGGAAAGGTGACGAGCGTCAATACATGGGAGATTTTTCCCATAGCCAGACTAACCGAATGGTTATTGGAGGACTATGCTAGCAAAAATGTGTTTAAAAAGGATTAGATGCAAAATACAATCCTTGCATCCATAGAGCGTACTTGATAAACTAAGTTACATTAATAATAGAAATAGTGGGGCTCATTTCTAAAAAAAAATGCATGGTTCTAAATGGGCAGTACTAATAAAGTGTGTGCCTCTGCAAAATTGTAAAACCTAGGAAGTAACTGCAAAGGGGACTCACACTACTTCTAATGGAAAAAGTCAGATGATGTAGAAAACAGGATTAGCTCGCATTCAGCGTCAAATGGCGTCAGTATACAACATTGAGGTTCAAAGTCTCCTCATGCTGCTGAATTAGCTGTACTTGCTCTCCCAATCTGAAAAAAGCGAACAAACTGGGTTTAACAGTTGTATTTCTATAGAAATCACGGCTTAAAAGAAACCTTCCTAACAGAAAGCATGACCCATTCCAGACTTATCTGGAATTTCACAATGATTTGTAGACTAGAACTCTCGGACAGATTCCTGTGTAGATACGATCAGAAGGCGCTGCTTTCTATCCTTACTACTGTGTAAATGATATGTTTTTTTTTAACTATGAAGTCACCCGCGCATGTGTGAGTGACGTTGAATGTGATCTTAAGCATGTAGGTGAGTAGCTCATCACTCGTGCTGATGCGAATGACGAGCCTCTAATGATTCATCAGCGGGAAATATCACGCGCGCATACACGATAGACATCTCTATTTTTAAAAACAATTGTGAGTAAATGGTGCGCGGGATCGGGTTTATAAACTGGATAGTGAATATTTGTATAAATCAACAAAGGCAGGAAATTGCCTCAATGGGATAATAACAGCCAAATATTGTTGGTTTTAACAGAATGTAAGTGATCCTCATATTAAGAGTGGTGATTTTGGAAAAAGTAATCAATGTCAAAATGAGGACACTGTAGCAAATATTTTGAAAGAACTGACATAGTAAACTTGTCTAAGTATAGTAATTTATAACAGAGGCCAGATTCTAAAAGATGAGGAATGGCATTAGTTTGATAAATAAACCAATGAAAAAACATTTTATGTCTTGATTTAGTAGAATATCCAGATTGATAACCCACAGTTATATACATACACATTTGGAACTTTGTTATTTTACAATGTGTACTGATATTCAATTAACTGACCCATTTTAGTTGGGTGTACAATCTAATGTTTAATCAAGTTCACTATAACTATGGTAGTTTTATAACTGTGTTCTACCATCAAGATGAGGCATGGGTAGCTGATAATTAGGACACACTAAGGACCTACAGACCTACAAAAGTGTGTGATACTAAAAATCGAGCAATTGTTGTAGGAATGGATCCAGATTGTGAAGATAATTTGAACACACCATTAACAGTCTAGGAGTGTGTGTATTGCTGAACATAAATCAAACTATTTTTATAGAAAGGGGCCCCGATAGTAATCTTCATTTATTCCTAATGGGGTCATAGCATCCAATTTGTTTAATCCAAAACCGTTCCCTTTGGGCTAGCAGTTTAGGTAAGTTGCCTCCTCTGTTTAGTGGACGTAAAACCTCCAGCACTAAAAGTCTCATTTGCGATACGTTGTGCTTCATATCCCGAAAGTGTCTAAACACTGGGGATTTACAATTTTGTGACCTGAGACACGATTGTCCACCTGTCGTTCACTTTTCTGTTGGTTTTGCCAACATAGTATTTGCCACAAGGGCAACAAATCGCGTAAATGACATTCTTTGTATCGCATGTGGCAACGTTTTTTAGCATGATCTTCTTACGAGTGTTGGGATGCCGGATATGGTCTCCTTTTATCAAATTATTACAATGTAGGCAAGCAAAGGTACCTACTTTTGGTCTACATAAAGTCGTCTGAGATGTTGGTTTTGGTTTTTCAGCGTTAATCGGTTGATCTCTGAAGTTCCTTCTCCTTTTGTATGCCATCATTGGCGGATCAGGGAACAATTGTGTCAAGGTACTGTCAGATTTGATTAGGTCCCAATTCTTGTGTATAATTATTTTTATTTTAAAGCTCTGGCTCGAGTATTTAAGCGTATGGATCAAGCTTTTCTCTTCTTTCCTTGAATTGCCTGAAGTAGTACACTTCTGTCATGTGCTTCTGTACGTATAATGGCTTTGTCAATTATTTCAGGAGGAAAACCTCTGTCCACGAACCTGTGTCTCATGTAGTTACATTCCTCCTGCAGTATGTCGGTTTCAGAAGTGATTCTTTTAAGCCGCAGAAGCTGACTATAGGGCGAATTGTCCTTCAAATGTTTTGAGTGATGACTTGTATGAGGTAGGCAACTGTTCACATCTGTAGGCTTTCTGTAGATTTTGGTCTTAAGAGTAAGACCTGTTCGTTCCACCGTTGCATCCAAGAAATTCACGGGTTTTCCAATTTCCATTGTGAAGCTAATTCTTTGATTGCAAGTATTCAGGTAGTTCCAGAATTCCAAAGGTTCTGCTTCTGTGCCCATCCATATCCCAAATATATCATCAATATATCTCTGCCAACATTTTATCTTGTTGTTCCATAGTGGATTGTCTAGTACATGGGTTCTTTCGTAGTGATACCTAAAAATGTTAGCATAAGTTGGGGCCACTGAGGTCCCCATAGATGTTCCTGGAATTTGAAGATCATATTGACCATTATGTCTGAAATAGTTGTTGTACAGTATAATGTTCAATAATTCCAGAGCAAAGTTTTTGGGATATTTACTTGTCTGTGTGTTAGCAAAAAAACATTCAAGTGCTTCAATTCCTTCGGAATGGGGGATGGAAGTATATAAACGATTCACATCCATTGTGAAAAGTAACAAGTTCTCCTCCGTAAGTAGTAGTGATTGCAGTATTCTCAGGAAATGGGTCGGGTCTTTGAGGTATGTGGTGGTGGCTTGTACCGATGGTTGAAGTGCTGTATCAAGATAAATAGCAAGCGGTTGGAAAATACTATCTGTCCCTGCAACTATAGGGCAGAAAGGTGGATCATTCAGATTTTAATGGATTTTTTGGAGCCCATAAAACACTGGGGTTACAGGGTATTTCTGAATTAAATAGTCTGCTGTTTTTTCAGTGATCCAGTCCATTGTCGCAGCTTTGTCCACAGTAGTTTTGATGATCTTCATGATGCCTTAAACAAGGTCACTGTCCAGTGGTGTATATGTAAGAGTATCCTCCAGGAGTTTGGAGCAGCCAATGTCATAAAGTGAAGTGTCCATCAGGACTAGAGCTCCACCCTTGTCTGCTTGTTTTAAAGTTAAACCGTTGTCCTCTGCTAGTTCTTTAATTAGTTTCAGTTGATGTTTCCGGATGTTACATTTTTTGGGGGGAAATGTACTTGAGGCATTTCAGATCTTTGGTAGTTTTTTGTTTAAACAAGTTTATTAGTGGGTGGTTGACCTGAGGGTGTAAATTGCTTTTATTTTTCATCTCTAGGTATTTAGATCTAGAGTAATTGTGAGAACATTTGGATCTTTGTTTCTCGTATATATCCAGCCTAGGTACCAAGGCTGAGTTTTTCTCCCCTGCACCTAGAACTTAGACAATATTTCAATTAACTTGAAGTCTGTTTACCTTGGTGCGCAAGTGTTTTTGCCTGTTTTTTGTTCCTATTGACATTGAAACATCATGTGCAGCTTAAACTTGTAACCCTATGCTGCTATATTACATGTGAAACCAATCATGCATATCTAAACTCAAGTATGAGCTAATGCAACAAAGACGTTTTCTCTGTAAAGTAACTAAGCCATTTTCTTGCAACTTCGCTGCAATGCCTCCGGGCTGCTTGTGCGCTATATAAATGCAAATAAAATAATCGTGGCCAAATCATGCCTCTCTGCCTCGGTTCTTAAATCTGGCTGAAATAAGAGCAACTGGAAACACACTTGCTAGATGCATCAAAAAAATCTGAAAGTCGTTTGCCATCACTTCCTGTGATGTCACTTGGGGGTGGGGTCAAATTACATCACTTCCTTTGATGTTATCAGGCGGTCAAGGGTCGAGTGATGTCCCTTCCACTACCCCTGGCATTCTGGTGAAATGACATCCCTGCACAAACGTGCTGCTGTGCACAGCTCAGCTGCGTGAGAGCCCCTCCCCCTCTTAGCTTGTACGAGTTCAGTAGCGGGACTGGGTGACTGAGGAGGTGCTGCCGAGTGCAGATACTGCGTATGTATCCTTAGTACTTCGGAATTGATCCTCAATTTACCAACCTAGTATGGATGAAAGGCGGAGTAGGGCTTGTTGGTATTCGAAACGGCAACCGGCTAAACACGCATGCATAGATTTAACTAGCCTGTGGGCTACTAGAGCAGTGCCGAAGTGCTGCAACATCTTCTGAAGTAAGAACACCTTTTCCAGGAATTATGGGACAGTGTTAGAAGTCGGTGAACTGTGTAGCTGGTAGTTTGAACAAATATTAGACATTATCCACCATGGCAGATCAAATTCACAACATATGCCACCAGAATACCGCCTCAATTTCTAACGGTTTTATGTACTTTATCAGGTGCGATTTGAAAAGGGCAGAGAACAATTGATGAGTAATACGATGCTGCAATGATATTGTTGATATTTTTATTAGAAATATATGAAAGGATGAGAGTTGACACATTAATATTCACTTACTAAAATTACACATACTCTTTCAATATTTTCAAAAAGTCTCCTTGTAGAGTCCATGCTTGTTTGATGTCGTCTTTGCTCTTAAAATCCACATACTCCAGAAGAACCTCTGAAATAGCGATTCCACCAAGTACATGCATGGTATACCACAGATTGCACCATTTATTGAGACTACATAAAAAGTAAATTTATATGATTAAAGACATAATGGATGAAGCTCTTAACAAATGTTCATATTAGCTTTGAGACTGGTTATTAGCCATGGCAGTCCCCCTTACTTAGGCATTGCAAATAGCCTGACTGCCAACCACATGATACCAGGCTTGCGCATGTCTGTAGTTTAATGAGCAAAGTGCAAGGCAACATGTGTGCGTCTTTTTTTTGTTGTTGGTCAAAGTAGAATGCTTTAATTAGTTACTTCACTGTGCAGCTACAACTTTGAAACAGTGTCCCTTATTTAAACTGCACAATTCGGAAGACATTTTACCCAAGATTGCACCTTGGGCACTAGTCTGTCACAAAAGGAATGATTTTTGCCATTTGCGAATGTGGGCCACTTTTTCATTGTTGACGTGCTCGTTTTTAATCTCCCATTCCAGACCTCTGTAATACTCCTAATAAGATTAATTCACAACCATACATACTAGACCAAGATTCATCCATATTACAGGTGACCGATTGATGGATGGATGGCTGTCCTGTGTGATCGATATAGGCGGATATGGGATAGTACATTTTCAATTGAACAGAAAACTGTCAGTTCCAATGGTGGGAGTACAGTAATGTTTCACTTATATTTTAATGCTCTACTCAGTGGGGGCCAGTGGTCGAACAGTGCCTTGTAGTTCGTACATCATGGGGATCCGAATATGAAGACTGGAACTTGTAAGACCTGATGCCCTAAAGTCCTTTTCAAGACTGATAAATTGCTGAGGAAGATGCCCCACAACGATCTAAGAACACATGTCTAGACAAAAGCAATGTGACTTTAGTTAACCCAGCTGACAATGGCACCAAGTTGATATATCATCCATCCAAGTAGGAAGAGGAATGTCTTCTTCATTGCCACTGTCTTGAACCTGCCGTTCTTGTTCTGCCATTTTATCATCCGTGTACTACATTACGGGTCAAACCTCGGTGTGCAGACCATCAATGGTGAAGTTTAGAGGGTAGGCCAAAAAAATAATTTGGTGTTCATGACAAGTATGAAACAGTATAGAATAACCATATACTATAACTATCTCAGAACACTCTAAGAAAACCCACAGCATCGCATGGCTCTTTTTTTTTTTTTTTTTTTTTTTTTTTTTTTTTTCATTTAAACCGTGCAACTGTCAGTCCTTGAAACTATTGCACTTTAAAGGTCCAGCTGATATCTCAAGTCGCACTCCCACTGGTCTTAGTTGGGAAAAATAATTGCGGCTGCCAGAGGGTGTGGTGGCATGACGCGTTTCACAATGATCCCGTTGCATGTTCACATAACATGCACACTTACTAAAATGCATTTAAATAGGGGAGAAATCTATTGGTCATTAAACATTTGTCTGTCATATAGACATCACATGTTAAGAGTTCAATAGACTCATATGGTCTATGTATTTAAAGCATCACACAATGGCAGCCATCTTGGCATGTCTATTGCTAAATGTATTAGATATGCATAAATTATATATACATCGTTTTTAATGAGGCGTTTGATTTAAGTTCTAAGAGGCATCTAATTTACCACAAAGCCCCCGTCTTTGCCGTTCTTGTATTATTTTATATAGTATTTTGTTTATGAATTACATATTTTCAAATGTCAGCACAGCATGTCATGTGGATCCCCCGGTGTTGCCAGACATGTCCTGCAAATTATAGCCAACCTCATCCTAATTTTTTAAGTTGAATACTTTGTAATTTCAATGGCGTAAGCCGAAAATGCACTCCGCTTATATGCGACTGCTCACGATGGCAGAAAGAAACAATCGGAGGGACCTACGTGCGTGAGGGATCATGGGTATAGGGGACGTCACACTAGGGATAGTATTACTGGCACTCCCTATTTCGACATCCATTTTTGAGTTTCGAAAACAACTGTAATACTCTGCAGCTTTTACTCGATGTCGGGCTATGCATAGCATGTGAATCTAGCAAAACAGAAAGGGGATGGCTGGAAGGTTTTTAATTAATCATAACCAGGGGCAAAGTTCTGGGCAACCCTCCAGACCATTGTTTTTCAGCCTGCCAAGCCATTACAGAAGGGGAAAAACCATATGCAAATCAGGCTTGGTCCTACCTCAAAAGGGGCAGTCCAGCCCGAACTGCTAGGTCACATCCCTTCTGCATGAGACCACAAGCTTCCCCAGACATGTTTCAGCCTTGTTGGCCGTCATCAGTGAGGAGTAGCTTGGGTCTCTAGGCCCGGCAGACTCGGGACCCACGTCTGATTTGCATATGGCTTGGACCCCTTTTGCGGTGGCGCAGACGGGCTAAAAAACGGTGGTGTGGAAGGTTGCCCAGAGCGCAACGCCAATGGTACAGATTCATTCAAAACCTTCCACTCATCACTTTTGTGGTCATAGCATGTGAATCTAAGCAGATACAACCACCAGAAATACGATTACGATGAGTGATGTATTCCATAGACCTACATCAAATATGGGATGCATGTCACACATGGTTGCTATTCTTTTTAATTTGTTATTTTAGTAAACTGCACTACACTCGAATGTGCCCAAAATAATTCATTGCATGTGCGTAACGCCTGAGCATACTGGGTTGCTGTGATTGTAAATTGTCAGCTTGTCATGATAAAGTATCATGCATTATGGAACGTTTACTGATCAGAGCCGAAATGGGCTAATAACAAAATAGTGCGTATGCCAGATGTTGTATCTTTCATCCATTGGTGAATGTGTGCAGAATAGCCCCACCACATTGCAGTTCATGCACAAAACACTCATGGAACAATATTATGCTCCACATATCTTATGAATGAAAAGTGATTTACACCTTTCAAAATAAAAGTTTAAAGTGCTTGCGATTTTTGCCTTTTTTACCCTAACTAGGTTAACTTGTATGCTCAATGCACAGAAGCAATAAAGTGTAATGTGCTGTAAACCTGATGGAAAAAAGGGGGTGCGGGAGTTACAATCCCAAGCAGCATATTCCTAAGCATGAAACCTGACAAAATATGAAGATTGTGCATCATATGCATATATACAGTACTGGGTATTTCATATTTGGAATGCTGTTCTTAAATATCCAGTACGAAAATCCTTTAGTCAAGTACGAAAATCCCTTAGACAAGTATATACATTAGCGGTACCATGCAGCGTTGCACGGGTCTGTAGGTGACCAGCTGTTGGGGGTCTGATATAGCCTTGTGTATGTTTTGTGTCATAACTTTGTATTTTTGAAAATTTTGTAAAATCTTCAATCTCTGAAAATTGCTCATTACTGATAGCACAGGGCCGGACCCCGCTGCATTGCTATGCAGGTTGGATGGGTGGGGTTAGTCAAATTTCACTATCGTCGGTACACCACAGCCTGGTATGCCGGCCTTGGGCCAAAATTTCAACCCACCAACTATTATAGGGCTGGAGCGGACACCCGAACATACACACTTTCACAAATATATATATATATATCTCAATATGGTTTAATGATCTTCTATGTACCCAGGGCTCTCTCAGAAACCATTTATTTGCCTTCTGCCGAATTGCAGTCTGGTATTTGTAGTCTACCAGACAAGATCAGGGGGTGGAGGGGGTTATGCCACTTAGCTCCCTGGCCTCGAGGTAAGCGGTGCCCAAATTTGTCTGCAAATCCCTTTGCTTCCTGTGCCCTAGCAGTCGTTCCCACTCCTTCCTGAACTGCTCAGGCCTGACCCGTGATCGTCCGACTTGCCTCTTAGTATGCGCAAGCAGGGCAGCCCTCTGGCTAAGGGCCCAAGGCAGCCCCAAATAGGCAGCCCAGGTGTCTGCAGGTGTCAGCAGGGGAATCAGGCAGCCACCCAATAACAATCCTAGCCTAAACTGCCACTGATATCCTCAGTCCTCCGTCGCACATATAACCCAAATCAACCCGCTGTCCCCCATTGCCTGGCTTCCACCAAACGCAAAGCCCAAGAAACAGGACATCCGTGTGTACCCACATAAAACATCAGTCGCAGTGGCAAACCCTGCCTGTTCCCCAAGTAGCAGCCATCTATTCCTTGCTTCCACCACTATCCATCTAGGTGGTTGCAAAAGCATAATTCTACCTGCGGCCAACAGAAGCTGCTCGTGACAGTGTCCAGGCGTACCAAACAATTAAGTCTGCCAGTGTCAGATGGGGATGCAGGGAACAGGCAGCAGTCAACCAGCAGCGACAGAAAAAAGTGGGGTGTGGACAGGGGCGTCCAGCAACGACTGTGCCCACAAACTGGCCCACCTCTCTCCTACCTTTACTATCCCTACCACCAAATGGCTGGTAACGTGCATGTACTCGCTTATATTTTGCAACTGTGGCCCCACATAGATTCACTGAGCTATGAACTGTGTTGCCAAGCCATTCCTCACATCAAGAGAACTATTAGCAACCAATAGTTGGACCTTACTCTGTGCTTGCTAGAGAAAATTGCATATATGAGCCAGCACTGCTTCTAGGCTGAATTGTAAAGTATTATTGCGTCGTATGTAGACAGAATTGTAATAGTTTGCGACAATCTATTGTATAAGTTAGCTTTATCTTGCATCTGACCCGATTGTGTAAAAAAAAAAAAACTAACCCAACTCTAAAACCTGAACCTTCTGCATACAATTCTCATACAGAAACACACACAGCCTCTTCTCTGCACAGACACCTGCACATATTTCACCAAATTACAACAGACAAACCACACATAACTCTCCACAACAGCATACTGGGAAGTAGCACTGATGCAGAAACCGCACTTAAGCTCAGCGAGCGGTGCAAACCAAACTAAGCTGCCAACAGGACATCGCAACTCTCTCCTTTTCCCACTATACCCTATTAACCCCATCCTCCTCCCCACCTGAGGACCACTCTGTCGGTGACCGTGCGCGATACAAATACCTGTAATAGTAGCAATTTTACACTTTTGGCTTAATGTAGTCCTACAAGGATTTATATATTTAAATCACACTATGATATGATAAGTCATTTATAATGTGCCTGTGTACAAGTGTTTCTAGGTGCGACGAGGGAAAGAAGACGGAGGGAGGACAGGACAAACTATCAGACTCGGCCTTGTGTCATTCAGATAATGCAAGTGCAAGAATCAGAAGTGCAAGGGAAAGGGAGAGTGGTATTGCAAAGGAGAGGGAAGGGGAACAGGGCAGCAAGACAGAGCAGCGAGATATGATGGGCCTGGAGGCAGTGCCGGGAAGACTGATCAGGAAAGAACCTGGTACCCAGTGAGACTCTGAGGGTAGCCAAGCAACCAGTCTTTGCAGCTGACGGGTTGGTCAGGAAGTCGGCAGGTGAGGGTGAAAGAGAAAGCAGAGGATAAAAAATGTTTTGAGCTGCTTCCGGAACTTCAGGTGTTCCAGATCAAGTTTTAGAGGGGCAGAGAGGCCATTCCAGAGGGAGGTACCTGCGGGGCAGAGATAGCTTTCCCCTACTCTCTGCCTAGAGAAGCATCTGGCCCTTAGAGAGTTTGAGGTAGCTGAGTGAAGGGCTGGAGAAGAAAGGTATTTAGGAAGAGAGTTGGATGTAGTGCGGGCCCCAGCCCCAGAAAGCCTTGTGGACAATGCAAAGGGTCTTGAACTTGATCCTTGCAGCCACCAGGAGCCGATGTAGAGATTTCGGGGTTGGTGAGATACGGTCCCTGGACTTGGGGCCAAGGAGAAGTCTTGCAGTCCTGTTCTGGATTAGTTGCAGAGGGTGGAGAGAAACGGGGGCAAGTTGAGAAGGAGGCTGTTGCAGTAGTCCAACCTAGAGAAAACCAGGGCTCTGGAGAGACAGTGAGCTTCTGGGGGAACGTGGGGGAGGGAAGAGTACCTTTTGAGGAGCTGAAACTGGTAATGAGACTTCTTGGTGGCGTCCAAGATGTGAGGAGAGAAAATGAGTCGAGTCAAAGATGACACAAAGTTTTTTTTTTGCCTCTCAGGAAGGCGAGGGTAGAGGGCCCAAGGAGGGCGTCCAGAGAGGGAAAGCAGGAGCAGGGGTCCCAATAAGAAGGCTCTCGGTCTTACTGGCATTAAGGCACAGATTGTGGGGGCGCTCCAATGCTGAACCGCTGATACTGTCAGGAATGAGCGAGAGAGGAGGCTGAGGGGAGCCTGAAGGAGAGCAGAACCATGCGTATAACACAAGTTTGAGGAGAAGGTAGTGAGTGGGGCCAAGTAGAGGTTGAAAAACCAGGGTGAGAAGATGAGTCCTAGGCAACGCCACAGGTAGAGAAGAGGGGTGGTGGAGAGAAAGCAACCAAGTTCTGCCTGGGAGGGTGGTCCAAGAGGAAGGACAACCACTCCAGTGCCTGATCCATGATGGCCAGGTTCTCATGGAGACGATTGATCAGGATGGCGTGGTTGACCTTGTCAAATGCAGAGGAAAGATCATGAGGATGAGGACGGAGGGAATGCTGAAATCAAGTTTAGAGAGCTGATCATCACTGTGTTCCGTTCCTCTGGCTGCTATGAAGCCAGACTGATGGTCATGGTGACAACCAACAGATTCAGTGTGGAGAGTAAGCTCTGAGATGGCTAGCTTTTCCTGGAGTTTGCCCAGGAAAGAGGTGATCGAGATTGGGCGATAGTTAGCCGGACAGGTGGTATCAGCAGAAGACTTCTTGAGGAGAAGGGTGCACAAGGGAGGGCCTGAGGAGAGGGGAAGTTCCAGTGGCGAAGTGATTACAGAAATCTGCCAAGGCTGGAGCGAGGTTGTCAATATGGTTCTGGAGGAGTAGGGGAGCACCTGTTTGGATGAAACTTTCATAGATCGACTTGTCTAGAAATCTTGCTGGGTGTTGTCAGAGATGAGAAAGGAGGAGGCGGGGAGAGCTGGGCAGAGGGGGGCCAAGAAAGAAAGAAAGAGGAGCTTGAGGACAGGATGTCCTGAGTTTGAGGTGAAATGCGAGGCCAGAGTGATAGTGCCTGGGAGGGAACAGGGGAGGTAAAGACTGCAGCAGGATTGGCCAGTTCCTTGCAGATTTTAAAAGTTTGTCTATTTTGTTAAAAGCCGCAGAGTAGCAGGCTTCAATGTGGGCTCTCTTCCTGTACAGGTCAGTCTGTATTGCCTTTGAAGCAGGCGTCAGGCCAGTCTGGCAGAGGATGCGCCCGAAGCCCTCCACTTCCTCTCAACCATCCTGCACTTGCGTTTCAAGACGTGGATGTCCGAGACATGCCAAGAGTTGCACTTGGGGGTAAGCTTCACCCGGGTTCCCAGGACTGGGGCAAGGATGTCCAGGGTTTTGGGGATAGATGCAGATTAGAGAGGGCTGTGTCAGAGTGTGAGTCAGCTGCAGGAGGAGCAGAGAAAGTAGAGGCAAAGGCATCTACTGACACACGTTTCAGGGGCTGAATGACCACAAAGCTAGGTGGCATTGCTGGAGTGGGCTTTGCTTGAGGGATAGAGTTTCACGTGAGAGTAAAGTAGAAAGTGGTCAGTCCAAGAGAGGAGCAGTGAGGGGGTTAGAGAGGGCGATGTCTGACGAGATGTGATAGTCCAGAGTATGTCCAGCAGTGTGTGTTGGACCAGAGGGCAGAATGGAAAGAGGGAGCATCTTGCAGAGGTTGCAGAAAAGCCAAAAGGAGGGATTAGACTCATCTGGATGGATTTTGAAGTCTCCAAAGAGGACAAGTTGAGGGGTAGAGACAAAAAGAGGAGAGGTCAGCCCACTCAGAGGAAGAGGGCAACCTGGCTAGGTGGCTTGCAGATAGTGGCCATAGTCAGAAGCCAGGAGTGGGGGGTCTACAGACCAGGCATTCAAAGGAGGAGTAGGCTTACATAGGAATGACCAAAGTAGGGAGCCACTCAAGGACAGATTAGAGCTTCTCCACCTCTGGGTCGGTTGGTTCTGGGCTCGGAGAGGATCTTGTAGCTGTCAGGGAGGAGTGTGTCAAAACTTGTGACCGAGTTGGCCCTGAACCATGTCTCGGTGAGAGCGAGGACATTAAGGTCAAGCTCCTCGAGGAGGTGACTGATGTCCGAGGAGTGTTTGACAGCAGAGCGAAAATTGAGTAGCAACGTGGAGCAGGTTGCCACATTTGAAAGACTTCCGGGGTGGGGTACAGGCTTTAGGTGCAACCAGGCGAAGTGGAAGAGGGGCCAGAGAGTGGGCAGAGGTGGAAGCGAGGGGTGATGAGGAGCCAGCAAGGTGCTAGTAGGAATAGCAGGAAGATGAAGGAAGTTGATAAGACGCGGTAGATGACAACCAAACCGGAGGAGATTGGGCTGAGAGCCCTGGACCAAGACGGTACCATTCTGACAGACATTAATGATGACCCTACTATTGGAAAATATGGGGAGGATCCCGGAAGAGGGAAGATGGCTGTGAGGCCAGGCTGGCACCAAGTCCATTCCGTCCTCTAACGTTTGCATGATTGATGGCGGTGCAGCATCACCAATATTCATAGGCATACATTCCATTGTGTGTTGGTAGAGGGCAGCTCCTGAGGAAGGTAGGATTATCGACCAATCTCCTCATGACGCATGAAATATCCTTCCGCAAATGCATTTTAAGCAAGAAATACTTCACATGTTTAATGCTTCCAGTGTTTTACGTCCATCAGGAGGTAATTCCAGATTCCAGGAGAACTAGTTCCTCCTCTGTGCCAGAGTCTCTTGATTCGGGCAAGGATCTTTTTATTCGCTCGTGCAGATGCGAGTCTTCTTCCAGGGTGGTTGACCTCTAGGGAGGCTGATAAGTCCTTTGGTCCCCTCGAATCGGTGTGTGACGCACCATTGGCTATTTGTCTGGGGGTCTAGAATATCTTCCATATTTTTAAAAACACTGATGAAGCAGGCAGACTAGGAAAAGAAATGCCCATTACCAGGTCCAACCTTTTTATTATAACCTTTTTTGAGGTTGGCAAGCTTGCTCAAGTATTTGGTTTCCAGGATTTTACTCAGGTTGTCATGATGGGATTTAGTTTGCCTTGAAAAATTTCACTACAGATTGCTGGGTTTAAACAGTGAGCAGCGTTTATACTTTTCCAGCATATTTTGTTGGAACATTTCCTCTCTCAGGTTATTTTCTGGTGTTCATTACTTTTTTTTTAAAAGTCCAATGCCATTTTTCTTTAGCGCATTTTCTTTCAAGGGGAAGGGCAGTTGAACTACATTTGTATATTTCACTTTAAGATATATTTTCCCTTACTGTGCATATATTCATGGCGGCTAGCTTTTGATTTTCGTTATGGGGTAAAGTACCTGGACATATGTTCTTGCAGCCGTTTTTATTTCTCCTATTCTGTGTTGCTTAAAAGCGGTTAGTTGGGTTGTGCAATGTATCACAAGTCACCAAGAGACCAGACGTAAAACAAGAGGCTTGTACCATGCTGCATAACCAAAGTGTGTGATCCATGGCAAATCCCGCTGCACTTTGCCTAAAAAAAAATCAGTCTGATTGATAAATGTTTTTGAGCGATGGGTTACAAGTGTTTTTAAATGGGCACGGCCAGTGGTCTGGTAGTGTTCGAAAATGGACAAAGGGCACGTCTGAAGGCCATGGCTAGTGGTCTGGCAGTTTTCTAAAATAGGCCGTGCCCACTCGCCATTTCCAGTGGTGCGGAAAAAAGCTATGGAATAACGAAACCGTTTAATTCAAGGAAAAAACATTGGTTTCAGGTATGTTAAAATGAGAACTTATTACTATACTGTGACGAGGAAAGCATAATCCCAGAAACTGTGGTTCGGAAAGAAAAAGCATATATCACTTTTAAATTAGTCCAATCCCTGAAGAGGTGGAAGAACGTAACTTAATTGAAAGACTAACGAAAGAGTTCCAGAGAGAGGAACACTTTCACGTCAGCTGTGGAAAGCTCCCGAGCTGCATGATGTGAACCAGAGAGAGAGACTGGTATGCCAGCTGGGGAGTTTCCCAAGCTGCATACACCGAACCAGAGAGAAAGATGCTGGAACCCGCGAGATTCAAACTTGTGCAGCGTTCCAAACCATTGCGTTGAAACCAAGGGCAAGCAGAGAGCCTGAGAAAACTGAGTCGGAGCCCAACTCAAGGTGGTAGCAAGACCAGGGACAAGAATCCTTGGTGGGACAAGTGTTCCTGCAAAGTTGCCGATACCACTGACAAATGGAAGCCAAAGTTTGTACGGTCAAACGCTAAACAGCCGCGTTACCGTGAAGCAAGTAGAAACCACAAGCAGACACTCTCCCCAAAGAGGAGAGACGCTGACGGTCTGCATCTAAATGGGGAAATCTGGAGGACAGGGAAGACACCCAAAGAATCATTATTGAAACCAGTTAACTCGTCCCAGTACAAAACTGAAGGATTTGAATAGGAGAAAGAGAACCCAAGCAAGAGTTTAATGCAAACAGTCACAATTCACTTTTGCATTCGCTCATACATCGGATATGTTGACCTTCGATATTTCACACTGGGCCATATTTATTTTTTAGCATCCGAGTGTAAATTGTGCAATTGCCACATTTGTAAGATCCCGTAGGTGCCGGCACTTGCTGCTGAGATTGCTTTTGATAGAATTCTTTAAGTGACTAAGACTCCATTTTTGTTTCAAAGTGGGTGCTTTTCTACGGGATCTTACAAATGTGGCAATTGCACAATTTGCACTCAGATGCTAAATGGTACCAAACAAATTAAATTGCCAACTGGGAGAATGCAAGACATCAAACAATTCATCAACTGCAAAAGCAAATATGTGATTTATGCAATACAATGTTTGTACAATAAGAGAATTAAAAACTTGCATTATGGAACACTTCAGACCAATTAAAAATGGAGATGCCAGATATCCTATGGCTACCCATTGTATACAAGAACACAGCCAATTAGACATTAAGGACATCAAATTCTTTGGCCTTGAAAAAATTGAACAACCAGAAAGAGGAGACCACCGAGAACTTTTACTGCGGAGGAGAGAATCGAAAATGGATCTGTATTCTGGATACATGCCATACCGGTTTGAATACAGAACCTGAGATGGCCTATTGGCTTTGAGGGAAAGGAGGGAAAAAATGTGTAAAAATGTGCAATTTCATCTTTAAAAATGTTTTCTGTGTATGCTTACTTGCACTATATTCATTTCCTAATGCACAAATTTGTAGTTCTGAACTTTAACCTAAAGTGGGTCTCAAGACCACCCAAATATTGGTCAAATCAGAATATTTGCCGGGTGCTTAGAAAAACACGCACTTACATAATGGTACGTTTGAGAGTATCAAAATAGAAACACGATTTCTAGAGTTCTAAAGAGAATCGGGTACAAAAATCACTCAAACACCTAGAAGCGCACACTTAGTAGATCGAAAATACACCATTCCAAAATGGCTACCGCACGCATTGACACGTATGACATCACAGTACGCAAACGCGATGGCGTCATCGCGCGCTATGGGCCATAAATAGCGAGAAATCGAGTTAGCAAGATCCATCACAGATCCTGAAAGCATCAAGGTAATCGCACCTTGTTGTAGGTGACAACCTTAGGACAAGAAAAAAGGTAATATTCTAACTTCCTCTAGCCCCATCCTTTTCATTCTATTTTCGTTCGTTTTCTTACCTCTGATTTTCTGAATAGTTGGTTCAGAATAACAAACATGGGGAGGTTAGGTAACACTCCAGACAGCACATGTCAATACTTCTATTTTTAAAAATAAATCCCTATGTATATAGTGGGCTAATAAGCTTTCTCTTTCTTTTTGAATTGAGGTTTAGCAAGCAGACTGAAAATAAGGGGTTTAGTAAATAATCAGCCACTATGTGCACTCCTTCACAGATTCAACTTTCCAGAAATATCAAAATGTACCTTTTAAAAAGTGAATAAATAGCACAAGATAAATATCATCTAAAACCAAGAAAACAAACCAGGGTGAGTAGACTTATTTATTTTGAGGAAAAGGCCCCCTTTCTTTAATGTGATGTGTTTTATTGTGTTAATACTCTTATCATTTTAGAATATGAAACGAATTAGAAAATGTGTTTTTTTTTTTTTTTAAACTTTCTTTTGGTCTAGAATCTCTCCTTAGGAACCACAGCTAAAGTTGTGGGGAAACACGTGTTGGGAGATTTAGTGCAAAATACTATAAATCATGGAACTGTACATGTGTATGAAACTAATACATGGTAAACCACAACTAAGCACAAAACTGTGCACAATGGAATTATGCAATATCAACCGTGCATATGTTTAAATGTATGAAATGAATACATAAAGAATTATATAGATATCCAAAATAAACCTACCAAATAATAGTGAAAAATTGACAAATGTATTCCAGGGATCGCATTGTATATGAGTACCAAACATATGACTAATAACTTATGTGGCCTATGTAAATGTAAACCTAATATACTCTTCTACTAATCCTAATTTTGTTAATGCACCTGCACCATAAATTCTCCAATGGGTACTGCTCTCCTTAACAAATACCTCACTTTGCATACTGCCTGAATAATCCACCTCTAGTCTATTTTGCACCATCCTTTCTACTTCTGGGCTCTTGTTCTGCCTCCACCTCCTCTGGCCTTACCTAAACGACCCACACTCTGCCTTCCTTCTGTTTCCTTTCATACTGTGATCCTGCTGGTTCTGTTTCGCTGCCCGCTTTCATTTGCTGCAGTGCTAACCTGACTCTAGGCACCAGTCTGCTGATCTTTTCCCCAGGAGGTAAATTACACAGATGAGGTGTTTTAAAAAACATCAAGAGCCTCCCCTTTCTCCATCACGGCTTTCCACAGGTGTTTTGTTGGCAATTCAGTTTGGGGAGTGTTTGTGTCTGTCCTGCCTCCCTACAGTTGCTCCTCACTCCGTTTTTCTGCTGGCCCCTTCACCTGGGGTCAGTCTGGTTTGGATGTCTCATTGCTGTTTGGCAGGGAAATTCCAAGTCCTCCGGTCTTAGTTTTCGAAGTTGCTCCCAGGTGCACTTTGAAAGTTTGTATTCTGAAATGGAAAAGAGAAGAGCTCCCTCATCTCCCACCAGCCCCCGCCCCAGACAGGTTCATGAACTTGTCACAATTATTAGCAGCATTGTTTTAAGGTGAAATGCAGACACTTTCTGCAGGGCTCTGCAATCGGGTTCAACATTCTCTTTATAAATCCGTTTCACTTTTAGTCCTCTCTGGGATCATCGAGCCTGACAACCTCCAGAGGGCTTGATTCCCATTTTGAGTTAATAAGTCACAGGCCATGCTTTTGGCAGCCCCCCAAACCAGTTTTTAAGCCTGCGTAACATTGCTGAAGGGGAAAACCATATGCAAATTGGGCTTGTTTCCACCCCACATTTCAGTCATTAGTATGCCTTCTCCCAGGGTTGGTAACCCTGATTAACTCATCAAGAGCTTTGTGGGTGACTGTTCTCCATCGGTTGTAGGCCCTCAACATAGCTTCATATTAAATGCTGTGCATTGTGGCGAAAATCGCAGCTTCCTAGTGGAACTTGTTTACTTGCTTCAAAAAGTCTATTAGACAACAAGTCCAAAATTAGGTGATTTATAAAGCGGCTGCTCCCATCCTGGCCCAGAGCCAATTGTGGGAATCTCTGGGGAGAGTTGGGAAGGGACAGGTTTGTAATAGATTGGTCCATAGCTCGAAATTGGGGATTGGATAAGCAGGAGCTACAATCAGCTTCTGGATATCGAGCAGTAACTGGTAACCAGGAGCTACCACTGGGAACGAGGAGTTAGCACACAGTATTACGCAAACCTAACTTCAGCATAAAATGCAAACACATTGTATCCATTATTTATGACCTTGTGCTTTAAATGTCATACAGATGTGTCACCCTGTTTCTTTTTAAATTGTTCCAAATGCACAGAGTTGAATTTGCATCATTGTATTTGCTCTGCATTAGTTGTCCTGGGGAGCTAAAACTAGCTTCTGTAATGGTTGGATTTAGCCTCTTCTAAGCTATAGGCAGGATCTACGTAGCTCCCGTCTCCCCTCAACCTTGTGCCTTGTTGGTCCGTATGTAACCAAATTGGGACATCATTGAGATTATCCTAATAAGCATGCTAGCTAGTTAAGTACCCTATTCATGAATTTGAATTCTATGCTTGACTATAGATCTTTTATTATGCAGGGCACAATTGGAAATTTCATACCAGGTTTTGAGTTCGACAAAGCTCTGGTTTGGCAGAATTGGATGGTTTTTTGATTGCCAATGGCTCCTCACAAGGTGAAATAGGTTTGGGTTTTGACTGGTAGGTCTACTAATGAAGACCACTTTTGGCACCTTCTTTAAAAAATGTATGTGGGTGTGGTACTGTCCTAATCAAGGTTTTAACCTGGGTTCAGGTGGTATGTAGCTTTCATTAGTAGAAGCAAATGTGCAGTTCTCGAAGTAAAAGTGTAATGCTTTTTTCGAAAGGTCTCCAAGTCCTAGAGCAGGTTTCTGATGAGCTGAGTAAATGCTAGATAACCTTGGTAACTAGTTAATGTTTTTCACAACCTGCAGCCATGCATTAAATACCATACACACTGTTTTAATTTGACCTTGCAGTAGTTTTATTACGCTTCTATTAAGATGGTCTTAACTTATGAAAAGCCATGTATCTATTTTAAGATGTTTTCTGGAAAAACCTTTTACTGTCTTATTTTACTGTTGTAAGACTCATGGAAATCTGTTTTTTTGTTTTTAGGTATACATTAACATATACAAGCAAGCTCAAGTATGGAACCAGATATTATTCGTATGTACTCTTCCTCCCCTCCACCTTTGGACAATGGAACTGAAGATGACGATGATGATGAATTCGGAGAGTTTGGTGGATTCTCTGAAGTGGAATCCTCAGCAGTCGGGTTTGCAGATTTTGACACGCATGATTATCCTAATTCTAAGGAGGAATTCATACCTCCCAACCATTTTATCCCAATTCCTGGTTACTCCGATGGTAATGGCTTTTCTTCTGGCAAAACAGATGATGCCTGCTTTGCAGAACTTTCTGAGCCTGCTAGGGTAAAGTCTGAAATATTTGATACTGTTACGTGTAATGATATGACTCCTTCAAGAACTTTAAATTCTGCATTTGATGGCAGGACAAGTTCAGTCTGTGTAACAAAAAGAGTGCGACAAAAAGAATATTTTGTCAAACAGGAACGCATCTCCCCAGATGCTATTGGATCAGAGGCAAGCCTTTCTACCCACGACCAGGAAATAAGTAACTGTAATGGTAATAAAGTACCATGTCTAGAAATTCTTACAAATGGTTTTACAGTTTTAGACTCTGTGAACACTCAGGGAATAGAAGATCTGGACATTGTCAGTAATGTTAAGGGATTAAAGACTATTCACACTTGTAGTACTGAGGATAGTGTGGACACCGTACCTAGCAAGGTGTTTGACGGTTCCACCACTGTTTCAATTAAAAGCACTATACTGTTGGAAGAAACAAAACAGCAAGCACATAAAGCATTGGATGATGAAGTGCCAAAGAGCAAGGAAAACGATATCCTAAACCAAATGAGTGATGGAAGCCCTCAAAGGGTAATGTTGGTTCATGGAACTTGGGAAGATAAGTCAGAGCTGGAACCTGTACAACTTTCCCTTTCTGAAGACAATGCAGCATATCTTGAGGTAAACAATCCTGAGCTGCAGAATCCTTCCTCTTGTGGGAATGGAACTACTATTGGGATTGGCCAACACCCCACAAGTTCAAAGTCAAAAACTGAAGAGCAGGAATTGGAGAGTGTTGAAGGTATGGACAAGTTTAAATCTGAAAACAAAATTAGAAAAAATGTTGAAGCGGATGTTTCCATGATGTGTAGTTCTACAAATATAGTAAATGATTCTCGAGATAGACTTGAACAGGTTCCGACCAGCAGCAGTGTTCACACAAACATTGTCGAACTGGATGATTTTGGAGGTCTGACGAACAGTGATATTAACAATGACTTTACCTCTTTGTCTGTCACCAACGTTCATGATTATAACAGAGGCATTCCAGCTATACCTCCCCCTACTGTTGGAGATGCACAAATCTCTGAAGAAGTTATGTTTTTGGGAAGCACTTCTGAGCAGTTTCGACATGTCGGCAAACCTGAAGGGGCGTTTGAGTTTGCGGATTTCAGTGCTGATTTGCATCCTGAGTTCCCAGACTTTGATATGTCCAAGGAACAAATGTCTGATGCCTTGTCAGACATACATGGCATTGATGGTACCTTTTCTGATGTTGCAGTCATGCCTTCGATCCCTGTGGCTAAAGAGGACGATGTGGCGTTTGGGGATTTTGATTCTGTGCCAAAAAATCAAGGAGGTGACGTTCAAGATTTTCATGATTTTGCTGATTTTAGTTCTGCCAGCTGTGACCAAGCTGTTGAATGGAATGCTTTTGACGATGTACAGAAAGGGAGTTCTTGGGCAGCCTTTGCAGATGATTCTTTAAGTAATGTGGAGGAGCCCTGGCAGCCACATCGGACCGAGATGCCTTTTGTGCGTTGCACTGACCAAGTCGGTAAGAAGCCAGTTTCATCCACTTCCCATGAAACGGATCCCACTGTGCCTGGTCAAGATTCTGCAGCTGTGCTTCAGGTACGGTTTTCTTTATTTTATACGTTCATGTCAAATAGTGTTGAGGTATGTGTCGTCTCTTTTCACTTAGTGGCAATCCCTGATGTAACACTCACTGGTATTCACTCATCCTCCCTGCCCACCCCCCAACGTGTGACACGAAACGCAATGTTTATAGTTGATTTTCTTTTATTTAAATAAACGAAAATCAAAGGTGGTCCCCTTTATGGTGGGGAGGCCACCATAATCAGCACAATTTTATAATTCACCTGCCTATGACATCTCGTTAAAAAGGTGATGCACACTCAATTGTTGAATCAGCTGCATATATTCCTGAACATCTAATATTCCTAAGTAACACAATTCTATTTCATTTCCTTACATGCCACTTGTTGGCCAATATATTCAAATAATTCTAGCAGTTTTATTATTAGGAAATGAATGTGATGAACAATCGCACATTTTATAGCATTTGATTTTCTTCAGTGACAGTAACAAGTATTGGTAGCAGCAAAAGGTTGCATAAATAGCAATACCATCATCATTCACTAGAAATCAATCCCCATGTAAATATTGT
This sequence comes from Ambystoma mexicanum, assembly GCF_040938575.1. NCBI lineage: Eukaryota > Metazoa > Chordata > Amphibia > Caudata > Ambystomatidae > Ambystoma > Ambystoma mexicanum. The sequence continues at coordinate 628,262,201 of NC_090928.1, read as the reverse complement.
GCTGTGGGTTGCTGGTATGTGCATGAAATTTGAATGTAAGCTGTAATGAAAGGCATATAATTCTGCAGGTTTAGACTCTGGATGCAGCGCTATCTGTTTGGAACGCAAAGGAAATTGGTTCACCCACCCGACACTTTGATGGTCTAATTCAGGGATGAATACCTCTCCCACTTCACTTTGTAACTTGGGCCCCACTAGTGTAAAGGCCTTCCCCCTACTGTGCAATGTCAAGAGAAAGGAGAGAATGTAATTTACATTGAATCATTTTCTACAGCTTAACTCCCTTCCATATCCCAATGTCTCTTTTTTAAATATCTATGGCCTTCACAAGTAGTTACTGAACAATTCTCTGTTGGGTTATTGAACGTGGCCATTCGATTCACAGCCTAAGTGTTTGACGACACCTATGAGAACATTCTGGGTACAATTTGATCGAATTTAATTTATAAAGAACTGCACTTTAGCTGCACAGGTATGTTATTGGTTCTACACTGTGCTGACAAACGCTATTGGTTCTTATTGCAATGAAATCTCACCTGGCATGGAGTACAGTTTGGAAGCAAAGTGTACTTCCACTAAAATATAAAAAATAATGTATTTGAAATGGGCTCACCCTAGTGGTAGTCCCCATCCCATTTCCTTTCCACTCCAGGGACTTGACTTAGCACAATGATTCTAGGCTACTTATCTAATTGGGGAATTTGTTTTATACTAATTTATAATAGTTCTTTAAGGCACTGTGCCAGAATGGACCCTCATGAATTTTTCAAAGGAACTTCCAGTCTGCTTCTCCTTGCTCTTTGAATGCAGGTCTGTTCCTGATACAAGTTTCCACATGGAGAATTCCTTTTCATCTCTAGGTGTTATCCATGTTCAGCACTCCTTCATTTGGAACACGTATTCCCCCCTTCTTGGAAGTTTTCAAAATCCCAGCTCTCCCTCATCCCCATGTGTTTCTACCTTTTTGTAGTGGTCATTTTAAAACTGATGCATGCCGGCAACAACACATCTCCTAAATTCCCACAGGTGTCCCAACAAAAACGTTACCATACATGTGTCGGTGCACTTACCTGGCCGCAAAGGGAAAATGCTAAACCACTGGTACGCCAGAGGGCCTAGGAAGGGGAAATTCTTGCGCAAATCACCTTAGAATGTATTACCCACAAGACCCGGAAACGTCCAAAATGTGGAGAAAACTAAATTGTCACCAGGAAACCACCAAAACACATCAGCAACAACACATGTCCTACCTTTCGAAGGGATTGTGTCCTCCGACGTATTCCTTATTTTAGATATCTCTTTCCAGCTTTGCTGGCCTCGGAAATTTTTTTCTCTAGAGGGCGCTGCGCATCGACGTCCGCCGAGTCGATGTCCCTCGACAGCCGCCACGTCGACGTCATCCTGCCTAAAAAGGCCGCGTGCAGCGTCCGTTGCTCAGTTCCGTTTTTCCATGCTTACTCAGTGCCTCGAAATATCGTTGTTCAGTTTTCGTAGAGAATTAATACAATTTCCTCGAGATATTCGATCCATACTCGATGGCTTCCTCGTCGGAACCGACGACCCCTCGGTCCGGCTTTAAAAAATGCCGAGACTGTGGGAAAAAGATGTCGCTGACTGACCCTCAGAGTTTCTGTGGTGTTTGGGAGCTGAACACCATTGTTCGGAGTGCGAGGATTGTATGTCCTTGACAGCTAAGGCCCTGAAGGAGCGTAGGGGGAAGCTGGAAAAAGGTAAGACTTCAAAAGCTTCTTCTTCCTCGACGAAGTCGAGACATTCGTCTCCTCGTCACCATTCGCGCTCCAGGTCTCAAAGCGGGTCCCATCACTCCTCGAGATCGAAGCACTCGAAGAGGAGACGTCGAAGATCTCCTTCTTCGTCCTCTTCCTCTGTTTCTCCTAAGAGAATCCCTTGCCCCACGAAACATAGTTCCCAGGCTGAATTGGAGGAATTCCGCAAAAATATGATGAGCGTCTTCGAGAAAGCGGCCTCGACCCCCTCGAAGACGGGCGCGAGCGATGCTCTGGTCGAAAGACCCGAAGGTCTAAAACGCCGCGAGTCGCAGTACCCGGCGAAGGAAGCTTCTCGAGTTGCGTCACGAACCCTCGAGTAAAGGTATGACCTCGAACCCTTCTTCAAACACCGGCGTCGACGCCAAGGAAAGTCACGGTTGCGGCGCACCCAGTGGCTATCCCCAGGTCTTCGATGACGATGGCGTCGAGATTGTCGACATCCTCAAGCAGAATCCCAATTCTATCGAGGACCTTGAGGCCTCCGCCTTTGTTTTCGACGCCACGTTCGAAGCCTTCGGCGTGGACGACATCGACGTTTTCGAGGCCGATTACAACAAGTTTGGCACCCTCTGCCTTGGAGATGGGTTTCACACCCTTTGTGAGTTCAGACCAATTGAGAACTATGTCCTCAATTATGGAAGAGGGAGAACTATCTGACCAAGAAGAGACATTTGAGTTGCAGGGATCTGCAACCCCAGTTCAAGAGGAGTTATCCTCAGAGGAACGCAGATTAAAGGAACTCCATGATTCCTTACATGAGGCAAGTGGGTTAGACACTTCCCCTGAGGTGGAGTTTGCTAGGCCAGACCCGGGGGAGCATGCTGAAACCCCCTATAGAGCCTTAATGGCCAGGATCACAGAATTTATGGGGTGGTCAACACCTTCACAGGCTTTCCAACAAGATGACCTCACAGATATTCTTGCTAAAGGTCCACAGGAGGATCCTGTAGTGCCTTTTCATAAAGCTCTTCAAAGGAAAATCATGACGTACTGGGAAACCCCAGATGTCGTCCCGGCAGTAAATAAAAAACTGTCTACTAAATACAGGGTATCTTCTGCAGACCCAGAGTTTTAGTCCAAACACCCATCCCCAGAAAGTCTGGTGGTACAGGCAGCATCTTCTACTGACATCAAGACTGCTTACCCTACCGTCCCACAGGACAGGGACGATAAAAAATATGATGCTATGGCAAAGAAAGTTTTTTTCGGCATGTAGCATGGCGTTAAAACCTATTAATGCTACTTGCACCCTTGCTAGATTCAGCCATACACTTTGGGAGTGTGCTTCTACAGCGGCTGACTGCATCCCGGAGGGAGAAGAAAGGGAGGCGTTCCTAAATATCATACAGGACGGTAAAGACGCTATGTGCGAATCCCTCCAGACGGGCATTGATTCGGCTGACAGTATCAGCAGAGCAATGGCGGCAAGTACAACAACCAGGAGATTTGCTTGGTTGAGAAAGTCTGGTTTTGCCCCAGATGTGCAAGCCACGCTCTTGAACATGCCATTCGATGGCTCTTCTTTGTTTGGGAAAAAGGCGGATGACCGTTTAGAAAAACTGCAAACATCAAAGGCAGCAGCAAAATCCCTAGGTGCTGCAATCCGTCAGACACCTTTTCGTTCCACAGGATCCTCTGCGAGAGGCAAGTCCTTTCGCTTCTACTCCGCATTCGGAAGAGGTAGAGGATGACCGGCTCAAAGGGGACAAAGAAGAACTACCCGAGGTGGACGGGGTAGATATTCAAAAGCCGCAGCAAAAGCAGGTGCCTCTTTACCATCGGCATCTGCATCAACCGCCCCAAAACCACTCTGAGGACTTCCCTCACAAGACACCTGTAGGAGGCAGGTTAACTCAACATCTGGCGGAATGGCAGGCTATCACGTCAGATGCTTGGGCATTGGAGACAGTTGCACAAGGTTACTGCCTGCGCCTCCTACGCATACCTCAGAGTCATCCACCGGGGGATCAGCTCTCAAAAAGCTCCAGATCCGCTCCTCTTGCAGGAAATTTTAGACCTGCTAGAGAAAGGTGCCATAGAACCTGTAGCGGAGAGGAACAAGGGCTGGTACTCCCCTTACTTTCTCATTCCAAAGAAAGACGGAGGACTGAGACCCATCTTGGACTTGCGAGAATTGAACAAATTCCTCAGGAAAGACAAATTCAAGATGGTAGCTCTTTCTCAGATCCTTCAGGCCCTTTAGTTCCAGGACTGGTTGGTATCTCTGGACCTTCAGGACGCTTATTTCCATGTGCCTATCCATCTCAAACACAGGAAATACCTGAGGTTCGCAATTGGCAACTCTCATTATCAATTTCGAGTGCTGCCATTTGGGCTGACCTCCGCCCCGATGGTCTTCACCAAGTTAATGTCGGTAGTGGCTGCAAGTCTAAGGGGGGAAGGGATTCACGTCTACCCCTACCTGGACGATTGGTTGATCAGGGCTGTATCTTCGGAACAAGCTCAGATCCAGCTAAATCACGTTTGCCACTCCCTTCACAGACTGGGCTTCTCCCTCAATTTAAAAAAGTCACAAATGATACCATTGCAGAGACTCCGGTTCATCGGAGCGATCCTGGACACTTCCCTGGGAAAAGCCTCGCCACCAGAGGTGAGGGCTCAAGATATTCTACAGATGGTTACCAAGTTCCAAAATGCCCAACGTCTCCCAGCCTTCGACTTTTTTGAGGTTGCTAGGCCTCATGGCATCCTGCATTTTCCTAGTGCCAGAGGCTCGCCTGAGAATGAGATCCCTCCAGTGGGCACTGAGAACTCAGTGGTCACAATTCTCAGGGAGAATGACAGATCTTCTTCAGGTTCCCGACAGGGTGGCTCGAGACCTTCAGTGGTGGGCCTGTCAGGAGAACATTCTGAAAGGAGAACAGTTTTGGCAACCCTGGCCGGAGATAACAGTCACAGATGCCTCACTCACGGGGTGGGGAGCCCACGCCAACGACTTGACCATCAGCGGTCGTTGGTCTCCATCGGAGTGCAGACTACATATCAACCTGTTAGAGCTGAGGGCCATCAGACTTGCGCTGAAGGCGTTCCTGCCATCTGTACAAGGAAAGAATGTCCTGATAATGACGGACAACACAGTGGCCATGCATTACCTCAACAAAAGAGGAGGCGTAGGATCACTACCTCTGTGCAGAGAGGCGATGCAGCTCTGGTTTTGGGCAATCCAAGAAGGAATTTCTCTATCGGCAGCACACCTAGCCGGAGAGAAGAACTTGACAGCGGACGCTCTGAGCAGGCAGAGCACAGTCTCCCACGAGTGGGAACTAGCTCAGGAAGTCCTTCAAGAGATCTTCGCCCTTTGGTTATCCCCTCAGGTGGATCTGTTCGCCACCAGTGTCAACAGGAAGTGCGATCTGTTCTGTTCAAGGTTATTTCCCCCCCGAGAGGAGCTTTGGGAGACGCGTTCATAGTGGACTGGGAGTTTCCGCTTCTGTACGCGTTCCCACCAGTCCCTGTCATTCCTCAAATGATCAGGAGGTTAAGAAGATTCCGGAAAACCATGATCCTAATTGCCCCGGATTGGGCCAGGAGAACGTGGTACCCGGACCTTCTAGACTTGTCCATCTGCCCTCCAATTCGACTTCCACTCAGAGAGAATCTGCTCTCACAGAAGGGAGGTTCTCCATCCAGACATCAAAACCCTCAACCTTCACGCTAGGCTTCTGAAAGGCTGAGGTACAAAGATTGGGACCTCCCTGATGATGATATGGAGGTGTTGCTTTCGGCAAGGAGGCCAGCAACAAAATCTTCATACCGCTGCCGTTGGAACAGATTTTGCAGCTGGTGTAGAGAAAAGAATATCGACCCCTTTTCATGTGGTACACCAATGGTTTTGTCCTTCGTACTCTATTTAGCAAATTCAGGCCTTCAAGTAGGCACCATCAAGTGCTATCTCGCAGCGCTATCCATCTTTAAGTGCACTGCGGAAGAACCATCCTATTTCAAGTTACCCTTGGTAATACAGATGATGGGCACACCTTTCGAACCACTCCTCTTGTTCGTTAAGATTTCTTACCCTTAAGACTGTTTTATTAATAGCACTTACATCTGCTAGAAGGGTGAGCGAGTTACAAGCTCTTTCTTGTAAACCCCCTCATACAATCTTTCACAAAGACAAAGTTGTTCTGCAAATGAAGCCTAATTTCCTCCCAAAGGTGGTTTCTGAATTTCATCACTCAGATTACCCTTCCATCTTTCTATCCTCCTCCTCATCCGGGGAAAGAGGAAGAGAGGTTACACAGGCTAGACCCAAGAAGGGCTTTAAGTTTTTACATTAGTACACTGGCTAGGATAAGACAAGCAGACCAGCTGTTTGTAGGCTACGCAGGTCACAAGCTGGTGTTACCGATAACTAAGCAGACCATTTCCAGATGGATCATTCTAGCCATTTTGGAATGTTCTAAACTGGCAGGGAAAGAGCCCCCTCAAAATCTTAGGGCTCATTTGACTAGAGGTATCACAGCTTCATCGGCCCTCAAAAGCGGAGTGCCGGTTAGAGACACATGTGCGGCTGCCACATGGTCGTCCGTCCATACCTTTACACGGTTTTACAACTTGGATTCCTCCTCCAGTCAAGAGACTAGGTTTGGAAGGGCAGTATTGCACTCTATTCATCAATAAAAGGAAGCATGAAGTCCCACCTCCAATAACAGAATACTGCTATGGGAGCCTATCTAAGATAAGGAATACGTCGGAGGACACAATCCCTTCGAAGAACAAGTTACTTCTTACCTTGTAACGTTCTTTCGATGGGATGTTCCTCTGACGTATTCCTTATCGACCCTCCCATCCATCCCCGCAGTGCTACTTCCCTTGTTGTTGCAGCTTACGCTCCTTCAGGGTGATTAGTCTAGTCCAGAAAGAATTATTGTGGGCAACAAAACGGAACTGAGCAACGGACGCTGCGCGCGGCCTTTATAGGCAGGATGACGTCGATACGGCGGCTGTCGAGGGACATCGACTCGGCGGACGTCGACGCGCAGCGCCCTCTAGAGTAACATTTTTCCGAGGCCAGCAAAGCTGGAAAGAGATATCGAAGATAAGGAATACGTCGGAGGAACATCCCATCGAAAGAACGTTACAAGGTAAGAAGTAACTTGTTCTTCTCTGTTACCGACGAAAACAGTTCCTCGCATGTGTGGGAAAAGTTGTAACTGAGCCCAGCTGGAGTTCCAGGACAGCCGGAGTGTTGGCCCTGGCCCTGAGTGCCTGTCTCCCATGTGGGTTGACCGTCCCCAAGCCCAGCGGCAGTCCTAGGGAGCCCCAGAAAGGTCCACATCCCTCCCCGGAGTAAAAAGCTCTATCTCAGCGCAGCTAGAGTTCCAGGACAGTCAGGGGTGATGTTCCAGCCATGGGCGCCTGTCTCCCATGTGGGTCGAACGTTCCCAAGTCCAGAGGCAGCCCCGTCAGGGTCCCCATCCCTACCCGAAAGGAAAACCTGTAAAGCAGCCCAGCCAAAGGTCCTGGTGGTCCAGTGGGGATTACTGGTCGAGAATCAAACGATCCTCGACCAGCAATCTGCTTGTGCTTTGGAAAGGGGAGAGGGGAGTGTTGCCCCTTTCCAGCGAGCCTCACTTGGCCAAATCGGGGAAAAAAATATCTGTGCAGGACGCGAATGCGTCTCTGCTAAACTTACATGCTGAAGCCCTTTGGCTTCCGCATGTAAATTTCATTTCCCGATGACGGCACACGTAGCGTCTGCAAACTTCATCATGGCAACCCCTAGCCACGGAAGGGGAAAGTACTCCCTTTGACAGCCTGGGGGTCGGATGCATAGAGGGAGCAGCAGGGGGGGCAATTCGCCCCACCCCTCCCAAAGTGAGCAGTGCAGAGGATGAGGTATCTCATCCCCCGCACTGGAAACATAGTCTGGAGGACGAGATACCTTGTGCTCTGCACTTAAGAGGTTCGTATTTGAAGTAAATGTTTGCATATAGTGCAAGATGGGATTTGTCGGTGGATAGACTTTGTTTACATTTCAGAAATAGTTGACCAGATTTATGAAACAATAGATCTGTTTATACGGAAGAATCCATCAAACATCAAAACACTATTTCATAAAACACATATTTATAAAAATATTCAGAAGTAATACATTTCATTGAACATCGTGCTGCACACAATAAATGAAACGGTCATATACAAAAAGTTATAAAATCCTAACTACATACATTGTCCACGTACCCATATATTAGTTGACATTTTTTTCTAAAACACAGCAAAAAAGCACAAGTAGCATTAATTCAATTTGCAGACAGGAGGAAGCATAATGAAGGACGGTATTGTACAAATTGGCAGTACCTTAATACTGGGAGAATTTTGTCCTTTCTTATTGTGTCCTTTCTTATTGGTGAATATGTGGGGCAAAACAAAATGTAACATATCTTCTGCAGCTTCATTAGAAATGGGGCATCTAGTATCCATTGGCTGACTCTGCCATTTTGCGGTTATCATTTTTATTGGGAAACAATTAAATCGGCATGTGTTTTCAACCATCTATCCTCGATCCTATCATTCCATATTAAGTAATCCTGGATAGAATCTATGGTGCTAATTATGGCATGCTTGCAGTTAGCAGTTGTGAAGAATTCACTAGATTCCCATTTATCTTTTACATAAAAATGAAATGTATCTTTAAAATATTTTAGTTGTGGTTTTATCCAACAAAACCGGTGACAAAACAGTGCTTGTGCATTAATTTGGGTAAAACTGGTTCTAATGTAACCCAACCAGGGAATTTTGGACACCCTCCTCTTCAAGAGCTCTTTGATGTACTGCGTGAGGACCACCTTGGGTTTTGACAAAATGCGCAACCAGTGGAACACTAGTTCAATGCACCACTCATCTTCGAGGAATCCTATACCCAGTTCCATATGTAGCTAGTGAATTATTAGGTGCAGATCTTGGTAGTCCTTCTTTTTTTTTTTTTTTTTTTTTTTTTTTAAACAAAAGATTTTTCTATGACTTGTGGCTCTGACAGATTGGAACTTCCCCCCCAAAAGTGTGAAGTATCATATCCAGTGGTTGACCTTTACACATAGATTTAAAACTGGTTATTCCCCCTATACATTGTTTCATCCTTGATTGACTGTTTTTAATATGGGTAGCGTTTGTTAGTTCTGGGGAAAAGCGCATTCCAAGATGGTCAACTTCAAATACCCTTGGGATGACCACGCCATTGCTTATAGTTCGATGCATCTGGATAGTTTTTTGCCTCCACCACAGGCCAGAACTGATTTTGCCACATTTACTTTTAGTTCAAGGTTGTTCATAAATTGTGTAACCAGCAATGAGTTTTTGCAAAGCTCTGTGTTCGTGCTATGAGGACCGTATAATCCTTGATGCACGCCTAAATTTACATTACAGTTGCCTTCACAATTTCCTTTGTCTCCACTACGTACATATGCCTGTTGTCTGTATGACTAGCTATTAACATGTTTAGCAATTCCAAGGGGAAATCTGAAGACTGAGCACGTTCCATAATTTGACCCGATCAACTTTATCGAAGGCTGTGCTCCGGTCCATGAATGCAAAGAATATGGGCTCCTTTTTTAATATGGACTGAGTAGGCAGCCAATAAATAACGGTTAAGTGCTTGATCACCTGTTCCCAGGCCTGGTCTAAATCAATATTGTATGATATATGATATGATAGGTTATTTATAACGCGCTTAATACCCAGAGGTTTCTAAGCGCGGACCCTGGTATCGAACCTGTGGTGCTCCCTGTTCTTCTGCATCCAAGGTGAGCACGCTGCCCCTGAGCTATCCTCCTGAGATCCGTATCTGTAAGGATATTGTTTCATATAACCCATTCCTGTTATCTTTCAAAAATTGTAAGTGGTGTCTAATAAGAATATAGGCCTGTAGGACAAGAAGGGGGGGAGGGGCTCCTGTCACCTTTTTATACATTGGAAAAAATAACTGCTAACTTTCATGATGGTGGTGAGGGGCGTGGGGGGAGATATCGTGTTAAACTCCAGAATAACATTAAAACTAATTGTTATAAGAGGTACACAAACCTCTGTCAGAACTTGGAATAGATCAGCCGGAATTGCTTTAGGCCCTGGAGAACAATTGTGTGCCTGGGCAACAGTGGCCAGCATCACCGTTTCCGGTTAGAATTTCCCGAACGTTTGTACGTAACATTTCTTCTGGTTCTGAGGTTCCTCCATAGAGCTTTGAGAAATGGTCCACCCATCCCCTATCCTCAGCGGTTGTCTGTGTAACCTTGAGAATGCGTTTATGTAACTGGCCATTTGCCACCAATTCCCCCAAGTTTTTTTGGGAATGTTTTCAAAGAGGACGCCTCCAGTAAGCCCTTCCAAACCAAATCATCCATGTCTAATTTCCGCCTTCCCAATGTTGCTTTATAAAAAGCTCTTGCCCTAATTATTTCTAATCTAGTAGATTCTGCATTCTTTAATGTGGCCAAAAGTAACTCTTGCCTACTTGCATACCGTATTAAACCAACCCCTCCCTACATTTTGACTTCTTCAGTGGTTGGTCTTTCTGAAAGGTTTTTGATATTTTCCCTAATAATTGAATACAAGCGTGAAGGATATCTCTGAAATCATTCACATTGCCCAGAATAGACATAAGCAAAGATAGGTTTAATGTCATCTCCTGGTGAATTGAAGATATATTAATCTTGGCACATGTAATTCTTCTCTTGCCATTCGAGGCGACTTCAACATTCTGGAGGTGCATTAGGCATTTCTGACTTCAGTTGTCGTTCCATTAAGAGAAATATGGACAGATCCCTTCAACGTTCATTAACTCTAAATTCTTAGCTATAATGCCACTGCCTTACAGAAATACAAAGATAGTCAATTGTGGGGGAGTCCTGCTCATTTAGTGGGCAACCAGGTATATCCGGATAGACTCTGCCATTTACCAAGTGTAGGCCCCATTCAATTATTTACATATAAACTAACAATCCATTCTCACAGTTGCGAGGCTCCTGCATTTGCGTGTCGGGAATCCCCAGCGAGCAGTCTTTTGCTTCATCAAGAATCCCTATGGGGGGAACACATTGCCAATTGTAACTTTAAAATCTTCCCCCAATTACAGGAAGGTATTTGTTTTTGTTAACACGTTGCCCTCTGTATCCTCTTTAAATCCAAAGAGCGGGTACTCTTTAAATGCAAAGAGGCGATTATGCTGATGAGTGTTAGGGGCTATTCTAAAAATTCACTATCGGTATGATTTCCCCAAAATTTTAGGTGAAACTTAACATCTGGAGATAATTATAAGGTAGACAGTATTTTAAATCTATTGGTGAGGGGTACCATCACCCCTCTATGTGCTGCTTACTGTATTTGAGTGGATTTTATTTCACTGCCCCTAGAGGAGGCTCCCAAGCTCATTGCCTGGGTAGGTAATCTCCTTGCCTTCAGGTTTGCAGAATGTGTTATCGGTGGGGGCTGGGAATACCTCCATTATAATGGAGATTTAGAGGAAGGAAAAGTAGGTGGATAAAAAAGGAACATGGTACCATTCTGCTTCTGTAAGCAGAGCTGTTCTATTTGGAACAGTTGCTGAGATTAGAATTAGTTGGATATTGGGGTTTGAAAAAAAGGGAACGCTACACAGTCCCATTTGATTTGTTGGAGTCTGGCCTACCCATTCGACTCTTCTTGCCGTAAGTATTCCTTGGAGGCCTATAGCGGGACCTGTCAGATTTTTGTTAATCCAATTGCTAGCCTTACTAATCAGGCAGTTGTCTCCTTATTCCCCCGGGATGTCAGTTATCTCAACTAATGGTGCTGCAGCTGGTGGAAGATTGAGTATCACCAGGGCTTCAATGCTGCCACTTGTATTTGGGCTACCGCTGGGACATGATTCTATTAAGTGCAGAGTATGCTTTCTTGTCAGGCAGATAGCTTCCTTAACACATATTGAATTCACCCCCATTTTTTCATTTACCTCAGTGGGTCTACTGCATACCGATAAGAATTCTCCCTGGAATGGCTTTTAGGGTGCCCAGGTATTTTACCATTTAGGTCTGCCAGCCTTTTTTAAATATTTCTTTTTGTATCCTCTATTATTGCCAGGGAGGTCAATATTGTTTGTTACAAAGGCCAGAAGGGATTGTCATTTTATTTTCCAATATCCCTTGCAGAAATGTAACTTCCCCTCTTGTATTAGATCAGTATCTACTACTACAGTTTCTTCTTCCTTAGCCATTGCTGATGTTTCAGAAGCCTTTTCTTTACCCAAAGGTGTACTTCTTGTGAAGGGTCTAAGGGTGAGGTTTGGATGTGAGGAGTATCCTTTTTGTCATCGGCTAATCTCCGATTCCTATAGCCCATAGGGTTGCCATCCACAGAAGAGCTGGGGGTAGTCGGATTTTCCTTCTCCTTAATCTGCCCAAGATATCCCTCACCCATGGGTCTTTCCACTTGTTGATTGGCTATTTGATTAGAATTAGGAGGAGTTCAGTTAGGGTTTTAGTTGGAGCCAATGAAACATGCTAAATCTTGCTTTGGGTTGCAGCTTCTATGGCTGTATCAGGTACACATATGTACCCCTACCCCAGGACCTAGATGGTCTCCCTCTTTGCCATCCCCTTTATATCTTGAAAATATCAAGGTATCAAAAAATATACAGAGGCGCTATTACATTCTGTGGTTGCAATGATCTAAAAGTGTATATACTGTTTTGCCAAATTTGGGTGTGATCAAAGGAGATTCACTTGTTTTCACATTTTCCTAAACTAGTGCAGAGTGTGCCACAAACTATAACTTTGTCCATGGTGTGTGTGTGGGTGTGTATATATGTATATGTATATGGTAAAAAAACTTTGTAAAGGGACGTTATGGTTAAGTTGCGCTACTAAAAACCTATGAAATTCAGTAAAAACCTTTGTTAAAGCGATGTTGTGGTTCAAAGTAAAACCGAAAAACCCCTGAAATTCGGAAGTTATGGTAAGATGAGCAACCATAACTCAAGCCACCGTGCACTGCTAACACTAACACCCAGGACATCAAAGATGACATCAGAAATGTCATTGATGACATCACATGTCTGGCTCTCCCTTTTTTCCCTTTACTGACATATCTAGGCCACATAGTTTTCTTCAGTAACAGTCAGGAAGTAAAAATTGAAAAAGTACTATATTTGTAGACTTAGGGTCAAGTCACATCATATGAAACATACATAGCGGAAGACACAGGCTTGAAAGAGAGCAATCCTTTCTGTGCATGAAGATAATCATTTGGGTTATCAGCACTTTCTCAGTTTTATTTTTATTACTCTACCTTCCCTGTATATGCTCATATTTGTATACATTATACGCACTCTCCTTTCCTTTGGGTGCAGTCACATCATGTGATACACATACATATGGTAAGTAGCAGCTTTGAAACCGAGCAATAGTTTGTCTGCATAAAGACAATCAGTTAGGTTATGAATTCTTTCTGCTACTACTGCTTTTTTGTTTACTTGACTGTCCCTGAATATACTCATATTTGTATGTGTTGTTGTCTCTTTGTGTTTTGTCTGTAATAATTATGTATTAAGTGGGTTTTATTATCTACTTATTACATGTTTCACAGTACGCAAAACTCTAATAAGAAAGCAGTTATTTCACTATTCAACATGGCAAGATTATGAATATGGCACCTTCATCATGTATGCTGCACACACTGCCTATGTTTCTGCATGAGTAGCTTAGTATACTGGATAGAACTTCATAATAGAATGCTATTTATATCAATGCATTGCTTAATGCACTAATTAGGTCATGATATTTATCCCAATGATCCTTGACAGTTTTTGGTCAGCATTATAAGAATCCCTTGTACAGAATTTTCATGAAAAGTAACTGCACATGTGATGTCATCAGTGATGTCATCAATGATATTTGTGATGTCCTCTTTGATGTCCTGGGCGTTCGTGTTAGCAGTGCACGGTGGCGCGAGTTACGGTTGCTCATCTTACCATAACTGCCGAATTTCAGGGGTTTCTCGGTTTTACTTTGAACCATAACGTCCCTTTAACAAAGTGTTTTCACTGAATTTCTTAGGTTTTTAGTAGCGCAACTTAACCATAACGTCCCTGACTTCATATACATGTAACATAGAACATACTGAACCCCCACGTAGTGATTTTGATGTCCGTGGACTACCGCCATGTCCACGGCCATATCGAGAATCTGAGCGTGGTGAATGTAAATTTAAATAGTGCCCCATTTCCCCTTTGAAGTTGGCTCTGAAAAGAGCCTTTTTTTTTAACAGATGCTTGACCTGTAATTTTGTATTTTTTTTTCTTGTTTTCTTTATTACTTTACTCCTAAAATCTTCACATAACCTTCTCCAAAGCAACCCTTACATTCCAAAATAGAAAGGCATTTCCCGTAAAAGATAGAGATGCCATCCTATTTAAAATTAACAGTATTACTGGCATCAATATTCTCATTATTACAGAAGAACATACCAGCTCTAAGCATGAAGGCCCACATGCCTCGGTTAATGACACACCTAGCAATGTGGCAATGTTTTGCTGAGGACAGAAAAACTGAACTATTGCCCCATATTGCCCTAGGTAGTAATCCAGAAAAAATTACTTTCGCATCTTCATTACGGCTTGAACCAAGCGTTCCAAATCAGCCAACAAAGTAGGGGCACTGACGTTGCCCAAATGGAAAGCACCATAGTGCAAAACTACCACATGCAGACTGTTCATCGTGGCCATATCCTCACAAACTTGTAATTCCCTGTACATTGCAATCAGGCACAGTGCTCCACACCACCTCCACTTCTTTCACATCGAAGTTCTTTTCAACATTCCTGCATCGCGCGTACTGTTGTAAACCATGCACAAACATATCTCCAAGCACCAACACCCTGACTTTCTCTACTTCTGCCATCTTCACCACACAGTCTCAACACAAATCCACAACCTCGACATCTGATTGGCTAATCCGTACAGTCTTCTTTCCATGTTGGATTTGCTGGAAAACCCCGGATGTAGCACGCCTTGTCCACGGACAGCCGCGGTGTCTGCGGACCGCGTAACTCTTCGACACCCCTTCTACCATTTCCACTTAACTCTCTGTGCCATTCCCTCATTGCATACAGCTAAGCAGTCACACAATACGAAGAACGTCCTCAGAACACCCCCATTTTGTTTATTTTCGAACATTTCAGGACAATTATCATTTCATTATTCAACATATTAACATTACAAATATTATACTTCATCTTGTACGCTGCACACAATGCTATGTTTCTCCATTAGTAGCTCGGTATACTAGATAGAACCCCATAACAAAATGCTATTTATATCAATGCATCGTTCAAAGCACTAATTACAGTATATTTATTGCAATGATCCTTGACACTTTTTTCGCAACATTATAATAAAAACCCCTAGTACACATCAGTGATGTCATCAATGACATTTGCGATGTCATCTTTGATGTCCTGGGTGTTAGTCTTAGCAGTGCACGGTGGTGGCGCGAGTTATGGTTGCTTAGCTTACCATAACTGGCGAATTTCAGGGGTTTTTCGGCTTTACTTGGAACCATAACGTCCCTTAAACAAACTTTTTTTATTAGCACGCAAACAATATACAAAGATGTAGTGTAAACAGCAAGTTCTCACAGATGGCTTTACACAGAATGTTGCAAAGTAAGCATTTATGCTCGTTCACAGTGAAGGTCAGCTGCTTCCATTTTTTTTCTCGCGGCCCGGAGAGGCCCACGACTCCCAGTATAAGGTTCTATTTTTTTTTTTTACCTTGACAGAGATTGTGCTGAAAGACTTCTTTTGAAGAAGTGTAGCAAAAACGTAAGACACGATAAAGATGAAATTTCTGAAACGAAACCACTTTTGTATATTATATCCCTTTGAGAAAGATCGTTGGCACACGCGGAGTCGTATTTTGGGACTGCACTACACTTGGACAATGGAAAATTCAATTATAATGTAAGTAACCCTTTAGATTATTTTATACCGGAATATAATAAAAATAGCGTGGTATTAAAGCCCGGTCAAGTTGTACTTCTTTGTTCAATGTGGCATATTGTTTTCTACCGCGCACTATCACCGCCAAATTGATCCCCTGTCGTTTAGAGGGCTCTGAAAAAGGCATACGACACAGGGTGGGTTAAATGGGAAAATATTATTTTATTATTAACATACTACGTTGGACTATCTTCGCTAGCAAATAGTTTCACGCCCTAATAAATAAAATTAATATTTTTAATAAAGATTGGCTGGTGACACTATTTTATGTTTTTTAAAACGGGTATGTTGCCCCATTTTGCCAATGTCACGACTCCAGCGGATGGATTTTTCAACTGCCAGGTGCAGCTCCATGTAAGCAACTTCATGACCCTCACCATTTTATGGGACAATCGCCAAGGAGCGGCTAGAAACAACATACCAACCATTATGGTGGTCTAATGCCTCGTTGTTGGAGCAACCTTCCGATTATCAGTGCAACCATTTACTGCTTTTATCATAAACCAACAGCCTATCTACCGCAAAGGAACAGCGCATGGCTCAAAATGAACTTTTGCTGATCGACAGCAGAGACAATTGCAAATCGCTGAATACTCACTAAACATTTCATGTGAAATAAATGTACTTTACCAAATGTACAATCCTGCTGTTTACTTTTAAACCACAGTTTCATATTCCGAATTGTAGCGCACTGTGTTTTAAGCTGATCTAACACCCTCCCTCTGTACCGCAAAGGAACATCGCGTGGCTCAACATGAACTTTTGCGGATCGACAACAAAGACAAATGCAAATCGCTGAAGTCTCTAAACATTTGATGTCAAATGTACTTTACAAAATTTACAATCTTGCTGTTTGCTTTTAAATCAGTTTCACATTCCGAATTGTGGCGCGCTGTGTTTTGACATAATGTGTGTTGTCACCGGGTTCTGTAAAGTCGCGTAGGACTGGAGACGACTTTGGCGCGTTTGACGCACCCTGTAATGTCACGGTGAGAGGCGGGGAATATGAATGCTTTCATAATGTCAGGCTTAGGGGCGGGAGATATGATTTAGTGTCGCAAAAGCAAGTCAGCCAGGTCAATAGCGCCAGTCATAGGATTATCACATAATGTCGGCGCACGCCAGCCTGATTTATCTTTTCTTTAGTGGACAAAAAGTCAGGTGAGGCCCATAGGAAATTGTACTATCAGCGGACAAAAGGAGGGTTTGTAGAACACTTTCAACCTGACAACGAACAATACAAACAACGTTCTCAGAACACCCCCATTTTCCGTAATTGCAACCATTTCGGGACACCGCGAGTGTTCTTAGAACACATTCAACTAGACAGATTACAATACGGACAGCGTCCTCAGGACACCCCCAGCTTGTGTATTTACGAACATTTAAATACACCGCAAATGTTTTTAGCTCAATTTTACCTTCCTTGCCAACAAAAAGGACACATACTCCGTCCTCTGAACAGCCCACCATTTAGTTTATTTACAAAATGTCAGGACAGCCGTGTTCTCCACGACAAATCGAACACAACAAAAGCGTATAGCACATAAAAAAACAAAACATTGAACCTATCTCATACTTCGCCACCACCCTCCCCAAACACTTACACACCAACACACTCCACTAAATGAATCCAAGTTTCACCGCGCTGTACGCGGTAGACGGCGAATACAAGATGGAGGGCGCCACAGAAAATCTGACGTGCTCCACGCCGTCCAATCAGCGAACATGTCGCATGTCCGTGGACATGACGCAAGCCCATGGGCCAATCGGGGTGCCGTCCGCAAAGCAAAAGAATATCACTAATCTTTTTGCCTTACATTCTGGTCATTTTTTAAAAAACTACTGGACGGATTTACACCAAATTTGCAAAAACACACTTTCGGGACCAAGCCGCCGCTCCTGCCGCAAATTTGGTGTAAATCCGTCCAGCGGTTCGGGCTGTAGCCGTGCGCAAAGTTTTTTCCCATGATGTCTATAGGAAAAAACAGTTTTGGGACCCCACCTATAACTTTGCCCTCCCTGGACCAAACCTCTCCAAACTTTGCAAAAGAATTCAGACTGGGCCATATACTTTTTTTTGCAAGTTTGGTGAGGATTCGTCCAGAGGGAGCGAAGTTATAAGCCACCCAAAAAGTGCTCTTCCTATGGAAACACCAACTTAACCATAACTACATGGACGCTACTGCGTCCGACATCTAGTGGAAGCTGCGGAGTATTAGTTTGTTTTTCGAAACTCGAAAATGGGCGTCGACACAGGGCGTGCCAGTAATACTATCCCTAGTGTGACATCCACTGTACCCAAGATCCCTCACGCGTCTAGGATCCTCAGATTGTTTTTTTCCGCCATACTGGTCGGAAGCATTTTGCGGAGTCCCCTAGCCTTAGCCATACTTTTGCTAAAATATTTAATTAGTTTACATCCTTCCCCATCCCAACTTCGACACTCGACGCCGGCTGGAGAAGAAATCGACCGTCGGCTGCTGCATGACGGATTTGGGCCTCGGAAGGCCTCTGGCCTCGGCCCGGGCTTCGGAAGGCCTCTGGCCTCGGCCCGGGCCTCGGAAGGCCTCTGGCCTCGGCCCGGGCCTTGGAACGCCTCTGGCCTCGGCCCTGCAAGTAGGGAGAGTGGGGGGTTGGACATAATCTACACTCTTGGTATATAGGTACACCTTATACATTTCCTATACTTATCAGCCCGCTGCCTCAAGGTGCGTATGGAGGGTACCCCTTTTCAATTCTGCCCCAAGTGCAATCGCAAATACCCTTGGGTCGACGGGCACACCGCGTGCAATCTCTGCTTGCCGAGGGACCACCCCAAAGGAAACTGCAGAGCGTGTAGTAGGTTTAAACCTAAGACACTTAAGGACCGTTCGAAGCGTTGGGCCCACCACGCCAGGCAGGCGCCCATTGCAGCGGAAGGAGCCTTCAGCGATGGCAGCGACGCCGTGCTTTCGGACGGCGAGGGCATTACGGCGTCGAAAGACAGCCGAGCGCAGGTCCCCGACCTCGGAAGGTCGTCCGACAGGGCGGCTATGGGGAAGACCCCAGGCGACACAGGCGCTTCACACACCACTCACACTAAACACAAGAAGTCTAACAGACTCGGCGACGTCGAGTTCTCGGAAAGAGGCACAAACAGAACGGTCCAAATCGGTGTCCTCTGGGCGTCCGAGATCGCCGCATGACTCCAGGCAATCGTCCACTCTTGCCAAGAGTGCCTCGCTCCCTAGGCTAACAGAAGTTCGATCGTCGGAAGACGAAGACGACTTCCACCCCCAGGCCGCACTCCAGGAGTCGGAGCCCGCAGACAAGATCAGCGCGGCCCCATGTTCGAAGGACAACGACTCTACCCCCGATCCTCGACGACAGGTGTCGAAAACCTCCGGAGCCACAAAGGGACAGGGAAAACACTTTTCCACTCACAGGGAGGGGGGAAAACAGCAGAAGAAGCAGCCTTTGCACTCTTCCACACCTGTGAAACACTCCTCTCCTCCTAAACCGGCAGACAAGACCAGGTCTGCTGATATTTCAAAAACCAGCAGATCTACTCAAGATAAATCTCCAAAACTTTCTGAGAGTCATTCCCAGTTCCACAAAATGGTCCAGTGATGACATAGAAAGGGTCATGTCAAGGATGTCTTCTTTGGCAGACTTTTACGATAAAAATCCAGACCATTTCCTTTCATATGATCCACAAGGGGCTACACCCTCAGGCTCTAATGATCCTATCCCCTCGAGTAAGAAGCCCCGGTTTGAGACACCGATGAGGTCTACAGACCCCTTCGAGGTACAACCATACTCACGGCCATACTCACTGTATCAAGGAGAGACTTCATTTGGTGAGGACCAAGATTTTGGCATGGTAGAAGAGCAAACCGGGACAGGCTACTATGGGGATGATGACCAAGAAGAGGAAGAGGAAGACCCTGAAGCCTACAGAGAAGGAAGCCCCGGTTACCAACTCCCCTGTCGATAACCAACCCCTCCTGAACGAGGTTCTCGCACGTGCAGCAGAACATTTCCATATTGACACCCACGGGTCCAGGAGGAGAGGGACTTCGCCGAGGAGTTAGTGGGAGAAAGGAGGCCGGTTGCCCAGACCATCCCTATCCTTAAGTCTATTCAGCGACGAATAGACCCGGCCCTGGTGAACCCGAACCTCACCAGAGCAGTCAATCCCAGAGTTGAAAAACTTTTCAGGGCAGCCCAGTCTGACCCTCTCTATATAAGAGGACATCTGAAGCCGACTCCCTAGTTGTCACTAGCACTCGTAAGAGGGCTGGAACACCCTTGTCATCGTCCGAAGCTCCTCCAGACAAGGAGAGCAAAAAACTATATGGTTTAGGCAGGAAAGTAGCCTCAACGTCCGCCTACCAGGCAAGGATTGCAAACTCCACCACCCTGTTGGCCAGCTACAACTGCCATCAGTGGGAAGAAGTCGCGGCACTCATAGCCTCTGCACCAGAACCCCAAAGGGCCAGTTAGCACGAATTTCCGCAGAGGGTGGAGCCGTGTCTGGTTGCATTTTAAAAGCAACTTTTGACGCCGCGGACAATGCAGGCAGATTGATAGCAGAAGGTACTGTTATCAAGAAACATGCGTGGTTACGGCAGTCTGGTTTTAAGGCAGAAACCCAGGCATCATTGTTGGACAAACCGGTGGAAGCTGATCTGTTTGGTAAGGCGGTCGAGGACGCGCTGAAGAATGCCAAGGACGAATACGAGACCCTCAAGTCCCTTGGCCAGTTAACCAATAAAACCCCTAACCACAGAGGGAATAGTAATTTTCGTCGCCCACGCGGCCAAAATTCCCAGAGAGGATCTAACTATTCCCAGGGGCAGGGTACACAGTGGAACAACAACAGCCAACAGTCTACCCAGGGTTACGGCAGGGGTAATAGGAGAGGACGTGGTAAAGGCAGAGGCAGCCCCAGTAAAGGAGGCGGCATGCCTCCACCAAAGCAGTGACGCTCAGTTCAGGGTCCCTTCTCACGCAACCCCAGTAGGGGGACGCATTTCCAACTTCACCCAGGCTTGGGAAGGGATCACATCAGACAGATGGGTGCTGTCAACAGTATCCACAGGGTACTGTATAGAACTACTGCAGCGTCCCCGGAACCATCCTCCACGACAAAGAGTACACTTTTTAGAATATCAGATTCTCCTCAAGGAGATCGCCATTCTGCTAGCAAAGGGCGCGATAGAACTCGTCCCGAGACACCAGGTAAACAAGGGTATTTATTCAACTTACTTCCTTGTGCCAAAAAAAGATTTGACAATGCGCCCAGTATTGGACTTACGGCCTGCCAACAAGTATGTCAAGCCCCAAAAGTTTCGTATGACTACGCTACAAGAGGTAATCCCCCTCCTAAAAAAGGGGGATTACATGGCTACCTTGGATATGAAAGATGCCCATTTTCATATTTCCATGTTCCCAGTGCACAGAGAAGGTACTTGCGCTTCAAGGTGGACAGTCGGCACTACCAATTCAAGGTACTGCCCTTCGGGGTAGCTTCGGCACCAAGGGTATTCACCAAGGTACTGGCCGTGGCGGCTGGACACCTACGCAGGGAGGCAATCCCGGTGTACCCTTATCTGGACGAATGGCTCGTAACGGGGGAAACCCCAGTAATTTGCAGGACAAACATTCAAAGGACTATCTACCTCCTCCACGAATTAGGCTTCTCAATCAACGAGAAAGTCAAGCCTGGTACCAAGCACCTCCAAACAGTTCCTAGGAGCAATCCTAGATACTCAAGAGGGGTTGACCTTTCCTTCAGAGGAAAGAATTCGGAATATACTACTGCAAATTCCGCAATATCAGTCAGGTCACCAAATAACGGTACGCAAAGCAATGCGTTTGCTGGGCATGATGGCGTCATGTATTTACCTGGTCCCCCACGCGCACCTGTGCATGCGTCCCATGCAGGAATGGTTGGCGAAACAGTGGTCTCAGGCAAGTGGTCAGTGGGACGATCTAGTGGTCGTTTCGCCGACACTAGTACAAAGCCTTCACTGGTGGACAAGAGAGAATCTTGCACAGGGAAAACCCTTTTACGATCCCGAAGTACAGGCAGTGGTCACTACCGATGCATGTCTGACGGGGTGGGGAGCCCACCATCTCCACCACACAGCTCAGGGTCTCTGGTCTCCCTCAGTCGCCAAGAACCACATCAACCTGTTCGAGCTTCTGGCAGTATTCACAGCGCTTCAAGCGTTCGAGCCCCTCTACTAAACCTGTCAGTGCAAATCCAGACGGACAGCACAACAGCCATGTTCTACCTGAACAAGCAAGGAGGGACTCGTTCACCAAATCTGTCGAAGCTTGCCCAGAAAATCTGGATATGGGCACTCAGACGGAACATCTTCCTGTCATCACAACATGTTCCAGGGGAGCTCAATTCCCTAGCGGATGCTCTGAGCAGAGACTCCCTCCCAGAGGAACACGAATGGGTTCTACACAGAGAGGTCGTAGAAAATATCTTCTCTCTGTGGGGTTTCCCCACTATAGACTTATTCGCCAAAAGCGAAAACAGACAATGCCCAGGATTTGCATCCAGGTTCCCCCAACCAGACTCCCAGGGGAACGCCCTGTGGATGAACTGGCCAGGGATGTTTGCGTACGCTTTTCCACCAACTCCTCATCAGGAAGGTGGTCAACAAGATGAACAGAGTCGATGATGCTCGTCCTAGTTGCTCCCATGTGGGCAAGACAACCGTGGTTCCCACACCTACGCAGGATGGCGGTGTGCGAGCCCATCAAACTTCCAGCCTGGTACAACCTACTGTCCCAGCACCAAGGTCAAACAGTGCATCAGCAACCCAACTCAAGGAACCTGGCAGCATGGCTCCTGAGGTCCTAGAGTTTGGACACCCCAAATTACCACAGAGGTGTATGGACATCCTAAAGGAATCTAGGAAACCAAACACAAGCCACTGTTACTTTGACAAGTGGAAGAGATTTGCTATCTGGTGCCAGAGTAAACAAATCAACCCAGTTGATTGCACTCCTTCCACTAATGTTACATACATGCTCCACCTGCTAGATGCAGGATTGGTTTTTAACTCACTGAAAGTACACCTGGCAGCCCTGTCGGCATACAACACTTCCCATAACAAGGTCTCGTGGTGGAAAGTACCAGTAGTTAAAGCCTTCATGGAAGGAGTAAAGAGACTTCTCCCTCCTATTTCAAACCCACCTCCAGGGTGGGACCTTAATGTGGTGCTATCTAAGCTCATGGGCCCCCCTTTCAAGCGCATGCATAAAAGCAGTCTCAAACACCTGACTTATAAAACGGCCTTCTTTGTAGCTATTACTTCTATAAGAAGGGTCAGTGAAATTCAGGCTCTGTCAGTGCAGGATCCCTTCTTTACTGTCCATAAAGACAAACTGGTTTTACGCACACACCCTAGGTTCTCAGCTAAGTTTATATCTAAATTCCACGTAAACCAGTCCATCGAGCTTCCAGCTTTCTTCCAGCACCCTCAAAGCTCGGCTGAAGTGAAACTACACACCCTAGATGTGCGTAGGGCGGTCCTCTACTATGTAAATAAAACCAGAACGCTAAGGAAAACAGATCAACTGTTTGTCTCCGTAGATACAGGCATAGAGGGGGATCGCGTCTCTAAAGGTGCCATCTCGAAGTGGATTATTAACTGTATCCAGCTGTGTTACTCACTCTCTGAAAGAACTCTGCCTTTCAAGCTAAGAGCCCACTCTACTAGAGGCATTGGGGCCACTCTGGCGTTCATTGCAAATGTATCCCTTGACACCATTTGCAAAGCAGCTACTTGGAGCTCTATTCACACTTTTACTCAGCATTACTGCATTGACACCCATTCCAAGGCAGATACACAAGTGGGACAAGCGGTTTTAAGACACTTATTTGCTCATGACCCTTCTCACATCCCACCTCCTTCAGGTACTGCTCGCTAATCTATGCACAGCATGTGATCTAAGCAGATTCCACAAGCCTCAGAAGGGATACATTACTCACCGTAATCGTATTTCTGATGCTTGTATCTGCTTAGATTCACATGCGACCCACCCTTCCTCCCCTCAGAGAAGGCGCATGGTTGCTTGTAGTCCTACCTTTCTATCTATCTGCTTGGATTATCTGTACTCCCGCTACTCCTCATGCTACCTCGTGTCAGAAAAAATACAATCTGAGGATCCTAGACGCGTGAGGGATCTTGGGTAGTGTGGACGTCACACTAGGGATAGTATTACTGGCACGCCCTGTGCCGACGCCCATTTTCGAGTTTCGAAAAACAAACTGTAATACTCCGTAGCTTCCACTAGATGTCAGAAATACGATTACGGTGAGTAGTGTATCCCATATATGTCTGTGTCTCTCTGTGTCTCTGCTTAGATCACATGTTCTGCATAGGCAGACATCTAGTGCAAGCTGCAGAGTATTAGTTTGTTTTTCGAAACTCGAAAATGGGCGTCCACACAGGGCGTGCCAGTAATACTATCCCTAGTGTGACATCCACTGTACCCATGATCCCTCACGTGTGTAGGACCCTCAGATTGTTTTTTTCCGCCATACTTGTCTGAAGCATTGCGCAGAGTTCCCTGGCTTTAAGCCATCTTGACAAAAAATCAATATTAATTTCTCTGTACTTTCACTCCCATGTCGAGACATCGAAGATCGACGCCGGTCCAAAGAACAAACAACCGTCGAGAGCTGCACAACGGACTTTGGGCCTTGGAAGGCCTCTGGCCTCGGCCCTGCAAAGAGGGAGAGTGGTGGGTGGAAACCTACTCTACACTCTTTATTTCCCTACACACACTAGCCCGCTGCCATAAGGTGACATATGGCGAGTACTCCATTTAAATTTTGCCCCTAGTGCAATCGCAAGTACCCTTGGGTTGACAAGCCCACCACCTGTAATCTCTGCTTGCCGAGGGACCACCCCGAAGCTAACTGCTGAGTGTGTAAGCTTTTTAAAGCTAAAACACTCAAGGACTGCTCCACTAAACATTGGGCCCACCACGCCAGGCAGCTCGAGGCCATGGAAGCGGTGGACGCCTCCAGTGATGGCAGCGACGCCGCCCATTCGGACGGCGAGGGCACAGGGGTGTCGAAAGACACCCAAGCGCTAGTCCCCGACCTCTGAGGATTGTCCGGCAGGGCAGTTATGGGGAGCGCACCCAGCGACACGAGCGCTACCCTTCTTCTACATCTAAACACACAAAGCCCAACCGAGACTCGACACTTGTGTCGAGTTCTCGGAAGAAAGAGGCACGTAGAGAGCGGTCCACCGAATCGGCGTCCTCTGGGTGTTCCAGGTCGAGATCGCTGCACGACACACGGCAGCCGTCCAGTTGCCAAGAGTGCCTCGCTCCCTAAAGTAACTGAGGTTCGTTTGTCAGGAGACGAGTCCGACCTCCATCCACAAGCCCCACACCCAAAGTCGGCTCCAGTAGCCCGTTCGGCGTCTGCCTCCAAGTCCCGACGTGCGCACTCTAGAGAGAGAAGGTACCCCTGAATCTCGATGCCTGGCGTCCAAAGATTCCGAAAAGGCCAAACCGTCTGGGAAACGCTCTTCCACTCACAGGAAAGGGGACAAACAGCAGAAAAGGTCTACTTTTTCAACTTCTGCACACCACGTACACAAGGACGAACACAGGCCGTCGTACAGGGACAAATCTAATACCCCTGTCCCTGTGAATTCACCCAGGTTCACCCCTCCCACTTCTTACGATATGAGATTAGAAGAGGAACCTCATCATGAGGTTGTCATCCCCAGTTCGAGAGAATGGAGCACTGAGGACATGGACAGGGTGGTGAGGAGAATGTCTTCCTTAGATAATTTTTATGAATAACATCCTCAGCATTTTCTTAGGTATACCCCTGACAATGCTACTCCTTCAGGATCCAAGGACCCCCAGCCTCTTACTAAGAGATCTTGGCTTGATATTCCAGCTAAGGGACTGTCTTCAGACCCTTACCATATTCAGCCTTACCAACAGTATGAGGATGACCCGGACGTTATGGTGCTGGGCGACCAAACTGGGGTTGAGTATTATGGAGATGACGAGGGCCAGGATGAGGACGACGAGGCGGAGGTCTACAATATGGACTCCCCGGTTAACAAGGAACCACAGGTTTCTGACTCCCCTATAGATAACCAGCTCCTTCTAAATCAGGTCTTGGCTAAAGCTGCAGAGCACTTCCACATAGATATGAAGGGGGCGCAGGAAGAGAGGGACTTTGCAGAGGAGCTAGTGGGGGACAAAAGACCCATTCCTATTCTCAAATCTAATCCAATGTAGAATTGATCCTTCCCTTCTCAATCCTAATCTCACTAAGGCTGTGAATCCCAGAATTGAGAAGATGTTCAGGGCCGCCCAGTCAGACCCTCTTTACATAAGGGGTCGGCTCAAGCCCGACTCCTTGGTAATCGCCAACACCAGAAAGAGCGGGGACGCCCATCATAATCATCGGAGGCTCCCCCAGACAAGGAGAGCAAAAGAATCTACTGTTTAGGAAGAAAAGTAGCCTCCACTTCTGCCTACCAGGCAAGGATCGCCAACACCACCACTCTCCTGGCAAGCTATAAATGCCACCAGTGGGAGCAGGTAGCTGCTCTCATTGACTCCGCACTGGAACCACTAAAGGGTAAGTTGGCCCAAATTGCGTCGGAGGGTAGAGCCGTGTCCGGTTGCATTCTGAAGACAGCCTTCTTTGACGCTGCAGATAATGCAGGACGGTTCATTGCAGAAAGCACTGTCATTAAGAGGCACGCTTGGCTAAGACAGTCAGGGTTTAAACCCGAGACCTAGGCAACCCTTATTGACATGCCGGTGGAACCGAATGTCTTGTTTGGCAAAGCGGTAGAGGACGCGCTAAAAACTGCCAAAGACAAGTATGATACTCTAAAATCCCTAGGACAGTTGACTAATAAGCCCACTAATCAACAAGGGAATAGTAATTTTCGCCGCTCACGCGGACAAAATTCCCAGAGGGGCTCAAATTATTCACAGGGACAGGGTACATCATGGGATGGCAACCAGGAGACTACCCAAAGTTACGGCAGAGGTAACAAGAGGGCCCGTGGTAGAGGCAGCCCCAGCAGAGGCGGCGGTACGCCTCCCACAAAGCGGTGACATTCCGCTCAGGGTCCCTGCCCATGCATCCCCAGTAGGGGGGCGCATTTCCAACTTCACCCAAGCATGGAAAGGGATCACATCGGACAGATGGGTGCTGTCCGCAGGATACTGCATCGAACTGCTAGAGCGCCCCCACAACCACCATCCACGTCAAGATACATTCACTGGACCACCAGAAGATCCTCCTTGAGGAAATCGTCAATCTTTTGGCAAAGGACGCGATAGAACTCGTCCCGGGCAACCAGGTAAACAAGGGTATCTATTCAACTTACTTCCTTGTGCCAAAACAAATTTGACAATGCGCCTAGTATTAGAAGTACGCCCTGCAAACAAGTATGTCAAGCCCCAAAAATGTCGCATGACTACTCTCCAAGAAGTAATTCCCCTCCTAAAAAGGGGGGATTACATGGCAACATTGGACATGAAAGGTGCCTATTTTCATATTTCCATGTTCCCAGCGCACAGAAGATTCTTGCGCTTCAAGGTGGACAGTCAGCACTACCAGTTCAAGGTTCTGCCCTTGGTATAGCCTCGGCTCCAAGGGTATTCACCAAGGTACTGGCGGTGGCGGCAGCACACCTACGCAGGGAGGCAATCCCAGTGTACCCTTACCTGGACGACTGGCTCATCACAGGAGAAATCCCAGTAATTTGCTGATCAAACATCCAAAGAATGATCAACCTCCTCTTCGAACTGGGTTTCTGTATCAACAAGAAAAAATCAAGCCTGGTGCCAAGCACCTCCAAGCAGTTCCTAGAAGCTGTACTAAACACTCAAGAGGGGTTGGCCTTTCCATCAGAGGAAAGAATTCGGAATCTACTCCTGCAAATTCCTCTATCAGCCCGGTCGCCAGATAAGGGTGCGCAAAGCGTTGCGTTTGCTAGGCATGATGGCGTACTGTATTTACCGGGACCACCACGCGCGCCTGCGCATGTGACCCATGCAAGAATGGTTGGCGAAACAGTGGTCTCAAGCAAGTGGTCAGTGGGACGATCTAGTGGTCGTTTCGCCAACACTTGTACAAAGTCTTCACTGGTGGACAAGAGAGAATCTGTCAAAGAGGAAACCCTTTTACGACCCAGAAATACAGGCCGTAGTCACAACAGACGTGTCCCTGTCAAGGTGGGGAGCACACCTCCTTCAACACACAGTTCAGGGTCTCTGGTCTCACACAGTGGCTCAGAATCACATCAACCTACTAGAGCTTCTGGCAGTCTTCAGAGAGCTTTGGGCGTTCGAACCCCACCTAATCAACCTGTCAGTGCAGATCCTAACGGACAGCACAACCGCAATGTTTTAAATAAACAAACAGGGGGGGTCACTCGTTCGCCAAATCTGTCCAAGCTTGCCCAGAAAATCTGGATATGGGCACTCAGACGGAACATCTTCCTGTCATCACAACATGTTCCAGGGGAGCTCAATTCCCTAGCGGATGCTCTGAGCAGAGACTCCCTCCCAGAGGAACACGAATGGGTTCTACACAGAGGGGTCGTAGAAGATATCTTCTCTCAGTGGGGTTTCCCCACTATAGACTTATTCGCCACAAGCGAAAACAGACAATGCCCAGGATTTCCATCCAGGTTCCCCCAACCAGACTCCCAGGGGAACGCCCTGTGGATGAACTGGTCTGGGATGTTTGCCTACTCTTTTCCACCAAACCCTCTCATGAGGAAGGTGGTCAACAAGATGCACAGGGAATCGATGACGCTCATCCTAGTTGCTCCCATGTGGGTAAGGCAACCGTGGTTCCCACACCTGCGCAGACTAGCAATGTGCAAACCCATCAGACTCCCGTGCTGGCACAACCTACTATCCCAGCACCAAGGTCAAACAGTGCTTCCTCAACCCAGCTCAATGAACATAGCAGCATGGCTCCTGAAATCATAGAGTTTGGACATCTCAACCTACCACAGAGATGCATGGGCATCCTAAAGGAATCCAGGAAACCAAACGTGAGGCACTGTTACTTCGATAAATGGAAAAGATTTGTTATCTGGTGCCAGAATAAGCAAATCAACCCGGTTGATTGCACTCCTTCCAATATTGTCACCTACATGCTCCACCTCCTGGATGAAGGTTGGTATTTAATTCACTAAAGGTACACCTGGTGGCGCTGTCTGCCTACACCACCTCCCACAGCAAAGTTTCATGGTGGAAAGTACCAGTGGTTAAAGCCTTCATGGAAGGGGTATAGAGACTCCACCCTCCAATTTCTAACCCACCACCAGGATGGGACATTAATGTGGTGCTTGCTAAGCTCCTGGGCCCACCATTCGAATCCATGCATAAAGCCAGTCTCAAACACCTGATCTATAAAACTGCCTTCTTAGTAGCCATTACATCCATAAGAAGGGTCAGTGAAATTCAGGCTCTGTCAGTGCAGGATCCTTTCTTTACTGTTCATAAGGATAGATTGGTTCTATGAACACAACCTAGGTTCACACCAAAGTTCATTTCAAAATTCCACGTTAACCAGTCCATTGAGTTTCCGGCCTTCTTCCAAGAACCCAAAAGCTCTGCTGAGGTGAAACTACACACTCTAGACGTGCGAAGAGCGGTCCTCTACCATGTAGAGAAGACCAGACCGCTAAAGAAAACACACCAACTGTTTGTCCCCGTAGATACAGGCAGAGGGGGAGATTGCGTCTCTAAAGGTGCCATCTCGAAGTGGATAGTCCATTGTATCCAGCCATGTTACTCCTGTTCTGAAAGAACTCTGCCTTTTACGCCAAGAGCCCACTCTACAAGAGGCACAGGGGCCACTCTGGCTTTCATTGCAAATGTACCCCTTGACACCATTTGCAAAGCAGCTACTTGGAGACTGTTCACACTTTTACTCAGCACTACTGCATTGAAACTCATTCCAAGACAGATACTCAAGTGGGACAAGCAGTTCTAAGACACCCGTTTGCTCATGGCCCTTCTCACATCCCCCCCTCCTTCTAACACTGTTCGCTAATCTATGCACAGAATGTGATCTAAGCAGATTCCACAAGCCTCAGAAGGGATAGATTACTCACCGTAATCTTATTTCTGATGCTTGTATCTGCTTAGTTTCACATGCGCCCACCCTTCCTCCCCTCTGAGAGAAGGCGCATGGATGCTTGTAGTCTTATCTATCTGCTTGGATAATCTGTACTCGCGCTACTCCTCATGCTACCTCATGTCAGAAAAATACAATCTGAGGGGCCTACACGCGTGAGGGATCATGGGTACAGTGGAAGTCACTAGGGATAGTATTACTGGCACGCCCTGTGTTGACGCCCATTTTCGAGTTTTGAAAAACAAACTGTAATACTCCGCAGCTTCCACTAGATGTCGGCCTATGCACAGCATGTGAATCGAAGCAGATACAAGCATCAGAAATACGATTACGGTGAATATATATATATATATATATATATATATATATATATATATATATATATATATATATATATATATATTATTATTAGCAGGCGTGTAGTCATGGCTAAGTTGCTAAACTTTAGGAAGAACACTTTTTCGGCGGCTTATAACTTTGCTCCTCCTGGAGCAATCCTCACCAAACTTGGCAAAAAAAGTATATGGCCGGCTCTGAATCTCTGCACCAAGTTGGGTGAGGTTTCGTGCAGGGGGGGGGGGGCAAAGTTATAGGGGGGTCCCACATTTTTTTTCTTCCATAGACTGGGGAAAAACTTTGCGCGCGGCTACAACCTGAACGGCTGGACGGATTTTAACCAAGTTTGCGGCAGGCCTCCCCTTGTACCCAAAAGCCTAGGGCTTGGGCACCACCCCGCAAATTGAATGCTTCCATGCACAGAGCTACTCGCATATACTTCATTTGGGGGTAGCTGCACAGGCGACTATCCTATTTTGGTCAGTGCAGGCGAGCTGCAGTGGGGATGGGGAGTGCATTGGATATACTGTGAGGATATTTCCAGTCAGTGTACTATGTTGTATTGTCTTCAAAGTCCCTACTTCTGTGTGTGCATGAATAGGGGCCTTGCACCTAACAGTGCGGCCAGTGGTTGGAAGTAGGTGTGAGTAAGTTGTCATGTGTGGGTCTGTTGGTGTACGCACTATTGCCTTCTCGTGGATGTGCAAGGACTAGGTTCTTGGGTAAATTGTCAGAGGCCATAGGCCTCCGCATGTACCCAAGAGGCTAGGGCTTGCTCACACCCTTGCTTCAAGGAAGGCCATTACGACATTGAGACATGGAAGGATTTTTTACTTGCACACTTTTGCTTTATGGACCATTCACGCAGCTACTGACATACTGCATTGGTGGTGAGGTGCACAGGGGACTAAATATTTAGGTCCGTGCAGGGAGACTGCATTGGGGATGGGAGTGCACTGGAGATGATGATATTCGCAGTCGGTCTACTATATTGTGTTGTAACTGCAAAGCCCCTACTGCCTTGTGTGCATGGCTATGGCCCTTGGCCCTAACAGTGTGGGCACTGGTTGGAAGTAGGTGTGAGAATGTTGTCTTGTTTGGGTCCGTCCGTGTACCCATACGTACCTGTAGGCAGGGAAGCTCTGTGGCCACGTGTTCCCATGCATGCATCTATTGCCTTGTAGTGGGTGTGTACTGGGACTAGGCTCTTGGAGGCATGGGTGTAGGCCGCCGCATGTACCCAAGAGGCTACGGCTTGGCCACAGCCTTGCTTCAGGGAGGGCAGTAAGACATTGGCACATGAGAGGATTTTTTACCATCAGTTTTGTGGTATGAACCTTTTGCGCAGCTACTCGCGTATACTTTGGGATGGGGAGTGCATTGCAGGCAATATGTGGGTATTTGCAGTCCATGTATTATGCTGTGTTGTGCCTGCAAAGGCGTACTGGCTTGTGTGCATGGCTAGGGCCCTTGAACCTAACAGTGTGGCCACTGTTTGGAAGTAGGTTGAAAAATGTAGCCTTGTTGGAGTCCCTAAGTGTACCCATGTGTGCTGTAGTTGGGAAAGCTATGTGGCCATATGGTAGCATGCACGCCTCTATTCCTTTCTAGTGGGTGTGTTGAAGGAGTAGGCTCTTGGGTGCATGGGCGGAGGCCGTAGGCGTCCGCATGTACCCAGGAGCCTAGGGCTTGGCCACAGCCTTGCTTCAGGGAAGGCAGGCAGACATTGGCACATGGAAGGAATTTTTTACCATCAGTTTTGCGATATGGATTTTTTACGTAGGTACTCGCCTACACTTCATTGGCGGGCAGCTGTAGAGGAGACTATTTTTTTTTTGGTGAGTGTAGGCAGACTCCGATGGGGAGTGCATTGCAGACAATGAGGATTTTTGCAGTCGGTGCGCTATGTTGTGCCTCCAAAAACCCTACTGGCTTGTGTGCATCGCTGGGACCCTTGGACCTAACAGGCTGGCCAATGGTTGGAAGTACGTTTCAGAATGTTGCCTTCTTTGGGTCCGTTCTTATATTGATCTGTACCTCTGGCGTACACTCTTGGAAATATGTATGTCTCCTGTGGGTGCTCACTATTACAGAATGGTTGTGCAGGGCACTTCGCAGTTGGTACACCAGTAGAGGTAGCGTGAAGTGCCTGCACTTGCATATGATGTGCGTCATTGGTCTTGTTGACATTCAGGGACTGAGATGCCACCATTTGTTTCGTATGGTGTGCCTCTCAATACCATGTGCTTTGAGAGTGAATGAAGGTATTGTGACATGACACAAGTTAATCAGCATTACACATGTAAAATATGGATAGTGTAAAGACCAACCCACATACATTTGCAGCCGACAACACTATCAACGCTGTTAAGTGCAGCCAAATACAGGATAGTGCAGCCAAATACAGGATGGCAAGCCATCTGACTGTTAGCTTTGTTTTGCTTACTTGTTGAGATGGCCAACGAACACGGTTGGCGTTTCTACTGTGTGAAATTGTGTTGTGCGCATTGCTTCTAATAACTAAATGTGTGTGCGGCATGCACCATCACAGCAGTCACTGGCGTCACTGACTTTACTTGTGGACAGTCGTTCCTCACGGTGTGCACTCTAGGTATTTTCTTTATGTGCGTGCCAAGTGCAGCGCTCTGTCATGTGAGCTCCGGAAACGAAGAACATGAGCAAAAGCAGGCATATGCCACAGAGCATACAGTTCCAGAACATTTCCATAGTTTAGTAACACCAGTGAATTGTTGGAATTGCTTTATCTTGCTAGAGATTGTTAACGACATGTAAGTTGGCTGCATTCACCCCTTTGTTTTTGCAAATAAAATTCTGTGACCAGTGCCGTCTGTGCACTTCTGTACTTCTGTTCTCGTCTACCAAGGTGGGAAAAGGAGTACTTACTGGTGCGTGGTGGGCCGTGTGGAACAGCATATTTTCTTTGAAAGGTAGTCGAGGTAGCAGCTGGTGCCTCTGGGATACCTTACAGCATAAAGGTTTGCAGGTTGGTTCGTATTGCCGGAACCGCAAATGGACATACCGGCCCATATCGGTCGGGCCAGATAACGATGGAAAAGAAATCGCTTATGGTAATCTTCCAGTGCTTTGGTCTACCAACCATCTATTGGAATGTGGAAGGGGTGGCATGCGCAGTAAGGTCCAAGATATCTGAGAAGAAAGAGGAATAAAAGTAGATGTAATTAGCCATTATTAGTGGCACCGTACAGGACAAGACTTTGCGGGAAGGATGTCATGATAGCTGGCTGCCTCCTGGACCATGTACTGTTAGTGAGTTGCGTCATATGTTACCCCACTGTCTTACTCTGTTTTGTAGGTGATACTGTGATTGTACGGCTCCAAACAAGCAAAATGTCTTGGAAATGTTGCCACCAGATGCCCTTTTGCTGTTTCCTTTAGAGTGTGTTGTTCGACCCGTGGCACAATTTCTGTCTGCAAAGAAAGTAAGAAAACCAGAACTCTCATGGGGGTCACCTCGGCTTGCTGGAGAATGGAGGAGCTGCTTTGCTAAGATGTGCGTGAATGAAATGTGAGCTGTCTGTTTGTGCAGGTTGACCGCTGTGTGCATCTGTGGCCGTTATAACGTTCAGTACACTGAGGGTGCGTAGACCTAGTAAATGTGTCAAAGGGCATAGAAAGGGCAAAATATGGAGTGTAGCAATGCACGAGTGAACAGAAGGTGTTGTTTTAGTCCATGACTTGTGTTCCCTTTTCGTCTTTCCCTTTGTTTGCATTTGCAGGGGGTGGGGAAGAATGGTAGCAAAAGGAAGTACAATCACAGTTGCAATTTACGGGGAATGGTGGCCACATGGCACTGTAACTGTGCGTCCTTACTGCCGTCACAAAGCTCTGTACAATGACAGAGAGAAAGTGTGCGGTAGAGTAAATTGATAAAGAAGCATACAGAAGAGCAGCTTAATACTTTTTTTTCGTAATACATGTGATCTTCAGCAAATTCCATGCTTGTATTGGGTGGGCGACAAATGGCAGTGTATGGCATATGGGATCGTTGCACACTACCTTTGGGGCACATGGGCAAAGCAACTGCAGTGTAAGTTATGTTTCTTTTTTTGCTATACTTCAATACAATGTATGACCTTGGAGCTAAACCATGCTTTCCTTTCAAGGCTTTTACAATGAGTGTCCTAACCTATGTTAGGTTTCACTTTCCGGAGTATATGCTGGGGGTGAAAAAAAGAGATCAGCCCGCCACGTGTTTCGATTGTAGCATGCATTTCTCCAGCATGGGGTCTGGCATGGATTCACATGCTCATGAATATTCCCCGTCGTCAGGCTGGGAATCCTCGGTAAAGAAAAAATCAGTATCCGTTTTGTTTCTGATCTGTCTTTCTTAGTAGTAACCAATCACAGATCTCTGGGTCATACTGCCCCCAGCCAATGACTGTCCTCTCCCTAAGACCGGCCTCTGGCAGCCAGCCTCCAGATTTTTACCGCACGCTCAAGTGTTGGGAGTCCTCGTGCTTTAGCTTTCAAGTTTTTGCTGCGTTTTCGCGCTTTTTCAGGAGATTTTCTCATTTTTTCGGTTTAATCGAGCCTCAAGCTCCACCGTTTCTACTTCCGATAACGGGGATCCGTTTCGGAATTCTTCTGCGCCCCTCAAGGGTGAAGTTTTCGTCAAGTTTATGCTTCTTGGAGGATTCCGGAAGATCTGCGGCCTACCTCAACGGACATGGCCCAGGACAAGGGAAGCTCGACGCCCGGATCCAAGCTGTTCAGGTGCTGGAGCGTTTGCGATGTCTCTACTGCCTTCATGAGGACAAGACTCACGTGGAGAAGGACTGCGCGTTCTGCAAGAACCTTTCTGAACGGACCAAACAAGATCGTTGTTCCTGCCTCGCCGCCTGGCTGGAGAAGGGCACATCAGGTGAGAAGGCGAAGAAAAAGTCTAAGCGGGCTTCTAAGTCCTGTGAGGGCGCCCCGGCGATGGGGGCCCAACAGAAGGCCAAGCACCGCGAGTCCGCGGGCACCGGGAGCGCTGAAAGGTCAGGCTCTTCGGCTGCCAGGAAGGGCGCGACTTCCCCGGCACGTTCAACCACGAGCCAGCGCTCTGGTTCGGGGAAGAGGAAGTCCCAGTAAGCTGCTGGAGCTGCCCCAGTCGATCTCAGAGGGGGAGCGAGGCGCTGATTTCCCCCCTTCCCCCCCCCCCCCCCAAGGCGAAGGCCCAGGACACACCTAAGGTGGTGTGAGGGCTTTGATCCAGCCGGCAAATGCCTCTATCGAAGTGGTGACTGCGACCCTGACGAAGCCGGCTGAGACTACGCCAGTGGAAACGGTCTCTGGGCCCAGAGTATCCCTGCCACCGCGGAGGGAATCCTCTTTCCAGCCCATCGTTAAGACCCCCCGTGAAGTTCCCGGTGGAAAAAGAGGGGGGGGCGGTGGCCATTAGACTCGGAATCAGCCTCTGAGGAGGATCTGGTGGAAACCGAGAAGGGCCTCAACGAGATGTTCGAGAAGGTTCGATCCCAGGGGACGGTCTCCGCTGATGTGATCGAAGATAGCGACGATGGCGACGAAGAGGGCCCAGTGGAGCGGCCATCCTGTCCGTCGCAGCCATTACCCGAGCCCCAGGATAGCTCGGCGGCCATTTTGTTGGCAATCCAATCCTTATGTACCGAGATAAGGACGAGATTACCACGGACCCCGACGGAGGATCCAGAACCAGGCCCGTCGGGAAACCCTCAGAACAAGCAGAGGAGAATCCACCCCTCTGCCCTTCGTGCCCGCGAGGCCGGTGGACCCCTCATCCCCCTCGTCGGACCCTAGAGAGGATACGGCGACGGATACAGCGACGGGTACAGACGACGACGGCAGGGATGACACAACGGACATCCCGTCATCACCCCCCCTTGGGCTTCTCCAGCCGACGAAATTGGCTCCTTTCATGCCATGATAACCAGGGCATCCGAGCTCTTCCAGCTCTGCCCTGAAGAACAAAAAAAGGAAGGGGTTTCTCTACCAATGACGAGAGGCCAAGAGGAAGACGGTCCTCGCGGTGCCTTTGCTCGACTACATCTGGGACGAGGGGCTTGCTATCCTCAAGAACCCTTCCACTACACCCGCCAAGAGGGACAGGTACGAGAAGAAGTACTGAGCCCCCGATGCCGCCCCCTTGTGCCTCCGGGCCTAGCCCACGCCGGACTCTGTCGTCTCGGCAGCGGCCAAGAAGAAAGCAGCGGTGCGGCGGCTTCAACTTCCACTTCCCTGCCGGACAGCGAGGGCAAGAAGTCCATGGGACGACGAGTCATCTCATCGGCGGCGACGACGATTAAGGCGGCCAATGCCTTAGCGATCGTGGCCCGCTACGACAGGGAGCTCTGGTTCAAGATAGCTCCCCTGCTAGACTTCCAACCTGACGACAAGAGGTCAGAGGCCCTACAAATTCTGCAGGAAGGCGAGGTGGCGCCGGATCACGCCATAACGGTGGCAACGGACATTGCCGATACCGGATTTCGCCAGCTGGGCAACAGAGTTTGCCTCAGACCGCGAGGATGGCTCAAGGCGACAGACTTTCGCCAGGACGTCCAGACCAGAGTATTGGATATGACATTCGACGGCAACAACCTTTTTGGTAAGGTGGTGGACAAGTCGCTCCAGGCCATCAAGACTGACTCGGAGACGGCCCGGGCCCTAGGGGTACTTCAACAACGACGGCCCTTTCGGAGCTCCGGAGGCAGACAGGGTGCCTCCAAGGGATCCAGCGGTGGCTCTTCCACATACCGCCAGGTGGCCCGCTCCTCGTCCCAGGAGGCCTACAGAGGTTGCGGCAAGCAAGGGGGATCCCGCCGTCGTCTCCAAGGCCAAGGCGTCCTCCAAGCAAGACTGACCCGGCCGGCCGTGTCGTCGGGCCCCCACCGAAGCACCCCGGTGGGAGGCCGACTGACTAAGTTCGTCAGCGTGTGGGAGTCCATCTCCACCGACCGTTGGGTGCTGGACACCCTGGCCAACGGGCACTCGCTGGAATTCCAAAAGTGCCCTTGCATTTCGCCGGTGGCCAGGAAGGAGAATCACGTCCCTCAACTGCTGTTGGAGGTAAGGGCGATGCTCAATAAAGGGGCCATCGAGCTCGTCCCCGGGAGGCTCCAGGGCTCTGGAGTGTACTCAAGGTACTTACTCGTCTGAAAGAAGACAGGCGGTTGGCGCCCCATTCTGGACCTGCGTTGGTTAAACAAATGCATCAAGGCGCAGAAATTCAGGATGGTCAACCTCCAGCACGTGCTGGGACAGCTGGAGGAGGGCGACTTCCTATCGTCGTTGGACCTGGAGGATGCTTACTTCCACATCCCCATTCTAAAAGGACACACAGTTTCTCAGGTTTGTGGTTCAGGGACGCCACTACCAATTCAGAGCCCTACCGTTCGGATTAAAGTCGGCACCCAGGGTATTCACCAAGTGCCTGGCACCAGTGGCGGCGCGGCTGCGCCTGCAGGGGATCCACGTCTACCCCTACCTGGACGACTGTCTAATCCGGGCAAGACAAGGGAACTCGCCGTCGAACACACAGCGAGGACAGTCCGGCTGCTCACGGAACTGGGGTTTGCCATCAACTACCCCAAATCCCACCTGATTCCGTCGCAAGTAGCACTGTTTCTGGGAACGAAGCTCTATACAGTGGGGCAATTGGCCTCCCCGTCAGAGGAGAGGACGAAGACCATTCTGGGCAAGGTGCAACGCCTGCTAGCCGCGGACGTGGCCAGGGTGAGGTCCATTAAGTCCCCCCTCGGGATGATGTCCTCATGCATCTATCTTGTACCCCTTTGCAGACTTCGGACGCGTCCGCTACAGGAGTACCTCAACGCCCGCTGGTTTCAGGGAACGGGCTACTTCGAAGACAGGATCCCTCTCGACGAGGAGTTCCGTCGGGCGATCCTATGATGGGGTACCCGTGCTCACCTCACTACAGGCATGGACTTTCAAACCCCGGCGTTTCAGGAGACTGTTACTACGGACGCCTCTCTGGAGGGTTGGGGGGCCCACACTAGAGTTCTCCACGCAAGAGGCCTTTGTCTCCCGGAGGAGAAGTCTCTCCACATCAACATTCTGGAGCTCCGAGCAGTGTTCTGGGCGCTCAAGTCGTTCCTTTCGTCCCTCAAGGACAAAGTGGTGAGGATCTTCCCCGACAACACCACCACGATGTTCTACATACGGAAGCAGGGGGGCACCAGATCCCCAGCCCTATCCAAGGAGGCCCAGGATCTGTGGCACTGGGCCGTCGCCCAGGGGATGTTTCTGGTTCCCTTCCACTTGGCAGGAATAAAAAACACCATCGCCGACTCATTCAGCAGGGAACTGCGCTCATGCCACGAGTGGGAACTACGTCCGGACCAAGTGGATCGGCTCTTCCGACGATGGGGCAAACCCCGGATCGACCTTTTCGCGACGGCGATGAACTCCAAGTGCCAGAGGTTCGCCAGCAGGTTCCCGCAGCTGAGGAGCATGGGCGATGCTTTCTCGTTCCCCTGGGACGGCCTGTTTCTATACGCATTCCCTCTGTTGCCGTTGCTGCTCTGCCTCATCAACCAGCTCAAGAAGTCCAGGTGCAGAATGATCCTCGTCGCACCGGCGTGGCGGAGGCAGATCTGGTTCCCGGACCTTCTGGACTTGTCAACGTCCCCACCAGTCAAGCTGCCGGCGGATGCAGATCTTCTCTCCAGAGAAGGAGGCGCCATTCTCCATCACGACCCACAGTCGCTGAACTTGCAGGCCTGGCTCCTGCAGCACTAGAGTTTGGAGGGTACGATATCCCGGCTGACTGCAGAGAGGTTCTTGCAAAAGCCAGGGCGTCCTCAACTCTCAAGTGTTACGGTCATAAGTGGAAGAGGTTCTCTGTCTGGTGCCGTGCACATAAGATTAACCCTCTGTGTATTACGGCCCCTCAAGTACTGCAGTACCTACTGTCGCTGGCCAAAGCTGGACTAGCTCACTCCTCCATCAAAATATATCTGGCTGCCATCTCCCGATATACCAGGACTACGGGACGGGCGTCCTTTTGGTCCCATCGCCTGGTGAAGGAATTTATGAAGGGACTATTCCGATCGTCCCCACCGGTGAAGGCTCCTGCCGCGGCGTGGGAGCTTAATGGGGTGCTGACCAGGCTCATGGGGGGGCCCCATTCGAGCCTATGCATTCGGCGCCTTTGAAGTTCCTCTCATGGAAGACAGCGTTCCTCGTGGCCATCACCTCCGCACGACGAGTGGGAGAGATCCAGGCCCTATTTTGCAACCCTCCATACTTAACTTTTCATGACACAAGGGTGGTGCTGAGGACGCATCCCTCCTTCATGCCCAAGGTGCCGTCGGACTTCCACCTCAACTAGCCCTTGGTGTTACCAGTTTTCTTCCTGTCGCCTTCGACGCCGGCCGAGAGGACTTTGCACTCGCTGGATGTAGCTAGAGCGCTGAAGTTCTACGTGGACCGCACAAAGAGTTTTCGTTAGACGTCACAACTGTTTGTGAACTTTGGGTCTGTGAATCAAGGGAAGGCGCTCTCGAAAACTTCCATTTCCAGATGGCTCTCCGGCTGCATCATGCACTGTCACAGGTTGGCAAACCGACCGCTGCCTGGCCATCCGAGAGCCCATTCGTCCAGAGCGATCGCTGCTACCACGGCGTTCCTGTCTGGTGTGCCCCTGCTGGACATCTGCAGGGCTGCTACGTGGAGGTCGACGCACACCTTCAGAAGATTCTACTGCATCGATCGGGACTCCAGGGAGGAGTCCAGGGTCGGCCAAGTAGTGCTGCGCAACCTGTTCGCCTAAGGTGAGCCTTGTGAGGAAGTAAGAGTTACTTATTGGTTGTAATGCTTAATGTTGAGCCTTTTCTACCTCACGTGGTTGTGCATGTGTATACTGCTATGTATTCTTTTATTCATGAGCATGTGAATCCATGCTAGACCCCATGCTGGAGAAGGAACAAGTTACTTACCTGTAACTGTTGTTCTCCAGCATGGGTCTGGCATGGATTCACATGTGAACCCTCCCGCCTACCCCTCTGCGGCTCTTCACTTGGTCATACTGCCACTTTGCGTGCTACCAAATCTGAGTGTGGCTGCTAGAGGCGGGGCTTAGGGAGAGGGCAG
The DNA here is from genome assembly GCF_040938575.1 of Ambystoma mexicanum. Taxonomy (NCBI): domain Eukaryota; kingdom Metazoa; phylum Chordata; class Amphibia; order Caudata; family Ambystomatidae; genus Ambystoma; species Ambystoma mexicanum. The sequence continues at coordinate 628,221,809 of NC_090928.1, read as the reverse complement.
TCATTGGCTGGGGGCAGTATGACCTAGAGATCAGTGATTGGTTACTACTAAGAAAGACAGATCAGAAACGAAACTGATACTGATTTTTTCTTTACCGAGGATTCCCAGCCTGACGACCGGGAATATTCATGAGCTTTTGAATCCATGCCAGACCCATGCTGGAGAACAGTTACAGGTAAGTAACTTGTTCCTTACGAATGTTTGCAGTGCCATTACGGTGAAGGTAGTACGATGTAAGAGTAGAGATGATAGTGCCGTACACATGATGCCGTGAATGCAGGTAAACAGGTTATGTATTGTGTGGAAGAAATGGCACCCGATGTCAACTGCAGTGCCTAAGGGGTAGGTGGGTGTGTTGTGTGGGGTTAGTGGTACGTGGATGTAGGTTTGTATGCATAGTTGTACAGTGCAGCGGCAATTGTGGTCAGGGTGTAGATTGAGTGCATGGCTGGAGTCCCTACACTGTACAGGGTGTAGTGAATCGTGTAGGGCGTAGGAGCAAGCTGCGTAGTCTAATATAGGTGTGCATTGGAAATGGTGACATTGCTATGTGTATAGCAGAAATAAGTTCACAAGAGAAGAATAATGGCAATCATTGCAGACTTACTGTTTGGATTGAGGAGGGCCTGTACTGTACTGTGCTTTGTGTTTTGAGTGTGAAATGTTGTGGTCCTGGTTGCTGCATTATCTGTGGAAAAAGAGAACATGTTAGAGTAGGAATTTCGTTAGTTTGCAGTCCACTACATAGTATACATTTTTTACTTTGTGGACCATGAGAACTAGTACTTCCTAAGTATTATGCGTTGAACCAGTGTACTGTGCAATGAGCACATTTCCTGTGTTCCTGTGCATAATCATTGGGTCTGTGGGTGGAAAAATAATCCACGCTGGATTAAAAAGAAAAAACTTCAAAACGTATTTGCTACTATGGTGCACAATGAATGATAGTTACCTTTGGAGTGGTTACAGCACTTTTTAAAGTGTACTCTTAAGTAGAAGGAAATGTAAGGGTTTACGATTTGTGGCCTATAAATGTTGGTATGATGGGTGGCGTTGTATAGCAGGTGGTATTTTGTAAATGTTTACCTGCTTCTTTTTTGTACCACTGTTTCTTTATGCGTTTGGTTGCTGTTGGTGGTTTGCAAGTATTGTTGCATAGTACTGTGCTAGTGCAGAATTCTGACGGTAGTTACGTACCTGTTGGCGTATTGTAACTGCTCATACTTTGGAAGTGTTTTACAATCTGTTTGTAGCACAGTATTTGTTGGAGGTTGAGTTGGGTTGTTTGAATGCTGCAAATAACATTGTCATATTCTGGTTGCAGTTAGATACCAGGTGGCGTATTCAAACTGTTTACAGTTTCCCATTTGTAAAGCGTGCATTTAGAAGGTTGTGCATTCCTGTTGCTACTTGGACATCTGTGTACATTCTGAAGTGGTAGTGTTCCATTATGTTTTTGTGATGATGGGTCCATATGTCTTGGAGTTGTATGACTATTCTTGGAGAGCTGGTGACTGATTTGCATATGTGGTGGTGTCTGAGGTTACTGAGGATAGTTTTGAAACCTCATACTTAGCATTTACCTTTCCACGTATCCTGTGGAAAATACTGCTACTGTGATTTGTGTGCACGTATTGTTTGCGAGTGTGTATTCATTGGGTTCTTTGGGGATAGAAATGTTCTACACGCACTTTAGTGCATTTTGTCAATGCTTGCAGTATGCTAAGTTGCTTTAGGTCGACGGTGTGGAAGGAATTATTTTTTTTTGTCCACTTACGAAGGTACTGGTTTATTGCTGGGGAGTAAGGTATAGTAGGTTTGTAAATCAATGAGTACATTTTGGCTCCAAGAATATTAAGTAGGCATTTTACAAGATTTGCAGGTAGTCTCTGCTTTGGACTGATGGAAGTATCATTGCATTCCCACCATGACCATTGCTTTCTAATGTATGCAGTACAGTGGCCTCCATTGTTTGATTCGCCTGTGTGGTAGATTATGGCTACTGTTGTGAAGGCTTTCTTGCCAAGTGATACCTGTCTCTGTGTGAAGGCAGTAAGTTTGCAGTTGTTCTTGGTTCCATCGGCATTGTATCTCGGGAGCATCAATATTACCTATTGACTATGTGAGTGTATGTCGCATCGAATGAATATCAGAATTGCACGACGTACACAACAAGCTACCAGTTGTTGGAATGGAGTCAGTTAGGTATTGATAAATACATGAAGCATTCGTTAGGGACTTGTTCCTGAATTACATGGTTGCACAGAGTGCATGTATGTTTCCATATATAGGAAATGTGAAAGATTCCATTTATGAGTGTTTTCCTTTTCAGTATTTGTAGTAAGTACTTTAGAAATTCCTGTGGATCTTCTTGGTTTAAAGTGAATTTCATCATTACAGCACTGTAGTTCAATTCTTGCCTTATTTCTGAGACACTGTAAATGGTGTCAAGATTACTTGCTGCATTTCTGTGAAGGACGAGCATTTGGCAAACACAACTGGTCTGCGCCATTTAAATAAATGTTTGGATGGATTGTGTCCTCGCGTATTCCACATCTTTGACATGTAATGTCCACAGCTGTGCACTTCGGAAACTTTCTCAGCAGATGGCGTCCTGCGTCGATGTCCCTCGAAGGCCTCCTTCGGCGTTGTCACTGGATGTTACAAATAGGACGCACAGCGCCCGTAGTCTCAGTTCTGTTTTTTCTGCGAACCTGTTGCTTTGTGAAACTCGGCACGCCTTGTTTGTTATCTTTATTGCAATGTCTTTTTCTTCGCCCCCTCCGACTCCGCGGTCTGGCTTCAAGAACTGCCGGGACTGCAAGTAGAAAATGTCGATCACCGACCCGTATCGCATTTGGTTTTTTTGGTGCCTGGGCGAGTCGCACAACACCGACGACTGCTCGAAATACCTAGTCGGTGACTGCCAAGGCCTTGCGGAAGGGGAAGATCCAGGTAGGTAGGGGCACTAAGCCTGTTAAGTTCCGAAAATCAAAATCGTCCAAGGCGGTTTCCACCGACTACTCGAGGGGCAATGCTCCACGTTGGAATGAGTCCCAGGGATCTCGGTCCCGGAGTGGTTCCCGCCATTCTTATTCGTCGTCCCGGCACTCTAGGAAGCGCCGTCACTGGTTGCCTTCCCTTTCCTCCTTGGAGGATGGTGCCTCGAGGAAGGTAGCACTCGACTCCGGAGGAATGGTCTGCATTTAAAGAACAAATTTTAGCGATTTTTCAATTGCAGGGCACGGGTCAGGGTCGCATCTTCTAGCGAAGTCGGCCAGGATCTATCTCGTACTGTGACTCGCACGCCTTTGGGCTCGGGTCCATGACACGACTCACATTGGGAGCCTTTGAGGTCCCGTACAGACAAGGGTTCGAAAAGTCGCAAGAGGCGTGCTTCTAGGTCTCGGTCCTTGTCCCCAGCGAGACCGCAGCAACCTGACGGCTCGATGCCGGCGTCTACTAGGTCGGTGCGTGTCCGTCTGACATCGACGCTTTGCCATCGTATCAGCACACTGCGCCGTCGCCACCTGTGTCAACGCCAAAGCCTTCAGCGTTCACGACATCGAGGTTGTCGACGCTTTCGACGTCTAAGCCTTCAGGTAGTTTGCGGGCAAAAATACCTGGAGTACCCCAACGTGGTGGATCCTCCTAGGAAGGTTACGGCGAAGTCTGTGAGGCCTGTTTTGGACTCCAGGTCCTCTTCTGTCACCAGACCTGGGTTTCAACTCCATCTGGCTGACATTTATGAAGAGGAAGAATGGTCTGAGTTTGAGGATCCTGGTGAACTTGAAGCTCCACTTTTTTTTCTGGAAACAGTCAGTTGGAGGAGTTGAGGCAGACCCTCTATGATGCCAGTGGGTTGGACACTTCCCCGGAAGTGGAATTTGGTCGGCCTGAGCCTGGGGCTCATGCAGAGTCTTCATACCGGAGGCTCATGGCTAGGGTCTCGAAGTATCTCGGCAGGTCCAGTCCTCCTGAAGAATTTGTGCAGGATGATCTAACGGACATCTTAGATCAAGGTCCATCCTCTGACCCGGTTTTACCATTTCATTTTACAGAAAAGGGTGGCAGCTGCTTAGCAGTCCCCGGAATCTCTTCCGTATGCAAGGCATAAATTAGTTTTCTGTACAATGTAAAAGGTTAGCTGCATGAATGGACACAAATAAATAGAAATTATAAAAAGGCTCTGAAAACGGTTGGTCCATCTGTCTCGTGCAGGTGGTAATGTGTAATAAAATCATAATCCTAAAGTAAAGCGAGCTCTGGAGGCTAACTACAGAGTTTGGCATCGCAGTAGATCTGTAGATGCACTGACTGGATCGACCTATTGATCACTACTTTCCTTAAGCATCTGGTTTGCTTTGTGTATTCATTAAGTAAGAAGAAAGACTATGCAGGGTGGATTGCGTAGCAGGCAGAGAACTGGGCAAACTAGGTGGAATATTGTAGTTTGTGGTCATCTCACTATCCAGGTACCTGGTATAAAGCAACAAGGTGATAATATAGAATGTCAAGGAGTATGGGTTCGCTTATGGGGCGAGCACCAGTTGCAAGATGTATGTAACCTGCAGGTTACAGAACTAGGTTTTCCATCAAAATCATTTGACAATGTGATCATGTACATTTTCCAAAGTGGTCCCTCGTCAATATGATGCATCTTCCCCAACAGAATGAAATATAATTGACTAACCTAAAATTTTACTGTAAAGCATGGAGATACTGTAATTATAATGGCTTACATTTTAGGAATGGAATTGCACCACTGCCTTTTTAAAAAAAAAAAAAAAAAAAAAATGGCACATACTGGTCTTTGCCAGGCAGGATATAGAAAGCTTAATGTTGTATCTGACCATGCATTCCCCTGTAAGTGGCATCTCCTGGCAACTGTAATGGATATGGCAGATATCGCTGCAGAGACACTCATTTCAAATCCTAATAAAGCGAAGTTGAAATTGTGGCGAATGGATTGGATTCGAACTATTGAACAATGCAAGCAGCATAATATCTATTTGTGAAATTGCAAAAATAGATAACGAATTTAAAATACCACAGCAATATTTATTGAAATTCCCAGTGCCCGAATATAGACAGATCTATCTGCGATTTCGATTTGATGTGGTTAAGACAACACAAATAATGGCACAACGTCGCCTAATAAAAGAATGAGTCTTGCTCTCGATTCTGCAATATATCGACGTGCAAGGAAGACCCTACGTCATGCTCTTTAAATTTTATTTTGAGCACTGCATCATTTTAACATCAAAAATTTTGTGGAAAAGATTGTACCATTCGAAATTAACTATGGTTCAGGTGGCAATAGCCAAGTTTATAAAACAACTCGAAATTGAAGCATGGCTGAAATAAATAGATACTTGGGCAATGTGCTAGATCAATTTTGCCACGGTGTGGATCATGATTCATGAATTGTCATTTTAAGATTGCAGTGTTTAGAGGGCGCTAGAGGGCCAAACAAGTTGGCCGCATCCTAGTGAGCTCCCACACGGCCTAAAATTAATCCTGCCTAATCCTTGTCAATCCAGATCTCCTCTGCCTTGACAACGGCATTTCCACCCGGCCAGAAAGTTCCCCTACTGAGACGCAGAAAACCAGAGCCAAATCGCACGATCCCAGAGTCTCCCGGACCTGGGATCGCAGGAGATGAGTGGGCCCGCCGGAAACCGGAAAGCGCAGTGACAATCCCAGCCCGTGAGCAGAGCGGCAGTGTGGGGACTGCGGACCCCTGCGGCGGATACGCGGGTTGATGCCGCGGTGAGCCCCCAGTCAGCAGCGGGCTTGAAGCGACCGCTCCCGCCCCCCCTCCCCTCCATCATCCTACAGCGCCAAGGGTGCCAGTGCACCATCGACAGGCGAGCCAGAGGGAGAAATCCGCAGCCCCGGAGGACACAGCCGGCGCTGCTGCCTCCTCGCCAGCACCCGAGGTACGCTGGGCGAGTTGGAGGCCGGCGCCGCTCCTGGAACCTTCCCCCTCGCCCCCACAACCAGACCCGAGACGCGGGGTGGAAAGGCCCAGGTCACAGAGCCGCGGCGCTGCAGCCCAGAAACCACGCATGAAGACAACTCCTCCTGCATCCAGAAGACCCGGGAGAGCAGCCAGTGGATACCGCCCGCCAAATAAACAGGTACGGGGCGCGCGTGAGGGGGTGGGGGTGCAGACAGCTCCAGCCAAAAGTTTACCATCCTGAGCACCCGCGAACTCGGAGCACCACAACCCGGATGCGTTGAGACCACGCTAGGACCCCCACCCCTGATCCATCCAGCTCGATCAAAGTCACACATAAATTCCCCCCCCCCCTGGCCAAAACAACCAGTCACTTGGACCCTCGCAGACTGGCGACTTGCGGCAGGCCTGGCCGCAAGCAAGTCTCTCACAACGGCCCCTCCTCCAGAGGCGCCCAATCCATAAAGACCCCCGCACAGACCTGGCGACCTGAGGAGCCCACTCAATCAGTCCCCAGACTCCGAACACCATTCTAGAGCGCACAAGAGGAGAGGGCAGAGTGCTGCTACAATCATATGCTATTCTCTCCGAAATCCCACCCTATGACTCTGGAAACTACGACTGCCCCCCAGGAGGGCAACAAATCGTGATCTCCCCCCAGGCAACTCAGCCACAACACCAGCTAACTCGAACCTCTCCTCCCAACTATAGTGGAGAAGCGGCCTTCACTTCACCCCCAGCGAAGCCCAAAAGAGCAGGCTACACGTGACTCTTGCTCCAGAGGTGGTGGAGCTCCCAGGTCTCCAAACACTAACAGTGAGCCCATATATACTTCAGTGGAAACAGTCTAAGACCAAAGTCAAGCTGCACACGCTAGCCCCACAGACGCATCAGGCAGCGAGGTGACCACCACACTCTCCGTAGCATAAACCACGCTCCCCCGAGGGGTAACAACCTCTACGTTGCCACCGCAGACCAGAACTGAAACCATCACCACAACACAGCAGGCTCAATGGGGAAGACAGATAGATCACAAAGGAAACAAAATTTTCGAGACAGGCACTGCCCCCAAAATTACAAGAGGAACCAAAAACCCCCACTGAACTCCAAATGGAAGAAACGACCGCCTCCACTGATTCGGTCTCGCTTCGAAGGTCTCGCTTCGAAGGTGGATCTCCTCCAGCACCGACTGGACACTCACTCTGAGAGGTTCAATGTGGTGGAACAACGTGTGTCCAGCTTAGACGATGGCACAACAAACCTGGAAACAAGACTCACTCAGTTAGAATCCCAAATGAAAACTACTACCGCCAGGTGTGAAGACTTAGAGGGCCGTTCCCATAGGGACAACATCAGGATCGTCGGAAGTGGGAAAAAACCACCTCGGAACGAAGATGGAGGACTTGGTCGAAGCACTGTGTACCACTCTTTTTGGCCACAAAGCACTCTCCCCCCTCTTTGTCGTGGAAAGAGCACACCGGATCCCCTCCACTAAACCCATCCCGGGTGGGCCCCCCAAGCCAATAATTGCCAAATTACTAAACTACAAGGACCGAGACTCCATCCTCCGCCTGGCCCGAGAGAAGTGGGAAATACAACATGATGGGAACAGAATCCACTTTTCCCCAGACTTCTCGCCAACAGTCCAATCCCAGAGAAAGATCCTTCACATCCACCCGGCAGAGGCTCAAAGATAACCAGATCACATATTCAATGCTGTTCCCAGCTCGCCTCAGAATCCAGCACGGAGGAAAGGTCCACTTTTTCCAAGCTCCAGAAGAAGCTAACGAGTTCCTAGATCAGGCGGGCTGCTCCAGACCTAACCCCACTCAGGCGCGCCCACAAAGAGACCGGAGCAGAAACCCTCCATAAACCAAATCGAAGACGATGGCACCAACACTAAGCAGGAAAAACATCTCATGTTCCGGAGAATATCGTTGCAGATAGGCACCCCAAGGCCGTGCACCATGGGAAGCCACCAGGGCCCCTTGCTTAGCAAGGTCAACGGGAAGCCCTGAACGCCCCTTGCACAGCATTTGTTTGTTTCACAGTTGTTATTGGGAGGGATTGCAACCGACAACCTGGAGACCCCAGGAACCGTCTCCTGCAACAGTTCACTTACGGGCCAATTGGGGGTTGCCCGTTGAAAAAGTTCACCAAGTGTAGGGGGGGAAAAAACTGCGCTGCCCACCCCATACCTCCCGCCGACCCTCCATCCCTCATCTCGCCACCAGCAAGACAGCACCGTCCAGGAAATAATTTTGCAAACAGCGACCCATTCGTTGGATCAAAGTTAACCTCAACAACACTGACTGATAATGGCCGAACAAAAGGCAACATATACCTTAATCCGCTCCATTCAAAGTCGCAACCTGGAACATAAGGGGGGGGGGGGGTTAACATCCCGTCCAAAACACGGAAAATCCTACAGTACTTGAGAAGACATGAGGTCGAAGTGGCTATGATCCAAGAAACGCATCTAATTCCCAGGAAAGACCACATATGGCCCAAGTCTTTGGGTTGCCACAGATACTTCTCATCATACTCGTCCTACTCCAGAGGCGTTGCAATCTTAATTCACAGAAGGACCAACTTCCGATTAATCAACACAGCGAAAGACTCCGAAGGTAGAGCTATCTTGGTGAGTGGCATCATAGCAGGCAAGAAGATAACCTTTGTCAACTCCTACGCACCTAATGTGGACGGCCACAACAATTTTGGCTGGGTACTATCTCATCTCCACCCAAGACACGACCACAACAATCTGGGGAGGTGATATGAACACGGTCCTCGACCCGGTCAGAGATAGATCACGGACCGTACCATAACCCAAATCTAAAGCCAGCCTTCAAATAGCAGAAATCTGCAGAGCATTTGATCTAAAAGATGCATGGAGAGCGGCTAACGGAGATCTGCAAGACTACACCTTCCACTCAGCGGTGCACAACACGAGCTCTAGAATCGACTACCTATTCACCTCAACAAATGGCCCACTAAAGAGCGGCCCATGTCACATCCTCCCAATAACTCTCTCCGACCACTCCCCAATAATCCTCAGCCTCAACTCCTCCCACCCTAGATCCACGCTGCAACGCTGGCGCTTCAAAACCGGCTCCATGCAAGACTAGGTATTCGTTACCGAATTGAGAGAAGAGATTAACACATTCTTGGAAGCCAACATAGGTTCAGTCCCCTCCGCCAGCACGATCTGGGAAACACTAAAGTGCTTTACAAGGGGAGTCTGCCAGGCAAAGGAAAACTGCATCCTCAAACTCATCAGACAGGAGCTGGCAGCCAGTGAAGATCTTCTTAAAAACCTCAAGCGGCAAAGCACGAGCTCAGACGACCCGAGAATAAAGGCCGCCCTGAAAGAGGAACTGCAGAAATTCAACACCACGGCAGAACGAGAAATAAAATTTCTAAACCGCGGCAGCCAAATCAGGTAGTACGGCGAGGGACAAAAACCCGGTGCCCTCCTAGCAAATTTAATAAGAGCCGACCGCAGGCTGACTCCCATCGAAGGTATTCGCAACACGCAAGGAGTGCTAATACACACAGACAAAGGAATGGCGGAAGAATTTAAACTCTTCTACCAAGATCTCTACAGTACCAAGCACAATAGAAACTCAAACACTCCGCTAGAGTATCTAGAATACACAGTTATATTGGGTCGAAAGTCATCTACGAGAGCCACTCGACGAATTGGTCACGCAAGAAGAGATCATAGAGGCCATTAAGACTCTTCCGAACTCCAAAGCCCCTGGCCCAGACGGCCTAACCGGGGATTTCTATAAAGCATTTGCGAATACCCTAGCCCCCCTCCTGGAAGCAGTATACGAGGAAGCTCTAGAAAAGGGTGCCCTCCCTCAGTCCACCTGCGAAGCCAACATCGTCCTCTTGCATAAACACAAGCCTCCAGAGGAATGCGCATCCTACCGTCCCATTTCCCACCTCGACAATAAAATACTAGCGAAGGTACTCGCAAACAGATTGATGCCACTGATGCCTTCTCTGGTACTCGCAGACCAGGCAGGGTTCATACCTGGCCGCAACACGACCTTTGGAATCGGGCAATTTGGCGTCATGGAGGCACTAGATCCATCCCAGCAAGCAATTGCTGTCCTACTTGATGCCGAGAAAGCATTTGATTCGGTAAAGTGGCCATTCCTGTTCACAGTACTCACCAGGATGGGTCTGGGAGCACCCTTCATTAAACTGGTATCCCTCTTGCACACCAAACAACAAACCAACATCATAGTGGGATCAGCAAAGTCAGCTACCATCAACCTGCAACGAGGTACCAGGCAGGACTGCTCTCTATCAGCTCTATTATTTGCCTTGGTAATGGAACCACTTGTCTCTAACCTTCGGGAACAGCGACAACACAGGGGACTCATCATAGGACCGCATAAACTTATCATTTCCCTGTATGCGGACAACGTTGTGGTGTTCATACGTGACCCCGCAGACAACCTGAACCCGGTCATGAGAGAGGTGATCAAATTCGGAGCAGCCTCCGGGCTGAAAATCAACCAGTCAAAATCTGTAGTGTTCCCACTGACCCCGGCGACTAAACCATTTGTGGACGACTTCCAGTTTACGTGGTAAACATCCAAGGTTCGGTACCTGGGAATACAAATGTCACAAAATCATCAGGAAGTGTTCCATGACTATGAAGAAGTCGCCAAATCATTGCTTGAGAAAGTGGCTCGTTGGAAGACCCTACCACTAACCCTCTGGGGAAGAGCCTCCCTAGTTAAGATGGTGATCTTACCGAAGCTTCTATACTTATTTACCAACATTCCCATATTACTACCGCAACCCTTCCTGAAGAGATTGGAAAGCATGGTCCTCGATCTACTATGGGCGGGCAAACCGGCCAGAGTGGCGCACTCAACAATAACTCTCCCAGTAACAAGCGGAGTTCTAGCTCTTCCAGACCTAGAGAAATACTTCTGGGCGGCACAGGCACAATTCCTCAGCTACTGGTACTCTACATAGGCAGTCAGACCTCACGTGCAGGTGGAACGGGCCCTAGCAACGCCCAACCTACTGAGTTTTGTCATCTTTGGCCGGATCCCCGCCAACAACACCATGAATGTAGTACTATCGACGTACAAAATCTGGAAGAAACTCGCCCGAAAATGAGGTGCAAACAAGGGACTCACCCCTCCTCCCCGTCATATTCATACCCGGAATCCCGCTGACATCGGAAAGGGTGTTCCATCAATGGCTGGAAAAGCTTGGTATAAACACCTTAGGAGACCTCTTCACTGAGGGCAGCTTCCTAACTCCAGAGCAGGCGGAATTGAGAGGCGGCACCACAGCGCTCGACACTTTCATCTATTTCAGAACTAACACACATTACAAGCACTCCTACCCAACTTCCCACGTCAACCTCCGAACTGGCAACTTCTACATAACGTAATACAAGCGCAGGGAGAAGGAAGGCTGGCCTCACAAATATACAGAGCCATCATCACCGACACGGCCTCCAACAACTCCCGAGCAAAAGCCAGATGGGAAAAGTCCCTTAGTATATCCATCTCAGAAGAAGACCGGTCTTTCATCCGTAAACAAACGCCAAAAATTGCTCTCAACACACGCCTCAAACTAATCCATTTCAACTTCCTTCACCAAACCTGTTATACACCAGCAAAAGCGAACAAACACCACCCTGAATCACCCTCAAAATGCGAGCGATGTGGGATAACGTCAGCCGATTTTTGTCTACCTCGCATGGGACTGTCCCAAACTGACTCCGTTCTGGAGCCAGGTCCTGGAGATAACTGGTGCAATCATCGGAGAAGCTGTTCAACCCGTCCACACGGCGGCCCTAGTGGGAATGACAAAAATGCTATTGGCAACAATAACTAAACTGGCAGGCCTACTGTTAACACTCGCCCGTAGGGGAGCCACCATAGCCTGGAGTCAAGGCCCTCTCCCCACAGTCTCCTCCTGGTGTAGGGACATCCTTTACTGCCAGGATGTCGAAACAGACTTCGTCAAACTACTACCTCTCCAAGCCCGCCCACCAGACATCTGGGGCCCGCTGATACTGTTTCTGATGAAGTAGGCCGAGGAAGCCCCAGCCTCCCCAGCCAGCACTCAATAAACAATGACCGCGCTTTTGCTAACAACTCAGCCCGGCACCCCGCATCACTCTGAGACGAAGAACTGGTTAGGTGCAGAATATACCAGCGAAGACACTAAACTCTATGGTGGAGAGGGGAATGGGAATGGCGCAAAGTTAATTCCACCCTAATGTGGGTGAGAAGTTGTATTGTGTTACGAAAAATCAAAAATAAAGGTTTTTAAAAAAAAAAAAAAAAGATTGCAGTGTTTAGTTTTATATATTGAATTAAGTCTGGCATTTTATTGATACTTATTCACTGACTATTTTACATGATGTTAAAAATATGAAATTTGTTCTATTATTTTCTTTCTTCATGATCATTTTGATATGTCTTTTTTGTGAGGAAAAAAAAATAGAAAGCTTAATACAGGTATCATCCCAATTACTACTTTTGCAATTATTAGAAACAGAAATTCTTCCTTTGCACTCCAACACATGCCTTTGGCACCTAAGAGTGGAGGGGATGATAACTGCTGAACATTCCATTGGCACTTGAAGTGAACAGAGAAAAGAGGGTGACGAGAGCACTGAGGGAAAGAAGAATGCAGGGTGTGCTTTGCTTTCATTGAAGAGGGCTACTTAAATAGCTAACTTTGCTACACAAGTGTCCATTTGATTAGCAAATCTAGAGAGTTGCATAGCAAATTGCTATGCGACACTGCTTATTTTATGCCTTGGGGTGTTAATATATCTTTGTCAAAGAAATACCGCTCTTCTGTTAGTGAACCCAGCTATTTATCTCTTCACCCCACTCCCGCGAGTTTGGTAGTTCAGGTGGCTACAGCCACCTCGACACAGGCAGTGTACCCTACCATCCCTCCAGATAGGGACGACAAGCGCTTCGACGGTTGGGCCCGGAAGGTATTTTCCGCTGGGAGCATGGCATTGAAATTGGCCATCTCCACTTGTGCCTTGGCAAGGTTCTCACACTTTGTGGAACTGTTTCTTTAGCGGCTGAGCATATTCCCGAGGGGGAAGAAAGGGTTGGGTTCCTTGCTCTCATGCAGGACGGCAAGGATGCCATGTGCAAATCCCTTCAGTCGGGTTTGGATACGGCTGACCGTGATAGCCGATCCATGGCTGCGAGCACCGTTATACGCAGATTTGCGTGGTTGCGGAAGTCAGGTTTTGCTCTGGATGTGCAGGCCTATCTTCTCAACATGCCCTTTGATGGCGCACATTTGTTTGGCAGCAAGGCTGACGAGAGCCTTTAGAGGTTGCAGACCTTGAAAGCTGCGTCTAAATCTTTAAGGGCAGCTGTGCGTCAACCTCTGCCTTTTCGTCCTAGGGGACAGCAATGGAGGGGAGGTTCTTTTCGTTACTACTCCTCCTTTGGTAGAACGAGAGGGGCCGCCAGTCAAAGGGGCCAGCAAAAAATTACATGTGATGGTCGGGGAAATCGTGGTGCCAGAGCCGCTCAGGCAACTGCCTCTTTGCCTTCAGGCACTACCGCAGCCGCTTCCAAACAGCCATGAGGCCATTTCCAATGATTCGCCGGTTGGGGGCAGACTGTCTCACATCTCCAAAAATGGCGAGCCATTACTTCAGATGCGTGGGTGCTGGATACCATTGCCCACGGCTACTGCCTTCCCTTCCTTCAGCGGCCTCACGACAATTCACTGCGGAAACTCTTTGCAGCTTCCGGATCCGCTCCTTGCGCAGGAAATCCTAACCCTGCTGGAGAAAGGCACTACAAAACTGGTGCCTGTAGCGGAGAGGAATGAGGGATGGTATTCCCCTTATTTTTTGAAAAAAGAAGCAGGAGTGAGACCCGTCATGGACTTGCGTTGGTTGAACAAACTTCTCAGAACGGACAAGTTCAAGATGGTTACTCTTTCTCAAGTCTTCTAGGCCCTTCAACTTCAGGATTGGTTGGGGTCTCTGGACCTACAGGATGCTTACTTTCATGTGCTGATTAATCCCAAGCACAGAAAGTACCTGAGATTTGCGGCTGGCGACTTGCACTTTCAGTTTCAGGTCCTGCCATTCGGATTGAGCTCTGCACCGAGGGTCTTTTCCCAAGCTAATGGTGGGGGCAGAATATCTCAGGCGAGGGGGGATTCCGGTCTACCCCTACCTGGACGCCTGGTTGATCCAGGCGTGCGGTCCCGAGCAAGCATCGGATCACCTCGGTCTCACCTGCCGCACCCTCCACAGGTTGGGTCTCGCTGAATTTCAAGAAGTTGCATCTGACACCTTTCCAACAGCTCCAGTACATCGGGGCTGTGTAAGACACGTCCTTGGAAGTGCTCGCCTCCCAAGGTGAGGGCTCATCACATTGTGCAGATGGTGGACATGTTTCAACATGCCCAGAGTCTCCCAGCTTTCGAATTCTTAAGGTTGCTCGGCCACATGGCATCCTGCATTTTTCTGGTGCCAGAGGCCAGGCTGCGGATGAGATCCCTGCAATGGGTTCCCAAGATGCAGTGGTCAGTTCTCAGGCAAGATGACGGATCCCGTTCAGATTCCACCCTGTCTCCCAGGATCTTTATGTGGCCCAACGAAGGGAACCTGATGAGGGGGGAACCATTTTGGCAACCGTGGCCAGAGGTGACTGTAGTGTCAGACGATTCCCTCAAAGGATGGGGCGCTCATGCCAACGACTTGACTGCCAGCGGTCGTTTGTCTACATCAGAGTCCAGACTCCACATCTATCTGTTAGAGCTGAGGGCCATCAGGCTAGCCCTGAACGCTTTTCTGCCCTCTATACTGGGGAACAGTGTCCTGATAATGATGGACAACACTGTGGCCATGCATTACCTCAACAAAAAAGGGGGTAGGGTCACTCCCGTTGTGCAGAGAAGCAATGCAGCTCTGGTTCTGGGCCATCCAGCAGGGAATTTCAATCTCAGCAGTTCATCTGGCTGGAGATGAAAATGCGGCAGCGGACGCTCTGAGCAGGCAGAGCACGATCTCTCACGAGTGGGAGTTGGCTCAGGAAGTGCTTCAGGAGATCTTTGCCCTTTGGGGAACCCCGCAAGTGGATCTCTTTTCAACCAGTGTCAACCGGAAGTGCAAGAGATTCTGCCCAAGCAAATTTCCTCCAAGAGGAGCCTAAGCAGACGTGTTCATGGCGGATTGGTCATGCCCACTGCTAAATGAGTTTCCTCCAGTCCCCGTCATTCTTCAAGTGTTGCGGATGTTACGGAGGTTCAGTTCCAGCATGGTCCTCATTGCTCCGGATTGGGCCAGGAGAGCGTGGTACCTGGACCTTCTAGAAATGTCCATCTGCCCTCCACGCCTTCTTCCCTACCGAAAGGATCTGCTCTCGCGTGGGGGGGGGGGGTGAGGTAAGGTTCTCCATCCAGGGGTCAAGACTCTCAACCTTCCCGCTTGGTATCTGAAAGGTTGAAGTATAAGGATTGGGACCTCCCGGATGACGTGATGGAGGTGTTGCTTTCGGCCAGGCGGCCTGCAACAAAATCCCTGTACCGTTGGCGTACGTTCTGTGACTGGTGTAGAGGTCACAATGCTGATCCTTTTCAGTGCTCCATTCATATGGTTTTGCCTCTCACTTTCTTTGGCCCACAGGGGCCTTCAAGTGGGAACCATTAAGGGTTACATGGTGGCGCTGTATCTTTAAGCGCTCGTCTGAAAAATGTTCTTACTTTAAGAATCCTTTGATTTCTGCGTTTTTTAAAGGACTGACTAATGTATTCCTGCCGTTTCCTTTCCTGATGCCAGTTTGGGATTTTAATTTGGTTTTGAAATTTGTCATAGGTGCTACGTTTCAACCTTTGCACTCTTGTCCTTTGAGATTACTGTCCAAGACTCTGTTCTTGGTTGCGGTTACTTCTGCTCGCAGAGTGAGTGAATTGCAGGCACTTTCATCTAAGCCACCCTTTACTTTGTTTCATAAGGACAGGGTTGTAATGCGGGTACGTCTCTCTTTTCTACCTAAGGTAGTCTCTGAATATCATTTGAGTCAAAAGGTGGTTCTTCGATCTTTCTATCCTCCTCATCCTGGTAAGAAAGAGGAGTGACTCCATCGGTTGGATCCTAGGAGAGCTGAGCTTTTACATTTCTAGGATGTCCTGGGTCAGAGTGGACGATCAACTCTCTGTAGGATATGCTGGACATCAATTGGGCCTGGCTTTTACAAAACAGACCTTGTCCAGGTGGATTATCCTCACCATTACGGAGTGTTACCGATTGGCGGGTAAGTACCCTCCTGAAGGGTTGCAAGCTAATTCCACTAGGGGCGTGGCTACTTCCACACCCCTTCAGCGGTGGGTTCCCTATTAGGAATATCTGTGATGCAGTCACATGGGCTTCAATACACACCTTTGTTAAACATTACTCCATAGATACAATCCGTGGTCAGGATATGGCCTTTCAGAAGGCAGTTCTTTATTCTGCAATCTAATTGGGTACTCTAAATTCTTTTCCCTCCTCCATTTACTGGTAGTCTGTCAAAGATGTGGAATGCGATGAAGGACACAATTCATTCGAAGAACAAGCTACTTACCGACTAGTAACGTTCTTTCGATTGGATGTTTCTCCAACGTATTCCACATTGCCCTCCCAGCCTGCCCTCTGCAGAAATTCCTACGCGATTGCAGCTTCCGTTTCTGCAAGGCCTAAGTGCAGTCAACAAAGGCCTTTGAGGGACATCGACTCAACGTCATCGACGCAGGACGTCCTCTGCTGAAAAAGTTTCCAAAGTGCACAGATGTGGACATTACATGTCAAAGATGTGGAATACGTTGGAGGAACATCCAGTCGAAAGAACGTTACCAGTTGGTAAGCAACTTGTTCTTTTCCACAGTTGCTGGAATTTGGAATAGAACATTCATGGTTACGTTTGCATAGCAATTAACACCTGTTGTATTGGAACATTTGAATGGGCTAGGTACTTCTGTGTCTGAGCACTTTGATTGAAGGGTATGGGGTTTCTTTGCAGAGTCATTTCTTTTGTGGGTCGAGTTGGATATGGTTCTTTTTTTGACTCCTTTTGTATGTGCTTTTGGTAGTTGATGTAGTATCAGTTGCTTTTAATTTCTTTGATAGTACTGTTGCCAAAACATGTACAACTTCTGATTGAATGAGCCTTCTTTTCAAACTTTTTGGTTTCTGAGGAATAGGGTATATTTTCAGATGGGGTGTGTACAGTGCACAAAGTCTATGGTACTCTATGATACAAGGAATGTCTGCACTGACTGCAGTTGCATCAAAATTCACTAGATCAAGTCCTTCCAGTTCACGTAGCCGTGACAGTGCTGTATAACTCATGCCTTCTTTAAAGACTGTGCTACCAATATCAATCAATGCTTGATCTAAGGTTAGACCTTGCAATTTATGAATAGTCACTGCATAGGCTAGTGACAGAAAACTGTTCTCTACGTACATAAATGTCTTTGAAAAGATGGAATCTCGCCTTTGTGTCCTATATTTTTGACTTCTGAAAGTTTGTCAAACTTGATGTTTACAAACTGAATGCTGTTGGCATAGGTGTTGGCTTCCAGACATAACCACGGGACAAGTGCTCCATTAACTAAACCTTGCTCTACGTCAAGTCAATGGTACGCTTTAACATAACTCTACAGTTGACAAATAATGAACTTTTCTCTAAACCAGCTGTGTTGTAGATAGTCATCTATGTTTTGTAGTCGTACAATGCCTTGTTGACACATGGGTATTGTCATACCGTGTACGTCCAGTTTGTCTGTGGCATGAATTTGCACTTGTGGTCGTTTTTGTTTTTGCAGCATTGTTGTATTAAATTGTGCACAGCTTGCTAGAGTTGGCATTAAGGACATACAGCTGATAATTTTCTGAGCTAATTTTTCCATGACATCAGTAGCACATGTGTTCTGCCTGTACAGCTCATGGATGTGTCTAGTATTCTACTGGAAGGAGTAGCAATCGGTGTAGTGTGACTCCACCTATGTTGTAAGCAGCCAAACCTGTAGGGGCGGTTACATCAGCAGAAAGGTTGTTGTTAATTGTTGGAGGTATTTACTGATGTTTTTTTAATTTTTTACCTGACCCAGCTTCTCCACTTACATAAAGCAGTACAGGTGTGTAGTTGTCACAGGTGCAAGTTTTACTTTCGTCCTTTATGCCATGTTCAATGGTTTCACTTACTTTGACAAAAAGGTACGCTGTTTGTTGTTTAGTTGGGATTTCAGTACTGCCAACTCTTCTGCACAGGGCTCATACTGGAGCATAGTGGTGGTTACTTCTGTCATGGCTAATTCTGCCTAATTTGCTATGAGTGGCTTTCCAAGTGGTTCTTGGTTACCTGTTTGAAAAGGTTCACTGCTCTCCCAAGTGTCTACATTTAGTTGTGCTTGATGTTCTTCTTGTTGGTGTTCATTGTCCAATATGGTTTTGTACCGTGTAAAGTTTTCATCTGTAATTGTGCTTTCACTGGCATTGAAACCATCTTCATAGGAGGTGTAGGTGGCTAATCTTCTTTACTCCATGGTTTGAAAAGTTGCAGTAGAGCCATGTAGTACAGTTTTGTTGAGTCTGTACTGACAATTTCATATGATTAATTAGGCTGAGTTTGGTAAGTTTCACCAGGCTGCCTTCACAACTTTCCACTGTGTATCTACCTTTTTCCTCATTTGATTTAATGTTCTTTTGTATGCAAAGTTTTGGGCTATCGGGTACAGACACAAGAGTTCGGGTAGTTTGTGTCCATTAGGTTCTTCAAAATGTCCTGGCAGTTGGGGTCGCTTTTGGCTATTGTTTGTATGTCTTCGTACGATTTAAGTACTCTTTTTTTGGATGCAGCAGGACCAAGGCTTAGTCACACTGTAGATTTCCCTTATAAGGCGGTGCCGGTGAAACGGTCAGCAGGTTCGTAGCTGCCACATTCTCTATGGGACAGCATTTTAATGCCAAAGCTGTAACATTTCTGTGCCAATGATATGTCATTCCAGAGGTCTTTCAGCTCTTTTCTCTGCTTTGGTTAAGTCGACGGTGACATGACATATGCAACTGCAGTGGAATTGTCTGCAATATACTATACATCAACATTAGCATTCCATAGGAGGGCAATAATTGCATTGTAATCATTGATGTACCTTGATGCTTCGCTCCTTTTTATGCAGTATGTGTTCTTAGATTTTCCTTTCACACTGTGTCGAACCGAAGACATGAAGCTGTTTACTTGGCCTGTTGAAACAGTCTATGGAAACCAAAGCAGCATTTGGTGTAGTATTGTCTCTGTTCTTATATTTGTGTCGACAATATTTGCCACACTTGTCTTTGGAATTGCAAAATTTGTGCTCGTAGGTCACTGTGTACTTTCCGAAGGGATTTCGCAAGTGACATATTTGTGAATGAACTGCAAAACAGTTTCATCACACTCCTCACCAAATTTAGGAGCATTTTTAATCCACACCAGCATGTGGATGTGTGGTGCTCCGCTGGCTTGATATTCTTTTCTCCAAAAGAAGTGTTCCACTTCTCTGAGGGGAGGAAGTGCTTTATTACAAATGAAGTGGAGCATGTCAAGGAAGCGATGATGAAAGTAGCATGAAACATCTGCTGGTGTTCATGTCTACACTGGTTTTGTTTTTGTTTGCTTTGCATAGGAAAGTGTGCAAGTCTTAGGGACCACTACACACAATTAAGACTACAAGTGGTAATACAAGTTCACCTTTGGTACAAGCCTGTACTATGTTAAAGTGGTAGCAGTAGCGGAGCAGCCAGGCTTATCTCAAGAGAATATGAGCAGTAGCAGAGATTACACAAGGCGACCACAATTACTGCGACTCAAGCAAACACTGACTCATGGTTTCAGGTAAAAAATAGAAATACATTTATTTTTAACCCATCCGTAAAACACAACACGTCTATGAATTAAAAACCACACTGCAACCAACCAATTCTCTTGGCACAGAATAGCTCAAGGTAAGTACCTTATGTTTTGGCGGACCGGTGTTGCGAAACAAGACGTTACCGGGCACACATATAGATCACTTTTTGACAGCTTGGTCGTATTAAAGAAACGTGTATCCGCGGTAAGAAACGTTACCGGGGCCAAACACACTTAGCACCTGGGCTAACTAGAGAGAGTTGGGGGCAAAAATTATATGCAATACTTTTGTCAAGGCAGACCGAATCCGAGAACACTTGCTGACAGAAATTCAAAAGTCAATAGGTCGGAGCCAGTGTCAAGTGGAACCGGGTTCCTGTTGCTGAGGATCACACAGTCAGACAGTTCAAAATTCAACGTTGCCAGGAGTACTTGGATATCGTCGTTGGAGGAAGCAAAAGTTATAAGAAGGAGAAAAGACACGGGCAAGCCTTGGAAGAGGAGAAAAGGGATTCACCCTAGTTATTCAGGCAGAACACAGTACCTTTTTCTGTAAAGAAGTTGGTGCCATGGCAGTTGTTCTGTTGGTTTCCTACAGACCCACAGTTCCTGGAGCTTCGGTACGAAGGAGGACGTCTGGAGGGGTCTGCACCACACAGGGATGAAGCCAGCAGCAGCGATGGCGAAGAAAAGGTGTGCTCCTTTAAAACAGGAGAGGCTCTTCAGATGGCTATCCGGACCACTAGAGCAGTGTGCAGCGATCTTGACCACAAAGGGGATCCTCTGGCTATGGAAGATGAGCTGGGTAGCCCCACCAGGCTCAAGGGAAGAAGACTCCGCACTGGATCTTCTCTGGTCGTCGAAGGGTAGATGGCTCAGGACTGCAGCAGGGCTTCACCGGGACGGGGTAGTTGCAGCAGCCGGCCTCTTCTCCGCTTCTCTTCGAATCCTTGTAGTTCCAGTGGCGACTGGCTTCTAGCCCAAGAGACCTGCCTTTCATGCGAAAATCCCCCATTCACACAGCCTGGCTGTCAATCATGCATCAGGGGGGTTGTCCAGCCCGGACAACCATCTCAGCCAATCACGGCAAAGTGCGACTTGGGTTTCCTAGGATACTCTTTGCAGGGGGTGACTACACCCCTCCCTCACATTCAGCCCACCTAGATACCCAGGTTCCCAGAGGAGGGCTTCTTTGTAGAAGCCCGCCAAAAGACAGTAAACAAAGAAGGCAAACCTGGTTTGCTGCGCAAAGTAAAACACAAGAAGAACTTTAACAAAAAGAGATGGCGAATAAACCAGACAGGAGCCAAAAGTAAGAACATTTGGTCAAGTGGGTTTATGTTCGAGGCTAATATAATAGCCTAAAACAATACCAGGTTTATATAGTATAATAGCGGTAGAAAGGTTAGGGTAGATACCACTGCCACCAGCCAAGTCTAAATGTTAAAGGAGCAAAACAAGGCTCTAGGAGGTACAGATAAAAAGGGATACGGAGTAACCCTTTCCAGTACCCCATGTAAGATGGGGTGTACTGGATCTGTGGTTAAATGACTAGGTACAGTTAATGGCAACTTTACCCTTTTCTGGGGGACAGTAGTCGGCCTCAGAAAATGGAGTCGGTGGGAAGTCTAAAATACAACCCTGTGTCACTGCACTGAAGGTGCTGTGCAACACACAAAAGGGGGCTACTGAAGTGGTGTACTCCACAGTCCACAATCACAAAAACAGATGAAATACACATGGCAAAACGGGGATAAGAGTGGGGGAAAGCTCACTCTTATCAAGTGCAAATAAATAACCCCAGAAATCCAGCAAAGCTGCTGGGGGACTCACTAGGTGAGGGAAATTAGCCATAAAATGATAATTCTCCCTAACACTTCCCATGCATACTCTGCACAACTTAAAGTGACATACCATGTGTGTGGCCCAGGGTTGCGTAGCATACACCATACATCTGAGTGCCGTCAGAACCAGTACTCTTTCGTACCACGCTTGTTAGCCAAGAGATTTGTAATACTTTACTGTAAAACTTTGTCCTTCTCTTGCACCTTTTGAAGTAGTTGTGTAGTAGACATGTTTTAAAAATGGGAACCTGGTTTTAATGTGTGGGCAATTCCATATCATAGCGATGCCAGTTCATTTTCAAAGTGAGGTGGAATATGTACTCCATGTTCTGTCTAAATCTAGGATCTTCAGAATTCATTCATAAACAGCGATATTCTGATGCTGTTATTTGTGTGCCTCAGATCTTCCACCTTTCAGGAAGAGTAGAGGAAAGGCTTGTGCTTCCACACTTTTTTCCCCATATACTGATTGCTGCTCCTTTTGGCTTTTTTATTTATTTGATAATGTGCTCCGAACCCTCGGGTAACTGGGCGCAGCAGCGATAAGTATACTTTAAGCTTAGTTACAGAAGTTTTAAAAAGTACAATATAAACCAGGACCTTAGTCACCGCATGCAGGTTACAGAGGTGCAGGGGTGCTAAAGATCACAAATTGTGGACACCTAGTGCAGCAAGACTAGTGGCTAGGTTACAATATATATATATATATAATATTCAAAATATACAGTGGGTACAGTAATGCAGCAGTAAGAAAAGATATAAGTGTTAAGGAACGTAGTTTACCGTGAGGCAGCGATGGGTCCGGATTGGGCTGTTATTAGCGGTCATTTGTAGGTAGCCAATTTAGCATGTTACGTCAACATTTTTGGTAGGGTAGTTCTGATCTACGGGAAGTGCATTCCAAGATGTGGCCGCTTTGACCGGGAAGCTGGAACCGCCTGCTTTAGTTCATTTGAATCTCGGAATCTCAAGAAGGTGGGCATTGGCTGATCCTGTTGGGCGTGTAGAAGTTCTCCTATTTATTCTGTCAGGTATGGGGGTGCTATGTTGTTCAGGCACTTGGAGGTAAGGGATAGTTTTGAGAAGGATCCTGTCCTTTATTTCTAGCCAGCGGGCATCTCTTCTGAAATTGGAGATGTGTTCTCTGTTAATGTTTAGGGCTGCTCTTAGGACGTTATTTTGTAGTCTTTGAATTTTGTCTAAGATGTATTTGTTGGCGCTTAAGTACAGGGCATTGCAGTAGTGCAGTTTGGACATTATTTGTGCATTAGCAAGTGTGATGCAACTGGTTTCAGAGAGAAATGGTCGACCGGCTCGAATAAGTTTACAGGTATAAGCCGTCGAGGATGCTAGAGAGTTGACCTGTTTGAGTGTTAAGGTAGAGTCCAGGTAAAAACCCAACGTTTTTACCACGGGCATAAACTTAATTGTGTTGCCGTCAATGATGAAACAAGCGTAACTGGAGCTAAGCTTGTTTAGGTTGGACTCTGAGCTCAGGACCAGGCTCGGTTTTATCCTCGTTCAGGCAGAGTCCATGGTATGCCATCCATGCCTGAATGTGGAGGTATATCTTGTTTATCAAGGCTGTGTCCTCGACAAAGTTGCCCGAAAGGGGAATAAGGATCTGGGTGCCGTCTGCATAATTAGTGTAGGTGACACCCAGTCTGTCAAAGGGGCTTAGTAAAGATGTTATACATAGTGGATGAGACGCAGGAGCCCTGTGGCACACAACAGCAGATTTGGATGAGGTCTGTAGACGCTGATGGGGAGAAGATTCTCATCGTGCGGTTCGCTAGAAAGGACTGCACCCAAGTTATAGCATCACTTGAAAAATAAGCAGCCGGCTCAAGGTGTTTGCATAGGACTGCGTGGTCCAGCAAGTCGAAAGCCGCTGATAGATCAAGGAAGAGTAGCATAGGTGTTTTCCCATTGTCCTTCAGCTCATCAATTTGGGTCTTGAGGTCTATTAATGCCGTTTCTGTACCATGTTGTGGACGAAAGCCATACTGGCGGGATCCTAATAGATGGTTTGCTTCAAGGTAATCCTGGATTTGAAGGTAAGCTACTCGATAAATTATTTTGAGGAGGAAGGGGACTGTGGTGATGGGTCTGTAATTAGTTGGGATAGCATGGTCTAGAGTTTGCTTTTTCAGTAGTCGGGAGAACCATGCTTCTTTAAGGTTAATAGGCAGTGTCTGTCCTGAATAAGGCGTTAATGAGCTTTGTAATGAAAGGGGCTAAGTCTCTAGCAGCATCCTTTATAGTTTGTGCTGGGCAACTGTCGCCCTGGCAGTTTGAAGGCTTCAAGGAGAGTATTATTTTTTTAGTCTCTAGGATGGAGATTTTGGTAAATCTAAAGGGAGTGATGGATCTATCCGATGTAGTAGTAGGTTGCGGGGCATTCTGGAGCAGTAAGGATTTTTTGTTGGCTATTTTAATTTGGAGGGATGCGATTTTATTTGACAAGGCGTTTTGGATGTCGGTGCACCATTGCTTATCTTTGGGGACATTATCTATGGGGGGCCTGGAGTCTTCCATTTCGTGTAGAATGGAGAATAGTTCCTTGGTATTGGAATTGGTATTGGAATTGGCCTTTGATATTCTGTCATTGAACATGTTCTTTTTTGTAAGGATTATTTCTTTCTTATATATGTTAGCAAAGTTGGTTAGCTTAACTTTATTCTCGTTCGTGGGAGAGTGACGCCACGTGGCTTGTAGTTTTCGTTTTTGGAGTCTAAGTTCTTTGAGGTGAGGGGTGAACCAAGCATTAAGGTGTTCTTTTTGCCTACTTTTGCGTAGTTTAACAGGTGCAATGGTGTCCAGGGCCTTTGTCATAGTTATTAAAGACCTCCACTAGGTGGTTGGGGTCAGCATTGCTGTCGAGTGCATTGATTGATGGATGGATGGATGGAGGTGAGGCAGTCGTTTTTCTACTGTAATGTCCTTCTTGTGGTTTGGAATGGAGGTCACATGGCAGTGGCTTTAGAGCTATGAGGTTCGAGTGTGGAGGAGAAGCTGATAAGGTGGTGGTCGGTCCAGGATTGCGGGGTGATGGAGATATTACAATTCAACTTGGCCACCCAGTTGAGGACTATTCCTTTAATGTGGGTCAGGGTAAGAACTTTGTGCGAGTCCATGATCCGTCAGTATGGCTGCTACTGATTGGGCATGTTTGTTTTCATGGTCGGTGAAGTCCAAATTGAAGTCTCCCATCAGTAAAATCTGTGAGGATTCTTTCAGATTGTTGGCTAGAAGGCTAGATAAGTCCTCCTCGAAGGTTCCCAGTGGACCAGGGGGTCTGTATACCAAGTGAATGATTAGTGCCCGGTTACTAGATATGGGTAATTTTGGCTGCAAGCACCTCGCATGAGTGGTATGCCGGTGGAGTGGCAAGGTTAGTTTTGGAGATAATAGCAAGACCACCTCCCCTGGAATTAGATCTTTCTATTCTAAGTATATGGTAACTATCGGGAATGGCTAGCATAAGGGCAAGGCCTGCTGCATCGTGGAGCCAGGTTTCGGTTATTGCTAAAAGGTCCATGTTATCATAAGAAATGGTGTCTGCAATTTCTGTGGCATGTGCCACAAGGGATCTGGCATTAATGAGAGCTCCTGATAAAGTTGAGGTGATGCTTAGTTTGTGTGGGGGAGAATGTTTGATTTTGGGCCCGTTAATTCTGGTGGGAGTATAAATAGATGGTGCCTGCGAAGAGTTAAGTGATCTATGCCTATTTACCTGCTCAGGTCTGATCGTAGGGTCCTGAACTAGAGAGATGGCATTGAGTTCAGTGTGTTTTTTTTTTTAATGGAGTTACTGTTAGACTTTGATTCATAGAGCTGGGGAAGTCTTGATCTTAGTCTGTTATTTCTCAACTGAGTTGGGCAGGGTGTGAGCTTAACAAGGGCCATGATGGTGTAGAGGCAAAGTAAAAATAGGAGTGGAAGATTCAGCAGGATTTTTTTTCTGTTCATGGCTATATGTAGGGCACTTTGCTGAGGGAGGCTAATCTAGCAGATATTGACGAATCACAAACTGTCTAATAGACTAGAGGTAATGCAGTGCACAAGTAGACTGGGCAGATTTAAGCAAGTGGTGCACAAATTGGGCTAATTTGCTGGGTAATGCAATGCACAATAGGACTGGACATATCTAACGTAGTTCACAGTTCGGCTAGTCCACTAGGGTGATACAATGCACAATTAGCCTAGGTAGATCTGCACAGGTGGTTCACAAGTTAAGTTGATCCACTGAGGTAGTACGGAGCACAAACTACTAGGTTAATATAATTTGGCGATTCAATTTATGAAGCAGTTATGCAGTAACTAAGATAGGTACAAATGCAGTGAGTAGCAAAGGAGAATCGGTTATCAGTAGTGATTTATATGGATGCAATTAACAGAGGTACAGGATAGATGGTGTTTAGCACATGCAGAGAACATGAAATGTCAAAGTGAGCGGGCACGCTTGGGCCATGCTTCAATCTGAGGTTTAGTTTTGAAATTGTATGGACTTACTGCGAGAGAACGAAGTTGTGCAACTAAGGGGGTGCAGCCGTATGTGGCAAGGCAGTTTATGCATTCCGGCAAGACTGGGAGAAGGAGGATGCTGGGCGGCGTATCCTCGCCTATTCGCCGGATTTGCACGGTCAACAGTCAGATGTGCCTTAGGTCGTGCCTTGGTGTCAGGCCGGCGCTTGCCTGCCGGCGTATGCTGATTGGTCTAAGAGGAGATGACCAGCCAATAGGGAGAAGGAGTACACAGCTGATCATAATTGCTTGCCACATTTGATGTTTCTAGTGCATTGTGGATGGTGTCTTTGGAGTGGAGGGGGTGAATTGTATAGTGGTGTAAAATATTGGAGGCTGTACTAGGGTCTAGATGTTCAAATTGGCCACTTGTTGAGGAGTCCTGAATTATTTCGCTTGTTTCTCCCAGGTTTTCTTAAATGTTTATTTCCTTAAAGTATTCACTGTTTTCTTTAAGGCATTGCAATGCTTCCCTAACTTTGGTTAAGTCCACTAGTTGCTGCCAATTTCTTTTCTTTTGTAGGTACACCATTTACCAGGATAATCAAAGATTCTTGTATTGGCCTTTGGACTCGCTAGAGTGTTTACATTTTATTTGAGATCTAATGGTAAATAAACTACTTTACCACAAATGCCTCTTAGTAATTCGGTGGGAGGCAATTTTGCAGTTTTCGGTTGAAGTCGGATTATTGCTTGAAATGGGTGCACTGTTTGGATTATAATGGTCTCATACAAATTAAGCTGCTGCAGTGAGTTTGGCAGTGGAAATTGTTCCAAATTATTACTAATTGCCTGTGAAGGCCTTTGGTTATTGTCAAGTTTTGCAGTGCAGTATGTGCACAGTATGGAGGTGTTCATAATTTCGGATTTGTTTTCAGCTATAAGGTACAGAGCTAATTGAAGCCAGTGGGATTCCTCGTTGCCTTCTATTTTCTGCATTATATCTATAGTTTTGGTGCCCTTTCTATAGAAAGTTCTACGACAACACACACATACTTGTTTTTGCATTTCAGCAGATGTGCTTTTGAACTGTTGTATTTCTTTTCGGTATGCATGATATAAAAAGTTGATAGCTGCACTGTTGTCGGTACTGTTGACTGAAAATGCTGGAGTTAGTAAATGCTCTTCAGTTCCACAATATTTCCTTTGGATGTGCTCTATTTCATCGAGCACTTGTTTGGCTGTACTGTGTAGGAGAATATCGTTAAAATGTTGGAGTGCGAAAGCTGGACTTTTTGATAGTACAGTTTGTAAACTAGATGTGTTACTGTTGAATGGTGAGTTGCTAACATTTTGTTACAGTGGAAGGTGCTTCTTTTGCAAGCAGGTCCAGAAATACAGGCTACGGAATGTCCTCGTATTGCAGTGTAGTTGCGCACTGGACAGGAGTTCATAGTTTTTAGTATTTTTATTTTGTTGTTGCCTTTGACAAACTGAGGAATCGCTGCAAAGATTTGATTAAGCATTGGCAAACGTTACACATTGATGTGCTTCTTTTCACACCCTCGTCCACTCCGATGTAAGGCAATTTGGTTTGTTCTTGTTTGTATGATTCTTCATTGAAATATGGCTCTGTGTTGGTGGTGTGACTCCACATACCTGTACAGATGTAGCCAAAGGTATCAATGCTGACATTGCGTTTGGTTCGAAGTAGTGCTTGCAATTTACCAATTAATCTTGTTAGTGGTTTCATTATGTTCAAAATGACTATAACCAATTTGTTTCATGTGCATTTCACGGTCTAAAAGAGCTTCTAGGATGAGTTTTCTGCTGTATGTTTTGAGGGTTGAGCGTGATTTCTGCCCTCTATAGTTCTGAAGGACTCTGTGGTGGAACTTTTTTTGTAAAATTACTTTTTTAGAATGCTTGCTTGTGGTTACATTACCATTTATTTGTGGTCTCTTGGCAGAAGTGTGCGTTGCACTGTACTTGGTAGTTTTCATTTAATTCTCACATTTTGACAGATAAACTACACTGCCTTTACTGGTAGATGCATCCGTTTTTCTTAATGAGTGAATTACCTCTTCTCCTTCAACTTTCTGTTTACGTTCAGCTTGCAGTGCATGGCTGCTTTCTGTGTTTTTAGGTTGTGTGGCTCTCTTTCTGCGTTGCTTTCTACAGAGTTGCAGTTTGGTAGGCGTGTAGTAGCTTTTGGCGAAGAAAGGGAAGAGTGGGTGTGCAAAAATTGAAATGTATGTGTGCAATGTGCATGAGTGGGTCAAGAGGAGGGTAGGCATTTAACGAAGTGTCACTGTGCAGTGGTGTCAACTTCCGGTTGAGGACAGTATCTTACTATGTGGGGATTAGTCTAATGGTGGCGACATAAAAAACACTGATCACCTGTAGAGGTGTCATTAGTAACAATGAAGTACATACTGGTGGATGGCCGCACATCTATGTGCTCCAATACAACAATAGTGTACTTTTCTAGTAAGACATTCAACAGTATGATGGTATTGTACGCACTTTGTTGCTTGCTGAGGGTAGGTTTATTGCAGACTGTATTTTGAAGTGTACACTCCAGTGGCTTTCCGGAGAGAGGTGGGTACTGCACCTGTATAAGAATATGGTAACAAAATATGTTAGCTAATGGCATAGTGCTTACATTTGTGCAATACATTCTTCAAAACTATAGGGGATGTCTTGGCAGGAAGAGGAAGGGAGAGAGTGTGTGTGTGTGTATAAATGGAAGGGTTGCGACGTGAATGGGCACTTGGGAGCATAAGCATGTTTAAGGGGCTAGGTGGGTTATTTGGGAGTGTATTGTGTGACTTGTTATGAAACACGTGTGTGAATCAGTGTAGGCCTATTTACTTTCAAAATGCAGTACTTCGCATTGTGGAAGGATGACAAAGGTGCGTAAAGATGTACAGAGTGCAAAGTAGAATGTTTTTGTGTGCATTTGCATGTACTACTTTGGATATGTATGCTTGCTACATGAGTGCATGCATTGCTTTTGGGCTTTAATTTCCTTATGCAAATTTATGAATGTTACTGTTGTGTATGCACATACATTTTTTTATTGCGTATCTACTGTTATCTGACGTGCGGCAGGAATCTGTTATGCTTGCAATGTATGCACTTGGATTAGTTTGGCGGGAAAGGCTGCGTGATCATTTTGTGTGCGATTTTTACAAATTTGATAGGTGCGTTAATCGGGAAACGCATTGTAAAATTGACAGAACAAAAGAACAGAGTAACAGTTTCCATATACCAATTGCTGTTTTGGGCAAATGGCAACTTTGCCATCACCAACCACTGTTGGAGCCATTTAATGGTAGGTGATGGGAGAAATAACAGTACGATTTTTGATGAGGTTATGGAAATTCACTGCTAGGTACCCTGTTGCTACGAATTTATAATACAGTTGCTACTGTACAAAAATAGTAATAACTACTAGGCATGGTAATGGGTAGCGATGCTGTATGTGGGTGCAGAACTCTTCGATTGTTTTACAGTACTTTCCTGTGCAGGTGCTTTTGATTTACAGGACATTTGACCTCTGCGTGTTTAACGGTTGCTATGGGCTGTTCAATAGATGTGCGAGCGTTAAATGCACAATTCTTGGATGTAATTGGTGGATGTGTAAGTAATCAATTAACAGTAGCCAATTAGGGAGTGCTGGTAAGAGTATTGGAAAGGGAAGGACTGGCCCTGCTTTCCTGGGGTGCTGCCCTCGCGGTAGTTGGGCAACGCGCACGTGCTGCATGCTGTCCTTATTAATGTGCTCGTCATGGAAATGGGACTACAGATGATCGATTCTGGTGTATGTATGCTTTTCTCTTCCATGCTAGGATGTTCTTCTGTGCCTATGAAAACGGTTTTGTCAGTGGCGTTGATTATTTTGTTCCCCTATTGCAATTAGTCATCTGTTGCACTATCTACAAGGTACGCTGCAGACACTTGTGTAGTAATGTAAGGAGGAAAAGCAGAGGGCAAACCCTAACAAGGAGCACACAAAAAGGTGTTTCTTTACACGTCGCTTTAGCAAAATTAGAACAAAACACTTCACATCTTCCACCAAGACACCCATTTTCTATGATGCTTAAATGTTGTGCAGCCCCCCACTGGGCAATATGCTTGCGAAAGCCGCACCATTTGGAGGTGCGCACGTGCTACATCTGGGTCTTTTCAGCGTGGCTGTAATGGAAATGGGACTGTGTAGGAGTTGGGATTGGTAAATTTGATTTCCTGGGGTGTGGTGTGTAGCAACAGATTGTGCCAGAACGTGTGTTTGCAAATAGGATTGGCAACGGGTATGGTTGTGCCGTTCAGTAGGCGGACTATATGGCTTTTGGTCGACTCCTGGATACATTGGGTACAAGTTTACGCAGAACGCTGTGCACTGGCAGCACACCTTGGGTTCCATAATGTCGATTTGCACTGGCACGGAATCCGTGGGATGAAGTGGGTTCATGTGGGTCCTCTTTGTGCCAGTTTTGTGACGCTCGCTCATCCAGACATTATTGTTCATTGTGGAGGGAATAGTTTAGAGCAGGTTAGCGGCATTTCACTGCAGTTTGCAATGAAGGAGACATTTTGGCAACTTGTGGAAATGTTTCCAATTTCTTTCTCGCATTGCCCAGAGACAGATGTGGCTGCGTTCTTCCTTGTGTGGGCCACAAATGGAGAAAGCGCAGTGCAATGGGAACAAGGCTGCTTGCGTCTTTTTGCGCGACGTTGGCATGTTCTCCGTCCACAATGAAAACATTACGTTTCGTAGTACCAACATTTTACGTTCAGATGGAGTTCATTTGACTGATGCTGGCAATGAGCTGTGCTGTTTCTGCGTAACATCCAAAATGCAGTGCAGTGCTTCCTGCAAGTCTAGCAAGTATTTACCTTGTGGTTGTTCACTTCTAACGTTGCAAACACATACAGCACAAAAAGGCTCTTTTCAGAGCCACCACTTCGTTTTGCAATTGCATACAATGCTTTTGCTGGAGTCCCGCCGGCCATTGTTGCCATCTCTGTACGCGGCACTCACTTCTTTCAACTTCTATTTTTCAACGGTGCAAGGTGGGCCCCCCCCCCCAAACCCTCACCTCTCCCTCTCTTCTGGTTCTGTAGCATTTTCCCTGTTATAAGACACGCCACAAAAGCCAGCACTGTAAGGGAGATTTGGCAAAGG
This sequence comes from Ambystoma mexicanum, assembly GCF_040938575.1. Lineage (NCBI taxonomy): Eukaryota > Metazoa > Chordata > Amphibia > Caudata > Ambystomatidae > Ambystoma > Ambystoma mexicanum. The sequence goes on along the minus strand of NC_090928.1, from coordinate 628,190,438 downwards.
GTACCAATCACGGTGGTAAGAAATCGTACATGGAGAGTAGAAGATGTGGGGTGCTCCTCACTTGGGTAGGGGGCACTCTTTGTCATGCTCCCAGACCAAAGCCTCAAAAGCACTTCGAAAATGTTCCCCACTACACAGTACCACGTCACAGTATATGCACAATACAGTGATTTTGAAAGGTACAGGTCTGTTGTGGGGTGTATGTCTTCCAAGGCTTCTTGTGGGACGCGGTGGCCCACTGGAGTGTCCCTAGTGGTGGCAGAAGCAGATGAGGAGGATGCTGGAGAAGAAAATAACCTACTGCCTGCTTGGAAGGGGACAACCCTCCAAACAGCTGCCTTGTGGTACACTTTCAGGTGCTGCCGCATGGAGGTGGTGCTGGTGCTGTACAAGCCAGGTTTTCCACGACTGAGTACTCATTCAGTGCATTGTACCTGGTTTGCACAAGATTTTGGCACATCTCCAACGGTCCTAAATAGTTTCCACCCCCACGACTCATGCTGGCTGCAGGCAAAGGGGGTTCCTTCTACTTTATTCTCTTTTCCTTTTCGATGGCCCTCCACATTATGACGCTTGTTCCCTTGCTCAGGACCTTCAGAAGGAGCTCTTGGTGGTGAGGGCGTGGGTGCTCCTGAGTCAGAGGTGGTAGCAGAAGCTCTGGTGGCAATTACTTGGAGAGGTATTTTGCAGGCACATAATTGATGAGAAAGCAATTTCTGCACGAACCAATGTGCACCACCTCTCTTCTCTGCAAAGCCAAACAGGGATTGCAGCACACTTGGGTGTGCCCTTGTATGAGTGTTGTGGAGTACGTGCCACCACAAAGTGGGCCCCAGTGTTTCCCTACAATACCTACATGCAGAAGGAAGAGTGTAGTATCTCTGTAAGGGCACACTATCACTGTAACACTCCATACATTGCAGAAAATTGTCCTTTTGATGTGCACATATGGCTCGTGTCTGCCAAATAAGGGACCGTGTGCAGCATAGTTCCTTTACCATGGTGACGTCGCCATTGTTCTCCATTTGGACGCCTGTCTGCGGGACGTATATTGCCCGTAGTAATTTTGTGGCCACGTGCATTGCTCTCTTCTTGCCATCCCCCAACTACTTAAATGTACGGCACACGTGCATTGAACATTTGTACATAAGCTTGGTGTGAGCACGATACAGTAGGGGGAATGTTTACGTGCAAAGGTACTCGCAGGACGTGGGTGCACGCTTCCACCTACAACTACATCACACGGTTCTTCACATATCATGACCACGGACGGTGTTACCAGGCGTCGCAGGACGAGATACGCATGTGTGCAGTTGTGCCACCGAGGAACGTACAGTCCTGCAACTATTCACAGGCCATTCTGTGCATGCAAATATGCGACCCGTACTGGCGCTCTATGGGTGCGTTCATTGTGATTGCGCATAGGGCAGCCAGGTGCGGCAGTCGGATGACTCCTCCATTTTCCTCACTTGCAATCATTCCCACTAGTGCTGTGCCCTTCACACTTACAATGGCCTTCTTAAAGTATAGGAGAAGGCAAATATACAATCAGTATATATTAACATATCAATGTTTATTAGCAGACATTCATAGCTACTATTCGGAAAGGGAAGAGGGACCAGAAACGGATACATATACTGGGGATTTTGCCATTTGAACAAGCTGCTGGTGAGGGGAGATGGGATTGAGTTCTCATCAAAGCGTCTCTCATGACACGCAATTTGCAGGGATGCGGGGGCTGGGAAAGGGGGAAGGCGGGCATGTGCAAGTGGGGCAGTGATATCTTATTTTCCCCATAATATGTTCTTCTACAAAAAATGTCAAGGCGGCAAATTGGAGGAGCAATTCGTCCATTTTGGTGTCCAGACGGTGTACTTTTATATGTCCAGCGTTTACTTCAGTTTCGGTGGCCGTATGCTGCTGTGGAAATGGCACCGCTTCTGGTGTACTCCTTTGTATTCCCATATGTTCTGTTAAAGGACAAGAAATGTGGTTAATTTACATAAAGCACTACATTGTAATTGTCTTACTCTTGCCACCGCGTCCCCTACCTATAGGGTTACTATGCTCACTCATTTCGTCATGCGGGAAATTCTCCTCCAGCCCTTCTAGGGTGGTAGCCATTGCTGCGCACAAACAGAAAACATCATGTTTTCCTACTATTGTACACTACCGGGCCTGTGCACTTACAACACAAACTTGTGTACTCACCACGTTGCAGTGATGTTCTGCTCTCGGTAGTGGACGTCTCACCATCAAAGGACGAAGAGTCAGAGATTGAATCAGGTGTGCAGTAACATTAATGAAGGCAAGCAGTACTTCTGTTGTTGGTGCTTTCCATTTTGCTACATACCCTATGCCTTTGCGCTCTTTGTTGCGAAAGTACAGACTTTGTACAGCTACTCCATTTTCCCCTTCCCATTCACTCACTTGCTGCTGTTTCTGTTTTTTGTATTTGCTGCATGTTACCACTTTTTATGACCACCCCTCCCTTTCTCGGCACATTGGACTCCACCCGATGTCTGCAAATAGAATCTGTGTTCCTAACCACTGTGGCTATTAGCACAGAGCCACCGGCTTCAGTATGTTGTACAGTACATCTATACAAACTAAGCATATCCTGTTAAAAAGTAATGGAATTTAGTGAAAGAAACATTATTAAAGGAAGGCTATGGTTCAGTTGCGCTACTAAAACCCTATCACCTTTCCTGAAAAAACTGATGAAACAACGTTATGGTTAAAGCGCCCTACTAAATACCTATGAAATTCACTAACAAAAATCATTGTTAAAGGGACGTTGGGGTTAAGTTGCGCTACTATAAAACCTATGAAATTCAATGGAATAACGTTCCTACAGGGACTTTATGGTTACAGGTTTAACCGAAAAACCCCAGAAATTCGCCAGTTATGGTAAGGTATGCAACCATAACTCGCGCTACCACTTTGCACTGCAAGGACCAACACCCATGACCTCAAAGTTGACATGACAAATCTCATTGCCAAAGCAGTATATGGGTCCTGCTGAATTTTTGGGGGAAAGTTGGGTGGGGTTTCGTTGAGGTGAGGCAAAGTTATAGGCGGGGTCCCAAATAGTTTTTTGTCCCCCATAGACTCAATAGGCAAAATCTTTGTGCACGCCTACAGGCCGAACGGCTGGACGGATTTTAACCAAATTTGCGGCAGGAGCAGGGGGCTTGGTTCCGAAAGCGTGCTTTTGTGTTTTTGTTGGAAATCCGACCAGTACTTTTTCTTGAAAAGAACTGAAATGTAAGTCTCAAAAAATGTGATATATCTGGCTGCGCTCTGCGGACAAAAGTCTCATCGGCTTGCAGTACGCCGGAATGTCAGCAAACATTGGGCGTGGCCGGTGGTTGGCTGGAGGGAAGCGTGCTGTGCATTAACATTTTTGGGAAATGCTGCCATGGTTTATCGGAGGACAGTGCGGCGCGGAAAGGGCCTGGCAAACATACTTTACGCCATGTGGTGGTTGGAAGAAGGAATGGAAAGTGTGGGGGAGTGAGAAGTGGGTCATCTGAGATGTTATTGGGTGGAAGAAGACGGTGGTGTGTCTGCAGTATCCGTGCGTACTGCGGCAATTTGCGGGTCCCGCCACAGGCGACTACCATGTGTGGGGAATGTAGGCAGCCTTTGTTACGGCAGCTCGTGCCACAACCTCTTACCATGGTGATTGGTGGCAACTCAATTGCAGAAGGAGAGTGCATTGCACATGACATAAACATTGTAACCGAGCGCATGCTATGCTGTGTTGCGTGTGGAAAGCCCGTAGCCCCCTTCATGCATGGCTGGAGTCCTTGCACCGATAACTGAGCGGTTGAAGAAACAGCCACTTCACATTTTGCGTGGGAAAGGTCTCCCCCACAGCCCCTCTCTGTGCACAAAAAACAGGAGGGTACTACTTGGTCAAGACTAATGCATCCCACCCATCAAAGTAAAACTGCATCGAAGTTTGCAATTCAAATGAAACAATACACCAACGCACAACAAGCCTTGTGTTAGGGTTTGCAAGCTAAAGGGTTGGAAGAAATGAATTCGGAATAGGATCAAGAAGATAATGACTACAATCTGCAGGGAGAGGAGGTGGTACATATTGAGGCCCCTTCATTTTACATGACTCCGTTTGGGTTAATGTGGGTTTAATGGACACTGTCCAAAATTGCGACTTCCCATCAAGAAAGGCATGGCATTCTTCAAAGAAAATGACAGTTCAAATTGGAGATCCCCTCTTAAGGCACCTCGGGGAGACCATTTACAAACAGGTGATCTCTAATGAGGAGTAAACTGAGGGCAAGTAACCACAGGGTGCAGATGACCCCAAAGAATCCAGTGTTATTCCTTGGATTCCCCAGACAAAGAGCCACCAATTGGACATTCCTCTACAGAGGATCACTGTTCTTATAAAGCCCTATTAAAAATGGCAGCTTCAATATCCACCATCAGAACACGGGACACTAGGGACGAAAGACTTTGAGATGCAGGAAGAGCAGTCCCATTGCCCACTGCATTCCGCTGTTGACTCTGTCAAGCAGCAAATTAATGCAACACTACAGACCATAGTCTCTGTAAGAGCTGTAAATGTATGGCTAGACAGGAAATATAAGCTGCCACCTTCCGACCCAGCTTATATTGGAGGACACCTGAGTCAACTGTCCTCTCCAGGGCTAGAAATCGATGGCGGGACATCCCCCAGAGAAAGAGAAATACACACTACGCCATTAGATGTTAGTAGCTATCTCTGCAGCTTATAGTGTACGCATGTAAAATACATCTGTTATGGCACAGTACAATTGGGCAAAGTGGGACCATTTTCCCACTAAACAAATGGCGTCCATCATACAAGACGTGGAGCAAACCATTGTACATGAGGGACAATTTTCTGCAAATGAGACCATTAAAAATGCCCTAGGTGTGGTGGAGATGAACAGGTGGCAGGTACCAGGGGAAAATGTCTTAGAGACGCTCTTGGCTGTGTTAGATGGTTCTGCATGAAACCCAAGCAACCCAATTGACAAGCCACTAGAACAATCCTTCGTCTGGCAGATCAGTGAAAGATGCCCTATAAAAGTGCCCAAAAAAAGTGTACCACCTTTAAGCCTGTAGGGCAATTTACGGGTTACCCAGATTAACACCATGGGTCTTCCTCTAGTTGAAGAATGTTGCTGGGCCAATAGCCACAAGGTTATGGTGCACCCCAGCAGATCTCCCAAGACGTGCAAGAAATTCTGGATAAGACTTGTCTGGTTTCCCATCAGCTTTCTAAAAATCGCAGTGCAGATCTAGGTTTCCTAGTATGTACTAGGGGGTGCATCCTTCTCCTAAACAGCGACCCAATCGTGTAGGTACCCTCTTATGTTATCCCTGTAGGGGGAATGATACCCTATTTTGTCCCTAGTGATCTCCCATGCATGGACAAGTGGGTGTTGGACACTGTAAGATGGGGGTATTGTGTCACGTTTCTTGTCAGAGCTGTTCAATATACGACCCAGGCACCATCACATACCTATAAAACATGTCACTCTCTTTTTCAAAGTCGTCACTGTCCTCCTATAAAAAGGGGCCGTTGAGGCAGTGCAATCTCATGACAATAGTGCAGCAAGATCAGTATTTGACCTTTAGGCCATCAAACAAGTTTGTCAAACCTCAAAGGTTCTGCATGACCACCTTGCAAGAGAGAATTCCACTTTTGAAACGGGTTAACTTTATGGCACATGAAAGATTTGTATTTGTATTTTGTAATAGCGCACCTGGCTCAAAGGCATCTGGGCGCATTTCTTAGGTTACAGTAACATAGTATGCAGCAAAACAGGAAAGCAAAGAGCATATACTTTCAAAATACAAGATATTTACAAAATAATTATACAATAATTACAAGATCAGACACAGTGGCGAAGCCTTGCAGCGCAAGGTAACAGAAGCAGTGTAGGTAACAGAAGCAGTGTAGGTTATTATGGCCAATAAGACAGGTGGAGGCTTTGTGTGTCTTGTGCTTTGAGCCACAATTTAGCTTTATTCTTGAAAGAATGGAAGGAGGGTTCAGATCTAAGTGGATTGGGAAGCGAGTTACACAATTTGGTGGCAGGAACTGTCAAACTGCCCCCCCCCCCCAAGCTTTCCGAAGCTTGAACCTTGGTAGAGATAGACAGTGAGGCTTGGGCTGCTCTACGTGGGCGGCTGGAGTTGTGGGGTGTGAAGCGGTTCACCAGGTATTTTGGAACTTGGTTGGCCAGACATTTGTATGTGGGTTTTGAAGGAGATTATTTGGGAAACTGATAGCCAGTGTAGGCTACGTCTGGTGTCAGATGTGCTGGTTCCTCAGAATATTTAATTCTGCCTGATAGCGTTGTTTTTTGTTACCCATAGCTTGCTTAGGTTCCATTGACTAGTCCCCAGATAAAGCGCATTGCAATTGTTAAGTTTCGACATGAGGGTTCTGGCAAGGATGGCGCAATTAGCCATGGTAAGGGATGGTCGTCATGCTGTAATGAGTTTACATGTGTAGGTAGATGCTGAAATTACGGCATTGGTTTGTCTAGTAAGAGATAGGGTTGAATCGAGATAGATGCCTAGGGTTTTAGTATCATTGGATACCTTGATAGTATTTCTGTTGATGAAAGATTTGAAATCTGGATCTAATCGGTTTAGTCTGTGGTGGGAGCCCAGGATGAGTAGCTCTGTCTTATTGTCGTTAAGACAGAGCCTGTGTTGTGCCATCCATGCCTGGATGACCTGATGGACATCATTTAAGGCTTTGGTGTCAACTGTGTGGTCGCCGGTGATGGGGATGAATATTTGGGTGTCGTCTACGTAGTTGGTGTAGGTGAGACGCAGGATCCTTGACTGACCCCGCACAGGACTGGTGAGGGTTCAGCGGAGGCAGAAGGAGAGAAGACCTTTATGGAACGATTTGCCAAGAAGGATCTAATCCAAATGGTGGCTTTGTCTGGAAAGTGGGCTGCAGATTTGAGATGATGGCAGAGAATTTTATGGTTAACCAGAACAAATGCTGCTGACAGGTCTAGTAATAGTAAGAGGGCCAGCTTGCTGTTATCTTTCAGGTCCTCGATTGGAGTTTTTAAATCGATAAGGGCAGTTTCCATTCCATGCCTCGGTCGGAAGACAGATTGTCTGAGACAGAGTAATTTATTGGATTCAAGATAATCCTGGATCTGCAAGTAGCTCGGTCCAGGATTTTAAGTAAAAAGGGGACGGTGGTGATGGGCCTGTAATACGTAGGGGTGCTCGGGTCTAGGAATGGTTTTTTGAGTAAGGGGATGACCCATGCGTCCTTAAGGTTATCAGGGACGATGCCTGTGTTGAATGAGGAGTTTATAAGGGCAGTGATAAAAGGTGCTAATTCATGGGTAGCCTCCTTAATGATGGGGGCTGGGCACGTGTCACCCTGGCAATTGGATGGTTTGAGTTTACTGATAACGTTTTCTACCTCTTTAGATAGTGGTGAGAGGCTAAAAGGTGTGTGGGTGTGTGGCAGAGGGATGGTTTTTCCAGTAGGAATGCTGAAATGCAAGTCAGTCAGTAAGGTGCTTTTTTTGGCTTTTATTTTTGTTTATTTGTCGAAGAGCGCTTTTTGTATATTGGAACACCATGTACTGTCTTTAGTACAGGTGGGGCTAATGGTGATTCTAGTTCTTTAAGTATCTTTAAGAGCTCTTTGGTGTTGGATTCCGCTTGCAGAATACGCCTGTTATCAGTATCTTCTTTTGGCTTGGAAAATTGGCTCTTTGTAGTTGAACGAAGCTATGATCAGGTTGTCCTTGTTCGCATCGGAGGGATGGCTTTTCCATCGGGCCTCACCGTTTCTCTTATCTTTGCATAGCACTCTCAGGTGTGGCGTGAACCACGTGTTGAGGTGTGCACGAGGTTTAGGTTTCCGCAATTTAATTGGGGCAATAGAGTTCATGGCTTTGAGTATTGTTTTAAAGTATCGACTAGGACTGTGGGGTCCGTACACGACAGTGAGACATTGTTTAAAATGGGTAGGATAAGGGAGAGCAGTTTCTCCCTTATGCCCCTTTTATTTCTAGTGCTGATGGAAGGTGCAATGTTCCGTTTAGAACATTGGTTATTGGCTTTGATGTTGAAGGTTATCGTATGATGATCTGACCAAGCGCATGGCGTGTTTGACACTATGTTGATGCTGCAGTTCAGATAGACGAGCCAATCAAGGGTTCTCCCCTTGTTGTGAGTGGGTTCCTGAATGCGATGGGGGGGGGGGAACCTTGATCAGTTAAAGTACAATGTCCAAAGCTTTATAGTCGATGGGATCCTGGAAACCAAGATTGAAGTTCCCTAGTAAGATCATTTGTAAATTGGGGTTGGTCTTCGCTTCTAGGAGGGAGGTGATGTCATCTGCAAAGGTGGTGACAGGTCTTGGAGGCCTATAGATAAGGTGCAGGGTGGTGGTTTGGTTGGGTGAGAGAGGTAATTTGACAGACAGTAACTCTGCTGATGGAATCTGCTGATTAGGGTTGAGTCTAAGACCAAGGGAACTTCTGTAGATGAAGGCGATGCCTCTGCCTTTAGATTGGTTAGTATTACAGTTGCATCTAATGTCATAACCATTAGGGATGGCTAGGGAGAGTAGTGGTCCAGCTGCTTCGTTTAACTAGGTCTCCGTAATGGCTAGGAAATCTAGGTTTTGGGCTGTGATATCTGCAATATCCACAGCATGAGCAGTGAGCGACCTGGCATTGACAAGGGCACCCTTGATCCAAGTCTCCATAGACATGGATGATTTAATAATGTTGATGTTTGAGGAGACTATGGGGGAAGGGGGGTGTTCTTGATATCTGGTGACTTCGGTCTGTGGGTGAGGATTGCAGGAGTAGAGGGTGATTTCGCTGTGGTAGTGAGCAGGTGTGATCGGGCTACGCGAGAGAATCTGGCGCCTAGTCCGAGGTTCCGAAGATGCAAAGTGCATGGTTGATTGGGGGTATGTTTGGCTGCAAAGTTTTCCAGCCCTAAGGCAGGAGAGTTCAGGTATGGGTTAGGCGGTAACGCAGTAGATGTGGGCATGGTACTGATACTGTGCTGAAGGCAAGGAGTCGGGAAGGTGGCGGGGGTAATGCTCTGACGGTGGCGGACTAGAACTAGAGTTGCGAGCTGATCACAACCATAATGAGTTTAAATTGCACACTAGTGGTGGGCTGGAATGATAAAACACTATTGATGTTGGGGAGTGACCAGGCCAAAGATGATGTAGAGTGGCAGAAGTATGCAACATAATAGATAAGGCATGTACATAGTGAAATATAATCTATACAAGTGGACAGATCAACTTAAGACAAATGGGCAGTGCAACGACCAACAGCATATAGTCAGATTAATGGAGGTGCACAGATAAATAGGAGTCAGTCTATTGGGTGCTCAAGGCTCTACAATGCAAACCTAGATCAGATGGGTCCGAACATAGTAGTGGCTGAGGAGCACTGGCGTTCAGCTATGATGCATGAGAAGCAGTTAGTAGAACACAAATGAGTCAGCTGGGGCTCAATAGCAAAAGTGGTCAGAAAAACATATTGATACTATGAGACATATCAAATGCATTCTCCTAGGATATAGTTGGTCAAGTTGGCTCAGAAAGGGTGTTCAAATATAGAGGAACACAATAAGTACGTTTGGCTCAGATTAGCTCAGATCAGGCAAAAGGATACAATGGAGCACAACAAGTAGATACTGCTAGGTCGAATTGAGTAGGGTACAGATAGGTCATGTGGAAACAGGATAGCAGAACAATTTACTCAATTGTGAATTACACGGTGTACAGAAACGGATTCAATTCAGTGAACGAGGGAATGCAGTGTGCTGACGGTTAGTTCACACAGATGAGGGAGATACCAGTGGAGAGTATCGTGTCAAAGTCAATAGATTGGGATTTATGACGTTAAGTATGTAGGAAATGTCACCAAAAACGGGGAGTTCGCTGATGCCGGGTATGTGGGCTTGAGGTCTGTAATGAGTGAGTAAATATACACTGGAACAGGGAGCACACCGAGGAGGATAGAGTGTTGTGTGGGGCTCTCATGGTGTGCTGGGTACTGTAGGTGTATGAACCTACTGAGGCGTTGCAAACCGCAAGCTAAGCGCAGTATGCCTACTCCTCCAGCACGGGAGATGGTGTGCGGGCTGTCGCTTTACGGAAAGGTGCCTGCAAATGTGCATATACCAGATGGAAGGGATATTAGGATGGACGCTCACCTTCAGAGTACAGAGTCGTGACTAATGGCGGCGAACAGGAGGCAAACAGCCTTTTCCTCTGCCTTCTCCATAAGGCCAGCTTCCGCCTTACAGTGCATCCAATAGGCTGAAATACAGTCTATAACTTAGAAACCAAGGCAAGCAGCCTCGGTTCCATGCCGCGTTGTCGGCCATTTTAAGGTCAGGCGAAGACTCAGAGGCAACGCAGCAAAAGGTGAAATTAATAAAGAGGATATATTTGCTGGTCGTAGGCATTCAATAATTATGCAGCAGGTCTCACCCTGTGTGGATGCTGGAATCCGATGCAGGTCCAGCGCTGAACCTGATGCTGGATCCTTGTTATAATCGAGTTTGCTGCTCCTGCACGAGAGGAGAGCTCCTGCCCACTCCAATGCTGGTGATGGCACTTCTGTGAGGAGCAGGAGGCAAACTGGACCTTTCCTTGGCCTTCTTTGCAAGGCCGGATTTCGCCTTACAATGACTCCAATAGGCTGAAATACAGTTTGTAACTTGGCAACCAAGGCAAACCGCCTCGGTTCCATGCTGCATTGCGCCAGCCAGTTTAAGATCAGACGAAGGCTCGGCGGCAACGTGGCAAAAGGTGAAATGAATAAAGAGGATAGATTTGCTGGTCGTGCTTCCCAGCCATCGGTTACTTCTGGTTCAAGGTGGACCAAAGCCATTTTCAAATCAAGGTCCTTCCTTTTGACATAGCATCAGCATAACATTAATTCACAAAATGACGATGTGGTTGCAGTACATGCGCACAGACTGAGAATAAAGGTATGCCCCTACCTGGATAATTAGCTAATAAAAGGGAGCATGGCTTCCTGGGGTCTTCTCAACACCTATAGAGCAATCACCCTTCTCCACAACTAGGTTTCTACATAAACTCTCAAGTTCAGTCTAGCTCCCTGTAACATCAAGCGATTCCTGGGGAACAGGACTTAAACACACCCACGTTTATGGATTTCACATCTCAAGAAAGAGTGCAAGCTCTTCAGGCACATCTACCTTTTATCAGTCACACCTGTACATGACAGTGCAAAGGTATAGAAATGCCTACAAATGATGACTTCCTGTGTACCTCTAATTCGATTTCACCATCTGTACATGAACCCACTCCAAGAGTAACTTGTCATGTAATGGTCTAACCTACTGGCCAACTGGGACAATCTAATAATCATTATATCTCAAAGGGTTTGTATTAGCCCTAAAGTGGTGGACTCCTGCAAACATGGTAAAGGGCAGTCCTTTGGAAATTAACCTGTGCAAGTGACCTAGCAGATGCATCAATTTTGGGATGAGAAGCTCACTGCCAGTCTCTTGCAGTAGAGGGCAGGTGGGCCATTCCTCAAGACACTCTTCACATAAATATATTGTAATTGTTGACGGTGAAGCAAGCACTTGCAGCTTCCAAACTCTTCCCCTCCTCAAGAGTGTTCTAATAGGAATAGACAACACAGCAGCCATGTTTAACATTGCCCAACAAGGTGGGACATGCTGTTCAACATGGTCACAAATATCCCGGCAGATCTATTTGTTCATGAAGGACATGTGCATAGAAGCACTGAGTGCATTGTACGTGAAATTCCCTGACCGATTTCATTTGATGCCCAACTCCTCCTACAATAAATGGTCCATATGGAGAAACTTACATTGGTACGCATTTCTTCCTCTTGTGTGGCAGGGTGTGGAAATCGCAACTCTCCTGCACATATCAATGCAGTTGCTAACCAACTACACCCAATTGACAATATGTTATTACAACACAATCGTCAGAGAACACCTCCCAATTCACAAACAATGAACTTGGCAGCTTGGCTCCTGAAGTCATGGAGTTTGGTCACTTGTATCTGCTTCAACGTTGTATGTATATTCTTTGTGAAATAAGAAAACCAAACACCAGAAACTGTAAATTTAAGAAATGACTGGATTCATTATTGGGTGCAAAAGAAAACTAGTGAGCCCTATTTGATTGCAGTACTGAAGACATTACCTTGATTCTTTGTTAGAATATGGGTTAGTGTACAATTCCCTTAACATTCACTTAGCTGTTCAGACAGCATACACTACCTTACAACATAGGGTCCTGGTGGAAGGCTCCATTTGTTGGAGCTTTCATGGAAGCAGTAAAACTTGTATATCCACTCCTGATACGTTTTGCTCAAAGTTGGCATTTGAACTGTTTTGTGTATGGACTCATGGCCCTCTCGTTGAGCCTATTTCTAAAGCATTCCACCTTTTCTACTTGTACAAAGTAGCCTCCTAATAGCCATCACATCTATTGGAAAAGTCAGTGAATTCAAAGCTTTCGATAGATCAACATTCGGTTGCAGCCCACAAAAATAAGTTGTACGTAGAACACATGCCACTTCAGTTGGTTGAACTCGTACACAGGGAGAAGACAACTACATACACTTGACGTTCTTGGAGCAATTATTTTTTTTACTTGGACTGCAAAAAGGCACTGATCAAATCTAGACGGGTGTCTTTTGCTCCAGGGTGACTGCATGATCGGTTTTATGTGCTGTCATTAATGCTCCATATTGTACACAAACCCCTTGCATTCACTCTTAATGCTCTCTCAGCAAGGGATACTGGGGCACTTTCGCTTTTATTGCAAATGTTTCTTCAGATGCTAGTTTCAGAGCTGCCCCATGGATTTCAGTGTATAGGTTTACAGAAGATTTTGAGATGCAAAAGCACTGGTGGATTCACAGGTTGGGGCCATACTAAAGCACTTCTTTACCATTGTTCTTCAGCTCACCTTTCATCTTAAGTACTGATCACAAGTCTATTAAACCAATTCAGTCCTTCAAAGGCATGCCTTACTTGCACAGTAAGACTGTGGTGCTGAACCAGGAGCCACACCGTACTTACATTGTACGATGTAGGCAGTTGTCCTTTGACCAGGTTGAAGCGGGTCTGGGACAGGCATTGGGAGGAAAGGAGGGATGGCTCGGAGTGCAAGAAAGGAGCACGAGTGGAGCGCCAGCGTGTAGTGAATGGGATTCGTGACTGCAGAATGAGCAGTACACTAGAGGGTAGGCTGCTCTAAATCGGTTTCACAATGCTGAGAGAATAAAGCATTGGAAATAGCATGCTATCCATCTAGGGAACAATCTAGATTGTAGATTTTGTGGTGGCGAAGAAACATATGAAACCTTTAAGCATTTGGTGACAGTATGCCCATATTTTGAAAACAAGCGCGGGTTGTGCTTTAAAGACCTGGGTGTTGGCACCACTGGGGTGTTTATGGATGTGTTTTGGTGTCATCTGATGTGGGGCACAAATGTATCTTATTTTGTGCTTGAACAATTTCTTTTACATTTTCTCATCAAACAATTAAATATAAAGATTGGAACCAGTAATGTGTGATTCTATTTTATCTTTGATGTGATGGTTATTTTCTTTGCATTGTATTGTATTTATTGTATTTTATATAGCGCTTTTATCCAAAGCGCTTTACATAGAACAAGAAGTAATACATTATGAAGCAAAAGAATACAAAACATGAATCATGAAAACATGAATCAGAGAACAATGTGAAGAACAATGTGCCATGAACAGACAGTAATATAGGCATGCATGTAACTGGATAGAGATTATAATTAGCCATTGAAAGTCAGGCAGGTGACTGGAGGAGGTGGGATTTTAAGGATGTGCGGAAGGAGTAAGAGGTGGAGGGGCGAGGGAGACGGTTCCAGTGGAGTGGAGCAAGAAGTTGGAAGGAACGGAAACTGGATTGTGCACAAGGGGCAGGTAGGACAGTGAGTCGGAAGTGGTTGGCGGAGCGGAGAGAGGGAAAATGGAAGGAGAGGAGAAAAGCAAGGTAGGGGGAGGGTAAGTCCATAGAGCGATTTCAAGACGAGACAGAGGAAGTTGTACTTGAGTTGAGAGTGGAAGGAGAGCCAGCCCAGTGAGTTAAGGGAAGAAGAGATGGAGTTCTGGTGGGAGAGAAGACCGAGGGAACGGATGGCAGTATGATGTACAGATTTAAGAGGGGCAACCGGTGAGGAAGGGAGACCGAAGAGGAGCACAGAGCAATAGAAAAGTCGAGAGATTACAGAGGAAATTAGAAATTTGGTGGCGTGGAAGGTGAGAAAGGGATGGATTTTGCAAATATTTATAGAGGTGGAAGCAACAGGATCGGAAGGTAAGGGAGATATGGTGAGTGAAGGAGAGGTTGGAGTTGAGGTGGAGACCAAGATTTTGGGCAGAGGGGGGGGGGATAGGGAGGTGGGAAGAGAATGGAAGGAGGAGGAGGGAGGGTAGTAGCAGGAAAGAATAGAACTTCAGTTTTCTCAGTGTTCAATGTAAGAAAGTGGGAGGACATCCATGATTTGATGGCAGTGAGTCAGGATGAGAGTTTAAGATGTATGTCTGTATGTCGGGGGTGAAAGAAAAAGCTTGAGTGTTGGTGTAGAAGTGGTGAGATACATCAAAGGCAGAGATGATGGGAGCGAGAAGAGAGGTGTAAAGAGAGAAGCAAAAAGGACCAAGTACTGAGCTTTGAGGGACACCATAGTCTAGAGAGCAGGATGGGGAAGTGCTGCCGCTCCAGGATACCGCAAAGGTGCGGTTGGATAGATAGGAAGTGAACCAGTCAAGGAGGGAGCTACAGAGGCCAAAAGAGGAGGGAGAGTCGAAGTAAACAGTGATCAACTGTGTCAAAGGCAGCAGAGAGGTCAAGGAGAATAAGGTCAGAAGAGTGTTTGGAGTAGCGGGCTGTGAGGGAGTTAAGGACCGAGGTGAGGCCAGTTTCAGTTCAGTGGAGGGGGCGAAACCCTGATTGGGTAGGAGGGAGGAGAGAGAGGTTAGAGATGTAAGCAGAGAGTTGAAAGTAAACAAGATTTTCAAGGAGCTTGGATCGGAAGGGTAAGAGAGCGATGGGACAAAGGTTTGAAACGAGCTGAGGGTTTGCAAAGGGCTGCTTTAGAATGGGGATGATGATTGCTTGAAGGCGGGTTTGTGGGAGGGGCGGAAGGAGGTGAGAGGGGTAGAGTTGGTCAAGACTGGAGGAGAGAGTGGACGTGGCCTCATTCACAGAGAGAGAGAGGAAAAATGAGTGAGGGAGTTCATGCAGGTGTCATAGAAGAGTGAAGAATTAGTTACGCAGGTCACGTTGGGAGAAGGTGGAGGGAAGAGAGGGAGGGGGGAAGGGAGACAGAGTAAAGGATGGTCGGACAGATAGCTAGGGAGGTCAGATACAGAGGAAGCCGTGAAAGAAGAAACAAAGATTAGCTCCAGAGTGGAGCCAGGAGTGTGAGTGGATGGAGTAGGGAGAGGGGTGAGTAGGTAGGAGTCGTGTATTGAGAGGAGGGGTGGAGTTAGGTGAGTGGTGGAGAGATGGAGGTTGAAGTCGCCAAGCATGATCAGAGGTGTAGGACTAGGCGAGATGACTGATGAGGTGGTCAATGTCGTAGAAGGATCCAAGTGGCCCGGGTGGACGATAGATAATGAGAAAGGAAATGGCGTGTGGTGTGGTGAACATTTTATACATGTATTCGAAGGAGGGAAAGTCTGTAAGAGGTACATGACAGGGGGCTGATGGGAACTTTGGGTGATGTAGTAGACCAAAGCCACCACCACAACCGGTGGTGCGGGGCGCATGGGTGAATGAGGAGGAGGGGCAAGTGAGAGAAGCAGGAACTGTAGTGTTGTGTGGAGGGACCCATGTTTCAGTGATGCAGAGGAAGTGAAGGTTTAGATGCAGAAAAACGTCCAATACAGCAGTGGTCTTGTTGCATAGAGATCTTGCGTTCTATAAGGCAAGGTCAATGAAGTTGGAGGTGTCCACTAGTTGGCGATATGAGGTTGTGGTGTCAAGAAGGGGCAGTAGGGCGGTGCACCAGCAGGGGTTTGGGGGTTGAGTGACTGTAGAGTGTGGAGATGGTCATGGAGATGAAGCACAGTACTTTGAGGGAGGGCCAGACAGTAGATCAGGGTGAGGTGGAGGAAAACTGAGGGGGCAGGTGAGGGATGCCACATGCCTGAGAACCCTTAGGTGCGGAATTGCAGTGAACAGCGATGTCGTAGGTAGTTTTGCTTCGCTGTAGATTCGCCTGGAGTTGGGTCTTTCAAGGCATGTAGCGGGGGATCGGGGGGTTGACAGTAAGGGTGGTGGACTCGGCCGAGAGTTCAGGTTGTCTGATGAGAAGATGCACCTGGTGGTAGTGGGTGGGAAGAGAGGTATGAGGTGGAGTGGGGATTTGGATTGAAGCAGACCAGGGTAGTTGGGGAGGAGCCGAAAGCTCTTCCGGTTGGTGGGGCAGGGCCAGGATAATTATGGGCTTATAACAGCTAGGGAGGAGCTGGAGAGCTGGTCAGGTGGAGCAGGGACCAGGTTGAAGTGGTTGAGGGGGAGAAGTAGGAGGCCCGTCCTGAATGTTTGATTCCACAGGACTATTTGAGTCTTCAAAGAGCTTGCGTTTAACCAGGGTGTGAGGAAGCTGAGTGAGGTTGGGACCCCAGGTCTTGCTTACGTGTGTAGACCGGCAGGGTGATGGAGCAGGATAGAGGGTATGCTGCACATTACATGGAGGTTGAAATGAGCACAAAAAAACGCAACCCATATAAACGGCTTCCTTCCTTTAGGGTATAGAGCTGTCTATGACATCAGCCTGACATACACAATCCACCCTTTCTAACTTCAGGTAGGCACACAAGGTTTTTTAAAAAATATACATATTTTAATGTCTATCACATTGCATTTAAAACCATCATAAAAACGATCATACATTTGTAAACACAAGTGTTGTGTTTGTCTCTACTATACACCATTTCATTGAAATCAGTATGCTTTTAAACACATTCTGCCGTGTTCTTATACACGACTCTTGCAAATACCCACAAACCGGTGATATGTACAAGATATGATATAATCCCCTTTTGTAAGGAACACAGTGTGTCAACACTCAACATGTGTTTCTGGAATCTATACAGTTATTCAAATACAATTCAAATCAATTATCTTTTGTATTTTCATAGATTCTGTCTTCAGGACACATTTTCTTTCATGTCACGCAACCATGCTATGCGTGTTGCATACTACGAGCGAGGTATTCCCTCACAGATCTACAAAATTAAAAAAAGACAGACATACATATAAATATCTTGTGTGTACTTTGTGTAATGCATCAACAAGGCAAAAATGTCAAATACATGTTCTAACTCATCGTTTACAAAAAAAAGGAACGTGTCCCTGACTATAATTTCATCAGAGTACTCTCTTCAACAACCTCTTTTATGTTGAATATATACCTTTGCCATACTTATTTAGAACATCAACCAATTTTTCTTTTTACTTGATACTATGTTAAAAAGGTCTTTTTTCTCATGGCGCATTGCCATCATCGCAAATTCTAATACAACAACCCTGAATATCTATTTCTACTGGGGTGATCTCAAATACCTCTTATTTTCACTTTTCCCTTGAAGAAATTCTTCTCAATTTCAGGGATCTGTCAGTTCAGCAAATATTCAGGACTGCTGTCTATCTACAGTAAAACACACAATGCCACAAACGAGTTATAAACCCGTCTCTTTTTAAATCGTCTGCCTTGCCCCTTCATCACTGTCTTACCAAAAAGCTCTAGGCAAGGCGAGTGCATCGCAGCATATATTCATGATTTTATTCAACCGATTTTATTCAACCGTTTTTCTTAATGGCCGTCGGTCATCGCAAAGGAGGTCCCAGATAGTTAAACTTATAACAACAACATTTCTAATGTGAACAACACCCCTCACTCTGCCTTCTTGTGTATGTTGAAAAATTCTTTTTTACCTTTTCTTTTACAGCAAGTTTATTCCGTCTCGTTTGCCTGCGCGCGAGTGTTCGTCTGAACCGGGCAATCGTATCAGCTGGTGTCACATGATTATCTGCCCTATTCGCGTGATGGCGCGGTAGACTACTATATTCCCAGTGGATCATGGGGAAATGTAGTGTGCATCACAAAACTATATCGCCAATGCCCAGATAGCCTCAAGATAGCGCATAGAGAAGGGGATTACATCTACAACCCATACGACTAATAGTCTCGACCACCCTAGTGGCATAGTTTTCATACAGAGTGGCACAGCCCTTGAGCAAAAGTACGGCATAGTGTGTCTCAGTCTAATGTGTAGGTTAAACACAGTATGTGAATTTATCAGTTTTCATATCCAACTTCGGGCATGGATGAAGAAACGACCTATAGGGCATACATATGGGAGGAGACACACATTAAAGTATGCTATTACTGTGTTTAACGACCTACTTTCCAAGGAGACCTACACGCGGTAAAAGAAAAGGTAAAAAATAATTTTTCAACATACAAAAGAAGGCAGAGTGAGGAGTGTTAACATTAGAAATGTTGTTGTTATAGTTTTAACTATCTGGGACCTCCTTTGCGATGACCGACGGCCATTAAGAAACACGGTTGAATACAAAAATTCATGAATATATGCTGCGCTGCACTCGCCTTGCCTAGAGTTTTTTGCTAAGACAGTGATGAAGGGGCAAGGCAGACGATTTAAAAAGACGGGCTTATAACTCGTGTGTGGCATTGTGTTTTATTGTAGATAGACAGCAGTCCTGAATATTTGCTGAACTGACAGATCCCTGAAATTGAGAAGGATTTCTTCAAGGGAAAAGTGAAAATAAGAGGTATTTGAGATCACCCCAGTGGAAATAGATATTCAGGGTTGTTGTATTAGACGTTGTGATGACAAAGCGCCATGAGAAAAGACATTTTTAACATAGTATTAAGTAAAAAGAAAAATTGGTTGATGTAAATAAGTATGGCAAAGGTATATATTCAACATAAAAGAGGTTGTTGAAGGAGAGTACTCTGAAATTATAGTCAGGGACATGTTCCTTGGTTTCTTTTTTGTAAAAGATGAGTTAGAACATGTATTTGACATTTTTGCCTTGTTGATGCATTACACAAAGTTCACACAAGATATTTATATGCATGTGTCTTTTTTTAGTTTTGTAGATCTGTGGGGGAATACCTCACTCGTAGTATGCAACACGCATAGCATGGTTGCGTGACATGAAAGAAAATGTGTCCTGAAGACAGAATCTATTAAAATACAAAAGATAATTGGTTTGAATTGTGTTTGAAGAACTGTATAGATTCCAGAAACACATGTTGAGTGTTGACACACTGTGTTCCTTACAAAAGGGGAATATTGTATCTTGTACATATCACCGGTTTGTGGGTATTTGCAAGAGCCGTGTATAAGAAAACGGCAGAATGTGTTCAAAAGCATACTGATTGCAATGAAATGGTGTATAGTAGAGACAAACACACTTGCTTTTACAAATGTATGATCTTTTTTATGATTGTTTTAAATGCAATGTGATAGACATTAAAATATGTATATTTTTTTAAAATCCTTGTGTGCCTACCTGAAGTTAGAAAGGGTGGATTGTGTATGTGTCAGGCTGATGTCATAGACAGCTCTATACCCTAAAGGAAGGAAGCCGTTTATATGGGTTGAGTTTTTTTGTGATAGATTGTAGTCCTTTCCCATACGGCCCCTAAAAAAGAGGACAATACAGCTCTGGTTAGCTGAGGTTGAAATGAGCAGACGACTTTTGGGCTGTGGAAGGGCCCACAAATTGAAGTACATTACTGGTGGGAGATGCGCTCTGGATGCTATAAAGAGGGACCACAAGTTGTGGTGTTATACTGGTGAGAGGTGTGCTCTGGGTGAAAACAGTTAGGAGTTGTGCGGAGTAAGTTTAATGTGAGAAGAGAATCCCGAGTAGGAACATTGCTCAAACTGGGGGTCGCAGCGTAGGTTGAGTCGGAGTCCAGGGGGGAGCAAAGAGTGGGTCGTAGCGATGGAGTAGGGAAATGATGGAGCGAGCGAGCCAAGTGTCCACTATAAAATTGTAGAGTTGAGCCGGTGGGAATTGCACTCTGAAAGAAAGTCGTATGCTGCCGCACTGAGTAAGTACAGTGAGCCTTGGGAGAATGGAGCGCCGAATGAGTTGGGCGCCAAGGAAATGGTGGAGCGAGCCAACAGTCTCCTGCAAGTTGTAGAGCAGAAACAGTGGGAAATATGCTCTAAATGAGAGCAGAATGCTGCTTTGAGTGAGAACTTGGTGAGTGCTAGGATAGCACTGCATAGATTGAGTTGTGTGCCAGGGAAGTGAAGAGTAGATCATAGCGGCGGCGAACAGCAAAGTACTGAAGCGAGCCGTAACAGACTTTGAGGGATCCCGTTGCTCTGCTCTTCTTACTAGTGGCATCTATTACAGCTGCTGTGCAGGTGTGCTGCTCTTATTACCAGTGGTGATTTTTATAGCGGCTGTATATTGCCCTGCTCTTCTTGACGATGGTGACTTTGACAGCTACCGTTTGGTTGACCGCTGCTGGGCCCAGTGGTTCTTAGTTGACGGGTAAGAGCGCAGATTAATTGGAGGCTCCAGGGAGAACGAGGAGTGTGGAGGCAGGGAGCAGGGGAAGGGCTGATAACAAGATGTGGGTGTTACTGGTGCTCTTCTTACCGGTGGTGACTGACAGCTGCCGTGCCGGTGTCCTGCTCTTCTCACCAATGGTGACTTTGACAGCTGCTGTGCGGGTGACCGACGCTGAACCCAGTGGTTCTGATTTGACGAGTCAGAGCGCAGACTTATTGGAGATGGAGAGCGGGGGGGTGCAGGGGGGGAGGGCTGACAGCAAGCCATGGGTGTTAAGAGGATTGCTGCCCCCAGCACTCCTTACCGGTGGTTATTCGGTAGACTGCCGTGTAGGAGGACTTCTTAGGGTGATTTTGTGCTTCACTTTCCGGATGGGAGTTAACTGGAGCAAGGAGGAGGAGCAGTAGTCAGCCCCGTTATGCTGTACAAGCCATCTTGGCACGAACGTGGCAGGAGCGGACAGAGCTTCCAAGGATTCGTTCTGACAGATCGGCTCCGCGATTTTTGAATAAAAGTCATCCAGTGATGCCCGGCATGATCAAGGGCATAAACGTGTATTCTTCGTGCGGGCAAATTGCGGTTTAAATGGTTATCTTCGAGGGGATTGGGTCCTCCGACGTATTCCATATCTATGACAGTAATCGGCACAACCGTGCTGCTTTGGAAAATTTTCGGCACCTGCGCGAAGACGTCGATGCGCCGTTCTCGAGGACCTCCTCCCACGGCCGACGTCACCCGATGTGATGAGTAGGACACACGACACCCTTAGCCTCAGTTCTGTTTTTTACGCGAACTTGTTCGCTTTGTGAATCTCGGTACGCCTCAACTCTTTGGAGTTTCTGTTCATCTCGGTTCTTGGAACCTGTTTGTGTACGATTTCTTTGTGAAGATGTCTACATCGTCTTCCACACCGCGTCCAGGCTTTAAGAAGTGCGGGGACTGTGGGTCCAAGATGTCGGTCACAGACTCGCACAACGCCTGCCTCTGGTGCCTCGGAGAGGCCCATGACACGGATGACTGTGTCGACTGCCAGTCGCTCAGGTCGAAAGTGTTGCAGGAGCGCAAGAAGTTATCGGTAGGTAAGGTGTTCAAGCCCCGGAAGTCGAGGTCTGCAGGGCTTTCGACAGACGACTCGAGGGGTGACTTGCCGCGTCGTCGTCGAAGTCCAGTGGGTCTCGGTCCCGGAGTCGGGCCGGAAGCGCCGTCATCGGTCACCTTCCCCGTCCGCACCCGAGGACTCTGCCCGTCGGTGGGTCGCTTACCCCACCAAGCATGCGACACCGGAGGAATGGGCTTCCTTCGGGAAGAAAATGTTGGTAATTATCGAATCGCAGGGCACTGGTCCGTCCGCGCCTCCGAGTGGGGTCGGTCATGATCAGCCGAGAGACGCCGTTCGCACGCCTTCGGGCTCGGGTGGTCGTCGTGATTCGCGGGAAAGGTCCCGCTCGGACAAGGGGAATCTTTCTCGGCATGCCCGGTCCAGGTCCCGGTCCTCGTGTTCGAGACCGCGTGAACCTGTGAAGTCTTTGAGGAAGACGTCGACGCCTGTGGCGCTGAAGTCGTCGATGCCGTCGGCGCCCAGGACGTAGAGGGACACGCTCGGTGCTCCGCCTTCAAGGCCTATGTCGATGCTGTCGATGCCGCGTCTGTCGTCAACGCTGATTCGCTCGACGCCCTCAATGCCTTTCTGGGCTGTGTTGACAGGGGTACCCCGTGGCTCGGGGGAACCACCTAGGAAGGCTCTGGCAAAGGTCAAGCATGGCTTTGGTTCCAGTTCTGTGCCTTCTTACCACCATCTGGAATTCATTTCAGAGGTGGATGAGGGCTCTGATGATGGCACGGTGCCCGACGAGATTCTCTCGGGCCATGGCCAGATTGAGGACCTGAGGCAGTCCCTACATGATGCTAGAGGGCTGGACACCTCTCCAGAGGTGGAGTTTTGTAAGCCTGAGCCTGGCACTCATGCCGATTCTTCGTACCGGCGACTTATGTCACGTGTCTCTGAGTACTTAGGATGGTCTGCTCCCCCACCTTACGGATATCCTCAACATTGGTCCACCAACTGACCTGGTACTGCCATTCCATATGGCTCTGCAAAGAAGGGAGGCAGCGGCTTGGACTGCTCCGGAGAGTCTCCCGGCAGTGAGCAAGTCTTTGCCGTGAAAATACCACCCAGCAGTGACCCCTGCTACTTGTCCAAGCACCCTACTCCGGAGAGTTTAGTGGTGCAGGTGGTTATGGCCCCGGTAAAGCAGGAGTCGTACCCTACCATCCCTCCTGATAGGGACGACAAGCGTTTTTTTTTTTTAATATAGTTTTCATTAGCATTTTTTAAGGTTATTACAACAAAAATGTCATTTCAATTTGGTACCATTCCCAGAAAAAATGTTCAAACAATAACGCTTATACATCCACCCCCCTGACCCAGGATACAACCTCTCCCCAATATGACTGCACCCTCGGGCAAGACCACCACATGTGCATGTAATCTCCTTGTTTCTTTCGGCATTTCCAGCAGTGTGGGTCGTAGCCCGGGCTCATTCCGGCTATCAACTGTGGAGGATAGTGCCATCTGTGTAAAACATTGAGCTTGGTGTCTGTACTGGGGGAAGGTCGTTGAGCGGTGGACCCGGATGCACATTTTAGTCCACATTTTATCATCTATTGCCATGCCCAAGTCTTTTTCCCATTGTGTCCGTGCTGGGGGTGGATCCCTGGGTATCGAGAGCAAGAGACGTTTGTACAAACGGGATATGACCCCCCCCTGGAGCCCTGTGTGGAGATGATTGTTTGCTCGAAGTCTGTGAGTTCCCTCCCGAGTTTGTCCCCCCATGAGGGTTCAGAGAGGACTCCCTTCAGTTGGAGGTAGCGAAAAGGTGAGAGCTTGCCCAGCCCCAGGGCTTCCTTCAGGTCCAGAAGGGGCATGAAGGAGCCACCCACCCACAAGTGGCATGCCCTAACAAGGCCCGCCTCATACCACCTCTGATATGCGGCCGGCTCCGCCACCTTGGCTATGAATGGTGGTGCCCAAATGCAACTTAGTGGGGAAGGCCAGGTTGTGAGCCATCTAGAGTAACCCCCCTCCTTCCAGACAGACCCCAGGACACCCAATACCGGGTGGTCCAGAACACGCCTGCGGATGTGTGCTCTGGGGACCCACAACCACTCATCGAGCGTGACCGGGGCAATTAACCTATTGTCCAGTGCTACCCACTGCTTTTCTGACCCAGGGTTGAAATGGTCGACCAAAATCCTCAGCTGGGAGGCCCTGTGGTATGTATCGAAATCCGGGAATCCCACCCCACCGTCTTCCTTGAGTCTCGTTAGGACGTCATAGGAGATCCTATGTCCCCTCTCCTCCCCCCCAGAGGAACCTAAGCAGGGTGCGTTTCATTGACTGTAGGAACGCGGCGGGGACCTGAGTGGGGAGCATCTGGAAGAGGAATAGGAATTTGGGAAGCGCCACCATTTTGATCAGGTTGAGTCGTGCCATCCACGAGAACCCCGAGACCGCCCACCTCTCTACATCTCTTTTGACCTCAGTCCCCAAAGGGGTGAAATTGCTCAGGAAGAGTCCCTTTGGGTCAGGTGTGATTTGGATTCCCAGGTGCTGGAACCCCTCTCTCTGCAATTGGAAGGGAAGACCCTCCACATACTGTGTCTGGTAATCGACCCCCCGCCCCATAAAAGCCACAGATTTGCCCAGGTTGACCTTGTACCCCGAGAGGCTCCCATAACGCTCCAGTGCCCGCAACACATGAGGGATCGTCCGTGTCGGTTTAGTAACATAGAGGAGAGCGTTGTCGGCGAACAGGCTGATCTTACAGTGGGAGCCGCCCATCTGTACACCAGTGATAGCCTGATTGTTGCACACCGAGATCACCCAGGGTTCCATGACAAGGGCGTATATCAGGGGGGATAGTGAACAGCCCTGTCTCGTTCCTCGCTCTAGGGGAAAGGCTTCTGATTCCAACCCGTTGGCGGCCACCCCAGCCGTGGGGGTGGAATATAGTGCCGCCATCCATCCCAACCATCTCTGGCCCATCCCTATTGCCGAGAGGACCTCCCCCATGAAGGTCCAACTCACCCGGTCGAAGGCCTTTTCTGCGTCTAGGGACAGCAGGAGGACCCCCTCGTTCCGGGTTTCCCTTGAGTGCAGCACATGGAGGGTTTTGCGCATGTTGTCCGAGGCTTATCTGTTTAATATGAAGCCCTTCTGATCTGGGTGAACCAGGCGGGGCAAGCATTTCTCCAGGCGAGTGGCCAGGATCCTGGCAAATATTTTAGCGTCGAGGTTTAAGAGGGAGATGGGTATGTAGGAGCTGCGTTCTGTGGGGTCTTTTCCTGGCTTGGGGATTACCGAGATGAGGGCTTGTAGGAATGTGGGGGGGTCGTCTTTTTGTTGCGGATGTAGTTGAACAATTTGGCTAAGGGTTCCGTCAGCATGGGCTGGAATTGTTTATAGAAATCAGCCGTATACCCATCACCCCCGGGGGCCTTCCCTGCTTTAAGTGTCTTGATAGTTGCCTCCACCTCCTCCACCGTTATGTCCCCCTCCAAGCCTCTCAACTCGGCCTCCGATAAGCGGGGTAGCCAGTGTTTTTCCAGATAGGCCCCGATCTCCTCAGGCGATTACCCCTCTTGTTTTGTGTACAGGTCCCTATAAAAGGTTGCAAAGGAGCCCACTATCTCTGCCTTTTTATTGAGAGCCATGCCCTCCCCATCTTTAATGGGTCCAACCCTCCTCTCCAGTCTACAACCCCTAGCTCTACGTGCCAGTAGGGTCCCCACTCTATCCCCCTTTTCGTAGTACCTTTGTCGCGTATATCTCAATTTCTTGACCACCTCCCCAATGAGGACCGTGTGCAGAGCCTGGCGTTTCTCGCGCATTTCCGATAGGAGGGCCTCCCTGTCAACCCCCTCTTGGGTAAGCCTACCCCGCAGGCTTTGTGTTCAGCCCGTATCTTGGCCTCAATGAGCCCTCTCTCCCGCTTACGCCTAGAACCCTCGGCTATAAGGAGACCACGAAAGGTGGCCTTCGCCGCCTCCCACACTGTCGCCATATCCGTCTCCCCATCGTCGTTTATCTCAAAATACTCCTCCATTTCGCCTCTCAGGAATTCCCTGAAGACCGGGTCCCTCAGGAGCGTATCATTACACCTCCACTGGGCCGACCTGGGGGATAGGCGGAGCGACCAGTCCACCACAAGAAGCTCATGGTCGGACCATGTTATTGCCTCAACCCTCGTGGCTGTAGCCACCCCACTCCGAACTTTAGAAGTCAAAAGGAAATCGAATCTCGTGTAGGTGTCGGGGGGGGGGGGGGGGGGGGGGGAAAGAATGTGTATCCCCCGGGCTCCGGGTATGCTGCTCACCAGACGTCCTCCCAGTAGTGTTCCCTCAGCAGGGTCTGGAACGTTAGGTTGTCTTTGGTTATCCCTTTCGGTTCAGTTACCCTTGCCGTCCACCAGTCCAGCCCGGGGTCCATTATGAGATTGAAGTCGCCCCCCAGTATCATGGCCCCTTCAGCCCATTCATCCATTATCCCCCGGGATTTGGGTTAGCAAACCTATCTGGCCTGAGTTGGGAGCGTAGAGGGTGGCTAGGGTTATGCGTTCCCCTTCGTATGTACCCTTAATCCCCAGGAACCTCCCCGCCCCCCCCCCTGGTTTCTGTATTAGTAAGGTGGAGTGTTTTGCTCAAGAGAATCCCCACGCCTTCCTTCTTCGAGCTTCTGTGGGAGGCCCAGAAATTGTCACCGATGTCCTTCCCCCTGATGGGTGATTCCTTCCCCTGTCTGTAATGGGTTTCTTGGAGAAACAGCACCATTAGCTGCTGTTTGCGGAACATATTACTGGTCAGAGACACCTTGTTTTGTGAATTGAGGCCCTTGACATTGAGTGTGCCTATCTTGCCTTCAACCATTGTCGTGTAGGTAGTCCATCTCTAACTTCACCGTAGTATAATGCTTACGTATGGCCCACTGTAAAATGAAAGATTCCTTTTTGGACTGGCTAGTCCCCCCACTCCCCCCGTGGACCCCTCTAAGCGTTACCAATCTGGCCTTGATGATGGTCGTTCTCCCCTCCTTCCCCTTCCCCCTCCCCCCTGTCTTGAGGCGTTCGTCCATGTCACCCGATCTCCTTCGGGGACGGTCAACGAACCACCAAGGACTCTACCCCAGCCCCGGGTAGTGTAAACGTGTGGATAACCCATTCTCTTTAAATAAATCAGAATAAACGCGTGTGAACCTTAAAACCAAACTTGTGAGACGTAACCCTACTCCCGCGGTCCCCCGTGTCCCCAAGCGCGGGCCCGACGCGGAGGTCCATCGAACCAAACAACAAACATTATGAAAAGTTAGTCACTTCAGGTGATCCTCAGAGGCCGATGATGGGTGCCTGTTTTTTGAAACTTGCGCGCCCCCATGACCTTGGTCTTGCCACTGGGCTGTCCCAGTCTGTCGGGGCCCCGCGGTGGATTCCTGGCCTCACCCCCAGCTCCACCGGATGGACCAGCACAATCTCCCACCAGGTCACCAGTGGTACGCAAGATGATGTCCTCCGTCACCAGATGGTGTCTTTCCCCTCACCACTCGAATGCCAGGTAGAAGGGGTGGTCCCAGCGATATCTGACCCCCTTGCCCTGTAGCCATCTGGTAAGGGCTCCACATTTCTTTCTCATTGCGAGGGTGAGGGCTGAGAGGTCCTGGTAGATTGCCACCTTAGAGTCTCCGTATTGGATATCACCGAAGTGCCTCGCCCTCTCCAGGATCCTGGCTTTGTCCCTACAGTAATGCAGTCGGGCCAGCACCGACCTCGGGCCTCTACCACCTCTGCCGGCTCGATGCACCCTGTCAAATTTAATCTCGATGTCGGCCTCCGCCCCCATGACGATTCTTTTGTCGTGGACCTTGCCTTGCAGTGCCTGAGGGCTCTCCCCTTCGGATTCCACAAGGCCAAAAATACGCAAGTTGTTCCTCCTTTCCCTGTTCTCCATGTCGTCCACCTTGAACCGTAAATCCTCCTCCCTTCGATGTACCTTCTGGAACCTGGCCTCCATTTGCGTCTCCAAGATCGCAGTGGAGAGCTGGTTGTTCTCGACTCCCTCCACGCGGTCTTCCAGGGTGGTGACCTTAGTGGTAAGGTCGGCCAACTTAGCACCCATGTCGGTTCGAATCCCACGGATCCCCTCCAAGATCATCTGGATGTTATTTTGGATGGCCCCCAGGTCGGGAGGCGGCACCGATGGGGATCCGGCGGCCGTTTTGTCCCCTCCGGCCGCAAACTGATACTTGGAAAGGGCCTCTTTCCAACTCATGGGATCTTGGTTGAGGCAGAGTGTGTGAGGAGTGTTTTCCGCAGGGGGTATGGGGCTTCAGGCGGCCAACTCCATTTGTGCCATGTCTCGTTTCACGCACACTCTGTGGAAGTATTTCCTTGGCGGCTGAACATATTCCCGAAGGGGATGAACGGGATGGTTTCCTTGCCATGGTTCAGGATGGCAAGGATGCTATGTGTGAGGCCGTTCAGTCGGGTTTGGACATGGCAGATTGCGTCAGCCGGTCCATGGTGGCGGGCACCGTGATACGCAGGTTTGCGTGGTTGAGGAAGTCGGGGTTTGCTCCTGATGTGCAGGCCCGGCTCCTCAACATGCCCTTTGACGGGGAACATCTTTTTGGCAGCAAGGCTGACGAGAGCCTTGAGAGGTTGCAGACCTCCAAAGCTGCAGCAAAGTCGTTGGACGCTGCAGTTCGACAACCTCCTTTTTCGTCCTAGGGGACAGCAATGGAGGGGAGGTTCCTTTCGTTATTATTCCTCCTTTGGTAAAGCGAGAGGAGCTGCCAGTCAAAGGGGCCACCGTAGGAGTGCCAGAGGTGGAAAACAAGGTACTTGAGGTGCCAAGGCCGCTCGGGCTGTTGCCGCTTTGCCCTCAGGCACCGCCGCAGCCGCTTCAGCTCAGTCATGAGGCCATGTCCCATGGTTCGCCGGTTGGGGGAAGGCTGGCGCAGCATTTTGTCAAATGGCAAGCCATTACTTCAGATGTGTGGGTTCTGGAGATCATAACCCACGGCTACTGTCTTCCTTTCCGGCAGAGGCCTCAAGACAATCCACCGGGGAATCTCTCTTTGAAGAGTCTGGATCCGCCCCTTGCGCAGGAAATTCAATCCCTGCTGGAGAAAGGCGCCATAGAACTGGTGCCTGTAGCGGAGAGGAACAAGGGATGGTATTCCCTTTATTTTTTAATTTCCAAGAAAGACGGGGGATTGAGACCCATCATGGACTTGCGCGGTTTGAACAAACTCCTCTGGAAGGACAAGTTCAAGATGGTTACTCTTTCTCAAGTCCTCCAGGCCCTTCAACTTCAGGACTGGTTGGTCTCTCTCGACCTCAAGGAAGCTTATTTTCATGTGCCTATCCACCCAAAGCACAAGAAGTATCTGAGGTTTGCGGTTGGCGACTCGCACTTTCAGTTTTGGGTCCTGCCGTCCGGTTTGACCTCCGCCCCAAGGGTCTTCACCAAGCTCATGGTAGTGGTGGCAGCGCACCTCAGGAAAGGGGAGATTCAGGTCTACCCCTACCTGGACGATTGGTTGATCAGGGCGTGCTCTCCCGAGTAAGTCCTGGATCATCTGTCAGTCACCTGCCACTCCCTCCACAAGCTGGGCTTCTCCCTCAACTTAAAGAAGTCCCATTTGACACCAACTCAGGGGCTCCAGTACATCGGGGTAGTGTTCGACACGTCCCTGGGGCAGTGTTTTCCTCCCCAGGTTGAGGGCTCGTCACATTCAGCAGATGGTGCACAAGTTTCAACTTGCCCAGACTCTCCCAGTGTTCGGGTTCTTGAGACTGCTCCGCCTCATGGCATCCTGCATTCTTCTGGCGCCAGAGGCCAGGTTGCGGATGAGATCTGGGCACTCAAGCTCCAGTGGTCTGGTCCTCTGGCAGGATGTCAGACCCTGTTCAGGTGCCGTCTTCGGTCGCTCAGGACCTTCTGTGGTGGACTGACGAAGGCAATCTGATGAGGGGGGCTCCATTTTGGCTTCCCTGGCCGGAGGTGACGACCGTGATGGACGCATCCCTCACGGGATGGGGAGCTCATGCCAACGAGTTGAGTCAGCGGTCGTTGGTCTCCGTCAGAGTCCAGACTCCATATCAATCTGTTGGAGCTGAGGGCCGTCAGGCTAGCCCTGAAGGCTTTTCTGCCGACTGTGCGAGGAAAGAATGTCCTGATCCTGACTGACAACACGGTGGCCATGCACTACCTCAACAAAAAGGGGGGGACAGGGTCACTTCCTCTGTGCAGGGAGGCGATGCAGCTCTGGTTCTGGGCAATCCAGGAGGAAGTTTCGATCTCGGTAGTTCATCTGGTAGGAGACGAAAACGAGACGGCGGACGCTCTGAGCAGGCAGAGCGCGATCTCTCACAAGTGGGAGTTGGCTCAGGAGATGCTCCTGGAGATCTTCGCCCTTTGGGGGACCCCTCAAGTGGATCTCTTCGCCTCCAGTGTCAACCGGAAGTGCGAAAGGTTCTGCTCGCGGGAATTTCCTCCAAACGGAGCCTTAGGAGACGCGTTTGTGGTGGAGTGGTCATTCCCACTGCTGTACGCGTTTCCTCCAGTCCCCGTCATCCCGCAAGTACTGCAGAGGTTACAGAGGTTCGGTTCCCGGATGGTCCTCATTGCTCCGGCATGGGCCCGGAGGACTTGGTACCCGAACCTTCTCGACTTGTCCATCTGTCCTCCACGTTGTCTTCCCTACCTAGACGATCTGCTCTCACTGGAGGGGGGTCAGGTTCTCCATCCAGAGGTCAGGTCCCTCAACCTTCACGCTTGGTTTCTGAAAGGTTGAGGTATAAGAATTGGGACCTCCCTGAAGACGTGATGGAGGTGTTGCTTTCGGCCAGAAGGCCCGCAAAAAAGTCCCTGTATCGTTGCCGTTGGAGTAAGTTCTGCGACTGGTGCAGGGTTAAGAATGTGGATCCTTTTGCATGTGAAATTCCCATGGTTCTGTCTTTTTTGCTTTCTTTGGCCCACAGGGTTCTTCAAGTGGGTACCATTAAAGGTTTCCTGGCGGGGCTGTCCATATTTAAGCGCTCGTCTGAAGAGTGTTCCTATTTTAAAATTCCTTTAATTTCTCAGTTTCTGAAAGGGCTCACTAATGTGTCCCCTCTGTCACCTTTCCAGGTGCCCGGTTGGGATTTGAACCTTGTTCTCAAGTTTCTGATGGGTGCTCCGTTTGAGTCTTTGCATTCATGCCCTTTGAGACTGTTATCTCTGAAAACTGTATTTCGAAGGGATTGTGTCCTCCGACGTATTCCTTATCTTAGATAGATAGAAATCCTTCAGCTTTGCTGGCCTCGGAAAATTTTTTTTCGCCAGAGGGCGCTGCGCGTCGATGATCGCCGAGTCGATGACCCTCGACGGCCTCCGTGCCGACGTCGACGTCATCCTGCCTATAAAGGCCGCGCGCAGCGTCCGTTGCTCAGTTCCGTTTTTCCGCGCTTCGTTGTGCCTCGGAACACCGTTGCTCAGTTCTCGTCAAGATAACGTATATAATAACTACTATTTACCTCGATATCGATGGCATCCTCCTCCGACCCGACGACCCCTCGGTCCGGTTTCAAAAAGTGCCGAGACTGCGGGAAGAAAATGTCGTTGACGGACCCTCACAGGGTCTGTTTGTGGTGTCTGGGAATCACGCACCAGAGTTCGGAGTGTGAGGAATGCCTTTCCATGACGGCGAAAGCCTTGAAGGAGCGTAGGGGGAAGCTCGAGAGAGGTAGGTCAACTTTAACTTCCTCGAAAGCTTCTTCGGTAGAGTCGAGACGTTCGTCTCCTCACCATAAAAAACACTCTCGATCTAGATCACGAAGTGGCTCCCACCACTCGTCGACATCGAGACACTCGAAGAAGAGACGTAGGAGATCCCCTTCGTCATCTTCGTCGAGTTCTCCTGAGAGAGTTCATTGCCCCACAAAACGCAGCTCGCAAGCTGAGTGGGAGGAATTCAGGAAAAAGATGCTAAGCGTCTTCGAGAAAGCGGCCTCGTCCCCCTCGAAGACAGCTGAGGGTGATACCCCGGGTAAAAAACCCAAAAAATCTAAACGCCGCGAGTCGCAGTACCCGGCGGAAAAGTCAACCCGAAAGCGCCTCGAGCCATCGGGAGATAAAGCATCATCGACGCCATCGTCGAAAACTCCTTCGAAACAGAGGTCGGCGCCATCGACGCCGTTGTCGAAGGATTCATCGGCGCATCAGTCGATCGAGTCGACGCCGACGTCGACGCCGATATCGACGCCGGTGAAGGAAAGAACCACGGCTACTCCACAGCCAACGGTTAGACAAAAGACCTCCGACTCGACGCCGAGAACGTCGACGTCGTTCTCGAGCAAGACTCCGATCCTTTCGAGTTCTTCGAGGCCTAGTACACATTTCTCGACGCTTTTCACGGCGCCTTCGAGTACTTTCACGTCGGTGTCGACGACATCGACGTTTTCAAGGCCTGTGATGATGGCTCCTTCTGCATTGGAAATGGGGTTTATACCATTCCAAAAACCAATGTATCCCCCTTTAACCTCGATTTTTGAGGAAAGGGAGGATTCAGACCAAGATATTGATTTACAGAGGACCACATCACCAGAGCCAGAGACTTTCGCCTCTGAGGAAGGAAGATTAAAAAATCTTCAGGATGCACTTCAGGAAGCTAGTGGCTTGGACACTTCTCCTGAAGCAGAATTTATCAAACCAGACCCAGGAGAACATGCGGAGACTCCATATAGAGCTCTGATGTCTAGAATCATAGAATTTATGGGTTGGTCTGCACCTTCTCCTGCCTTTCAGCAGGATGACCTCACTGACATACTGGACAAGGGCCCACAGGAGGATCCTGTGGTTCCATTTCACTCTGCTCTACAGAGAAGGATTTTGACAAACTGGGAAACGCCAGAAATTATCCCGGCAGTAAATAAAAAACTGTCAACAAAATACAGGGTGGCTAGTTCTGACCCTGAATATTTGTCAAAACACCCTACTCCTGAGAGCTTGGTTGTACAGGCTGCAACCTCATCAGGCAGCACATCTGCATACCCCACTGCTCCGCAGGATAGGGATGACAAAAAGTATGATGCCATGGCTAAGAAGGTTTTTTCTGCCTGTAGCATGGCGTTAAAGTCTATTAACGCGACCTGTACGCTCGCTAGGTTCAGCCACACCCTTTGGGAGTGCGCTTCATCAGCGGCTGACTGCCTCCAAGAAGGAGAGGAAAGGGACGCATTTTTAAACATCATCAGGGATGGTAAAGATGCGATGTGCGAGACCCTACAAACTGGCCTAGATTCTGCTGACAGTATCAGCAGGGCCATGGCGGCAAGTACCACAATCCGCAGGCATGCGTGGTTGAGGAAGTCTGGTTTTGCCTCTGACGTGCAGACCAGGCTTTTGAATATGCCCTTTGACGGTTCTACCCTCTTTGGAAAGAAGGCGGATGACAGTTTGGAGAAACTGCAAACGTCCAAGGCAGCAGCCAAGTCATTGGGAGCTGCTATCCGTCAGAATACCTTTCGTCCTTCGGGATCATCGTGGAGAGGACGGTCCTTTCGTTACTATTCCTCATATGGAAGGGGCAGGGGACGACCGGCTCAAAGAGGCCAAGGAAGATTTACCCGTGGTGGACGGGGTAGGGGAAAGAAAGCCGCACCCGCAGGAGCAGGAGCCACTTTACCTTCGGCAACTGCATCAGCCGCTTCAAAACCACTCTGAGGTCTCCCCTCACAGAACACCAGTAGGGGGCAGGTTAACTCACCATCTGACGGAATGGCAGGCTATTACGTCAGATGCTTGGGCTCTGGAGACAGTGGCCCAAGGTTACTGCCTGCCCTTCCTACATATCCCTCAGAGTCATCCACCGGGGAACAACCCTTTGAAGCTTCCAGATCCGCTCCTCTTGCAGGAGGTTTTAGACCTGCTAGAGAAAGGTGCCATAGAACTGGTACCTGTAGCGGAAAGGAACAAGGGTTGGTACTCCCCCTACTTCATAATACCGAAGAAGGACGGAGGACTGAGACCCATCTTAGACTTACGGGAATTGAACAAATTCCTCCGAAAGGACAAGTTCAAGATGGTGACTCTCTCTCAGATCCTTCAGGCCCTCCAGCTTCAGGACTGGTTGGTATCTCTAGACCTCCAGGACGCTTATTTCCATGTGCCGATCCATCCCAGGCACAGGAGATACCTGAGGTTCGCAATTGGCAGCTCTCATTATCAATTTCGAGTTCTGCCATTTGGGCTAACCTCCGCCCCGAGGGTCTTTACCAAGCTAATGTCGGTTGTGGCTGCAAGTCTAAGGAGGGAAGGGATTCATGTCTACCCTTACCTAGACGATTGGTTGATCAGAGCTGTATCTTCGGAACAGGCTCAGAGACAACTAGATTATGTTTGCCACTTCCTTCACAAGCTGGGCTTCTCCCTCAATTTAAAGAAGTCACAGATGATACCATCACAGAGACTCCAATTCATTGGAGCAGTCCTGGACACTTCCCTGGGAAAAGCCTTGCCACCAGAGGTGAGGGCTCGAGATATTCTGCAGATGGTCATCAGATTTCAGAATGCCCAATATCTCCCAGCCTACGACTTTCTGAGGTTGCTAGGCCTCATGGCATCCTGCATATTCCTCGTGCCGGAGGCTCGCCTGAGAATGAGATCCCTCCAGTGGGCACTGAGAACTCAGTGGTCACAGTTCTCAGGAAGGATGACAGATCTCCTTCGGATCCCGGTCAAAGTAGCCCGAGACCTTCAGTGGTGGGCCTGTCGGGAGAACATCCTGAAAGGAGAAATGTTTTGGCAACCATGGCCGGAGATAACAGTAGTCACGGATGCCTCACTCACGGGGTGGGGAGCTCACGCCAACGACTTGACCATCAGCGGTCGTTGGTCTCCATCGGAGTCCAGACTACATATCAACCTGTTGGAGCTGAGAGCCATCAGACTAGCGCTGAAGGCTTTTCTGCCGTCTGTACGGGGAAGAAACGTCCTAATAATGACGGACAATACAGTGGCCATGCACTACCTCAACAAAAGAGGAGGCGTAGGCTCACTACCACTGTGCAGAGAGGCGATGCAGCTCTGGTTTTGGGCAATTCAGGAAGGAATCTCTCTATCGGCAATTCACCTAGCCGGAGAGAAGAACTTGACAGCGGACGCTCTGAGCAGGCAGAGCACAGTCTCTCACGAGTGGGAGATAGCTCAGGAAGTCCTTCAAGAGATCTTCGCCCTTTGGGGAACCCCTCAAGTGGATCTGTTCGCCACCAGTATCAACAGGAAGTGCGACAGATTTTGCTCAAGGGAATTTCCCCCGAGAGGAGCTCTAGGAGATGCGTTCGTAGTGGACTGGGAGTTCCCACTTCTGTACGCGTTCCCTCCGGTCCCTGTCATTCCTCAAATGATCAGGAGGTTGAGAAGGTTTCGGAAGACCATGATCCTAATTGCCCCGGATTGGGCCAGGAGAACGTGGTACCCGGACCTTCTAGACATGTCCATCTGCCCTCCAATTCGACTGCCATACAGAGAGGATCTTCTCTCGCAGAAGGAAGGTCAGGTTCTCCATCCAGCCATCAAGACCCTCAACCTTCACGCTTGGTGTCTGAAAGGTTGAGGTACAAGGATTGGGACCTTCCGGATGATGTTATGGAGGTGTTGCTTTCGGCCAGAAGGCCGGCAACTAAAACTCTATACCGCTGCCGTTGGAACAAATTTTGCAGCTGGTGCAGAGAAAAGAATATTGAACCCTTTTCTTGTGGTACACCTATGGTGTTGTCATTCTTACTTTACCTGGCTAATTCAGGCCTACAGGTTGGCACAATTAAGGGCTATCTCGCAGCGCTATCAATCTTTAAGCGCACTGCAGAGGAGCCTTCATACTTCAAAATTCCATTGGTAATACAATACCTAAAAGGATTAACTAATGTTTATCCCCCGAAACCTTTTCAAGTTCCCTTATGGGATTTAAACCTAATTTTAAACTTCCTAAAGGGTGCCCCTTTTGAACCACTACACTCTTGTTCATTGAAGCTTCTCACCCTCAAAACTGTTTTGCTAATAGCATTGACATCTGCTAGAAGGGTTAGCGAGTTGCAAGCCTTATCGTGTAAACCTCCACATACAATCTTTTACAAGGACAAAGTTGTTCTTCAGGTGAAGCCTAACTTCCTCCCGAAGGTAGTCTCGGAGTTTCACATCACTCAGAAGATTATATTACCTTCTTTCTACCCTCCTCCTCATCCGGGGAAGGAGGAAGAGAGACTGCACAGGCTGGACCCTAAGCGAGCCTTGAGCTTCTATATCAGCAGATTGGCTAAGATCAGACAAGCAGACCAACTCTTTGTAGGTTATGCAGGACATAAGTTGGGCCTTCCAATAACAAAACAAACCATCTCCAGATGGATTATTTTAGCCATTCTGGAGTGCTACAAATTGGCAGGAAAGGAGCCTCCTCAAAATCTAAGGGCTCATTCTACCAGGGGTATCGCAACATCCTCAGCCCTTCAAAGAGGGGTGCCAATTCGAGATATATGTGCGGCTGCCACATGGTCGTCCGCACATACATTTACCAAATTCTATAGCCTGGATTCCTCCTCTAGTCAAGAAACTAGATTCGGCAAGGCTGTGTTACACTCTGTCCATTCTGGAAGGGTAACATAACTTTTATTACTCCCGCCTCCAGTCACAATACCACTGCTATGGGAGTCTATCTAAGATAAGGAATACGTCGGAGGACACAATCCCTTCGAAGAACTAGTTACTCTTACCTTGTAACGTTCTTTCGATGGGATGTTCCTCCGACGTATTCCTTATCGACCCTCCCATCCATCCCCGCAGTATGACTTCCTGTGGGTTTGCAGCCTATGCTCCTTCAAGGTGATTAGTCTAATCCAAAAACATTACTGGGGACTACAAAACGGAACTGAGCAACGGACGCTGCGCGCGGCCTTTATAGGCAGGATGACGTCGACGTCGGCACGGAGGCCGTCGAGGGTCATCGACTCGGCGATCATCGACGCGCAGCGCCCTCTGGCGAAAAAAAATTTTCCGAGGCCAGCAAAGCTGAAGGATTTCTATCTATCTAAGATAAGGAATACGTCGGAGGAACATCCCATCGAAAGAACGTTACAAGGTAAGAGTAACTAGTTCTTTTAGTTGCGGTCACTTCAGCTCGCAGTGTGAGTGAGTTACAGGCACTTTCAGTTAAACCACCCTACACTGTGTTTCATAAGGGCAGGGTTGTCCTTAGAGTTCGTCCTTCTTTTCTTCCGAAGGTGGTGTCGGAATTTCATTCAGGCCAGAAGGTTGTTCTTCCGGCATTTTATCCTCCTCCACATCCTGGCAAGGAAGAGGAGAGGCTCCATAGGCTTGATCCTAGGAGAGCGTTAAGCTTTTACATTTCACGCATGTCCCGGGTCAGAGTGGACGATCAGCTCTTTATTGGTTATGATGGAAAGCGTTTGGGACAGGCTGAGATGAAACAGCCAAAATAATCCAGCGAGACAAAGTCTGAGTGTTACCGCTTGGCGGGTAATGAACCCCCCCCCGTGAACCCCCCCCCCCCCCGTCGGCTTGCGGGCCCATTCTACCAGGGGTATGGCTGCCTCTACTGGGCTGCAGAGGGGTGTTCCTATTCGCAACATCTGTGATGCAGCCACCTGGGCTTCGGTACATACTTTTGTACGTCACTATTCCCTCGATTCCATCCGGGGGCAGGATCTGGCCTTTGGCAAGGCGGTCCTTTACTCCGCAATTTGATTTGGCATGCTAAATTTCTTTTTTCTAAATTCTTTTCCCACCTCCTTGCATTGGTACTGCTTTGGGAGTCTGTCATAGATATGGAATACGTTGGAGGACCCAATCCCCTCGAAGAACAAGTTACTCTCTTACCTGGTAACGTTCTTTCGATGGGATGGTCCGACGTATTCCATATCGCTCCCTCCCTACCTTCCCCGCTACAGAATTTCATATGCGATTGCAGCTTACGTTTTTGCAAGGCTTTGTGTGTCAGACTGGCAGAAGACTGATGGCACACGTTCTGGGAAAAAACTACAACTGAGTCTATGGGCGTGGTGCGTCCTACTTATCACATCGGATGACATCGGCCGCCGGAGGAGTTCCTCTAGGACGGTGCATCAGCGCAGGACGTAGACGCCGAACATTTTCCGAAGAAGCACAGCTGTGGTGATTACTGGCATAGATGTGGAATACGTCGTCGGACCATCCCATCGAAAGAACGTTACCAGGTAAGAGAGTAACTTGTTCTTCTGCATGATTCAGCCTGAGGGGAGACGCTGGGTCAGGCTACTGTTGCTTCTGCGCCCCCTGGTGTGGTTGTGTGCTTTCTTTCTATTTTTTTTAAATTTTATAATATGCATATATTTTAATGTTACCCTTTTCTTTTATGAAATACAAGCTTTGTATTCTCTGTTTATACTATTGTTGTGTAAGGTTTCTTGCAAACCATAAATGCAACAATAAAAAAACAAAAGAAATAGAGGTAGGCTACAGGGAAAAGGAAGCGCCTGCATAAGAAAAACTGCAAGCAAGTATGCGAGTGCAGCAGAGGTAGGTAGCTGAAAGGGCTAGAGCAGAAATCCGGACCAGTGGCTTTCAGCGAGGGAGTGCTGGCATTGGGTTCAGAGAAAGAGAAGCAAGGAGGGAGGAAACTAAGGTACCTGGTACCAGTGCAACGGACAGACCTTACTGGGCAGTTGAGATCCACCATTGTATGCTGGCGTGTTATTTATCTGCTAGGGGGAATTGCCTCCGGAGATGGAAATGTTTCACCATCTTAAAGGATCCTCGCTGCTGCCATCTTGGAGTAGTGTCTTCGCCTGCATCACCAGCGGATTGATTTGGAATATACAGGTTCTGACACCTGTAATCTTTGTTGTCATCCCTGAAAGTTCACCCAATATTACACATAAATGACCTGAACATTCATGAAAAATGTTATCAAGTTTATGCAATTAAATGCCTAAGTGATGCTAAACAAGGCTTGTTTTTTGCATGGTGGGGGTTTTCACGTAGTGGCTGAAAAATTCCCTATTTTGCCCACAAGATATCAAAATGGTCTGCTTCGATTTTCAAAAACTTCATCGGGCAAACTATCGATTCAGTTTTTTGGCCTTACAAAGTAGGTTTCTGTACATGTGCAGTAGGCGCAGAGGCTAAAATAGAATACAGAAAAACACACAAACACACCTCTCGCCGCAATAAGTCATGCACAGAAGGGTTGGAGTGACAAAACCAAATGAAATGTAAAATGTTTTGTGAATTGATCATTGTTTTGTGAAATGTACAAGATGGGCTGCACCCAATTAAGAGAAGGCCACTAGGCATGCTCAGGACCGCAGGAGCAAAATTAAATCAAACCATTTGCAAAAGAAAAAACATTCCACAAAACTCATTAGATGATCCACCAAAACCAACACATTAAACAGAAACTGAAACCAGCACATACTAAAATTGTAATGTTTGTTTTTAGAATATAGTAATAGTTCCAATATATAACTTAAAAGCATACACCCTTGCTTATCTCCCAAAAGCCATGTTACTACCATCTTTGTCCAACATTTCTGGCAAAAAAGGACTAGTCGGTCAATACATTATTCGGATTGATTAATCCATAAAACAAAAATACACCATTAGCAATCCAACAAAATTCCCATGTTGCCGTAGCTATTCAGTTCATAGATAATAAAAAGGAGAAAAAATAATATAGAACAACCATCCTCATATTATCCATGTCATTAACACTCCAATTTGTTTAGTCAAATAGCACGTCTATGTCATGATCTCTGCTTCCAAAAGGTCAGGGTTTTCCCAACTCCCTTGGAAGCAGATCCATAACCCAGGTTCCGAGTGCCAACCAGTCCCAATTGGGACCTTTTGGACCCAGTCCTGGCACCAGTGGCACCAGGCTCATAAATATGCCCAGTCCCAGCGCTGGAAGCGCCGGGCTCATAATGCTTGGGTGGACTTACCTGCAGCAGACCATGCTGCTTACTTGCCTGCCAGTTGAGCCTCTGATCCTCTTCTGTTTGGAACTACTTTTCCTGTTGGGTGGGGCAGGAGCCACTCCCTAGATTCAGAACACTGGAACTCTTCTGGAAAGCAGGAACTCTTTTCTTACCTAGGCGTGGCTGTGGAAGGAGACACCTAAGCACTACAGGAGGCTATTTAATCCACACCCGATGGATGAATCTTGCTTTGCGTTATTCTGCATCCTCTGCAGCAGAACGCTCATCGTGTCTTCTGCATCTGATCCTGGGCCTAAGGAAAAAGGCTTACCATCCTGAATCCAGTCTTCAGCAACACCTATAAAGACAAGAAAGAACAGGTTAGCATTACGGTCTTCAGTGACAGCTCTTCACTTACCTGGTCCATCGGCTGTCACCAACGCCTCGCGCTGCATTCCGGCATCTGAAAGACAAAGGCTTACCTACTCTTCGTGCGCTCCGGAGGTCTTCACACTGCATTCCGGCATCTGAAAGACAAAAGCTTACCAACTCTTCGCACGCTCCGGAGGCCTTCGGCGCTGCATCCCGCATCTGAAAGACAAAACAAGGTGCGTTTAAAGACATTGGGGAACTTTAATACTCACGTGCCATTACTCCTTTCCACATCTAACCCAGTGGGTGTTCCGGCACCCTGCAGCCGCTCCGAACTTGTACCTGCAAAATAAAAAGACAGTTAGAGCGCAACGTGAAGCAGGCAACAAGCGCTTACTTACGTGCTTCCAGGCGCTTCTATTCATCACACGGGCTCCATCTTCAACTCACTTCAGCCCGTCATCCGCCGTCGCCGGAACCCTGCAAAACAAGAAACATCATTACTAAAGACTTTAAAGACATTAGAATTACTCGAAACTTACCGTTCGTGCAGTAAACGACGGACAGCAGTCCTCTGAAGTCAAGAGGCCTGCTCCCCTTATCCAGTGAAGAAACTGGTTACAGCACTCTGCCCCGAGGCAGATGGAGAGCACGGCGTTCACTTACCTAAGGTGAGAGCGTTAACCTTTGGGGATCTACAGGAGAAGAGAAAGGGATGAAGAGAGAGACATTCAATAACCCAGTTCCTTAATCCCATATTTTCTATCTGCAGACATCTTACCCTTCAAGTCAGACATACAGTGCACAGAGGTCCAGCCCAAGAGCCAGCCGTGTGTTACACATCACCTTTGCAGATACGGTATACGCCCAGTCAAGACCGGCGCCTCTACGGGAATCAGGTGAGCGTTACAGTCTATGCACCAGCCTGATTCAGATTTCTCATTTGGCTACCATAAAATGATACTTCATGCATGATCTAATACACCCCCCTTTTGATTTAGTTTCTTATATAATGCAGTTCCCTTGATAAACATCATAAGTTAATCGTACTTATTAGGTCTGCAGTATTACTTGATACTATTATAGTTTCTTTACTCCATATTCCTACTCGACATGCATTTGTGTCTTTACTTTGATGCTCCATTAGGTATGAAGTAGGCCTGGGCAATATATTGAGTTTTGGAGATGTATCAATATATTTTCAAAATCTATATAGGATGCGACGATATTGTTAACATTGAGATGTATACATGTACATTACATATGCCACAATTTCTTTTACAGTTTGATATTTACACAGCTATGTATTCTCAAAGAGGAACCCTGTATTTGCACTTTATTTTGATCAATGTCTTATAAAGGTGTTTGTGACATCTCACATGTAGTTGGTTGCTTACAACCGAGCATTTAACCTGCATAAACAATATCGAGATATATATCTTATATTGCCATTCAGCCCAAGAATATCGAGATATTATTTTTGGTCCAAATCACCCAGCCCTAATATGAAGTAGGAGTCCAATATGCACAGTGGCCACCTGGCATGAGGATGTATAAATAAAGCTGGTCTGTTGCCCAAATTCTTTTATTTTTTAATGTATTTTTCATAAAGTGGAATCGCTGTTTTTGAGCGTATATGCTTATAAATTGGACACAAGATAAGGGCACGTGATAACGTCTCAATTTCATGCGAACAGCGAGGACAACGAACCTCAAACATCATTCCATTGCCATCTTTCTGTAACCGTACTAAAATGTGAATGTTTTAATCTAGCTCTAGTGATGAAGTATCTATCTTCCTGTCTAACACCAATCAGTTAATGTTCCAGCAAAAACAGACTTGTTACAATTGCGTGAGATAAATTTGCAGGTTTCATCATTGCACAATTTTCTTTAGAATGTGAACTGGTTTCCAGTTATCGCCTAGCAAATATTTTCCATGCTTGCAAATTCATTCTCGGATCTCAAACCACTGGAGCGCATTTATTTTATTCCATATGCTCTTTATGTAAAGAATCCATGAAATCACATTTGGGTTATTCGGTTTCATTACAACCTGCATCATTTCTCTTATGAGCATGGCCTCCAGGTTAGGTTGATGTCCAATGCAGCATGGGCGCTAATTTTAACAAATCTAAATATTAAGTACCCATTTCCTCATGCATGGCTTGGGTAACCCCAATCATTTCCAGTAAAAAAACTATTTTTAAAATGTGATGTTCATATTTTGCAGGTCCCAGATACCAGCACCATAAACTGTTGCCTGTACAGCATTGGCGTTTACACCTTCAACCATGCATTCAAAGGTTGAATATTCAGGTGGTTTGTAATTCTAAATATTCATGCGAGTGCCTGTCCCCATTGAAGCCCTGTTTTTATAAGTGTTCATCCCCTCTCAATTTATCTGTGAATGTCCTCCAACGATAATTAAACATATGCACTCTTGAATTCTCCTATCAACTTCAACATTTATAGGGTTTTAGCCATTTTATCCAAAGACCATAACAGAAGAGTTAGGAACAATCATCTTAAGTACTCTACTACCCATAAAATGTACATACGTTTGAAGGATAATTTGGAGGGTCTTTGGTCTTCTTGCTATCATCACATCATTGTCCGTGTATGAAATGAGAACCATGCAATTATTTATTCATGGTACATCAGGTGAAGTTGTAATGAGAGCCTCCACGAAAGCATTAGTATACAGATGAAATAAAATGGTGTTCAGCACACAGCCCTGGCTTAGAACTCAATTTTATATTACTCAATTTAGTGCACTTGCCAGCTTTTACTATTCTGCTACTTTTGTATCATTAAACAACATAATTAACAATTTTAAGACCCTTGGAGGAATCCCCATTTTCATCAGAATTGGCCATAATTTCTCTCTATCCACCAATTCAAAGGCTGTGCTAAGGTCCATGAAGGCCAAGTAGATGATTTTCCTTCTTAATAGTGGATATTTGGTTACCAGTCGGTACAAATTTAAAGCTTTATCAGTAGTTCCCACCTCCCTGCTAAAGCCATATTGTGGCCTTTTTGGCGATCATGAGGCTGCAAAATCAGTCATGACAAAGGCATGCAGGGATTGGGGGTGGGGGGGGTCAACCCACAGATGCAAAAACATAGACAACTACAGATGTTGAGGGTGGTAAGCGTCGGCACCATAAAAGAAACGCACAAGAGTCGTAGGTATCCCAAAAGCAACTATATACAGGAAAGTGGGTTACTGAACTTTCAACTTGAAGAGCAGTTAATGAGACCTACACAGAGGGAGGTTCAGTACGTACTGTAGCAATGCAGCAGAAGGTCCTAGTGGCCATATCTGAATGAGAAGTGGATGGATGATGGTGATAGAAGCATGAACAGGTTTCATGGACCGGTTTGAAGCCGGAACACTGGTGTTTAGACCAATTCAAATGTCTACTACATCACAGAATATTCACTGTCATAAAGAATGGTACATGAAGGGCTTAAGGAAACCCTGTTGGCAATTTTAACTTTCATGGAACATGAAAGACCAGGAAAAAGACGCACAGAAGTGTCGGATTTGGAACCATCACAAAAGGAAGCAAGATCAGAGTTCCAACTGGATATACAAGTTGACCAATACCCGGATCACCATGATACAGGAGATGCTGATCAGGGGTATCCTGATTATAGTTCCAAATGATTGTCATGTTGTCCTCAAATAAGACCCACCCCTTACTCACGTCTTTTCCCACATAGGACAATTTACCAATACACAGACCCGATTAGCAGGGCTGCAGAGCGTTTGGGAATCCTCACCCAAGTGCCAGAGGTGAGTGTAGATTCCATTGAGAACATTTCTGAAGAGTAAAAATATATTTCTAATTCTTCCCTCACTAACCTCTATTAAAAAGGATCACTCCCAACTTAATAAAGCCAGTCAACCCTAAAGCAGTTTATCCCAGGGTGGAGATATGATATAAACCTTCTCCAACAGACCCAATATTCATCAACGGTCATTTAGCATCTGACTCTTTAGCTGTAACTACTGCCGGACAAAAATGTAATGTACGCATGTGGGTAACGGAATATCCTCCAGATAGGGAGACTACACACATTTAGTCTTTAGGTCGTAACGCGGCAACTTCTGTGGCTTA
Source organism: Ambystoma mexicanum (assembly GCF_040938575.1). Lineage (NCBI taxonomy): Eukaryota > Metazoa > Chordata > Amphibia > Caudata > Ambystomatidae > Ambystoma > Ambystoma mexicanum. The sequence continues at coordinate 628,146,288 of NC_090928.1, read as the reverse complement.
GTGTCACCATAGCCAATGCTATGGCACTCAGTCAGATATAAAATATCCCAGTGGTAGATCTGGTAGAATTAAGCAAACAATGTACTGCAGAAATTCAGTCCACCCTCCAGAAAATAATCAAGAAGGGAAAGAAACTGTTTAGCTCTTATTAAAAATGCACTTAACTTCAAGAATTGTCAGGGTTCCAGTTTGCAGGATCTGTAGTTATCGAATGCCATGCATGGCTGAGGGGGTTCAAAGCAGAAACCCAACCAACTGTGCCAGTAGAGTAGTCCCAGTTCTTTGGTAAGGCAGTTAATTGGGTGGTAAAAAGGACGAGCAGGATCACTATACCCTTAAAACTCGGGCAAATTTTAGGAAAGAATTTTCAATCGAAGTTACCTAGCTAACCAGCAGTCCTTTTGACCCATCTTTATAAACAACCATCTATTCAGCATAGCCAGCCAGCGGGTGCAAGTCGGTAAACAACCACAGCACCACCCACATCCCTCAGCCTTGTCAACAACGGAGTGGGAAATCGAAGAGGGAAAGGAAAAACCACACAAGGAGTGACCTTTACCTCAAAGCAATAATTTAAAGATAAAGGCCCACTACCATGCCACACGCATAGGGGGACGAATTTCATTCACTGATGCTTGAGAGGAAATATCAGATCAATGGGTGCTGGACACAGTAGCCAAGGGTTACTGCATAGAGTTAGAAAATAAATACCATGCAATCCTAATCAAAGCCCTACTGCATTTACTTTCTAGTACCCAAAAATGACAAAATAAAAACCATATCTAGAACTCTGGACATGTTTGTAAAATCTCAAAACTTGAGAATGACAGATACCTTCGGGTTAGGTGCTCTCTATAAATAAATGCTTCAAGAGGACCTTCAGCTCCTCGAAAGATTCATACTTATTTTCATTTTACCAGGTCACAGGATGTTTCTAAGGTTAAAGGTTGGAACACACCCATTATTGAGGTTAAGGTGCTTAAGGTAGTAGTAGTAGCAGCTCCCCTGCACCTCCAAAACATTGGTCTACCCTTCTCTGGGTGGTTGGCTAATTACGGGAGAAACACAAGCAAGTTGCTGTTCAAACCAAGACCGTACATCTTTTATGCCAACTAGGTTTTAAAGTAACAAACCAAGTCAAGCCTACAATTTCTCGGAGCATTCCTAGACACCGAACTAGCAATCGCATACTCGTCCCAATAAAGAGTACGGGCAATTTTAACACAAATTCCCTGCTATCAGATCCGTTCCCAGTCAGAAGGGTAACAGAACTCCCACGGATTATGGCTTCTTGCATCTACATAGGCCTTGTAGGCATGTTTAAATATGTGTTCCCCCCATACAACAGTGGCCTTTGCGGCAATGGTCACAGGTGTCTGGCAGATGGGACGATCTAGTGGTGTGATCAAGAGAGATTAGAAGTGCTCTGCATTAGTGGACGAATTCAAACCTCTTAAAAGGCAGGCCATTGATGAATCCATCAGTACAAATTAAGATTAGCACTGATGCCTCACTGCTCGACTGAGTGGTGGGGGCTTCATTTTCAAGAGCTTACTGCACAGGGCTATGGACACAAGAAGAAAATGCAACACACAAACGTGTTGGAACTCCCAGCAATAATAGGATGGTCCTGTTAACTTTTCAAATGAGACTCTACTACAGCAGTTGACTGATCAATACAGTCAGTACCGCAGCCATGTCTTGCATAAAGCAGCAGGGCAGGACAAACTAAGTGACTATGTTGCTACTAGCACAAGTTATGGGGCACTAGGCATCAAGAGAGGAATGCACATTCAAGCACATTTTTTCCCAGGAGATCAGAATTTCCTGGCTGACAACCTAAACCAGGTGCTTGTTACGCTCACCTTGTATCGACGGGGACGCCACCCAGCTGCCGGAACCCTGGTGCCCTCCTCGGTCGCTCCCGGGTATTATCAGCGGGGAGTTCTTTCTGGAAAACAGGTGGGCAATGTTCAAGATTGAGCAACTGGGGAAATAACCACCCAACACCCGGTATGCCCGCAGCGCCTCCCCGGGCCTTTCCTCACCTTGTTTTGGGCTTTGGCGAGCTCTCCGTCCTGCCTTCTTGGCAGGGGCGCGTTGTCCTCTGTGGGCGATTGCAATCGAGTTACTTCACTGATGCTGCCCCTTTGAGTCTCTCAGGTAGGTCTTATTACTGTTATTCTGTAAGCCTTTCTTTGAACTATTAATGATGTCTTTTCTCTCCCAGTAGGTGTGCGAGAGTCCGCTGTGGGCCGTTGGCTGGATTTGGGCTCACCTGCAAGTGATGGTGTTTCGGGAGCGCCTCGATGCGGTAAGTGGGTGCTATACATAGCGCTATGGTGCCATGCTTCTGCTAACCTGTTGTCTTTTATTCCCATTGGCTGCTGCGTTCACCGAAGCAAGAGGCTCCTAAGCGGTGCTGGTCGATGGGCGACTTGAGAGATAAGTTGCCGGCTCTGATGTAAATGTCTAATGTCTCTTTTCTCCCTTTTGGCAGGTTCGAAGATCCAAGAAGCTTGCTGTTCCTTGGGTGCTGATTGCAGTCTGCGGTGGAATCTCAGGTAAGCTGCTGAAAATAACGATGTCCCTTTGTTTTGCAGTGCTGGCTTTTCGAGGTTCGAATATGCTGCAGAACACGATGAGCGTCACGTTGCTGGAATGCAAAGTAACGCGACGCGTGTACTGGAGTTCGGGTGTGGTTTATATAGCCTGCAGGCATCCCAGGTATCACAGGGCCTGCCACACCCAAAATGCTAGACCGCATGGTTGTTTAGGAACTGAGCCATCTGGAGGCATCCATGTTGTTGCGCAATGCCCTTATGGGCCCTGATTACTGCTCTAGCATATGAGCCGGGCGCCAAAGGCGCCAGAACTGACTCCAAGAGTCTGGGGGCAAATGTAAAGGCCCTTGAGGGCCTGATGGGGGGGGTAGAAGTAGCCCACCTGGCCTGGCTATCCAGGCTTAGGGCAGGGATCATGACCGTGCTTAATCAAAACCATTCGTGGGAAATCAAAACATATGCACTGAAACAGAATTTTCAGATGTGTGGTCTGTCAACAGTAGATCTATTTGCAACAGCCCATAGCCTAAAGCGCCCAAACTTTGCATCCAGTTACCCAGAGAAGGGGTCACTAGGGGCTGCTCTATGGATAAATATGCTCCCCCTGCCCTCTCGACACATTTACTGCAGAAACTAGTACACAACTCAACAAACTCATGACTATAAATCCAATAATACCTGTGAGAAACCTGAGGGTATTCTCCCGGGCAGACCTCACAAATCCCTTATTCAGGTTGCCTGGGAAGGGCCGATGCTCTCAGACCCCTACCCTAGTGGCAGACGAACACCTGAATGGGTGAACTCGGGGAAATGGCCCCAGGTGAGACACGGTATTATACCGGGAAAAGGACAACGAGATCTCTGAAGTTTTTGTAGGCCGTACTGCATCTGCCTCCCTTCCTCCCATTGAATCTCTTACCCAAATCCCATAACTCTGTATATAACACATGCTCTAGTATCCCAAACTCTGTTGCACCCACAAACTCTCTCTCCACGCTCAGTTTTCCGGTTTCCTAACCAAATAAGCCCAATCGTTCTTCTCCACGTCCCGCTACTTATTCTTTTCCGAAGACCCAGTCTACTTTAACAAAACACTACCATTCCCACAGTACCCCCGGTTTATTTCATGATAATCCCGGTCATTCCTGTCTATCTAACAAATCCTATCAGTACCACCCTTCTGAGTTTATCAAATCCCCTGGTACAAGGGTTGTAATCCCATATATCACCTTTTCCCCATCCTACCCAGTAGGATAATTGGACACACTAACTCCTCCCTTTTCTGACTCAAACACTGTCTTACCCCCACGAAAGACAAACTCCTCCCTTTTCTGACTCAAACACTGTCTTACCCCCACGAAAGACAACGCACTAAAACTGTTTACCTGACAACCCAAAGGTCAGGAAAGGTCAGTCAACTGACCAGAACCTCACACCTGATGGCCCTTTCCTTTCTCCACAGGGATAACAGGAGGTGCGCAAGAGCACAATACGAGCAAGGCAGACCGCACGACGAGAGCTAACTCAGCACGGCAGTTCAAGAGGAGGAGATAGACTATGCAAACCGAGAGGGTGACAAGGAGAGAAGCGACCTTGCCCTTAGTGAAACCTCTGCAGGAGGAATCTTAAGACTGCGAACAATAGCCAGCATATGTTGCAGCAGATGTCAACCGTAAACAAGGCCCTCCTCTGCTGATAACCAAGGTGGGGAGAGACGCTCGCCTCACGAGAAGAAAGCCAAGCAGTTCATCACAGCCGGTGAGTCAAGGGAAGAGCCAATAAGAAACTGAACTGTGTTGAACGGCAAGTAATGTCTAATTGAACTGTGAAAATACAAAGGACTGTTGCTACCAAAAGGGTAAAACCAGCACAGCAGAGTCCGGCACCACATGGGTGCTCACTCGGGAAACGCTAAGCGATTCTACAGTTGGTTAAACTGTTTCCAGAAGGCCTTGGGAAAGGCGAGAAAGAGGTCAAAGTGGTCATACAGGGGTTTAGTAAAATCCTCAGTACAGTTGAAAGTCTTTGACCGACAGATGATTGTGAAGCTAAGGTAAGTGAATCCCGTGTCGTGAGAGTTGATTGAGAAAATATAGGATTAACTAAGTTGGCAAGAGTGAATCCGAAAAAGGGATGCCGATCAACAGGGGTGAAGTCTAAAGTCCAGATATACAGTGTGTTTACAAGGGTGAGCCCGGCAGAGGGAAGTCCACAGTGAGCTGTTTAAAAAGACATTAAGAATCATGAATATTGCAGATGGTATTGAGTTAGGAAGACCAACATTCGAAAAGGGTCTGAGCCCGGAAGAGGGGGAACCAAGGGGTCACCAGCCGTCACCTGAGGACTTGTGAATGCCAAAAGAGAGAGCGTGTAAGTGAGGGAGCGGTGAACTCGACCTGGTATGAAGGTAACATATTTTTGAATACAAGCAGACCAAACCCATTGGAGGGAAGCTGATACTCGCGAGGGGTCTGAGCCCGGAAGAGGGGAACCCAATATTGAGGAATTGTCACTCAAAGTGCAACCAGAAAATAATTTTTGCTGAACTTTCCTTTAATATTTTGAACCTGTCAGGCGAGAAAACATAACTACTGAAGGTTCTAATAGTAAGAACTTTTTGCAGAGCTGGCCCAGAAGAGGAGGATCCAGGCGTGAAAGGTCATCGCCCAATGTGCATGCAGAAAGGAACTTTTGTTAATTGTTTTGAAACACATCAGGTCCTTGAAGATAAGCTACTCAACCAACGAAGGTCCTGATGGATGAAGGGTGAACTGTTAGCTCATGCTGGGAAGGCTCAAGCGTGTGCTGTGCTCCAATCCTCCCTTGTACCTTTCATGGGGAAGGGGGACCCCAGCTACTACATCTTGACATTCTTTGTGAACACTTCCTTCTTTCTTATGAACATTATTGCACACTTGTTTTTGTTTAGCGAAAGGAATTGGCAATGGCTTTTTCTTAGTATAGGCCCTTTTATTTGACATGACACCACTAGGACTGCCTATTTTTTTGATGGTTGAAGCTTGCTCCCATCTTAGATTCAGGTTTAGATTAGGCATTTTTCCAACCTACCTATACAGTTCAATAAATTGCTTATCTCTTTACTGTTGCCACCATGAGTTCCTTACACACCAATGTCGGCAGAAACTTAGTACCCCACCTCCTGACTATGCCACTTAAACCTACTGTCATGCTACTTCCAGTACGAAATTTACTGACGCAGCAGCACGCACAACGAACACACACATGCCCGCAAACCATTCACTTGTCAGTTTGGCTCCTAAATTTCGGTCCCTTACAATTGCAAGCAGGGTATATGGATATATTAAGTTCAGAAAACCAAATACTAAACGCTGACTTCAACAAGTGGAAACAATTGGTCATATAATGCACAAATAATCATATCGACCCAATTGACGGTTTACCTGCAGACCATTTTATTTAGCTCCTGTATCTCTGATTTAGTCTAGAACTTCCTTAAAGTGTGGTAGAGTGCAACCAAAAGGGCAGGCCAAAAGGAGGTGGTTTGATCTCGCTTGTACGACCGCTTAAGAAGCCCTCTTGAATGTTCTAAAATCACTGACTATCTCAAGAGGGTAGATTATCCAGGCAAAAGCTCATTATCGTTCAGTGGTTGAGAAAAGAAAAATGGAGTTTGAGTAAGAGGCGTGGGAAGGTTTCTTAGAGGCATCCAGGACAAAAGAGACTAAAAGATTTTGGGAATTTGTAATGGGAGGGGGGGGGCTTGTCTACAAACCATCAGAAGGCCTAAGTGACGCCCATGTGGCAGCGGAAGCATTTGCATCCCTGTTTGGAGCTAGTGGAGCATCAGAGGATGGGAGGAATAGCACCTCAACATTACGCTTTAAAAGCAGAGATGTTTCACTGGCGATACGGGCACAGGCCTGTAACTGGGCTCATGGAACAGATGCGATACCAGCGGACTGGTTTCTTGACCAAATTGATATGAGCACCGGTGCTGACCATAGCTTATACCGCCTGCTTAATGTATGGCCAGCTTCCACCATCATGGCAATGGGCCATTATTTTTCCGAGCTTTAAAAAAAGGAGACCCCACTAGCCCGATGTCATTTTGACCCATATCCCTCTTAAACGACACCTTCAAAATCTTTGCAAGGGTCTTGCTGGGGCATATAGAGTCCTGGCTCTCAGAAGGGTCATTTCTTTCTGATATTTAGTTTGGGGCTAGGAACTATGGAACAGGGTCTTAATCTGTAATCTCCTAATCTCCAACTCTGTGTTCTGCAAGCGAGAGGCAGTTTATCTTGCTTTTATGGACCTAAGCACGGCCTTTAACAAAGTTGATAGAAAAAGGTTGTGGGCCGTGCTCGGGTCGTTGAGGTGTCCAGAAGACATATTGTGTTGAAATTCATATGGAAAACAAGGCTTGTGTTCGCATTGGTCCGGGGGTTGGGGGCAGTGCACAGAGTGTTTTGATGTCGGGTTGGGGGTCCAGCAGGGTTGTGTGTTGGCGCCAATACTGTTCATGCTAAATATCAATAGGCTTTTTAAGGCCCTGGTGGGTACCAGAGTGGACTGAGTCTGGGTTGGAGGGCTTTTCCGGTTACTGGCATGTGCCTATGATGTGGTTTTAATGCCCAGAATGTCAAGGGGCCTACGGGCCGTAAGTGATGCTTACTCAGCCTTTATGAATAGCCTAGGGCTAATAATTCCACCAAGTCAGCATTGATGATGCAGGAAGGAAGAGGCCAGCTAAGATGCGCCCTATGGTTTGTAACAGGGAAATCATCCCAAGGGTCAAAGCATTTCAGTACTTAAGGGGATGTGGGGGAGAGCAGATTTTCAGAGGCAGTCACGGGCAATGCACACATCAAAATAGTCTCTGAAAATTAGCCTGTATACAGCAGGAATTTCCCTTTTTTTTATTTTTTAAGTACGTGCCAGGGCCAGCCCCTGAAACCAGTTTGGAAGGTTTATGCAGCCCAGACGAAGGTGGTCACTTTATTTTGAGCTCCGTTGTGGGGTCACACGAAGGTGGCGGAACTACAGGTGAAAGAAAATAAATTTGGATGGAGTTTTGGGAGGATCAATGGGCTGCCGCAGACTTTTTTGGCTACGCCTATGGTCAAATGAGCACACAACTGTATGCCATTTTATCATTAGGAGCATTATGGGTAAGGAAAGCTGCCATAAAATCCCCCGGCTGACATACGTGAAGGAGTCCTTGCGCACCAGTAACGTTCAGGTTCTGTTCCCTCAAGATGCATTGCTGTCCACTATGCAACTGAGCGCCAACAAGCAGACACTGTATCGGGCGGGCACAGGAAAAGAATGAGAACATAGAATGCGCAACCTACTCTAATAGTCAACACATGCTGATAAGTAGGGTGTTTGATATCCAACCCTACCTTTTGTGGAGCCCGAAAAAGAAGGAAAGATGGCTCATAACATGGGCAAGGTTTGACTGCCTACAGCTAAGGGGAAATACGGTAAAGCGGCCCGGCTTCGCAAATGATCCCAGCTGGTGGGGCGGCGAGGGAAGAGACCTGAAGCATTTTGTACTGTTCTGTCTGGCATATGGGGATGTTCGACGGTCCACCATTTTGAAGGTGGTCAAGATCACTAATATTCACCTATATAGGCTGACATTACTCTTCCTTTTGACGGCTGAGTTTGTGCTGACAGTCTGGGCTCTTTTGTCCTATTTGAAGAGCTATGTACCTGAGTAAGGGGTTTTTACGTGAATAGAAAATGTTTTCACTGTTTTAAGTAATTTGGTCTTCATTTGTTGTATTTTTATCTGCAAAATGCCCTGACCATGGTAATGCTGTGTTTTAAAATGTGATGTAATGGCTATTGTTGATCCTTTTTTTATGTGTGATGTTTCTGTGTTTAATGGTTGTTTTAATACGAATAAACCTTGATAGATTGAAAGTGCAACTGGCAGCCTATGCTGTATCCCAAAACAAAATACCCTTGAGGAATGGTCCTGTGGTTAATGCTTTCATGGAGGAGGTCAGACTGATTCACCCACCAGTTGCTCATCCACCTCCCCTACACACAGTTCTGTAGAGACTCATGGGTGCCCCCTTAAATGAATCTACATACAAGGTTGCATTTCCAACAGCAGTCACATCCATTAGAAGAATAAGTAAACTAAAGGCTCTCTGTCACGAAACCTTTTGTCACTATTCACAAACAAGTCGTTCTGAGGCCTGTAGTGAACCAGGAGGAGGAGTTGGACTAAAATGTGACATGTTCAAGGGTGTTTATTTAAATAAGAAAAATGCTTATCTAACCCTACCTATTAAACTTTTGGAGCTCATGAAATGTCCAAAAGAAATAGTTTAGTCCAAACCCCCTTAGTATCTGGCCCTACCACTTAGAAAAACATTACCAAAATATAGACTAGAGCAATGGCCTCTAGTCTGGGGTTCTTCTCAGCCCAACTACTGTGATCTCTTTCCAAAGAAGTTTTTAAATGTTAGCCAATTTCTCACAACATGGTCTTCCAGCCTCTCTGCCGGTTCTGAATGGCCAGTCTTTAGTCTTAATGCACTCCTGCCAGATTGCTTTCTTTACATGGAAAAAGGGTCTCTTTAATGCAATGACTTGGTGTTTGACAAAAGCTCCTATTTTGGATTTGAGCATGGGAACCCTTCTGGTCCTCTTTGTTCCCAGTCTTACTCTATGTGGATTTTATTTCCAGGGCTCCCCAAAGTCCTTTGGCCCTCGACTCTGCTTGCTTCAGCAGGGCCTCGGTTGTCAAGCATTTGAGTTTCTTGGCTCCCGTAACACATGTGCTTCCCCAGCCTTGACTATCAGTCTCTTGGTTTCCCAGGGCTTCTCAATGCTCTTTGGCCCTTTGGTGGGCTTACTTTAGCGGGCCCTCTGTTAGGTCTCTGCCCAGATCTATCATGTAAGTTTTTCTGGCTCCCATAACCTTTCTGGTTTTCCATTCTCTGATAAAACAGCGGAGCTACCTCTCTGGGAGCGTTTGCTTCCCTTGACTTCCCTGCTCGGCAGCTGATTTGCTTCTCATGTGGAGATCGGGGATCTGATCTCTCTGCTGCAGTCTGGTCTTGGTGCCTGGTAACAGGCCCACCACTGCTTCTGTGCACTCATGCCACCAGGTGAGATGGTCTCCTTGCTGTCTCTCTCTCTCGCTTGACTTCAGAGTTGTTGCCAGCTTTCTGGTATCTTGCTAGCGATCAGCTCGCTCTCCACGCTACCGCCTACTCTGCTCTGCCCCTCCAGCTTGCCCTCCTTTCAAAGGCTTGCCTCTGCGTAGGATTCCCACCCCTCTATTCCATATTTCTTGTGGTTTTATTGACATCATTTCAACCGAGTGGTGTGGTGTTCCTCTTTGACTGTGGAGTTCAGGTTAGAGCCAGCATTACCTGAAGCCAAAGAGATTGAAGAAATGTCACTATTTGGGGAATCCAAAACAGGTCTTTCCGATTCCCATGTAGGCAGACAATGTATTCTGGACACGGAGTTCCTTACAGGAATGGGAGTCACTGTCCCCAAGGGGGGAGTCCCTCCCAGGGAGGTCCCACTTTCCCAGACCCCTAACGGCGGGCCTTGTTTAGCGGGCTCACCTCCCTAGCCTCAAAGGTGGCGTCTCCCCTCTGAGGTGAAGGGACAAACAGAGATTCATGACAGAACTCGTCCTCATTTCTTGCCTGAATACATTTCATAATTCCACATCAATCTGGGAGAATGAGCACTGCACATGCTAGATGTTGGTAGGGGATGTAATGTTTTTTTTTTTGTTGTTTAAATACTTTTATTGCTTTTTACAGATAACCATTTACAATTATACGCCATTACCCAACCGAACAAAAACAATTATAAATTTGGTCAAATGCTTTTTTCTCCCCATCCCTACTCCCCCCTCCCGGCCCACGTTACACTCACCACTTCTACCTTCCTTCCTGAACAATTTTCCCTGAGGCAGAGCGGCTATACATTGCCTCACCCTACCACCCTCAGAATCCTTGTTTCTCTTGCTCGTTTCCTGCCACACCAGTTTCCACATTAGCCCATTTCAATAGATCTCTATACCATCCTTGAGCAGATGGTCTCATCTTTGCTTTCCAACTCATTTGCATTCTCGGTTTAGCCAGTATATGCGCTAGGTCCTTTAGTTTGTGAAAATCCTTGTCTTTTCTTGGCCTAGGGGAAGCCACCCAAGGGGATCGCACATCCAAAGTAATTTCTGCTCTGTTCATGATTTGAGCCACTTCTCCCCAGAATTTACTATCGCTACACATGTCCAAAACATATGCGCCATCTCTACATTCACCATCCTGCATTTCGGGCATTCCTGGTCAAATTTAGCTATTGTATTTGGGGTCAGGTAAGCTCTATGGGTCACGTATAGCTGTATCTGTTGGAACCGTACATTTCTCGACATCGTTTTGTGGTATCTTTGCACTCTACCCCACATCTCATCTGAGATGGGCTCATCTGACATGGGCTCGCCCACCTCCCGTCTCCCACTTCTGCCTGGTTTGTACCACCTCCTTGCTCAGCTTAGTCATTAACAGCTCGAATATGTGGGAGACCTCATGTCCCCCTTCCGACGCATCGTAAATGTTTCTATGACCTCTAAATTGGAGATGACTCGCCATGTAATAGACAGTTTGATACCTCCCTGTTCATATGGGTTTTGCACTTTCCACAATGCTACTCTATTTCTCGCATTATGCCAAATGAATCTCCTGCATATACCCTGTACTTTCATGAAAAACTTCTTCGGTATTTCGTATGGAATATTCACAAAACAGTGTAGCAGTCTTGGCAGCACTACCATCTTTAATAATGCTGCATACCCCATCATGGACAACGGCAACTTAGACCAGAAAACCATATTCTTCTCAACCTCGGATACGTCTTTCTCTGTGTTTATGCCTATGTTCTAGTTCAGAGTCATGATATATACCTATCCCCAAGTATCTGTTTCCCATTTTATTGGCAGTACCGGCTGTCATGATCTCTGCTTCCAAAAGATCAGGACTTGCCCGACTCCCTTGGAAGCAGACCCATAACCCCGGTTCCGAGTGCCAGCCAGTCCCAATTGGGACCTTTTGGACCCTGTCCTGGCGCCAGTGGCACCAGGCTCATAAAGATGCCCAGTCCCAGCGCTGGAAGCGCCGGGCTCATAATGCTTGGGTGGACTTACCTGCAGCAGACCATGCTGCTTACTTACCTGCCAGTTGAACCCCTGATCCTCTTCTGTTTGGGACTACTTTTCCTGTTGGGTGGGGCAGGAGCCACTCCCTAGGTTCAGAACACTGGAACTCTTCTGGAAAGCAGGAACTCTTTTCTTACCTAGGCGTGGCTGTGGAAGGAGACACCTAAGCACTACAGGAGGCTAGTTAAACCACACCCGATGGATGAATCTTGCTTTGCGTTATTCTGCATTCTCTGCAGCAGAACGCTCATCGTGTCTTCTGCTTCTGATCCTGGGCCTAAGGGAACAAAGGCTTACCATCCTGGAATCCAGTCTTCAGCAGCACCTGTAAAGAAAAAGAAAGAACAGGTTAGCACTACGGTCTTCAGTGGCAGCGCATCTCTTACCTGGTCCATCGGCTGTCACCAACGCCTCGCGCTGCATTCCGGCATCTGAAAGACAAAGGCTTACCTACTCTTCGCATGCTCCGGAGGTCTTCGCCCTGCATTCCGGCATCTGAAAGACAAAAGCTTACCAGCTCTTCGCACGCTCCGGAGGCTTTCGGCGCTGCATCCCGCATCTGAAAGACAAAAGAAGGAGCGTTTAAAGACATTGGGCAACTTTATTACTCACATGCCATTACTCCTTCCCACACCGAATCCAGTGGGTATTCCAGCACCCTTCAGCTTCTCTAAAGCTCTGAACTTGTACCTGCAAGATAAAAGGGACAGTGCGCATCGTGAAGCAGGCTACAAGCGCTTACTTACGTGCTTCCAGGCGCTTCTATTCCTCACGCGGGTTCGATCCTCAACTCTCATCAGCCTGCCATCCGCCATCGCCAGAACCCTGCAAAACAAGAGATATCATTACAAAAGACTTTTAAGACATTTGAAGTGCCCAGAACTTACCGTTCGTGCAGTTAACGACGGACAGCAGTCCTCTGAGGACAAGAGGCCTGCACCCTTATCCAGTGAAGAAACTGGTTACGGCACCCTGCCCCGAGGCAGATGGAGAGCTCGGCGTTCACTTACCTAAGGTGAGGGTGTTAACCTTTGGGGTTCTACAGGAGAAGAGAAAGGGAAGAGGAGAGAGGCACCCAATAACCCCAGTTCATTAATCCCATATTTTCTATCTGCAGACATCTTACTCTTCAAGTCAGACATACAGTGCACAGAGGTCCAGCCCAAAGAGCCAACCGTGTGTTACACATCACCTTTGAAGATACGGCATTCACCCAGTCAAGACCGGCGCCTCTGCGGGAATCAGGTGAGCGTTACACCGGCAGCTTATGTATGGGTCTTCTAATGCACCGTCCCAAGGGGAATAAACTCAATTTCTGCGGATGAACCGTTATGCCCGATAGTGCGGAAAATTGTGTCGGCACATCCAGAACAAATTGTAGGTTCTCCTCCGGGTGCTGCAGATACAGGCGCATATAATGAAATCAAATGTCTACCTCCCGTAGTGCTTATACCCGCATTCCTGTATTCCTTCCTCGGTATACTGCGAAAGGCTCCAGCGATAATATGATGAACATCGGAGACCAGGGGCAACCCTGTCTTGTGCCCCTACCCAGCTGCCACTGTTCGGAAACAATTGAGCCCGTCTTGACCCTTGCTACCGGTACACTGTACAACATCTGCACCCATTTGATGTATCTGGGCCCGATCCCTTATTCTTCTAGGACTGCTAACAGCCAAGGCCATTTAACTGAATCAAACACTTTCACTGCGTCTAGCAACACTATCATCATTGCCTGTGATCCTTTTTGGGTGTAATCAACGATGTGATATAGCCTACGCAAATTATGGGTTATATTCCTGTGCGTAACGTGTCCGGTCTGATCTGCATGCACAAGTTTACTTCTCAGTTTCAGCCTATTCACCATGACCGTGGTGAGAATCTTCGCATCTTGGTTAAGCAGTGAGAGGGGTCAATAGGATCCGCAGTCTGCATCCAACGTATTTGGTTTGCGGAGTTGAATGGCTGCTTCTCGCAGTGACTACGGCAGCCTGCCTACATTTAGTGCCTCAGTCAACATTTCTAATAGTGGGGGAAGAATCTCCACTCTATATGCTTTGTTAAATTCTCCAGGGAGCTCATCGGCCCCTGGCACTTTATTGGCTGGTAGACTCTTAACCATAGTCCTACTCCTCTAACGTGATCGGAAGATCAAGGCTGTCTCTTCGAGACTGGGGAGAGTTTCATTCAATGCTTCCTGTATATCCAACTCATCTCTCTCACCAGAGTCTTCATACAACTGCAAATAATACTCATAGAAACATTTATTCACGCCCTCTTGGGTCTCTTGTAACTGACCATCCATCCCTTTCATTGCCCTTATTGTCTGCTGGGAGGTCTCATACTTGTATAACCAGGCTAACAGTCTGCCTGTCTTGTCCCCTTCCACATGCTGTCTCAATATATTTCTTATAACTCAGTTTGCTTAGCAGTTCCCAGTGATCTTTACTCTCCTTCTGATTCCTGGACACTTCTTTGGCCTCCTCTGGGGATCTATTACCTTTGTGCATAATAATTTCTAATTCTTCCTCAATCTTTTGCAAATCATGCATTATAACCTCTTGCATCCCCTTTGTTTTGGCAATGGCTGCTCCTCGCACCACCACCTTAAAGGCTTCCCACAATGTCCCAGCCAAGCGCACACTGCCGGTGTTATGTTCAAAATACTCTTTCAACTCCACCCTCAGATCCTCCAAAAAACGGATGTCCCTCAGTGCCTCCACCCTCAATCCCCCACGTCGGGATCCTGATCCTGGGGTGGGGTAAACCTGCCATGTCACAACCAGAGGGGAATGATCCGACGGCACCCTGGGTTTGTACGCAGCAACTGTGACCTCGTGTAATCTTTCTCCACCAGTGAACATAGTCTAGCCCCGTGTGTAGGTCCGGTGGGGCAGAATAATGCGAGTACACTCGAGCTTGTGGGCGTTTTGCCCTCCACACATCTAAATTGAAAGGCGTCCAACAACGTACGTCGTGCTTTAGCCATGAAGGTTGGGGTGCATAGTCTTGTTGTCCGACCTGTCTATCAATGGGTCCATAACACAATTAAAATGCCCCCCGCCTTATCACTGTGCCATCTATATATGGAGCAATCTTCGGGTATAGAGATCTGAAATAAGCCAGTGTCATGGTTCGGGGAATATACATTAAGAACACAAATGTCTTTACTTTCCAGCAACCCTCGTAACAGTACGATCCTCCCGTCTTTGTCTGAAAAGGACTGTGTGAGTTTGAATGGGACGTGTGGTGCTATCCAAATAAGAACTCCTCTAGCATAAGTTGAGTAAGCCACCTCCAGGGTCGTACCAATCCATTTCCGCTTAATCGTGTTCTGCTTCTCTTTCATTGGGTGGATTTCCTGCAACCACGTTATGTCTATTTTTTGTCGTCTCAAATAAGTCATTACCCGGTTCCTTTTCATGTTCAGGCCCCTTACGTTGCAGGTTGTTATTCTAAGTTCACCCATCTTCTCCAATATTGTCTTCCCTCTTTCCATCCAATATTCTTGTGCTTCTGCCCTGTGGTTTGTGTCTGTAAGCCTCCCCATCCCCCCCCCAATGACTACCCCAACACCCCTTATTCTCCCCCACCCCGATCCCCAACTTTTGCCCAGCTCCAAAACTGAATCTCAGGTGCCCCCACTTCTCCCCCTTTCCCCCGCTCATTGCTAGTACTCGGAGTGTAGCAGGAGGCTACTGTGCTACCAGTATCCTAACTAACCTAACTTTTGGAAATGGGCGATTCCAACACCACACATTCCTATGTGGCTCATGTGACTCCTGCATGTCGTTGGCAACAATTGACATAGTTACATAATTCAAATGTCTCTCCAGCCACATCTTATAACAGCCCATTGTAACATTAGAAAGCACGCCAAAACCCCCCATCACAGCTTCAGTTATCACTTCCTTCTGCGTCTGGTCACGCTGCTTCTCAGGCATGTTCTGCGAGTCCAACCATTTGTTCACATCGTCGGGGGTCTCGAAGAAAAAAGTGCGGTCCTTATGAAACACCTTCATTTTTGCCGGATACAGTAACATATATTTGAGATTGGCCTCCCGCAGTGTCCTCTTCACTGCGCCATAACTCATCTGCTGTTCCGGATATACTGTGATAGTCGCCCATGCTCGGTCAATGGTACCGCCTTTTCTGAAGTGTTCCAAGATTCTCTCTGTCCTTATGGTTCAATATATTTGCGATTATCGCTTGTGGCAGAGCTCCCTGAGGTGGTCTCATCAGTGCTCTATGTGAACCCCTGTGAGCGCAATCCAGCAACTATCTCTTGCAGGAGCATGTCCTCTATGTAGTTGGTCGGGTTCTGTCCCTCCTCACCTTCTGGGAATCGGACAATCCACACGTTATTTCTCTGTGCCCAGCCTCCCAATTCTTCTGCTCTGTTTTCCAAGTTTTGTACTTGTTTCAAGACAGAGGCTTCCTGAGAGTTGTCCTTGCAGCTGTTAGTGTTGGCTTTCACTTCCTTTTCCAACACTCCTGTGCATTCCGACAGTGTTCTGACGTCTTGTCCCAGGAGGTTCAGGTCTATTTGCATTGCATCTATTTTAAACTCCAGTGACATCTTCAGTTCTGCTATAGCTGGCAGTATTTTTGTCCAACCTTCCTGGTGTGTCCACTTCGCATGTCTTGTGCAATTATGTTTTCGTGTTCTCTCTCTGGCAAACATGTCTAGACTGTTTCCCTTTACATTTGCTTGCTTTAGACGTCATTGTAGGAACGCTGTGCCTTGGAGTCCCCCTTTGATTCTGCGTATTCGCAGTGCCACCTCCCGACCGTTGCTGTGCAAGGTTTGAAATACTGTTCGTATTGTGTACTCCGGTGTTTCTCGTGGTCAGACCTTAGCAAGTCTTTCCACACTTTCGCCCTCTTTATTGTCAATACCTGCGAGTTTTCAGTTCCATCTCTGTAGTCAGGAGCTTACAATACACACTCTGCTTGCGTTCCACACTTCTCTGAAACGTTCTGTATTGTACAGCCTGCTGTTCAGGTGCGACCGAGGCCCCTCCTAGCTGCAGGTTGTTGCCTGACTGGTGTACCCGGATTTACCTATCTTGCTGGTCCGGGACTCACCCTACAATGGGTCCAGCTCCAAGGCAAGGAACCTGCCGCTGACGACGGAAAAGCACAAAGAAAAATGGGGGAGGCAGCATGGTAACCGCTGCAGGGTCCTCTCCTAACTTGTTCCCTCCCCCCTGGGAAAGGGGAGGGGGCGGAACGGCACCAAAAGCACCACGAAGGGCAAAACAAAGGAAAGGGGCGGGGTGAGCCCGCTTTATAACAAGCAGGGGCCTACGGCAGAGACATCCAGCTCCTGCGTAGGACCCTGCAGACTCGCCGTGCCGAGAGGAAGGATTTCGTTCACCGGGCAGTTCCTGATCCAGAGGAAGAAAGTTTCCAGTGGGGTTGCTGAGCAGGAGGCCATGAGAATTCCCAACCCAGAGGAGGTTTCCAGTGGTGGTGCGTGTTTCAGCGTGGCGGAACTTCGCGGCAGCCAGGAATGGGTGGCGGGTAAGGAGCAGGGTTAGATGAATGCGGGGCTCGGCACTGGGGGTCTAGAGCAAGTTATTCCAAGGGTTAGAACAAGCGCTAGTAAAGAGTGTGCTTACCCTGCTGTTTTAAAGTTGAGGGCGTTGTGCAGCGATCACAGGTTGGTGCTAAGGCAGCAGGTTTTCAGCATGAGGAAACCAGGGTTGAGTAGTGGTTACCCAAGGGGGCTGGTTCGACGGCAGCAGGGTACGGCCACGTTGGCTACAATAGACCTACATCGGTTACAGGGAATAAATGGAAACCGCGCCAATATTTTGTAAACCAATTTGATAGACGGCGTTCTCGTGTAAACAATATATCGATAAATGCATGAAGGATAATTCGGCGGGGTATTCATGAAGACGCACATTGTCGGTGGCTAAACAAATCATAAAGAAGTGAGCGCTTTACTGTCCAACCGTTGATTGGAATGTGGCGCAGTCTGAATAACGGTGCAATCGCGTTTTCCGTTACCGTTTAATAATGTTGATGACTGGTAGTAGGTACTAGGGGAAATGTCCAACCCGCGTCACTAAGAGGGCTGTCTTTTAATGCGTTATGGTTGGGTATGGCGGGTGCGTGAACTGTGCGTGTACATCAAAGGGGTTTACGAGAACGGAGACCGGGGAGCGGCACGCATGCTGCCGCATATATGGCGTAGGCTACCTGCAAGGGATTATTGGGCACCGTTACATACGTTGCACATGTAAGGAGCGATTATAGATATGTCTTAAATTTAGGAAGGCTTGATTTACTATGGGGGGGACTCGTAGTTTTACATCCGTATGGCACCGCGCTGCATCTGGTCTTCTGGTGGTAGGGGCGTAGCCACTTAAGACGCCACTTTACGATGGCCGCTGGCATAAAATTGGGAGCGGTTATTTTTATAGAAGCGGTGGTAAGGTGCCTGTACAACGAAGGAGGTGGCGTGGTATTGGTAGCTCTGTGGGTAGGGAGCCATGCCATGTGCGGTGCGGCACAAGAATGTCGTAACTGTTGGGACAGTGAGGGTTTAATGCGCATGGTCTTTTCGCTCATCCGCTGTTAACAACAATGAAGTGCTACTAGAAGAAAGCTGTAGTGATTTTACCATGAACGGTGCCCGCACCACTTCCGCAGGCTGCTTTTCGTCTTGCCATCTGCCCCAAACTGAAGCATTCCCAGTACTGCGGCAATCCTGTGGGGGGAAACCGGAACACGCGGTCATGGTTTGTTTCTGACTACTCGTTTGAATACCTGTATTCATATGTTCAAGCCAAGCTCCTCAAGGGTTGAACGACTGAGTGGAGACACCGGGCTAAGAGCCAGTGAGATCAGCAAAAGTAAAGCAGAAAGTCTCTCCATTATTCCGTTCGGCACAGTCCAGAGAGAAGAATCAATCAAGGTTTAGGTCATAACAGTAACGGGGAGATAAAGGTGTCGCAAAAACAACAATAGGTTCAGTGTTAATTTAGCAGAGGTGTCAGTTGGTATTTCTGACTGTCCTGTAGTTTGCCATCCCACAGCCATACTTGCCAACCCTACAGAGTTAGGCAGTAGGGTAATGTTTGTTAAAGCTGTCATACCGCCTACAGATTGCAGTGACGGATCCGATTGCTTCTAACGTGGCAGGTACTTTATGTAACTCTAAGGCAAGCCCCAGCACAAAAGCATACATCGTGTTAATTAGTCTCTGTACAGTGGGGTGGCAGGTGATTACTTCGAGTTGGTTCAGACCAATCCACTAACCTGACAGCTGCATGACTCTGTCCTGCACTCAGGCCGTTACAAACGTTACATGAACCCCCAGTGTATGCAAGTGGCAGACCGTAACACCATCACACAACATCTGCCTTTCAGACTAAGGGGGGTATCAGTCTCCATGTTGTCAGTGTTCAACTTGCACTGCAGGAATACATATGTATTGCCCTGGCGGCTGCTACGGAGCAGTGGCAAATGTGGCCTACCAGCCCTGTGTGATTACCTTCTGCGAATTGTACCCATACACAAGTGTCCACAGGAGAATGTATGCACATTATGCTAATTTAGAACGTCCCCATGCATGTGTTCACAGGAGGGGATATGCAACATGATGGTCATTGATAACGCCCCCATGCAGAGATATGATGAAAGAACTATCCATTGCAGTAATTTTGAGGTGGCGTCTGGTTCGGGGAGTGTTTCAGGTCACCGCCAGGGGGCTTGGTATATTGGCCGTTCAGCAGCTTTGAAATTGCGGCCCGGCCACAAAGGGTTGTTGCATGGCAGAGTTATGGTGGGAAAAGAAGGGTCTTTGCAGTAGTTAGGAGCAAGGGTGAGGTGCACTCCCTAAGCAGGTTTGACTAGGGGAATAGAGCGACGGCCGGCACTGGTGGTGCAGAAATGGGAGCGGGGGAGCACTTTCAATGAGCACCGGGGAGCAGCGAGATACACGGGGACAATCAGTCGGTCTGGTAAAGGGATAAAGGCTTGTTTAACGATAGCTTGGTACCGTAGCATCAAGGTAGTTGCGTGCGAGCAAAGGGGTTGCACATCATTTTATGGGCCAAATATGGGATCCTGCATTCAGGAGGAGCCAGCTACTAGGTGCGTTCACAAAAGAAAGTGTAGGCCAGGTCCATGCAAGGGATGGCCAGGCGTGCTGCCGGCAGGTGGAAACGAGAGGTACATTCAACAGAAGCAGGCGCTTGCATGGAGGCAGCAGAGGCCTCGGGAACTGTGCAGCGTTTACAGAGAGGACGGCACCTCTTCAAAGGCAGGGAGAGCGAAGGGGCGAGGCGTGCTTCTCCCTAATGGAGACCCCTGTAAAGTGGCAGGGATTCGTGTAGGGTGAGGATGCAATTAGAGCCAAAATATTAGACTGGGTACACAGTTGGTAAAGGGTATTAACTGGGGCTGTGGCGAGGAATCGAGCACCTCCCCAGAAGCTCTGGGGGTAAGCCAATGTGTCGGTGTGGGCACGTTTGCCGGATATGGTTCAAACGCGGTAGCGGAAAATAGGACAGTACGAAAAGGGAGAGGGAGAAGCAAAGAGGCCTGTGTGCTTCGACCAGACGATGTAAGAGGCATTTAGCTTCCCGGGCGTATGACTGATGGTACAGGTTGTTAATAACAAGAGTACAACCGCTAGACCAAAGGAAATATCAAATCAGAGTATCAACGGGGGTGAGGTGGCTGCACCCAGTTTGGGGGCAAACCATCTTGGGGGCGAATTAAAGGTTATGTGGACTATTGCGGTGCCCAGTTTGGGCGCACAGCAGTGCAATTTGCTGCCGGGGTCAAGTCCTAATAATTAAAGTGGGGGGAATCATCAACGAATACAATGGGAGGTGACATCACCTGAAATTAGCATGTCAAGATGAAATATGCACATTTCAGTTTAGTTGCGTTACATAAATACCCAACTTGAACGGGGCGAATGGCAGTGCCGTTCAGAAATCCACACACACACAAAACCAAGAGAGGATGTTTTTGTCTAAAAGTGTGTTGAAAACAATTAAAGGGTGCAATATTCACCCCAAGAACCAATACAAAGGGGGTTCCCCAAATCTCGCAGTAGCGGAATGGGTCTTTTCACCGTCACTTGTTTGTAATTTTCACCATGTTATGTAGTGCAGTGGGGAAGTGCTGGCTGCAAACCTAACGACTGTGGTTCAAGGCCCGTACCTGAAGGGCCTAATTTGCTGAGATAGTGGGCAAGGAAGACATTTGGGGGCTCGACGTGGCTTCCGGAGCGGGTTTGAGCAAGCAGGTCAGCAAGGTAGGCACTGCCTTTCAGCAGGCCAAGGTCAATGGAGAATGTAGTAATTGTGAGAGCAGGGCTTGGGGAGCGGTGGCCTTGCTAACAGGGTACAGTGACGGTTGACCCGGGGGATAATATGATTGACAAAGGGGTGCCCAGGGGCCACGTGGCAGCCATTGTCGAATCTACAAGGTAAATCGGGTGAGGCATCATTTTCTAGGGTATGGCGTCTTAACAATAGGAGGGGGTACATCATTGGCACTGGGAGTGTGACGGTAACTTAACAAGGCAACAAAGCCGACTCAGCCTTTATCCCTCCGGCGTCACTAAGCAAGTTGCAGTGATCATGATTCATGGTGTAAGCAGCATTGAAAAAATCCGGCAAAGGCAGAGGACGCCGCTAGGGGCAGGAACGTGAGAAGAGGGGCAGAAGGCATAGGTGGTTTGAAGGGCTAAGACAAGGGAATAAAGGCTCAACTTAGTAAACCGAAAGGGTCTTGCTCTACTCTCGACCTGCGCCTCCTTCAGGGCGTTTCTGTGGGTATATCGGACCGGAAAAAAATGTGATTTAACATGCTGTTCCCTCTACTTCTCATTACCAGCATTGAAAAGGAGGAGGAAGCGCATCGTTTGGACAGTGGGGCATTCATTATTTCAAGGGCCAAGGTAGGCCGGACACCGCAGCAAGAGGAGCTGACGGCCGGCAAGTTCCGAATTCAGTGGCACGGGGTGCCAGGGATGAAATGGGCGCAGCTACAAGGGCTGCTGGTAAAATTGCTGGGTAGGCAGCAAAAACCAGATGTGCTGGTAATCCACGTGGGCAGGAACGATTTGACCTACTTGGGGAGCTGGGTCTTGGGAGGGATATAATGCTCTCTTGGCAGGAGATATCAGCACAACTGGGTGAAACGGAGATCGTGTGGTCAGAGGTGGTTCTCGGGGCAGAACTGAGCGGTCGAAAATTTGAGGAAAAAACTGAATGCTGCCATGGCAAAGTTCTACAAGGGCAGAAGCTTTCAACAAATCAGACATGGATTGATCAACTTAAAAACCTGGAGCTGTAAAAGGAAACAGGAAGGGGGGGGAGCCACGGTGGGTGGTAACCCACCTAGTGGCGTGGCGGTGTTTGGGCGACCAAACACAAATGACAGACTCCGGATGAGCCAGAAGGAAACCGGAATGGGTCTTCGCTCTTCCGGACCAGGGCCTCTAGGGGGGGCGTCTGGTGGTAACAACGAAGGCTCAGCTTCCCCCAAAAAAGAAACTCTGCTCTCCCCACCCACGGACACCTGCATGGGCAGGATAGGCTCAGGCACAAATGGTTGGGAGAGTTGGGCCTACTATGGAAACTATACAAAGGTATAGGGAAAGCAGGTGAGGTCGGACACGGAGCAAGCGTCACACTTACAGACTGGAGTTCACAAAATGTGTACAATGATTCTGTTATGGAAATAAAACTGCGGCTAAGTTTGCCATTTGAAAGTACTGTCTCATGCCAATTCTTTGCTTACAAGGTGCAGCAAAGGAACAAGCGAAAGATGGCTAATGGGTGATGAGGGCAAATGGACAAATGCAGGGGTTATGTCCATGCCCTGTGCCAGCGAGTCTGTATATCCCAATGTCTTGCCCTGCGAGCTGTTACTACAGGAGGACCCTCTTTGTTGTGTGATCCGGGTCTGCCGCACACCATTTAATCAGCAATCCTTTGGCGTTGTGCCGGTCTGCCATCCTGCCTCCTTCCACCGGCTTCTGTTTTGGCCGTGCGCCTACTGTGTGTGCGCGCTGTGGTTAACCTCATATGCGCTCCTCACAGTGCCTTGTTACTACCTTGCTAATCTCACCCTGCACGGCAACCTTCATCCGCTCTGACGCTGTCTGCACCACCTCACAGACACACTTTCAAGTCACTGGGTTTGTTTACTGTAAAGGGCTGCCCAGCGCTTCAGTTCCTCGGGGATAGATTGCCAAACTCCTCTCTCGTTCTCAGCGGGGAGCGCCTGTGTTCAGTATTCCGCATCCCTTTTGGGCACGAATGCCGCACCGTCAGCAATGTCAGTTTCGCAGTCGTGTGTAGGCCGGCTCCCTCCCCGTGTCTCTTTATCCGACACAATGTTACTTCTGTTCCCACCTCACACCGGAAATAGCATGATGCTGTTCGAACGCACCGTCACTCAGCTGATCATGAGAAACTGTCCATTTTGCAGTGGATTCTCTTTATTCCATCTATTAAACGGGGTGTCCTGGGCATCAAAGTACTCCACCGCACAGAACCACTGCGATTAGGTCCAGTGTCAGCTATCACTTTTCCAGAGCCTACCCCGCGGGCAAACCTTGGAACTCCAATGTCGATCAGCGCGTACACTGCTCAATCGTCCGTTGCTGAAAGCTACTGATCCTTGGGATTATCCCGCTTTTTGTTGCCGGCAGTATTCCTTCTTTGTTAGTCGGTTCTTGGGTCTCGCATCCACTAGTACGCTCCCGGTTAGTGACCGCGATCTGCCTCGTGGTCTTCTCTTGCTCTCCCAGTGCCATCTTTCTCACTGCAAACTGGGCACTTCAAACTTAGAACGCCCACATCTCGTTCTATGTACTGCGAATTCCACCGGTCTTGCTGCCGTAGTATTCCTTGGATGTTCACACGACTGTGGCTTTACTTAGAGACTTCTCTGTCGGCGTTAAACACTGCATCTTGTCAGGATAAAAGATTGATCCGCAGGAGCACACAGCGATCACAGCCTACTCCGTGACCATGTAGTCGCACTCCCAGGGATGTCATGTTTTACCTCAATTAAAATAATAATGAAAGACAAGCCCATTTTGCAGGGGGTAGAGATGGCCCAGTAACCAAGGCCACATTGCTAGATGGATTGTCCCGCTTATTCAACTCTATTATACACTAGCACATAAAGACCACCATTCACACCAAAAGCCCACTCCACACGTCGCACAGGAGTAAAATAGGCTTTTCTTGATAACGTGCCATTGAATGAAATATGTGCAGTTGCAATCGTTGCACAACTACACTGTCGATACACGGGCAAGAGCTGATGCACCAGACTGGTCAAGGGGTACTAAAGCATCTCTTTTCTGATATATACACGCTGTTCACCAGCCACCTTTAGGTGTTCCTAGCTAATCCGTACAAAGCATGTGAATCTAGCAGATTCACTATTTCCCAGAAGCAGACCTCATTTACACAGTAATAATCTTTTCTGTGGCTTGTACCTCTTAGAATCGCATACACCCTCCCAGAATCACACACGCCCTCCCTGCAAGGAAGCAACAGGTTTAGTGCGAAAGATGAACTATGATCGTGCATTTGCAACACACACGTCCTATCAGAAAAATATTCAATCTGAGGGCGTTGACACGGGAAGGATCCTGGGTGCCTGTACACACAGAATTCGGCTACTGTGACACCCATGTTTATGCCGTGTTTTTTTTTTTATTTGAGAAAATCTGCAATACTCGGAGCCGACCACTAGATGGGGTATGCTACAAGGGTGGAAATAGGGTTGTGTAGCAGGAGCCGACAGTTGCTCCTGGTTGCCTACCTAACTCGGGAGCTATTAAAGCAGACAGTTACTGTGCTGCATCCGCTTACGTTCATCAGTTGTCAATGGGTGGGGACCATACCCTTACCAGCAACACAGCACAGCCTAGGTGACAATTGGGCATATGTTCTGAGTGGGAAATGCACCGCAAAAGTTAATTGTTCTTGGTGAGACCCAGGGTGCATCTGGCACTGGATGCTGCAGGTTGGCACCCCGTTTTCACTTTTCTTTGCTCTGGGCCGTGTTCCCCTGATCGAACCCATTCTAAGGTGGACGCATTAAATACAGAACAGGACATCGCAACAAACTTCCTTTAATCACTCTTTGCTGTGGCAACCCAGGCTTTGTGAACTCTACACGCAGCACGTTTGCACAGCTTGCATGCTCCCACAGACTACGAGTATCAAGCCAAGACTCCCTTCCATTGGATGCCAGCTGTCTGTGCTACAGACAGTCCTCTCTGCCATTACACGTTTCTTCATGGGTGAAAGGCTGCATAGTGGAGTTAATTCTGTTGATTGAGGTGGATGGTGCTTCGTGTGATTGCATGAAGGACCACAGAACAACATTTCATGCTTTTGTTTGTGTTGGTGCTTTGTCACAAATGGCTAATGCATATACACCTGCATACACCTGCATACATTTGCCTCATTAACATAGTCTGCAGCGACTATGTGCCCCCTGTACTATTCCATACTATTTCATTCTGAACATGGGGAACTACAGAAATCGCTAGATAATCTGGACTCTAGGCTAATATTTTTACCATCTATGTAGAGTTAGTGACCATCTCCTCAAAGAATGTTTAGGAAAATAAGTAAATTGGGGGGCTTTGAAGTTTCATATGTTCAAGTCTTCTGTGCGAATGGACAAATGCCTCCTAGTTCTCACCCCAGGTTCCGCTCGCACAGCAGATTGCAGTAAAACCGATTCGGCAAGTGTTTCTTTGCAAAGACTTGGTGCATGTAAACTAATGAGCGGTACAAGGCATTTAATGTGTAATATTGCCACATGTCCAGTGCATTGCACAGACTGGGAAATGTCTTTGTTCCTGTTTCCAAGTGCCTTTCACTCGGTATTTTCTTACGGCTTTGCCGTAGATGGATTGAAAGCATACCCCTGAACATCCCATTCATTTGACCACACCAATCCCTCTTCCCTCTTGCACACTCACACTTACTTGGTACTTTCGTTACAATAAGACTATCGCTCTGTACCGCTTTAACATGTACTGTAAGTGCCGATGACCATACACTGTTTGAAACCAAATACTGCCTTGGTTATAAATTATAAAGACTGATGCGACAGGTAAGATCCTGAATCTGATAGCGAGATTCAAGGCCAGTGTCTACTGATTTCAAGGCGTGATGACTTCCGTTAGTAACACATGCCCTATGTGGTGTCCAGGTGTAGAATGTTTAGGGAGGGTTTGTAACAGAGGTGTACTGTTAAAATTCCTGAAAATGTTGCATTCTAAAGAGGATCCTTTTTGTAACCTATATTCGGCGAAAGAACAAGATCCATAAAATATTTTGACACCACCGTGTCAAATCTCCCTGCTGAAAGCAGTCCTAAATGAAATTGAGCAGCCATTGCTAACATACAAGTGTCCCAATCTATCAGGATATGGAGCACAGATTTACTTTATCACTCTCTACACCTAATGCGCAACCACTGCTAAGGGACAGCCTTACACGTACAGCTGGTTTCAAATTGGTGGAATTTAAAACATGAAAATCGCACTATAATTTGTGTAATCTGTCGACGGACTGATTCGGGAGGCCTGCTGCAAAACATGTCGCCGATCCGGAAAGCATTCCTGCTCCCAAAACTGGTGCCGATAGTGTGTACATGTTAAATTAGTGATAGTTCCCGATTGTGTCAGGGGATTAATCCTGTTGCAGAGGACCATGTGTTGGAGCTGGGCAGCAAATTTAGAAGCCGGTATGGGGGGGAAGGGCTTGTCAAATGTCTCCTCCAGTCTGCTTTAATGCGTTCGGAAAAAACACTTGTCTGCAGGAAAGATGACAATTGGCCCATGATGTCGGTCGCTGGTATTCTTGGAATAGTGCTCTGCTGCCATCTGGTGGCAATAATGAACAATTGTACTACACAAAGACTATATGGCAGGTGCTGATATCGGCGTCTGCAAACAAGTGAGAATCGTTATCGGGCGCTTTGTCAATCACACCAGGAGCTAAGTAGCTCTCAGCGCTCGTCAATTTCGGTCCTTGATGCTAAGCATAGGAGTCGAAGCGGATTCAAGCCACAGCAAACTTTTACTGGGTGCGCTTCTTCTTCTTACTGATAGATTTGTACCCATCAGTGGTGATTTTTGGATACGGAGGCTTGAGCCTCATTACTCCATCTTCTCGGGTTGAGTATGTAGTCGTGGGTTAGTATTCTTCCTGGTCTGTGTGGTCTTGTCACAGTAGGGCTGGTTTCACAGGGTCTTTGCAGTGAATACCTTTTCAGAAAATGCTTATTCGTTATCCTGTCCAGGTTTTCCGATCCAGAACAGAATGTTGTGTGTGAGGGAATATTAACTTTATTTTTTTTAATTGTACAATTCTTTCAACTTAAAAGATGTGGGCTCATAGACAAGGTGCCTCATAAATTCTGTCCGGGTTATACAACTAAATTCTAGTGGAATGATATTCACCAAGTGATAATGATGAAACTAGTTGTCGGCCTTCTAATGGATTTGAGCCCATAACAATGTTGATAAAAGAACAGTGGGTGGATTACGCTATAACCCTCCAAGGAGACCAGGAGCTCTCCATTGGTTGAGGAATTGCAACCCAATGTGGAGTACAAGAAGTGTGAGTCTTCATTAAAATCAAATGGGTGTAGATTTCGATGCTGAGAGAGCAAGAACACATTGTCCTGCACAGTTAATCCCCTCATGGCCTACATGAGTGATCTATCTTCTAAAATACATTTAAGCACATTAGGGGGAAGTAAAGCAAAGCCAAAGTCGGCAAGAAAAATGTCAGGGTAAAATGCCCTAAAACAAATGCATGTCTCTTTGATAAATAGAATGTGTATCTTTTGACTTGGAGGCCTTGGTCACTTTGCCATAGAGGGAGAACATGCATAAGATTTCAATGCCGAAAGGTATTCAGGTGTCAAATACATTCTTTAGTAAGAAAACACTCCTTTAAGTAGCACCCCTACCCCAAGGTAAGAGAGATGAAGTAGGTGTACAGTAGGAACACTTCATAAATGTACAACTTGAAGACTATTGTCTCGTAATATAAAACTCTGAGGAAGCTAAAGAGCAGACAGTTGTCAGGAGGCTAAATGTAACCCAAATAAATACATGAATGAAGGGGCCCTAGCAAAGGTACATAAGCGCATCATACACGCCCAGTACAGATCGCTTTAAAATGTCTACATTTACTCCCATTCATGATTGACGCAGAAGACCAGGGTATATGGACTGATTATGTTATGGATGCTCCAAGCTTATTCGGTCCTCATGATCTAACAGTCAGCGGTGAAGGATCATGGGAGTTCTAGTCCAAAACATCTGGTGGTCCATGGTCTTAGTAACCATGCGAAGTACATTCTTTCTGTCAATGATTATCAAAATGGCTTTTTTTGGCTTTTTATTGTACTGCCAATATGTTATCCAAATGCAGCAGGTTCAAGACGAAGATGTCTTTCTTGTGGAAACTGGACTCCACAAACGGAATACCCTCCACAGCTTGTAATGGCTCAAATAAAACCACACTGAGAAGAAGTTGCTGTCAACAGTAATTTTTGACCAATCAATTGAACAATAGCGAAGAAATATATGATCATCCTCTCGTTCCTTTCTTAAAGTCCAAAACTATCGTCAAACGATGCAGCGGCCAGGCCTTTTCAGTAGCCAGCCCTAAATTGTGGCAATATCTTCCTCTTTTCTTACAAAAGATCCAAGATTTCAATCTTTTCAAAGCCCACCTGAAGACTTTCTTGTTCAAATAGGTAGTGTTAATCCTTCCTTCAGTATTTGTAGTGCCCTGATTCCACTAGTGAGGGTCTGCGCTATATAAATAATTGATTATGGTGGCTTCAACAGCATACCCTTTTCATAGAAGCAGCCAACTGAACAAAGAGTACAGGGTTCAGCATCATTACAAGATTGCATAGTCATTTCATCAGTCTGAGTGCATTGAAATTTGCATAGGAGATCTGGACCATATTGATTTTCATGCAAAGTTCAGAAGGTCTGGGGAAAGGATGCTCGGGAAGAGGAGCCACTACTGCTAATTGGGGGTACTCTGGACACCTTACAACTACATCACCCAGTGGGAGGTGCTGTGGAAATTCTTCCACTCAGTAGGAGAAAGTAACAAGATACCAACTGGTGATTGTCACAGTTTTACATGGTTTCTGTGTTCAATTGATGGCAGACCATGAAAAATCCCACTACACCTAATAAAGACTAAATCTGACGATTTACTCGTGCTAAGAAGGTAGTAATTTCCCAGTACAAAAAGGAGCACTGGAAATGCAGCCTTGTAAGGAAAGTGAGAGCAGTGTCCGTTCAACTTAATCTTATACCAAGGAAAGACAGAACAGTACACCCTATTCTGCATTTTGAGCCGTTAAACAGATGGTTGAAGACTCACAAGTTCAAGATGACTACTTTACAAGATGTCAATCCAAGAATTCAAAGCTGGTTGCAGGGTTCGAAACAAGAGATCACCATTTCACATGAATTGGAAGAACGCAAGTGGGTGAAGAACAGGCAAATCTGAATAACCCTGAACAGGTCGTGCACACCAGAAAGTAGAAGTACCTATCGGTGGTGTATACTGTGCAATTCACGATCATGAAAATCTTGAAAATATAAGTGGCCGTATCTTTTAAGGTATGGATGAAGAGCTCTAACCTCCCATAACACGGGCACCAGCGCTCTCTGGCACATTTGGCCACTACTTTGACCCCAATTTATCGCTGGAATGTGCTGGTCACAGTTGTCGTATATTTATCATTTCGCCACTTGATGGCTTCTTGTCATTCAATAGGGAGTGAGGGGGGGTTGACGCATGTGCCTGCCCTGGCCACACACTGCGAAGAAGAGTGATGTAGATTACTTTTCAATCATAAAGCTATTCAATCACATAAACATTGCATTCAGTGACATTTATGAAGACCATGTTGATTGCCTCCCTGGACTACCGTAATAGATTGAGTAGTTCATCAGGCATGAACCCTGGTACCCAATTAACTCGGCAGTGTGTCGATCAGCTGCACCAATGTTGTATTTGTGCATGTGTTGGACACGGATTGTACTGAATTTTGTTATTTTTTGTATTAATATGTACTTTTTTATTTGGTGCTTGAAAATGCTTTCAGTATTTTTGTTTTTAGGCATTCCCCTCTATTTTCACTGTACCGGTCCTACACATAGTAAGCGCAGGGACTGCATTGAATGCATTAAGTGAATGGTAAATTTAACACCTGAGCCATTGAGATGTGATGTAGAGGTCATTTCAAGTACATAGCCTTTCAGTAACCTGAGTGGATTTGAGGTTGAACATTGTCCTATTCTACCAATGTTAGGTTGGGGACCGTGGTTTGAGCCCCTCAACCTGCTGGGCACCAAGTTTCAATCCTCTGCACCGATATGTTGCCATGATGGTAGACACTATTTAATCTGCTGTTTTTGTTTGTTAATGTATCCTTTAAAAAATAAATAAATAAATATATATATATATATATATATATATATACACTCTCTCATGCCAATGTTGGTGTAACAACTGCATTTTGGGCCTGGCTCCAGGGGTATGGGACTAATGGTGACCTATCCACCATCTGCTCTGTCTGCCATTAACTCAATCTCCACGTAGCAGGGAGTACACCCTAAGCCGCCTCCCCCTACTCCTTTACAGCAGAATTCCGAGAGATACTTGGTAGTATTTAAGCCATCCATTAAGGGTAATTTGGGCTGCCTGACAACCCATATTCCAGGCTGATCTTCAATGTGCAGCCAGAAAGAATGTCTTCCCACACACTCATTTGGAGTGCAGAAGTTTTACTTCATCAATGCTGCAGGCATTACATATTTGCCTATGCCTCCTATATACACAAAGCTCCCCTCTAGTAATAGCCTTTTGTGCTATGCGCCTAGTACTTCCTTAGGTTGGATGAAGTTAAACTGGGATCCTTTGTATGTCCGTCTGAATTTCTAGGAAGGAAAATGTGCAAAACGACCATAGTACTTTATATTAAACCATGGGGAAAGATGTTTAGAAATCAGAAGCACTTTTTCTCTGTTCAAGTATGTAGAGTTGTTATGCTTCCGTTGTAACATTATTCTAATATGAATATTGTGTTTCATTGCAGTGCTTGGGCAGAGCATAGGCTAGGCTGACCATGACTAATTCCACCTAAAATGATTTCTTCAAGTCGCGCTCTTCTGATTCAATGAGAACCGTACAAGATCTGGTCTTTGATCAGAAAACACAATCTGAACATGCAATGGCTCATTGAATTAGTCTAATGCTTATATTAATAAGTGGCTATTCATTTGTTAGGGTCCATGTCATAAAGATGCATTGTCTGCTTTCTTCCGTGCCCCAGCTCCCTCACTTTATGGGTGCACGCCAAGCACCTCAGAATCGGTTGTCCCTACACCCCACTTGTCATGATTTTTGTTAATAGATTGTGCAGCCTGAAGTGTTATCTGTGCCTATTAAACATTGTGTACCTTTTTGACGGAGGCTGCTTTACCACAGACTTATTTTAGGATAATCTCCTTTTTCGAGCTTCTGTGCCCTTATCCCACTCCCACCACATCCCTTGCTACCATGACGATCATTGAAAGCTTTACATGAGCCAAAGCCCAGCCATGCCCGCCCCCTCTGCCACACCACCCTCACCCTACGACCATCAAAGTGAATACTTCACATTTGTTTTATTGGATAAACGTTGCAGGCAAAAAAACAATTACACATTCCATACATTAGTCACAGCCCCAGTCTTTTAGATGACCATTGGTAGGACCTTCTAAACGTGAATTACCATGCAGCAAAATGGCCTCAAGTTTTCCTTGAGGTGCATCCGCTCAGTGGCCCTAATGGGGATCATTAACTGGACTCTGTTCGAGGATCTGCAAGACACTGATGATGAAAGTCAATGATGAATTTCCTTCCTTATTATGATAATTTCATGACCAACCATTTTATTTATTTGAATTTTTATAAAGTGCTACATGCCCAAAGGTCTCAGAGCGCACATGGAGACAGACAAGACGGATTAAAATAGCAAACTGATCAATCAGATGATTTTAACTAAGCAGTGGAGTCAGTCGGGAAAGAGGTTGAAGAAATAGGTCTTCAGCCTTTTCTTAAACTCGGTTGCCGCTCTGGCTTTTACCAGCCTAAACCTAGGCTGCACAAGTCTAAGTTGATCCTTGGATCTGAGGGTGTGTGAGGGTATATAGGGATTTAGGCGGTCAGTGAGCTATTTTGGAGCTATATTGAGTACACACCTGTGAGTGGGTGTAAGAATCTTATGTGTGACTCTATGCTTCACGGGAAGCCAGTGAAGTTCCAACCTGGAAGCTGTTATGTGAGCCTGTTTATATAAGCCAGAAATGGCATGAGCAGCTCCATTCTGAGCGATCTGTAGGGTGGATAAGTTGGACTGGGAGCATCAGCTCAGGAGACTGTTACAGTAGTCAAAGCGGGAATTGACAAGGGCAGAGGCTAGAATGGATGTACTATTGTGTGACATGAACAGCTGGATATTGCAGAGCGGTTTATTGAGGAGGCCACAAGAAGACCGAATAGGGGCGACATGCTGATTCATTGTCAGTTCGTAGTCCGTGACACCAAGGGTCTTCACCTTCTTAGCCACAGGGATAACCGTATTCGAGGTAATAATGCTGTTATACTTCAACGGTAAAGTTTGGGGCCAGATGCTACAATCAGTAGTACTATCTTTTTAGTGTTGAGGGCCAGAGAATTGATTGCCATTCAATCATGGATAGCGGAATAGATGGTATTAAGGTCATGTAGGTACTGGGCGTACAGGCCTGAGAGTTTCATGACGACCCGAGTGTCATTGGCGTAGTTGGTGTACAGGACACCCAGGCCGTGTAGAAGTCTCAGAAGGGGCATGATATAGAGGTTGAACAAAGGGGGTGAGATGCAGGAGCCCTGAGGAACGCCAAATGCGACAGGTGCCGAACTGGAACACGCCTCGCCGATGGTCATTCTAGCATTACAAGGGCCTAGAAAGGAAGTGACCCATTGTGAAGCCATGGTAGAACAGCCTACTATGGATTGCAGTCTCTCCACCAATAGAGCATGATCCACTAGATCAAACGCGGTGGATAGATCGAGGAGCATTAAGAGTGCTGGTTGGCTGTGATCACTAATATTCAACAGGTTTGCTTTAAGATAAAGCATGGCAGTCTCAGTGCCATGTCTGGCTCTGAAGCCTGACTGATGTTTTCCAAGGATATAGTTCTGTTCAATAAAGCTCTGGAATTGTAAGTAAGCAACCGTGTCCAGAAATTTGAGGAGAAACGGGACATTGGTTATGGGACGATAGTTTTCCACAGACATAGGATCAACGTTGTCTTTCTTCAAAAGCGGGGTGATCCATGCTTCCTTAAGGAAGAGTGGCACGGACCGCTCGGCAAATGAGGTTAACTAGCTTAGTCACCCAAGGACGTAACACATCAATACAACCAATGAAAAGTCCGGAAGGGCAAACATTCCCCTGGCATGATGTGGGTTGCATGCTAGTGACTATCTGGGAGATGACCGTCTCAGTGCTGAGTGTAAGTTACAATGAAGATGTGTTAAAGGCTGTGGGGAGTTTGGGTTCAGGAGAAGCAGATCAGGAATTCCTCACCAAGTTACGTGAGTTCCTAGTATTCTGAATGGAGCTTTGGTGGGAGGAGACGTTATCAGTAAAAATGTATGGATTGACCGACACCAGTCGGCGTTCTTCACAGGTCCAGCCATGGTGCAAGGCTTTCCTTTAAATTCATTAAAGATGGTGAACTGTTCCTTTGAGCTGGATTTAGTTTGTACAATCCTAGAATTATAGATAGATAGATTTGGCTTGTATAATGGCTTCCTTGAACTGTTTGACCACAAGTCTATAGGTGGCCACGGTTGTAGATGAGGGATTTTTATGCCAGTAACGTTCGGCTGACAGTTTGTGGTGTCTAAGGTGAAGAACAGTGTTAAACCCGCACTTGTTCAGTGTCTCAGTATCGCAACCTTTTATGGATACCAGCACCCTCCGAAGCAAAGCCATGGAGATGTGTTTTGGTCAAAGCTTAAGCATTTTAGTCCTTTGCTCGTCCAATGGTGCCTATACACAAAATGAGGCCAGGTATCTGCAGTCTTCAAACTATGCCTTTCTTACCATCCTTAACCTCATTTGTTCTGACTGCATTTCTATACTCTAAAGAGACCACTGTGTCTTTGTTGTCTGTGTTGATTAGTGAGGATTAATTGTTGGAACAGTTTGGTTGCAAGGTGTACTCTAAATCAGCCTTACCCATGAGAACGACTAATACTTATGCTCTGTTGGTTGTAGCCAACCGAGAGATTATGGTGGGTGATTTCTAGCAGGACTTCATTTATGGTCAGAAGGCAGCTTTTAGGTTGCTTTTAGGTTGCTTTTAGGTTGCTCGGGGTCTCCTAGAATCCTCCCTCCATCACTTGGCTATGGCTAGCCATGGTTTGCCTGAGGGTAGATATGCACTACTCAATGTGGATGAACGAGTTCATAGCAAATGTGCAGGATCTCCCATTTGTTGCAATACTCGATGAATCAACTGATGAAAAAATTAACAAAAAAGCCCGGCACTTAGGTGGCCAAGTCCCTGGCGGTCTTATTGAAACCTGGCTGAAAAGCATGCTGGCATTGTCAAAGTAGACATTACTCCATTTTAGAAACTTCACAGGCCTTGGAAGGTTCATGGCCAGCCGTGTCACGAGCTTTGACACTCTCCTCCAAGATGGCTACAAGAGCCTTCCTGCACCCAGGTCCAATCGTTCCTAGATGGGGTGTTCCTGATCTTCCCTGAGTTGACTCCTGCCACTGTCATTCCTACGCAGGCCTAATCCTCTTTCGAATGCCTCATCTGCAGGCTTGCTCTCCTAGCCATTCCCTTACTACTGGGAAGATCTGACCAGGTGGCTACTATGGGCCACCTGGTCAGATCTTCTCCTTCCTCTCTGAGTTGGCGGACCTCTCCTCTTCCCTCCTTGTCTTGACCACTCAACTCCTCCTTCCTGGAAACCTTAACATTCATCTGGATGCTTAATGTCCTTCCTCTGGACTCTTTCGTGACCTCTGCAACTTTCTCTCATTCTTTATCCCCCCCTCTGGCCCGACTCTCTGCAGGGCACACTGCATCTTCTGATCTCTACAGACCTTCCCCTTTCTATCAATCTCACCACTCCTCTCCTGGAGTGATCACTTTCTTCTTTCCTCCCAGCTCACTCTCTCCACCCCTCAGGCTAAACCAACTCCAGCACTGCCACCTACCTTCTCGGTTAGCTGACCCATGAAGCGTGTCAGTTGAGGCCTTCGCCGCCACTTTCTCATCCCCACCACCCCCCTTCGGCTGACTCGCACCCTGACACAGCCCTTTCTATTCTCCACTCTGCTATATCTGATACTCTTGATGCTCTTGCCCCTGTCATGAGAATCCGCTTGAAGCCCAAAGCCAAGTGCAATTCCTGGTACGACTCCGACCTTGTCACCCTAAGTGCAGGGTGGCTGAGCAGAAATGGCATGCATCCTGTAGATCCTCTGACAAACTGTCCTGCTGCCTGCTCCAAAGGCAATACTGTCTCTCTGTCCGCACCAAGAAGAGAGCCCTCATCCAAGCCCGCGTCTCTGTGGAATCCAACAACTCGGCTGAACTCTTTAAAATCTGCAAGGAGCTGGCAAATCCTGCTGATGACTCTGCTTCCCCTGTCCCCTCCCAGGGCCTCTGCACGGCCCTGGCTTCCCATTTCATCTCAAAAACTCAGGACATCCTGTCCTGTATCTTACTCTCCTCCTACTTCTCTTCCTCTGGCTGTCTGTGGCCACCTCTCCTACCACCTTCTCTGCCTCTCCCCTGTTCTCTGCAGATGACAGTTCTAGACACTTCTGACCTGTGAAAGTCTTGTCTAAGCAAGTTCTCCCCTGTTCCTCAAAAACCATCAAGGGCCACCCTCTTCTTAAGAAACCCTCAGCCGGCCCTGCTAACTACCGCCCAATCTCTCTCTCTCTCTCTCTTTCTCTCTCTCTCTCTCTCTCTCTCTCTCTCTCTCTCTCTCTCTCGGAAAAGCTGGGCATTTCCCAGCTTACTCTTCACACTGAATTGGTGTTGGCTGTCTCCACGACCATCCGTCTGGCTTCAGAGCTGCCAGAAGCACGGAAACTGCTCTCCTGAACATCCGTCAAGACCTACTCTCCAACCTTGACTCCATTACCCACTGTGTCCTCATCTTACTCGCTCTTCTGCCTTTGACACGGTCAACCATGCCATCCTGCTCAACCGTCACCATGATAACTTGGGTATCACCGATTAGGCCCTGGCTTCGATGTCCTCTTTCCTCTCCGATCGACCCTCTCGGGTCCAACTTGTGTTCTTCCTCTCCTCTAGCTCTACTTTGGTGTTCCCCAGGGGTCTAACCTCTCTCCCTGGCTGTTCAACCAATACCTGCCACGTCTTGCCCACTGCATTGCCGCTCTCTGCCCCAACTTTCAGTGCTATGTGGACGACACTCTGCTCATTTTCAGGCTCCCTTCCACCACCTCCGCTATCCAGGAGTGGTGTGCCTCCAACGATCTCTGCCTTAATGCTAGTAAGACTGATATTCTCCTCATCAGCACACCTGCTCCCTCCATTCCTGTCACTCTGGTCGGCCTCTTTGCCCTCCTCCGACCTGTGAGGCTAAAAACCTTGGTCATCTTTGACTCCACTCTCTCCTCACATCCTCACATCTGAAGTCTCTAAGAAGTCACACTACCAGCTGCACCTACTCAGAGATAATCTCCCTTTCCTCTCCTTCCCCAGAAGCTCATTGTCTCCCTTGCTCTCGTTATCTGTAGTTTAGACTACTGCAACAGCCTCTTTCTAACTCTGCCTGCTTCTACTCACCGCCCTCTGCAACTCATCCAGAACAGGACTGCAAGTCTTGTCCTTGTCCTTGGCCTCAAGCCCATGGATGGTACATCCCCAGGACTGAAATCTCTGCACTGGCTCCCAGTGGCTGCGAGGATTAAGTTCAAAATCCTCTGCATTGCCCACAAGGCCTTCTGGGGCCTGGGACCTGAATACCTCCAACTCTCTTCCTAAATATCTTCCTTCTCAAGCTCTTTGCTCACCCGCCTCCAACGCCCTCTGGGTCAGTTGCTTCTCCAAGCAACGAGTTGATGGTAGATATTTCTTCGGCTGGGTCCTCCCCTTGAATAGCCTCCCTGAAACTTGAGAAGAACCATCTCCAGTTCCGGAAGCACCTCAAGACCTTCCGCTTTGCTTCTTCCTGTCCCCCTCTCACCTGCTGATCTCCTGACTGAAACTGCACTAGTCACCTGGCTACCCTTCGATCTCGGGCCTAGGTGTCACGACCCGTGACCCAGAACACCACTGGCATGGTCACATGCCAGGTAGGGTTAGGGCTCGGGGTTCATTTGGGGCCCCAAGGGCCTTGCATTTTCACCGGGGACTCTCCTGGAGTCAGTCCTGGCGCCTTTGGCGCCAGGCTCATATTTGGAATGGGACTTGAAGGGACTACTTTTTATGTGTAGGCTTCCAGCCAACAGGGAGACACCCACAGTCTAGCCCCTAAGAACCACACTGTGCGGTGCAGAGTTTTGGGGTGTGGTAGCCCGGACTACTTTACCTGGACTACTTTACAGGGTAGGCTATATAAACCACACCCAAGCTAAGGAACGTGCTTCGCATTATTCTGCAGCCAGCAGTGTAACGCTCACCTTGTTCAGAGACCAGCACCCGGTGTTCCTGATATCGAGGACCTGCAGAGGAAACAAAAGAACATAATTAGCAGTTCCAGTTTACCTGCAGTCTTCCATCCTTCGCTCCCAGCTGCTCGCGGTCTTCCATCCCGTTGGTAGCATCTTCAGGACATCGCGCTCGCACCGGAACGAAGCACCTGGAGAGGAGAGAAAAAGGGACAATGTTAAACAGGTTATTCCCGGCAATCACAGCAGCAACCAAAATCTCCTCCCCTGGCTGGGCATATCTTGGCCGGTTCCGCTCTGGAAATCACTGCACGCCCAGAAAGACCATTGTAACCTGAAAAGGAATGAAGAATACAGGTTAGCCCAAAAAGACATTAGCGCTCCGCACTTCGCGCTCAACCTACCTTTCTTCATACGCTCCGCGTCAATAAATCCCGGCAGGAGCCGAACCCAAGCAGCGCACCCAGCAAACCTCTGCATACCTAAGGGGGAAAAAATCAGGGAAAGACATTAAAGAGGTAAGTTCGATTATTGCAGTCTCTGAGGGCCTTTGCTTTTCTTTGGGGCTATTAATGGCTATTAAAGACACTTGAATGGGTTGGCACCAGTGAAGTTAACTCGGTCACTTCAACCCGCAGGAACTATGCGCCCCTGTGCAGAAAGCAGGACGAAGAGCACGCCAGACATCATAACAAGGTGAGGAGGGGGCCATCAGGTCGAGTCCAAAGGGCTGGTGGGAGGAAACGAAATCTGTGCATAAGTCCAGTCCTCTTGTGTTTTCAGGTACACCTGCCATAGAAGACGACATCCCGAATCGAGTACATCGGGGGGGAATCCGGCAACCAGGGCATACAGGTGTCCCAGTGGATACCAGGTGAGCGTAGCACTAGGTCCCCTCCCCCACCAGATGCACACCTGCACTGCCTCCCGGGCAATCCCTGCAACTGGGGGCTGTTTCCATATCCCTACAGTCCCCACCAGCCCTTGACACTTGATGTCTGCACTTATCCCTGCACTTGCCACAAGCTGGCTGCACTTTTACCTACTGTTTCATTTATTTTTTGCTCTCTATGTATTGTACTGTCATTCCCCCACCCCTGCACTTTCCCATTCATCCCTCCCATGCACTTGCACAATCTCAAATTCACCTGGCATTGTACGATTTTGTCTCGATCTCCCTTGCCTCATCGTGCTTTGAAAAACTTGTCTTAAAGCGCGTTATAAATGCCATATCATCAAGGTCCCAGGAGCTCCGGGCACAACAGCCACCTTCTGGCAATGAATGCAAACTGGCTTGCCCAACTGAAAAAAAATGTTCCCTACCCCCTCAGTAACAACCTCCTGATCCTAAACTGTAAGGGTGACATCAGGAGCCACAGTTCACCGGTCTGTGGCAGGCTGGCTCTTTATGTTCACACTTAGCGACTTCTCTTTTCAGACCTATGGATGCTGTTTGGTTTTGGAGCTTCTGGCTTCCACTCCACTGGTTCCCCTTGCTCTACCGTGCCTTCAACTAGCGTCTCCCACACTTCTTCAGGAACTGATGAAGCTCCTCCAAATATAGGCAGCAAAATTAGTTCCTCATTTGGAAATTGGATGGAGTTACCAGTGAAAACATTTCTATTTGAAAGTGTCTAGACTGGTGTAAAAAGTCACTTGCCACCTCATTTCTGCACATAGTGAAGAGTCTAATCTCGCTCGCCATTGGCTAGTGGCAAGTGCAGATTGAGCCTTAGTTTTACTAATCACACATATTAAAACAGGCTGATCTTTTTTTTAAACCTTAAACATCCTCCAGAGAGACTCAAGATGATTACAAATGTGCACAGTTCATGGAATCCCTGTGCATGGGGGTGATTGGCTATGTTCTATGGATCTGAAGGGCTCTGAGCCATATGCAAGTATTTGGAAGCCACATAGCAATTTTCTTTGTTTTTACAGTGATCTATAATTTCCAATACAGGGTCTCCACCCCTTTGGGGCTGCACCCGGCTGCATGAGTCATTAACTAGATAATTCCATTGCAGATATGTTTTGATCTGGGTGTGGGGAGCACCTGGATGATAGGCGATTTATACCAATTCTCTGGATTTGGAAACCAGTGCTCTCTAAGCTCTTCTTGATGACCACCTCAACCTGAGTGCTCCAAGTCATATTCCAGATGTCCTTAACAAACAACATACAAGGATGGATAGGTTTTACCATATTTTCTTATGTGTAACAATAGTCTTCTTGGCCGGTTGTAGTGCATGTGCACTGAAGGGTGCCGCTAGGGTAGAATCAACAGTCCCCCGTACTCTCTAGCCCAGACGTCCCTTTTCCCAATTAGAAGTTTCTGAGCCCTACATCTAAAAATGGTATCCCCCTACTATTTGAGTCTACACTGGTTAAAGAAGGGCCTAGAGCCCTTGGCCTGCTCAGTCTCTCTCCCTCTGAGTTTTCTAAAAAGGCCCTTTTCCTAGGTTGAGCTGGATGCTCCCAGCATTTCATGCTGCTCTCTCATGCTCTTGTTCTCACCAGTGAGTCTCTCTCCCACGTCTGTTGTGCTTTGGGATTTGGTGGGACAACTCTTAAAAATACATAAGCCTCATCCCCTTTTCCGTTTTTGCTGCATTTTCTAAGCACCAAGCAGGAAAGCAACAGTCTGTTGTGCAGGCTCTCTGTTCCATAGGTTGTTAATGTCTATTTCTTCTTTTCTGTTGTCGTAATGAATGGAAGCTTCTGTGTGAATGCTGGATATTGATAAGCGGTTGTGCACTGCTGTGTTTCATACCCTCAGGATTTCTTGGCAGCTGCCCAGGGGTCTTCTGAATGGTTGTTTCTGAAATGTCAAGCTGTAACTGTATACCTGAAAGCCGGGTCTGGGAGCATTCAGGGACTTCCACAAGAGTTTCTGGTGTGCAAGTCCGACCCTGGTAGATGGGCGCATGGAAGAACCCCCTTCAAGGGGACCTGAGCTTGTACAACAAAAGGCCATAAGGTAGACAGTCCTCCCAGCACCATTTATCTTCTGTCACCCACCCTAAACGTGATGCCAGGTCAGTGCGAGCAGTGCATGTGTGACTGGATGAGAGACCAAAATAGGTTTTGCCTATGGATAGTCCAGAATGAAGCTGGCACCAAATTATATAAGCAGAAGTAAGATTCAATAAAGTAGCCGGGCCAGAATAAGTGTGGAAGGAGGGTAAGCAAGGGAAGACTCTGAGGTCAGCTGGTCAAGGCCTAGGATAGGGGAACACAGGGGAAACTGATCCAGGAATAAGGAAAAGAAAAAGGCTGGGCAGAGAACTACCACAACAGATACTAAGCTTCTCTTCAGAGAAAAGAGCATTGACACTCCAGATGTCCAGAAATGCCGGTGCATTTGGCTGCAACCGTGTGGAAATGAGGTTCTTCTGGCCATCTTCCTTCGTTGCCAGTGGCAACATCCATGCTTGGTGCAAAGTGCATGCAGGGAACGAAGATGCTGTCCCCTAAGCATGCACACGAGGCCCAACATGGTGGTGCCCGTACGTAGGGCTGCCAGCATAGTAGACTTGTTTGATCCTAATCGCTTCGACCCAATTGCCACAACTGGTAGAGCTGTGAGTAAGTGGACTCTGTGGCATTATGGAAAAAGAGAAGAGATCTGGCTAGCAAGTTGGTTGTATGGCATTTTAGTCAAGATTGTGGTACCAATATGGTTACACCACACCACAGCACATATTTAGAGGAGCCATGGGCTCTGCCCCCCGAATTCAATCACCCTGATTGGGGTAGGATCAGTACTGGCAACTACTCTGATAGGCCATCTTTCCTAGGTTGGGTGGTGTCCCTTCTCCCACTGGACTCTCCAGTCACTGATGCGGACACATACCTCCACCCTTTCTACCAAGTGTCAACCTCCCCCTTTTTACTTTCTAATTTTGAGCAAAGTCTTTGGGAGGTCTGGATGTTACACGCTTGACAGTAGTCTTGAGGTGTTTGTTGAACAGCCTGAAGTCTGTGCCCAGAAGCACTTGCTCCGATAATCTGGACATGTCTAACATTGGGATTGTACGTTTTGCCCAGCACACTAATCTTAAATTTGGGGGAAGGGGTATAAATCCAAATCTGTTTACTCCCCACAATCTGTGAGATGGGTCCGGGAGATGGCTCATCCTGGGGCACTAGGTTTGTTCAGATGGCTGTTCTACCCCCCAGAGTTTAATGAGGCCAATGAGTGTCGCCCTTGGATTTTCCTCCCTCCCACGTCCTCTCCCTCCCTCCCCACGTCCTCTCCCTCCGTCCTTCCTCTCCCGACCTCACACTCCAATACCTAGCTGCACCATCCGATTCTACTCTTTTCTTCCACTACTACTCTCCTTCGTCACGCTATTACTCTCTCTCCATACTAGTACTATTCTCCACTCACGCCTTCTCGGTCACTCTGTTCACTCATTCACTCCCTACTCTGCCTCTTAGTTCTACTTGGATGCTTACACTCCAACCCAAATAGCACTTTCTTCCACCAGCCAATACCTCGCCTTGCATACTCATTTCATAATTCTCCTTCTCGCTCCTCTGCATATTCCTTCATCCACCTGGTCTCATGTACCTCGTCCTCTCCTCCCTTGACCTCAACCAAACAACCCACAACTTTCCTGTTCCTTTTAATCTCCTGTCCTAGTCTTGGGCCATCTAACGGCTTGCTTCTGCCCAGGGGTCGGGTTACAAACGTTATACCTCAATGGTGGCCCTCTATGAACAAAGTTTGAGTACACGTGCCTGCTATCATTCGATAATTACAGTAGTTTGTTTAACCACTTAAGGGTTTTTCCGCCCAGTGCCAAGCCCCTTTTTTGGTGATTTGGATATGTCCCCATTCAATTCCTTGTAACATTTGTTACATGTGATATCTGGGCCAAATTTGGCCCTTTTTCTTACCGCTTGTAGGCGGTCATAACACCACCAAGTTTGCTGTATGGGGGTTAAAGAAAATAACCAAAAAGAGAGCAAATTTTGAGTTTTTCCAGGAAATGCCAATAAAATAAAAGAAGCCTGTGGTTTTTGTTTTTCCTTCTAAGAGCTAGGAACAAATGGTTTGCTGTCCTGAATCCACCATTCTCCAGCTTTCAAGAACAGGTTGAGTGGAAACCAAAAAAACATTTTTATAAGGTTACCATCAGTTTTGTGAGGGTTAGGCGATTTGTCCCTTTTTTTCCAATAGGACATGCGTGGACAGGTTGGAAGAGGAGGGTAGGAAAGCTGAATGGGAAGACAGAAAGGCATACATTTCTGAAAAGTAGACCATATTCCAGGTTTCATTTACGCAGGTAAGGCAACAACTATGTAGGTAAAATTCCCATAGTTTGGGGAAAAATAACAGGAAAAAAAAGATATGTGCTGAACATGGTTGGACCTGTAAGGTAATGGCTTCTGTGAATATTGAGAAAAGCAATACAGCGCTGCATTCCCAAGCCAAAAACTGAGCCATAGTACACAGGATTTTTATGCTGACAGCCTAAACAGACATACTTAGCATGTGTAAATAAGGAAACCAAATGTGGTGAGGAATGTCAAGCATATATATATTTTTTAAAAGGGGCGCAGGCAGACCTTTTGCAGGATAAGTGACTTGTGCAGGTTACAAAAGCGGACTGTGCCTAAAGCAGTGACTAAATGTAGGTTACATTTGGGAAATGAAAGGGTTGTGGAACAAAGTGCAGTAGCAAATATATGAAAACGTTATCAAAACCAAGAGAAAACGAATGTCCTACCTTCTTACAGGTGTCCCAACGAAAATGGTACCTCACGTGTGTGGAGAAGGCCAAACCACTGGTTCATCAAATGTCCTGGGGAAGACTGGATTTGGCTGTGTGGACAACCTACAGATTTTGGCTTGGGGTGTTGCAGCCACCAAGGAAAACTGGGAACCCCATGCATTTTTGAAAAGACACCCATAAACAGAGGTCTGTCTTGCACGAATCGACTTACAATTTACCCACAAGCCGCAGCAACGAACAGAATTTAGGGAAAAACAACATTATCAGACATTTGCCACCAGGAAACCCCTGAAACATGCCACCAACAACACATGGCCTACCATCCTACGTTCCCACAGGTGTCTCGTCGAAAACAGTTCCTCACGTGTGGGTCCACCTACCTGGGCACAAAGGGAAAAGGCTAAACCACTGCTTTCACCAAAGAGTTTGGGGAGACAACCGTCCTATTTGGGCCTGGGGTGTTGCAGCCACCAAGGAAAACGGGGAACCCCTTGCATTTCTGAAAAGATACCCGTGGGAATCCAGAGGTCTCACTTGCACAAATTCGTCTAGCATGTATTACCCACAAGGCCTG
This sequence comes from Ambystoma mexicanum, assembly GCF_040938575.1. Lineage (NCBI taxonomy): Eukaryota > Metazoa > Chordata > Amphibia > Caudata > Ambystomatidae > Ambystoma > Ambystoma mexicanum. Next base: position 628,102,461 of record NC_090928.1, on the reverse strand, counting down.
GCAAAGTCCAGAATTTAGGGAAAAAAACAATGTTCAGACATTTCCCACCACGAAACCACAAACACACCGGCAACAACACATGTCCCACATTCCCATAGGTGTCCCGATGAAAATGGTACATCACATGTGTTGGTGTACCTACCTGGGCGGAAAACTAAGTGTCGACCATCCACAAGTCCAACGGCAGTCCCATGGAGCCCGAGCAGGGTCCCCATCCCTACCCGGCGTAAAAAGCTCTAATGCAGCACAGCTGATGTCCCAGCCATGGACACCAGTCTCCCATGTGGATTAATCATACCTAAGCCCAACGCCGGTTCCGAGGAGGACTGGCCTGGAGGAAAATTCTGTACCTCAACCCAGTGAGAGCTCCAGGATGGTCAGGGGGATATGTCCCAGGCCTTGGGCACTCGTCTCCCATATGGGGTGACCTTCCCCAAGCACAGCCTGGAGCTACGGCTGGGCTGTTACAATTCTTCCCTCCAGGAAGGGACTGGGACCCTGCCAGGGCTCCCCGGGGCAGCTGTTGTACTTGGGTGTGGTCCATCAAAATGGGACACAGGCACCCAAGGCCGGTAACATCACCCTGACCATCCTGGAGCTCTAGCTGGGCTGCATTACAGAATTCACATCTGGGAAAGGATGTGGACCCTGCCGGGGCTCCCTGGGACTGCCGCTGTGCTTGGGGACGGTAGATTCACATGGGAAACGAATGCCCAGGGCCAGGGACATCACCCTGACCATCCTGGAGCTTTGGCTGGGCTGCATTACAGAATTCACCTCCGGGAAAGTATGGGGACTCTGCCGGTGCTCCATGGGACTGTCGCTGTGCTTGGGGACTGTCGACCCACATGGAAGCAGGTGCCCAAGGTTGCAGCCATCCCCTCCGACCATTCTGGAATTGTGGCTGGCCTGCGTTACAGCTTCTCCCACTGGGAAAGGACAAGGACCCTGCTGGGGCTCTCTGGAACCGCCCCTGGATTTGGGGGACGGTCAGCCCACACGGGAGACTGCCACACAAGACCAGAGACATCACCCCTGAACCTCTTGGAGCTCTGACTGCGCTGCATTACAGAATTTCCTTACGGGAAAGGATGGGGACCCTGCCAGGGCTCCCTGGGACTGCCACTGTGCTTTGGAACAGTCAACCCACAAATGGAGACAGGTGCCCAAGGCCAGAGACATCACCTCTGACCATCCTTTAATTGTGGCTGACCTGCGTTGCAGCTTCTCCCTCTGGGGAAAAAAACAGGCACCCTGTCGGGGCTCTCTGGGACCGCAGCTGGGCTTTGGGACGGTCAACCCACATTGGAGACAGCTGCCCAAGGCCAGGGAGTTCCAAAGCACAGTTGCAGTCCCAGGGAGCCCTGACAGGGTCCCCTTTGTAATGCAGGCCATCCAGAGCTCCAGGATGGTCGGGGGGGGGGGGTGCTGTCCCTTGCCTTGGGCGGCTGTCCCTAATGGGGGTTGATGGTCCATAAAACCAGCAGCGGTTCCAGTGACCCTCGGCAGGGTCCCTGCCCTTTCTCAGGGAAAGAAGCTGTAATGCAACCCTGCCAGAGTTCCAGGGTGGTAGAGTGTCATGTCCTGGGCCTTGGTTGGCTGTCTCCCATGTGGGTTGACCGTCCCCAAGCCCAGCCTGGAGCTCTGGCTGTGCTGCGTTACAGCTTTTCTCTCTGGGGAGGGCTGGGGACCCTGCTGGGGCTCCCTGGGACTGCCACTGCACTTGGGGATGGCTGATCCACATGGGAGACACCTGTTCCTAGGAAAACACTAATGTTCTGCTGGCATGGGGCACTTTTTGGCCCCCAGCCCACCAAAATACCTCCCCAGACTGCCCACACCACCAACAATCCAGCCCCAGTCCCACCCACCCCACTGACAATGGGCCCTAACCGTAGAATTAAAAAAAACGACTTCTATAACATAGAAGCTTCTCGCATAAACAAAAAAACCCCCCTGTAAACAAAACAAAAAACATTCATTTTCTGTGGTCAGCCCAGCAAAAACAAATCATTACTATTCCGCTCTGATTACCGATTTCCCCCCCCCCCCCCAACTCCACCTTTCAAGCCATCCCATGTGTTCTTGTGACCATCACCCCCCCCCCCCCCAGTAAAAACACGTGCCCCTTCCTAGGGGCAGATTGGCAGATTAAACTGACAATCTGCCCCCAGGGAGGGCTATATGAGATGCCCCCCCATCCATTTGCAAACATTCCTGGTGGTCTAGTGTGCCCCCCACAATAACTGCACCTAAAAAAGCTTTTTTTAAAATGTTAGCCCCTTCCCTAGGGGCAGATGGGGCCATTAGTGTGCCTATCTGCCCCCTGAGTGGGAAAAACATATTGTCCCATGCTTTAGGGGCTGGGGGGAGCCCCACTTCAAAACAGATCCCTGGTGGTCTAGTGGCATTGCTGGACGCGGATCAAGCGATCCACACCCAGCAATGCTTCAAGGAAGGTGTTGTTGGAAAGGGGAAGAGTCTCTCCTTTCCAACGACACCTCCCTCAATCAAAACGGCATAGAAATGCCTGAGGTCGAAGGGGTGGGGGGGGGACTTAACTTCCATTTCAGTGCTGCAGCTAGAAATGGCTTCCGTGGTGAAATTTACATTCATTGTCATGTCAGTGCGTATTATGCACACTGACGTGACACTGAAATCAAGCCCCCGGACTGTGAGGAGGAACCTCCTCCTCACATAGCCGGGGTTGGATTTAGAGTTTGTGCGATTGCTGCTTTTTAGCGATCGCACAAACACAAGTGCCAAAAAGGATGAACGATCTCGTCCTCGGCACTGGAAACGTAGTGCTGAGGACGAGATAGCTTGTCCTTGGCACTTAAGGGGTTAAGCTGTATCCAGTTCTCACTTTCGTTGAAAAAATGTAATTCGTGTCCGGATTGTTTATTTGGGACTCAAACTGTTCTGTCAATGCTGAGGTCATACTGGCGAATTGCCAATTTGAGATGCAGATGTCTGTAGTTCATCATCTCTTGGGTTGCTCTCGTGTTGCGGGTTGTACTTGGTAACGCACTTATTCAAATTCTCCAGCATTGGATCTTTCATGGATTCACATGCTTAGAATATTCCCCGTTGTCAGGCCGCTAACCCTCGGTATATTTATTAAGACGTTTTCCATTGGAAAAAATTTGACACTTCTGTGTCCCATCTATGTCGTTTTGGGCCGCTTACTCATGACCCAATAGGACGTACAGTATAAATAGCCCCGACCCCGCGGCTCCCTTCAGATTTCAACTGTCTCCAAAGTAGCGGGAGCACCTCGTGTTTTCTACTCTTTACAAGGTTGAACTTTGTCTTTCTTTCCCAATGTCTGGGAAGGCGTTGTTCCGCCAGTGTGCCACGTGCGGACTGAAGAAAGTCTACGAAGGAGATGGGCACATGGATTGCCTTTGTCTTCACCCGCATCATTCTGCGGACAGCTGTGAGATTTGTAAGGGATTCTCACAGAAGACCCTGAGAGACCGTAATAGGCATCTGGTGACGTGGCTGAATGAAGGGGCCTACCCTTCATCGGAGGTAGGATTGGCGCACAGTCTGACATCGAGGCCTAAATCTCCGATGATTCATCGCCGCTCTGTGTCTGCAGAGCCTCCGGCGAAGAAGCCACGTTCTGCAGAGAAACGTCCTTCGCTAGAAAAACATCAGGCGAAAGAATCTTCTTTGTCATCGAAACAAGGTTGTGTGGACCAGGACCACAAGGGAAAATCTTCCTCTTCATCTTCGTCAAAAAGACAGAAGAGACCATTTTAAGACCTCTTCCTCAGGGGGACCATCACAGGTCTTCCTCGAGTAGAGACTCGACGAAGCATAGGTCTAGCTCAAAAAAGGTGGGATCGCCTAAAGAGCCTGCGTTACAGCCACCGCTGTCGTCAACGGGACTTCCGTCATCGACAGGTTCATTACCACCGGCGCAGGCAATACGTGCAGTAGCTTCGTCAACCCCGGCAGCGACAGTTGAAAGGGCCCCGAGATCGTCGAAGGTGGACCCATCAGAGGTTTGGCAACTGGCAGTGTACGATGCAGTCCTGCCAGGTACCCTGTTACAGCAGGAATCAGCATTCTCAATATCGTTGATGGAGGAAGACTGCAAACTACTTGCTTGTCCTACTGATTTGGGCTTGCAAGGTGTTGGCTCATTTACGGTCTCGGGAGTGCAAAGTGTCCCCGTTCATCGTCTTTGTAAAATCCTCAGTCGGTGTTATCCTTACAGGTGTTGACCATGCTGCAGTCCTTATTGAGCCAATTGGACGTAAGGTTGCCCTCTATTGGTACACCTCCAGTGATGCAGGTGATGCCTGCCGACGACGAGCCAGGTCCCGCTCCGCGGTCAATGTCAACGACCGGGTTGCCGCCCTCCCGTCCGGTTAGCGAGGAGCCTCCCCGCTCACACCCGGAAGAAGAGGAGATGCAGGATTGTCAGACCAAGGGCCTAGAGACTTTCTCAGACATTTCGTTGTCTTCTTCGAGAGATCCTACATGGGAATCAGAGGCAGAAATGGAAGGTCCTAGAAGCCCGGTCAACTGTCACCGCCAGATGACATTGGCTCATTTCACGTGATGGGCAAAGCCTGTATTAAATTTGGTCTGACCCCAGAGGAAGAAAAGAAGGAATGCTTCTTATTCGACCATATGGGGAAGAGGAGGAAGTCCGTCTTCTCGGTTCCTATTCTGGACCACGTCTGGCAAGAAGGCTTGTGAACAATGCGCCAACCATTTTCGGAACCTGCAATCAAGGGCAGGTTAGAAAAGAAGTTCAAAGCCCCTGATTCTACTCCTAAATGTTTGACCGCGCAGCCCTCCCCGGAATCCGTAGTGTCGTCAGCGGTGGCCAGAAAAGCCAGATCTCAGCAGAAGTGTGCAACGCCTCTGGACAGTGAGGCTAGAAGGCAGGATGCTTTTGGTAAAAAGGTATTGTCAGTGGGTGCAACAACAGTCAAGGCGGCTAACTCTCTGGCTATCATGGCGAGATACGACTGTGAGATGTGGCATCGTTTGGCCCCCATCCTGGAACACCTGCCGGGGAGCACAGAAAAACAGCCATGTTACTGGTCCGTGAGGGGGAAGAGGCGTCAAACCACTCTATTAACATCGCTGTGGACTTGGCCGAATTCGATGTCAAGCAAATAAATAACAGATTGGTATTGAGAAGGCAAGCCTGGCTGAGATGTACAAACTTTAGACCGGAGGTCCAATAGAAGGTGCTCGATATGCCATGTGAGGGTGAGCAGTTGTTTGGGGGGAAAGTGGACGAAGCCCATAAAGGCATGAAGGAAGATTCAGACACAGCAAGGTCGCTCGGAGCCTTACAAAGTGGTAGAGCATTTTGGTCCTTTCACCGCTTCCACGGAGCATCAGGGAATTCCCGATTTGTGGCATCCAGGGACCGGAGTTTCAACAGGTGATCTTACTCCTCCCAAGGTTACAGATGAGCTGTCCAAGCGACACGAAGAAGCCAAGACTTCCAGGCCTCAAGGAGAAGAGGACAGTCTTTGTCCACCAAAGACACGCAGATAAAGTCCCAACAATGACGCGTTTCGACGAGTGGGAAAGTATAACATCAGAATGTTGGGTGTTGGACACGGTGAAACTAGACCACTCTTTGCAGTTAAAGAAGGTACCATCTCACATTCCACCGGTGTATTTGGTGCAATCCCCATCTTCACATATTATAGCAGCAAGTGGTGCTTATGGTGCAAAAACTGGCTATAGAATTTGTTCTGGTGACTGAGAGGTCTGGGAGTTTACTCCCGTTACTTCGTGGTCAAAAAACCCAACGGCAAGTGGCGACCCATTCTGGACCTTCGAGCTCTCAACAAAACTCTACAATGCCTGAAGTTCAAAATGCTTACGCTTCAGGTTATCCGGACTATACAGCTGGGGGATTTTCTGGCGTCGTTAGACCTGCAAGACGCAGATTTTCACATACCCATGCGTAGACGACACAAAGTTTCTAAGGTTTGTAGTAGGTCAGAGTCATTACCAATTCAAAGTGCTTCAGTTCGGACTAAAATCGTCTCCCAGGATGTTTACAAAATTCTTGGCTCCATTGGCAGCATGGCTCCAAAGAAAAGGTCATGTTTACCCTTACCTGGACGATTGGCTGGTAAGGGGCCCGTCGCCGGGAGTGGCGCAAATGCAGCGGTTAGGCTTTGCAGTCAACTTGGAGAAATCCTGCTTAGCTCTCTCAAGGACCTTGGTGTTTTTGGGCACGGAGTTTCAAACTCATTCGGGACTAGTGAAGCCTTCCTCGGAGAGAGTGCAAAAACTAAAACAAAAAGTGAAGGAGTGGAAAGCTGGCACCAGAGTGTCAGTCAGGAAATACATGTCACTGCTGGGGGCCATGGCATTGTGTATCCCGTTAGTGAACAACTGTCGTCTCTTCATGAAACCAATACAGGAATTTCTGGCAGACCGATGATCTCAAAGTCGCGGTTTGTGGTCCGACAAGTTGAGCATCAGCAGCGAGCTTCTACAAGCGCTTCAGTGGTGGCAGCTATCGGACAATCTGACGAGAGGGATGCCCCTGCAGGAACCAGAATTCCAGGGGACTGTCGTAACGGATGCATCGCAGACAGGATGGGGAGCCCATCTGGGATCTCTGCAAGTTCAATGGTCCCCAGGAGAGTCGACTCTCCACATCAACGTGCTGGAGTTAAGAGCGGTACGTTGGGCTCTGAAATCATTTTTACCACGCATATGGGGATCCGCGTAAAAATATTAACGGACAATACAACAACAATGTTCTACCTCAGAAAGCAAAGAGGCACTCATTCCAGAATGCTCTCGAGCGAAGCTCAGGAGATATGGCGTTGGGCCCTCGAAAAAGAAATAAGCCTAATTGGATTACCACCTGCAGGGGTGAACAATGTACAAGCAGATTCTCTCAGCAGAGAGATGAATCAACTGCACGAGTGGGAGTTGAACGATAAACAACTGGCGAACATCTTCAATGGGGTCATCCATCTCTGGATCTTTTCACAATCCGAGAGAACAAGAAGTGCAAACATTATGTGAGCAGATGGCCACAACCCGGCTCGCTGGGGGAGGCATTCTCCTTCCTGTGGATTGGCAAGTTCGCGTATGCGTTCCCTCCGTTTTCGCTCATTCGACAGACCCTCAAGTGGGTTCACAAATACTCATGTCGACTGATTCTAGTTGCTCCTTACTGGGCGAGACAGTCGTGGTTTTCGGACCTGCTCCAGCTGTCGTTAACAGAGCCAGAGAGGTTCCAGAAGACTCCGGACATTCTATCCCAAGACAAGGGAGCAGTTTGGCATCACAACCCGGACGCCCTCTGCCTGATAGCTTGGCTCCTGACTTCTCCGAATTTGGGGCCTTGAACATTGCCTCGGATTGCCGCCGAATTGTAGATGCAGCGCAAGCTCCTTCCACGAATACTTCATATGCATGTAAGTGGAAAAGATTCTGCATGTGGTGCAGGGATCAACCGGGGTTGGACCCCCTAAATATCGTGTCAGAGCAAGTTCTTCCATATTTGCTACACTTAGCGGAAGGAGGGTTGTCTTTCTCCTCCATAAAGGTTAATTTGGCAGCCATTTCAAGATTTACTCGTAAAAGACATTCAACTCTGCTGTTCAGCGATCGACTGGTTAAGCATTTCCTGAGAGGCTTATTTCAGACCTTTCCTCCAGCCAAAAAGTTCCCTCCTAATTGGAGTCTGTCTGGTGCTGTCTGGACTGATGAAGGCTCCTTTTGAACCAATGTCATCGTCATCCCTAAAATTATTGCCGTGGAAAATGGCCTTTTTAGTAGCTATCACTTCAGCAAGAAGACTGTCTGAGCTGCAAGCATTGGTGATTGATCCCCCATACTTGCATTTTCTCAAGGACAAGGTGGTATTGGCAACCAATCCTCATTTCATACTAAAAGTTCCAACGACATTCCACAAGCATTCTTCAATTGTGCTGCCAACATTCTTCGCGACGGCCTCTTTTGCGGAAAAAGCTCTCCATACGTTGGATGTGAAGAGAGCTTTGAAGTTTTATCTCAGTCGTACTCAAGATTTTAGGTGTACGAGCCAATTGTTTGTGGCTTATGGTCCGTCGGTAAAGGGAAAACAGATCTCCAAACAAGGACTAGCCCGCTGGGTGTCGACTATTGCTTTTTGCCACCCTAAGGCAGGCAAGCCTCTGGAAAGACATCCGAAGGCTCACTCCACAAGATCCACCTCGTCATCGGCGGCATTGTGGTCCGGAATCCCACTGGTGGACATCTCTCAAGCGGCATCCTGGTTGGTGCCTCATACATTTACTCTGCATTATTGCCTAGAGCAACAGCATGCAGCGGATGTGCAGATGGGGAGAGCAGTCCTGCGACACCTGTTTCAGTAAGGTAAGCCCCACATAGGGATGTATCCTCCTGTCAATGTACCATGATTGAGCTTACTGTCGATGTATCATCATTGGGGTTTTGGATTGCTAACTGCATGTGCGACTTTGGTAATATTGGTTTGCATTGCACACCTCCAGTTTAGGAGTACTTCTATATAGTCTATTCTAAGCATGTGAATCCATGAAAGATCCAATGCTGGAGAAGGGTGTAGTTTGTTACCTGTAACTCCATTTCTCCAGTGTTGGTAGCTTTCATGGATTCACATGCGCCCTCCGGCCTCCCCTGAATGCAAACTTGAGATGCCCCTACTACTTTGGTGTTAAAATCTGAAGGGAGCCGCAGGGGCGGGGCTATTTATACTATACGTCCTATTGGGTCATGCGTAAGAGGCCCAAAACGACATAGATGGGACACAGATGTGTCAAATCTGTTCCAATGGAAAACGTCTTAATAAATATACTGAGGGTTCCCGGCCTGACGGGGAATATTCCAAGCATGTGAATCCATGAAAGATAGCAACGCTGCAGAAATGCAGAGTTCCAGGTAAGAAACTACTCCCTTCTGTGATACAGGTATGTGGAAAGAAGACATGGTACTTGTTTCAAATATGCAGGTACATGTAGTAGGGGCACGGATTGGGGCTCTCAACTCCTGCGCCACGCCTCTGGGAATTGGTAAGCCTCCCACTCCAGGCTGAGGGGTCCCCGTTCCTGCTTAACCGGGTTGTACATGTCCTAGCATTCGATATGAACAAAACATAGTACTCAAACAGAATCAGACTCCACTGTATCAAACCCTTCTAATGAATGAAACCCTGCAATAGGTAAAACCCAATATACTCCCATTCAGTATCAAACGCTACTGTTTATAATCCTTCCAATTACAATAGAAAATGAATGGCACCCTTATTACGAGAAGAGCTGTAATGGGAAGATAATGCACACATTTCTAGTTATTTGAAGAACAGGGATGCCGATTTTGACCAGAAATGTTTTTCAATAACACATTTACAGATGGCGGGGGCATTACTGCGAAGTGTGCATGTACTATATCACAAAGAGGAGAACAAGTGATTAGCCAGTTTGAGGGTGTGAGCAAAGCGAGACACAGGCTAGGGACAAAACAAACAAACTGGTAACATTATCCTAGAGTGGACGTGCGAGTGATTCAAACTAAATATACCAAATGTATATTAAGTGGCTTCGTAAGGACTGGTGGGGACAGGTAGGGAAGAAGGTGGAGAGGGCAGGGAGAACCCTGCCTGAAGTTTACGCAGAGCTTTGCAGTGGCCCACAGACAGGCTGTCTTTGGTTGTGATGGGCAGCCGGTTCCAATAGAGTAGGGTGAGTAATGAGAAGAGTGGAAGCAAGAGGTGGCACAGGGCTTGCCTGGGACAGTGAGGTTGAGGACAGAGAATCAGAGGGAATGAGCTGGTAAGAAGACAGATGCAATCCGTTACTGAGGCGCAAGATTATTGATGGTTTTGTACACTAGAAGAAGAAACTTGAAAAGGGAGGGGTTGTGCATGGGTGCCAAAAAGCAGGGTTTTGGTAGGTAGAAATGGGGGAGGATCTGGCTAGGTTATTGCAAGTGTAAGTAGCGAAGTTGATTTTGTATAGAGGGCAGAAGGAATAGAGCAGAAATCCAAGGAGCAGCACATGCAGTATTATTTTTCTGAGCACAAGGTTGGCAACTCAGTTTTTTTGTAAAGTGGTTTGCTAAGACATCGACACATTTTTCAAATTTTGAGAGGGATGACGAGCAAAGGTGGTGACAGTGATGAATGGTTGCAGCGTGAGGCCTATATTAAAGGGGACCCCAAAGTTGGAGCCTTGTGCAAGGAAGCAAAAAGGTCAGGGAGGAAGAAGCTGGAAGGGGGCTGGGGTGGGCAGTGATTGACATTGTAAGATGGTAGAAAGAATGCATCAGTTTTTAAAGAGTTCAATATGATGCAGTGGGGAGCCATCCAATGACTGATTGCAGAGAAGATCGTTTATAATCCATTCCGAGATGGTGGAGTTGAAGGAGTTGAGAGAAAAAGATTTGAGTGTTGTCAGCAAAGAGTTGATGGCGAACGCCAAAGGACGAAAGGAGTCTTCCTAGGGCAGAGCTATAGAGGGTGAATAGCAGAAGTCGAAGAACTGAATGTTTGGGGACGTGGACAGGCAGAGGGGTGAAGGAGCAACTTTTCAGGTAGGAGGCAATCCAAGTAAGAACAGATTAGATTTGTGGAAAACAAGGTCCTGGAGAGCAAGGCTAGAGGAGTGGTTGATTATGTTGAATGGTGCAGAGGGGTCCAAAAGGGTTTATATAGAAGAGTTTGGAGTGTTAAGTATCAAAGAGCAAATTGGAGACTTGCAGGAGTGCAGTTTCGGTGGAGTATTTTCTACGGAAGACAGATTGAATTATATCTCAAAGGCCATTATCCTAAAGTTACGTAGTGATCAGGTTGAAGAACACCAAGTACCTTTCAATAATGTGGAACGAAGGAAAACGTGGACATTTGTGTCAGCAGAGGGTTTATTGCAAAGGGTTAGGTTAGTTTCAGATTTCAAGGAGGCAGTTAGGCTTCCATTGGTGAGGTATTAGAAGGTTAACGAGCTCCGATATGAGGGCAGGTGGTTAAGACTAGGTTGTTTACTGTTTGAGGTGAAAACCTATCAACCACGCAATATGGGGTAGTGCTGTGAAAGATGGATGCTAATTAAGTAGGAGCGGTTGGGGACAAGTAGTGGAGTAGAAGGGACAGGGGAAAAGATGGTAGAGAGTTGGAAGGTATGAGGAAAGCTTGGTGGAGTAGATGAAGGTTTGCGTGGTGATTGTGGCGGGAGACAAATAGCTTTACGAAGTAGGATTCGGCAGTGTCCAGAGGTGAAGGCATCAAGAGAATGTTTGGAGGGTAGGAGTACGTTTGGGTCTGTGATTGTGGTAGGGTCGACCCATGTTTGCTTTGACGGTCTGGATCTTAGCTGTTCGAGGGCAGAGATGGAAAGGGAGTGCCTATGCCTGCAGGATAGTGTTGATCAAAGGGGGAGTCATAAGTGTATAATGAAAGTGAAAATGTACAGTCAATGGGAGAGACCGGTCCTCACTTCATTAAGTTTAGGGACAAGAGTTCTGTTTACCTACAGAAATTGGAAATGGAGGAGTTTATAATAGGGGGAATAAACCGTTAAGAGGTACAGAATTAAGTGTAACAACTTAACGTATCTGGTGTAGATAAGATATGGCATTTAAAACGTGCCTATACACAAGTGTTTCAAGGCGCGATGAGGCAAGGGAGTGGAAACGGAGGGATGCTGGACAGCGATCCTACTACGTCAGGTGACAATGAGGACCTTGTTATGGAGTCGCTCCATTTTTCTTGGTCTTTGGGAGTCAAAGGGGGAGGGTGGGCCACACAGTTGCCTTCACCTGTTGGGATCTTTTCTGTTTCATTCGACGCGCATCACGTTCTAAAGTTTCTGTCTGCAGAGCTTTTTGAATCGCATGTTCAGCTTGTTGTAGAATCTGTTGGTCTCCTTTTAGATCTGTGCAGTTGAATTGAGTGGGGTATTGTCAAATTCTGTGTTCAGGCTTCAACTCGCACTAAAGATGCAACGTTGTCTTCACAGCAAAAGTTCTCCCATGCACATTTCTTATTGTTTTCGGTTTCAAGTGCTTGCATGTTTAACATTGGTTCACTTTATGGGTGATGGATATGGTCTACTGTGACTTGATGGTGGATATGGCTGCTTTAGGTGAACCGTGATTTTAGAAGTCGATGTCCAGTCAGAGACTGGGTTCATTGAGAGTGAACATTGTTTTGTGCAAGCTCTAACTACCATTGTAAGAGACCTGTTCTAAAATTTTCTTTCTTTCTCCCCTTTTGCATGTGGCTGTCATTGCAGTACTGTATGTACTATATATTAATAAAAGTCAAAATGTGGATTTGTGGCTTTGCGAAGCATTGTTTGTTATACAATTCCACAGAGTTTCACTAATTGCACCAAATTGTGCATAGTTACCTTTCACGACCCTCCGGACATTACTGGCTGCATGACATTTAGGCACTCAACCCATTTCCCCGGATTTCAGAACCTTTACACGTGACATAGTTGCCTGAAATCCGCAAAACATGAATCTGACACAAACAAAACTCAAGGTCCCTATTGGACCTCAAATCACGTTTCAAGGCCCTGGGATGCATAGGTTCTGAGAGATTTGCACCACACCAGGGTGAGTTGATGGGTGGAAAAAGCACAGAAGGTCCCAGTATGCAGCATCGCACCAACTCTCACCGCTCCCCAAAGTCTGCTCCGGGGTAGGTTAGCCAGCCACACGCACCCATTCTCATTGCAGTTTACTTCAGGGTGCAAAGCACATCAAATCATCACAGCGACCTACAAGATCATTGATTTTCAACAATTATGTCCGTCTCAGAACCTGTTCGCGAACAGGTCCTTTTTTGCTAGTATCTTAATTGTTCCAGTATGCTGGCAGGATGCCATTTATAATGCAGCAGCTTCACTGCTATCTATGGCACTCATCCAGTGGGCATGTCCTTCAGCAAGAACCCACCGGGATGTGTTGATTGTGTATACGTTACGTAAAATCAACATTTGCAATATCCGCCAACACTATGTACCCTTAGCCACAATAGAAGACGCTCTGGGTAATGTATTGGAAATTAGTTTCCATCCAAAGACTCCACGAAGTCACCCGTTATTTGAAGGTGCAAATAATGCTTCTAGCGGCCAGGTCCATTGAAAACTATCCTGGTGAGAAGAGTGGGAATTAAATCACAGAGAAGGGCAGCAGCCCAGCAAGGGGGTGGGGCACCGGTTCTTCACAGCTGTGACCAAAACCGTTTTACAGTGACACTGGATGTTTTTGCACTGTATCAGTATTGAGAACAGGTGACACGTGAACTTCTACTGTACCTTAAAGCAACTTGCAGTAGTCACCTGATGAAGTTCCTCAGCTATCAACACCATGGCCTAACTCGATGGTTCATGTTTTAAACTGTACACACGTTTGCCTTAACATTATGCGATTCGTATGTTAAATATATTAACTGAACGTTTTCACTGGAACGAGTGCACCCACAAATATTTTGATAAAATAAGGCACCAGTGGTGTCCCGCCCTAAATCAACACATACATTTTCCTTCAGTTAATATTCAAACCTTTGGATATGGTCCTAAAGTTCAGTATTAATGGTACAAAAAAAGAACTAAATAAAGTACTTTTGGAGCAGATCAAAACCTGGTGTCCTGTTCAATGGGTGATTCACTGGTATAGAGCACTGATTCCCAATTGATTTCTGGTGCGCCAGGCGAGTGCCCAACCCCTGCTTCATCAACTTTATGGGACTTGACCGGAGTTTGATACTGTCTATTGCATAAGACATCAAAGTTGCACTCTAATCCTCACAATTCATCCGTGTTCTGTGTGCAAAGAACATGCAGGTGCTTCGACTCCTTTTGAATGATGTGGTGGTTCAATAGTAGCATCTTGGAAGGATGGGTCTGAGGTGTGTACCGAGATAACTTGGGGGAAAAATAGTGCCAAGATGCGTTGGTGAGATGCTAGTTTTTGCTGATTTTAAAAAGAAGACATCAAGATGTACAGATGTCGCTCTCGAGTAAAGAAGGTGGTGCTGAAGCAAGACCTATGAGGATATATTGCTGATGCATTAGTTAAAAACATAGGTGATGCTGTGCTGCTGTGCCCTAGCAATTGCTGAACTTATCACTACTAGAAGCCTGCTAATGAATTTCGTCAGTTGGTGCCGAGCGAAAGCGATGCTGCCTTAAGTGTTCATAGTAGGGCAATCAGTGGATATGTGCAGTGAATATATGTGGCACTTGGTTTGCAGTGTTGATGTAGTCAACAACTGATATTGTGAATGCCGCCAAATCCAATCCTTTAAGTGATGTACACATGACTTTCTACTGCTAATTGAACATCCTGCTCCTGGAGTTAGCATTATTCTGATAGCCATCTCTTTTGCAGAAAAAACTGCCCATATCAATCCCACATTCTTAAGTTTACTTATGAGGTTTTGCAGTGCATCTTTCCTCCAGCTGCAACTTTTAGGTGTGCAATATATTATACAGCCGAAGTGTTATTATTTTTAATGAAACCTCACGCAACATTATGTGCCTTATATTCATTCCACATTCATCCAGTGCATTTTTGTTAATTCTGTCTGTCTGTTCTTAGATTTGTTTGGTCGTTGTGCTGAATTTCAATTCCAAATGTTTTTCTTCTCATTGTTTCAGAGCGCTTACCTTTGTGGGAGCGTTCACGTTTACACATCTATTCTGAAATCATCCTTCATCCCCTTCACTTACCTGCTACTGTGTGAATTAATTTCCTGTTCTATGTACAATTAATGACTGTATTCTAATGTTCAATTACAAATATAACATTGCCGTATTACCGAATGGCACAATAGATTTGTAGATTTGTCATTATGGTAGCTTATTTGTATTGGTTGGATGTTAAAAGAAAATAGACTACATCTAATTACTTGCATTAAACTTGTGTTTTTTTTTTAATTCCCTTTCCTATCAGAAAATCCTATTGTGTATATCATGTTTCCAATTAAAATGAAAGGTGTTACTTTTGTAGTAAACAGAACTTCGCCTCTTGTCTGCAGGGATTGAATGGTCTATCCCCTTGAAACATACTATTTGTAAGCCTGGATGCAGCTTTTTGTCTGGTCTCGACTTACTGGAAGTATCTTGTTTCCTCAGGGTAGACATAGGACTTTACTGAATGTGTGCCTTTTTGTTATGGAGAAAGTTACAATGATTTACTTTATGCGTTACATCATTTTGTATTGTCTTGCTTCTGTCCCAAATTATTTTAAAATCTGTATGCAAGGTTTTTTTCGGGTCATTTAAAAATGTGAAATCCCTTAAGTGCCAGGCTGTTATTGAAGTCTATGTAAAAAGGACGAGTATACTCGTCCTTGGCACTTAATTTAAAGATTTATGCTGGACTCTAGTTTGTGATGCAATGAATGAAATACAGAACTACACACTCCAAGCTTTGGTCTTCATACTATTGATTGGTTATATAGTAGATTTCAAATAGCTTTCCTTTACAATGAATGACATGAGTTTGTGTCAACGGAATGTGTGATGAGTCCCTTTTTTTTATTAAGTGACGTTTTTATTTTGTAGTCCATGGTTTCTTGTAAGACTACACATCATTGAAATTATTCATCTGGATTCTTCTAGTTTGTGTTTATTAATTTTATAATCCATCTCATTTTGTAATTGCTTTGCTTTTTAGCATGTGGTATTATGAAATTTGCTGTATTTTGATTCATTTGTTGCTTTTATGAATTTCATTCCAAATAAAGCATGTGGATGACTATCCACCAGTTACTGTCCTAAAAAACGCTTTCCAATTGCTGCCCCCTGAAATAATTCCTGCCGGATTCAGTTGAGAGACTATCACAAGAAACTGTCTAGGAGACATGGGTACAGTCCCTTGAAAGAATGTTCATTTAATACTGTGCTTTGAGGTACAATGCACATTCTGATGTGTGCCTTGACATACTGCTCTTTAGAATTTTCATACTGCTTCTTTGTCTTCAGCGAGTGCCCCCAGATGCCATTTGCCCAGCAAATAATGGGCTATCAGAAACTGTCCACCAGAGCTCAAGTCTTCAGAATGCATACAAGATTATGCACCTTTAAAAAAAAAAAAGGCATCCAAGCCCGTACTTCACCCAATGGTTGGATCCTGCGTTTGCTATGTGCACCTTTTTGTTTGACCTTGTCTTATTGGGGCCTTCAGTGGGACGGAGGCAGTGGTCACACAATGGCAGTGTGCAAACTTTTTAAAGGATTATGCAGAGATTATGGTGGCAGGCTACTTGATCAGCTATCCGTTATAGATTATCTTTATCAATATTTGATTTGATCCTCAACAAATATGTATTTACTTCATAAATAAATCCCTGGTGTCCTACCTAATTTAATAGCATGAATTGTAAATTTTGATTCAACTAAAACGACTGAAGTAAATGGAGAAGGCAAAGTGTAATTTGTATCAGACCAAGGGTTCTTGCTATCTGAGTAGCCTTTAATAATAATAATTTAGCATTTATATAGTGCTACAAACCCTCCGGTATCTGAGCGCTGCTTATTATTACCCATGGTGTGTGGTGCTCATTTATCGACATCGGGAAGGATGAAAACCTGAGTTTGGCCCTGCCAGGTTTCGAACCTGCGTTAGCAGGCTCTGCACAGATGTCAAAGCGAGCGCTCTACTCGCTGTGGTATCGGACCAGCTTTGTAGAGGTCTATTCAAAAGAACCGACTTTAACTGTAGTGTCCTTCTGTACTGCTATTTAGCTCCTGCTTCTACTCTGGAAGAGCCAGGTTAGCTTAACCAACCGCTTCTAGGAGCTAATTTTGGTTCCTCGGGCTGACTGGTGCCTTAAAACATGCATATCTGACATTAACATTTGAGAATTAAAGAGTTGAGGCACATCTAGGACTCATTTAAACAGAATGGATCACACATAATGGGCACAAGGTTTGTGTGCATCATGTGGCAGTTAGATTAGTAGTGCACTGTGAACTTACTCCTGCCTCGTAGGTGAAGACTGACACCCAGGAGCTGGTTTGAGGTCCTGCTGAACAAACCACCATTTCGAACCCGGCATTGGCTTATGTTGGACGTGAATATTTCTTCTTTCTCGTTGGTACTTGATGGCAGTGTCTGCTCTCCATTCCAATGTCTGCCTTGTTGTCTCATTATGATAAGTAATGCTGAATGATTTGTGGTTCCTCATGGTGGGATCTTTGTTTTCCATTATGAGAGTGCCTTATTGCTCCTGCTTGCATGGTGGTGGTTGGGGTTTGAGGGCTCAGGTTTCAGACTGGAGGATTGTTCCTTAAAGCAATAGTCAAGTGTGCAATGTTGCTGTCCAACAACACTGGAGGGGACAGTTTAGGTTGTATTCACATGTTTTAAAATATAAAAGGAAATCATGAAGAGGCGGACAAGAGGACCAGCAGCGCCAAAGACAAAGTAGGTGTTCATGTTCCAAATTACATTTTACAGCACAATCATCTTGCATCGAGCAAAGCTGTATTATCTATCATATTTTGGATGATCATGTTCTAAAACCAAATGTACATTCTCATTTCACATATGAAACCAAGGCTGTATAACTTGTATTTCATAATTTATTAGGATAAGAAAGTTGCCTTCTGTGTTCCTCTGCAAGGTATTGTCAAGGGAAAAATAATGGGGGGTTGGGGAGAAGTGGGGAGCCAATAGCTTTGCCTAGGTTGGCAGTTCACCCAGCTTGCTTGCAGCGATCTCCCCATGTACCCTGTATTTGTATTTAATTTGATTTCTATAGTGCCTTCGCAAAAGCACTGAACAAGTTTAATAAAAATCAGTACAATCTCTAAATCAGCAAACAGGAGGATTCAGTCAGTAATTGGAGAGAGCAAATGGAAGATGACTTTGTAAAGAGGGGGTAAAGCGAATAGATGGAGGAAGAAGAGTTCCAATGCTTTGAAACGAGAGGTGGCTCAGGGTGGCCAAGGAATTGATTCTAGCAATGCAACACACGGAGAGTAAAGTGATAGTAATGGAGAGGAATAGAGGGGTGAGACCAAGGAGGCACTTAAAGACAATTGAGAGGAAATGGAAAAGATAACGCTCGAAAGGAAGAAGAGACTAGAAAGCAGGGACGAGGACATGGAGGGGCCTGAGGGTTTGGAGAAGGGAAGATGTATTAATGAATTATAGACGGAGCAAAGGGGAGCAAGATGAGCTGCAGGAAGACCATTGGGGGGGGGGGGAGCGGAAGAATAATCAATACAGGGGAGGCGAGAGGTAATGAGAAGTTTAGTTACGTGGTACGAGAGCTAGGGGCCGCCACAACAGATATTAAAAGCATACCGCAGGATCAGGCAGTGTTTGAAATGTGGAGAGAGAACCAGAGAGAGGGATCAAAGATGGCTTGAGGAGAACCTCAATTTTATTAAAATGTTTTTATTGATTTTCCAACCATCCACAAATTACAATTCAAACACCACTCCCCCCCACCCCCGCCCCCACGACGCCCCACTTCTAGTGTTAAGAGTCCTCTTCTTACATTCCAGATAGTCACTGTGGGTTCATAGAATGTCCAGTGTTCTAATTTTGTAGGTACACCATTGCAGCATATAGTCACTTTGTAAGTACGACAGGAGCGTACCCCAATCCTGTTTAAAAGCTTTATGATTCCCTTGTAACTTGGTAAGCAACTCATGGTGCCAACAGTACAGACAGACGCAAGTGATCACAGTTCAAGGGTGTTTATTAAACTGTATAGGTAGGTTAGAAAAACTCCTATTCTAAACGTAAATCGAAGATGGGAGCAAGCTTTGATCATCAAACAAGGCAGTCCTAGTGGTCAAATAAAAGGGCCTATACTAAGAAAAACCTATTTTCATTCCTTACGCTAAATACAAAAGAAGTGTGGGATAATGTTCCTAAGAAAGAAGGAAGTGTTCACAAATAAGTCTGGGTTCAAGGTAGGATTCTGGAGCACAGCACACACTTGAGCTTTCCCAGCACGAGCCAGCAGTTCTGCTCTCAGCAATCTGGGCGTTCAGTGGTTGTCTCTTCAATGAAAATTCTCTGGCCTCCTTGGACCTGATGGGTTTCAAAATAATAAACAAAAAGTTCCTTTCTGTATGCACGTTGGGAGATACCTTTTCACCCCTGGATCCGGCTGCCTCTTCCGGGCTCAGACCCTTCTGTTATGGTAGCTTTCCTTTGTCTGGTTTACCGTGGCTTTCAATGCAGTTTTGTCTGTGACATTGACAAATCTCAATGTCTTTCAAGCAGATCACTGTGGACATCTCTCCTTCAGGTTCATGCTTGCCAACTTTGTCTTCAGTTTTTACGAGGCAGGATTCACTTCCCTTAGCTTCACAATCTGTCGGTCAAATGCTTTTGACTGTACAGAGGATATTACGGGACCCCTGTATGACCACTTTGACCCCCTTTTATTACCTTTCTCATGGTCTTCTGGTAATGGTAGTTTCAACAATCTGGTAATTGCCCAGAGGTTACTGAGTGAGCACCCACGTAGTGCCGGACTCCTCTGTTGCTGGTTTCCCCCCTTTCGATCAATGGTTCTTTGTACTTTCACAGTTCAATTAGCCGTTTGCTACTTTTCATTCAACACAGTTCGGTTTCTTATTGGCTCTCCGCTCGACTCACCGGCTCGGATGAACTGCTTGGCTTTTCTTCTCTGGAGTCAAGGTTGGTACCACAGAAACAAGTGTCCCTCCCCAGGTTGGTTATCAGCGAAGGAGAGTCCTGTGTACTGTTGACATTTGAGGCAACACCTGCTGGCTATTGTTCAGTGTTATGATTCCTTCTGCAGAGGTTTCAGGAGCATTGGTCGGAAAGGGCAAGGTTGCTTCTCTCCTCATCACCCTCTCGGTTCGCGCCATCTTTCTCCTCCTCTTAAACTGCAGTGCTGAGTTAGCGCTCTCAACGTGCGGTTTGCCTTGCTCGTATTGTGCTCTCGTGCTCTATTTTTATCCCTTCGGGGAAGGGAAAGGGCCGTCCGGTATGTGTGATTTTAGTCAATTGCCTGACTTTCCCCTGATCCTTGTGTTGTGATATGTCAGGCAAGGGGCTCGGCTCGGGTGTTAGGCTGTCGTCCTTCGTGAAATGTGAAATTGTTCGCGTCGGAAAGGGGGCTGGTTAGCGTGTTTGTGTATCCTACATGTTAGGTTAGAGAAAAGGTTCATAAGAAGGGGATACCGCGTTTCACCCGGCAGTGTCCCACTTCCACTCCCTGAGGACCCCCATCCAGGTGATCCTCTCACTGGCCCGCCCCCAGGATCTGGATCCAATAGCGATGGCTGTGTTCTGGCCACCTGGATGACTGATCCCCGGGGACAAGTCAGGGAAACACCTTAAGGTTTCTCACACTTGTAAGTAACTCATTCCAATGCCACAAACACCAAACTTTATGAAGCCACTCTTAACTCGTTGGGACCTGTTTCTGTTTCCAATGTTGAGCTATTGCCAATAAAGCTGCTATTATAAGGGTCATGAAACCACGGTTCTGGGATTTGGTTTAAGCCCTTGACTTTGGGGACCCACATACCACACATCCACACCCTCTTTTCCATTTGCTCCACCTCTTGAAACATCCCATGCAACTGCTGTTTCACATCCTCCCAAAAGGGTTGCAGTACAAGGCAGTCCCACCAAATGTGCCCTCAGTCCCCCACAGTCCTACATCCCCTGCACAATTTCCTGATACCAAACTGTACATTGTGTTCAGCTTGTCTGGCGTGTAGTGCCACTGAAATAAAACTTTAATCCACATCTCCCTCATCCAGATAGGGCACGTTAATTTCGGGATGGCTTCCCATAGGTGACCCCAGTACTCCTCAGGGATAGTCTCCACTAGTGTTTTCCCCCATTTTTTCCAGATACTTCCATTGAGCTATCTCTTCAAGGTCATTTAAATCTAAAGAGTAGCTGCCAGTTTCCCTTGATCCCGTGTGGGTCATAACATATCCCTCAAAATGGTGTCAACTGTCTTATAGCAGCAGCTCTAATCCGTGGATCGTTCAGCCAATGTTTCAATTGATTATACTGAAACCTGTCCCTTTTCCCAGATCACGAGTGCACTCATTGAATGTCTGAAGGGTCTGTCTCTTAAACATATCCCTTATTTTATAGCATCTAGCCCTTTTCCTCTCTTTAAACACCCTTTTTACCATTCCCGGAGGGAATTCCGTGTTCACAAACATTGGGAAATACGGAGATGGGTTGTCGGTGAGAGCCCCCCCACCCCCAAACCAACTAGTTCACTGACCCAGGCATTAGAATGTCTTTTATATTTAGCCACAAAAGCCCTGATGGGTATGAAAATGCCACTGCCCTATCCTGTCGGGCCCGACTGTCCGCAAACCACTCCCACACAACCCTCAATGGAGCTGCCTCGAAATATTTATAAAAATGGGGAAATCCCATGCCCTCTTGATTCCTCAGTGCTGTCAACGTAGACATTTCCACCCTCAGTGGTTTATTGCCCCATATATAAAGAGTTTTAGCGAGGGAGCAAAAAAAAGACCTTTGGGACCTTAATGGGCAACGCTTGCAAAAGATACTGTAGTCTCAGAAGCACTTGTATCTTTATTGTAGTCAGTCTTCCCAACCAGGAAATTGTTAGTGAACTCCATTTCATAAGATCGGTTTTAATCTTGGCCAGTAACTGAGGGTAATTTGCTGCAAACATCTGTCCCATCATTCTGGTGAGGGTTATTCCCAAATATGAAATTCCCTTATCAATACTCAATTGCGTTTGGGAACTCAACCTAGTCAACATATCTGGATTGACAAACAAGTTTAGCATTTCCGACTTCTGTCGGTTTACTTTTAACCCTGACACTAAGCCAAATCCCTCCAGTTACTTCAGTGCCAGCAAAGAGATTTCCGGATTTGATGGCATTTGCTGACAACATATTGGTAGCACTATTACCTTAGGCTCTTCCCCCTGCCATAGCTATCCCGTTTACCTGAACGGTTTCCCGGACCCTGGCCAGCAAGGGTTCTAAATATATGGTGTACAGTAATGGAGACGAAAAGCAACCTTGTTTAGTGCCCTGCCCAATAGTCACCTTATGAGTGTCCCATTAACTGCTAACCGAATTGTTGGGGAGATATAATTTGCCCTAACCATTTGAATATACTCCTTACCGAACCCCTTAACCTTCATTGTACCGGATAAAAACGACCATTCAAATGGATTGTTCCTCCCACGTATTCCTCATCTTTGATATATACATCCAGCTGCTTGGTGCTGCCTCTGAATTCTTTTTTCAGTAGAGGGCGCTGTGTCGAAGTGTGGTTGAGTCGATGTCCCTCCTGAAGCTTCTGTCTCGACAACGATTTCACCACCGGTATAAGTAGCACGCGCAGCGCCCATTGGCTTCAGTTCTGTTTTTCCGCGCTTCACAGCTTCGGTAACGTAACGTCTCAATTTCCAGTCAGAAATTCTTTGATAGTCTTCAAAACATTTTCCAGTGTTAGCCCCGATATGGCATCTTCATCGGCGTCATCTACTCCTCGGTCTGGTTTTAAAAAGTGCCAGGACTGTGGAGCTAAAATGTCTGTCACAGACCCGCACAGGATCTGTCTGTGGTGTTTAGGATCTAAGCACCTGTCCTCAGAGTGCGAGGACTGCTTGTTGATGACGTCCAAGACCCTGAGGGAACGTAGAGGGAAGTTGGGGAAAGGTAAGCCTCTAAAATCCCCTTCTACCCAGTCTAAACGTAAATCGTCAGATGAGTCGAGACAGATGTCTCCTCGTCACAAAAGATCAAAACGCGCTCGCTCTAGAAGTGGCTCCCACCATTCCTCATCTTCGAGGCATGGGAGAAAGAGGCATCACAGGTCAGTCCACTTCATCATCCAGTTCTCCTGAGCAAATTACCTGCCCCTCTAAGTCTAGTACCCCAGCTCAGTGGGAGGAATTTAGACTCTGTATGATGGTGTTTGAGAACGCGGCCTTGCCCCCCTCAAAGACACCTAATCGAAAGACATAAACATAATTCAGGATCACTATGAAACCCTACCTCACCAACTCAGGCCCGCTCAAACAGCCCCCACTCCAACAAACCCCTCCAACCCCTTATTCTCCTTCAGAGACATCACTGAACCAGAAGTCATCAACCACCTTAAACACCTTAAACAATCCATGTGCAAAGGGGACATCTATCCACCTAAGATAATCAAGGACTGTGCCGACTCCCTCGCCCCGCTACCGACAGCCTTCATTAATGCCTCTTTCAGAACAGGCATTATCTCTGCAAGTCTCAAAGAAGCCTGGGTACGCCCCCTCCTAAAAAAAACACCTTAGACCCCGCACAGCCCAATAACTAACGCCCCATAACCACCGTGCCTTTCCTCCTTAAAATCTTGGATAAAGCTGCCCACAGCCATATCCAACACTTCCTTGAAGCCAACGCTATTCTTGGGAAGACAATCTGGCTTCCGCAAAGGGCACGGCACTGAAACAGCCCTGGTAGACTTAAAAGACCAAATCACTCAATTCATGGATAAAGGCAAGCCAGCTCTCCTGTTAGTCTTAGATCTCTCGGCCGCCTTCGATCTTGTTGATCACAAGACACTTACTTCACACCTCACCCACTCAGCCAACTTTTCCAACGATGCAGCCCTTTGTGACTGCAATGAACGTATTCTGCAATACAGCTAGTGCAGCCCCCACCACCATCTACTGTGGAGTCCCACAGGGCACGTGCACAGCCCCCACACTGTACAACTTGTTCATGAAGCCCCTCTTCGACAAGCTTGATGCACTTGGCATAGCGAATACCAACTACGCTGATGACACTCAAGTACTCCTACCACACTCCAGCTCTTACAACCAAGACGCTGAAGCACTTCATCTAATCGATGCCAATGATCCAAGCCTGGATGGCGGCCATTGGGGCCAAGACCGAAATCATCCTTCTTGGTCAAAAAGCTACCCTAGCTAAACCCGACAACCTTTACTCCAACTTCACCATAGACCACACTATCATCCCCGTCTCCTCATCAGTGAAGACCCTAGGGGTGTACATAGATTCTATCCTATCCATGACAAGGCAAGTCAGCGCCATTGCCTCTGTCTCGGCCCACACCACGAAGCTCATCAACCCGATTAAACCCTATCTATCCAAGCCCAATTGTCTGTCAATAGCCAGAGCAACTATTGGCGCTAAATTAGACTATTGCAACGCCTTCCAAGCAGAACATATGCAAAAAATCTAAACTGACTCCAAATCACGCAGAACAACTTTAAAAGCTAGGCAAGTAGCACATTGGCTCCCTGTTAAAGAGCGCATTACATTAAAAATCCTCACCCTCGCACACAAATGCCTCACCCTCTCTGCTCCGTCATGCCTATCAGAGACTATCACAATATCCATATCTATATGACACACGAGAACCCGCTGCTCCAACCAACTGTACACTCCCCATATCAACAGGGCCAAAGCAGGTGGGATCGGCTTCCCCTATATAGCCGCCAAACTCTGGAACTCGCTCCCTACAGATATCGTAGCAGAGAACTCCCTCCCTGCAAATGTATTACCCCTGCAACTAAGAATCATTCTGTAACATGCACCACAATGCCCCCAGGCTGTTTGCTTGCTCTACAAATGCACCTCCTCGAGAGCGATCTATTCCCTCGAGTCGAGAGAAAGCCTCCTCCAAACATCAAAAATTGACATCACCACCATCGAAGACCTCAACGATAACGTCTAAGCCATCGCTGACATAGTCTAAACCTTCGAAGCCATCGACAATTGTGTCAAGGCTATCAACGTCAACATCGACAATTTCGCTGTTGTCGGTTCCCATTATGACACCTATAGCACCTTCATTTGAGAAGACATATACACCTCAGCCTCGCTCTGAGTATTTTAAAACACTTTCTTCAATTTATGAAGACGCAGAGGTTTCCTCTGAGGAAGAAAGGCCATTTGGACTGCAATACAGGACACCTTCTGTACCGGATGAAATCGTATCCGAAGAGTCTTGTATAAAAAAAAAAACTTGCAGGAGTGTCTTCAAGTGGTATTGACACTTCTCTTTAAGTTGATTTTGGTAAGCAGATCCAGGAGATCATGCTGAGGTGATGTATAGCCAACTTATGACGAGAGTCATGTAGTATATGGGTTGGTCCAGACCCACACCTGTTTTCAAACAGGACTACTTAACAGACATACTGGACAAGGGACCACAGGAGGACCCAATTGTCCCATTTAATCAGGCTTTACAGAGAAGGGTAACTTCTAATTGGAAAATACTGAGGTTGTTCCGGCTGTAAATCAGAAGCTTACAGCCAAATACAGAGCTTCTAGTTCCAACCCTCTGTATCTATCAAAGCATACCACACCAGAAAGCCTGGTAGTGCAAGTGGCCATTTCTTCAGGAAAACAGAATGCTTGTCCCACGATCTCGTAGGACAGCGATGATCAACGGTACAATGCTTTGGCCAAGAAGGTTTTCTCGGCCGGCAGTATGGCGTTGAAATCTGACAATGCCATGTGCACCCTAGCAAGATTTACCCACAACCTTTGGAAATGTATTTCTATAGCGGCTGACCATATCCCTGAAGGGGAGGAACGAGACGGGTTTCTTAATCTTGCCAAGGATGGGAAGGACGATATGTGGTCGCGACTCTGTTGACAGCATCAGCAGAGCGATGGCGGCTAGTACGGTAATCTGCAGGTTTGCTTGGTTGCGTAAATTGGGATTTGCCCCAGACGTGCAGTCCAGGCTTCTCAACATGCCCTTTGACGGCACGCATCTATTTGGAAATAAAGCTGATGAGAGTTTGGAGAAGCTGCAAACGTCCAAGGCGACGGCATAATCCCTTCGGGCTGCAATAAGGCAAACTCCAAAAAGCCCCACAGGTGTGCCCTGGAGGGGTAGGTCCTTTCGCTATTCCGCATTCGGAAAGAGCAGAGGACAGCCAGCTCAAAGAGGATGCAGAAAATTTCCCATGTGGTGGACGTAGAAGAGGTACTAGAACCACGACATCGGCGGCTGCCTTAACTTTAACCACTGTGTCAGCCGCCCCAAAACCTCTGAGGTCTTCGTGCACAAGACTGCAGTGGGAGGCAGGTTAACATAGCATCTGACAGAATGGCAGGCCATTACCTCTGATGCTTGGGTATTGGAAACAATTGCCCATGGTTAATGTCTACTTTTTTCTGAAAAAACCTCAGTCGTCCACCGGGGAACAACTCTCTGAAAGTTTCAGATCCGTTCTTTATGCAGGAGATTTTAGAGAAAGGTGCTATAGAACCAGTACCTGTAACGGAGAGGAACAATGGTTGATACTCCCCATATTTTCTAATTCCCCAAGAAGGACGGAGGATTGAGACCCATCTTGGACTTGTGAGACGTAAACAAGTTCCTCAGGAAGGACCACTTTAAGATGGTTACCCTTTCTCAAATCCTTCAGGCCCTCCAGCTTCAGGATTGGATGGTATCATTAGACCTCCAGGATGCTTACTTTCATGTGCCGATCCATTTCAAGCACAGAAGGTACCTGAGGTTTGCCGTTGGCGGGTCTCATTTTCAGTTTCGGGTTCTGCCATTTGGACTGACCTATGCCCAAAGGGTTTTCACCAAGCTAATGGTTAGTAGTGTCAGCGAGTCTCAGAAGGGGGATTCAGGTCTACCCCCTACCTGGATGATTTGGTTGATCAGGGCCAGTTCCCCATAACAGCTCCTGGAACATCTCCACTCCACCTGTCACTCCCTTCACAGGCTGGTCTTCTCCCTCAATTTCAAGCAGTCCCACATGATACCATCACAGAGACTCCAATTTATCAGAGCAGACCTGGATACCTCCCTGGGGAAAAGTCTTGCCACCAGAGGTGAGGGCTCAAGACATTCTGCATATGGTCACCAAATTTCAGAGTGCCCATCATCTCCCAGCCTTCGATTTTCTGAGGTTTGCTCGATCTCATGGCATCCTGCATTGTTCTGGTGCCAGAGGCTCGCCTGAGAATGAGATCTCTCCAGTGGGCTCTCAGGACCCAGTGGTCCTAGTTATCAGGAAGGATGTCGGATCTCCTACAAATCAGTCACACTGGACCTTCAGTGCTTGGCCTATCTAGAGAACATCTTGAAAGGAGAACATTTTTGGCAACCACGGCCGGAGATATCAATAGTGACGGATGCAGCACTCACGGAGTGGGGGGAGCCCAAGCCAACGATTTAACCATCAGCAGTCGTTTGTCTCCATCGGAGTCCAAACTACATATCAACCGTTTAGAGCTGAGGGCAATCAGACTAGTGCTGAACGCCTTTCTACCCTCTGTACGCGGAAAGAATGTCCTGATAATGATGGACAACACAGAGGCCATGTAGTACCTAAACAAAAGAGGTGGTGTAGGGGTCACTATCATTGAGCAGAGATGCAACGCAGCTCTGGTTCTGGGCAATTCAAGAAGGAATCTGTCGGCAGGTCACCTAGCCGGAGAGAAGAACAGAACGGTGGATGCTCTTAGCAGGGAGAGTACAGTCTCCCACGAGTGGAAACTAGCTCAGGAAGTCCTTCAAGACATCTTCACCCGTTGGGGAACCCCTCAAGTAGATATGTTAGTGACCAGGGCCAACAGGAAGAGCAAACTGTTCTGCTCAAGGGAATTTCCCCCGAGAAAAGCTCTAGGAGGCGCATTCGTAGTGGACTGGGATTTTCGACTTCTATATGCGTATCCTCCAATCCCCTTCATTCCTCATGAAATCGGTAGGTTGAGGATGTTCGGGAAATTCATGATCACAATTGCCCCGGACTGGGCTAGGAGAACGTAGTACCCGGACCTTCTGGACTTGTCCATCTGTCCTTCAATTCATCTTTCACAAAAAGAGAATTTTCTCTCGCGATTTGAGCGTCGGTTCTCAATACGGATATCAGGACTCTCTGCCTTCACGCATGGTTTCTGAAAGGTTGAGATACAAGGATTGGGACCTCCCAGACGACGTAATGGAGGTGTTGCTTTCGGCCAGAAGACCAGCAACCAAATCTTTAAACTGCTGCCACTGGAATAAGTTCTGCAGCTGGTGTAGAGATAGGAATGTCAACCCTTTCTTATGTAATACTCAGATGGTGTTATCCTTTCTATTACATCTGGCAAATCTGGGCCTTCAGATTTGTACCATCAAGAGTCTCCCATTTTAAAATGTCTCTAGTAGTACAGTTCTTAAAGGGTTTAACTAATGTTTACCCTCCTACCACGTTCCAAGTCCCACTTTAGGATCTTAACTTGGTTTTGAACTTCCTGATCAGCGCTTCTTTAGAAACTCTACATTATTGCCCATTAAGGCTTCTTACTTTAAAAAGTTTTTGAGTGGCAGTTACATCAGCCCGAAGGGTGAGTTACAGGCTTTATCCTGCAAGCCTCCTCATGTTTTTCACAAAGAGTAGTACTCCAGGTGAAGCCCACCTTTCTCCCCAAGGTAGTTTTCGAATTTCACATTACTCAGAAGATAACATTACCTTCTTTGTATACTCCACCTCATCTGGGAAAAGAGCAAGAGAGGCTTCACAGGCTCGATACTAGGCGTGCAGTGAGCTTCTACGTTTCTAGTTTGGCTAAACTACGACAGGATGACCAATTATTCGTGGGGTATTCGGGCCACAAATTGGGTCCAATGATCACCAAGCTAACTATCTCCAGATGGATCATCTTAACTATATCAGAATGTTACAAACCGGCAGGAAAAGACCCTCCAGAACATCTCAGGGCTCATTCGACCAGGGGTATTGCAACTTTGTCTGCTTTGCAAAGCGGAGTTTTGATAAAAAACTCATTTGTGCAGCTGCCACCTGGTAGTCTGTGCACACCTTTACTAAATACTACAGTCTAGATTCCTCCACAAGCTATGATTTTGCTTTTGGGAAAGCAGTGTTGCACTCTGTACATAAGTGATCACCTACATTTTACTCCCTCCTCCAATTTAAATAAATAAATAAATAGCAGTGAATTGAGTCTTTGACGTTTTCTCTATCAAGTGACACCTGTGAATATTATTATGTTTGTCTCTGTGGTATGAACCCCGATTGGTCTTGTCCTATTAGTTCCGGCAACAGTTCAGTCAACCTGCTTGTCAAGATCTTTGTATACAATTTGGCATCGAGATCAATCAGTGCTATTGGCCTACAAGAGCTCGGAGAGGTGGGGGTCCTTTCCCTGCTTAATAAGCACTATCATATTGGCTTCATTCATTGTCTGTGTAATATGTCCCCTTGACTTGAAGGTATTAAATAAGCTTGTAAGCCGAGGGGCTAATAAATCCTGATACTGTTTATAGAAGCCCTCTGGGTACCCATCCGGGCCGGGCGCCCTATTTTCTGGAAGGGATCTAATCGCTTTTCTCTCACCTCCTCTTCTCTGATGTCCTCATCTAGTATCTCTTTCTATCTCAGAGTTGTGGAAGCGAGACCCCGTAAAGAAATTCCTCCTGCTTAAAACTCGAGGGGTTGTCGGATGTATACACGATTTGGTAGTACTCACAAAATATTTCTCCTATTTCCTCGACCAGGCCTTGCCTCTCAACTGTCTACGCAGAAGCTGATCAGCCTTGTTGGCTTTCATATAATACCACTGTTACATATGTAGTAGCGCTTTCTCTGCCTGCTTTGTACCAAGCGTCTCTAATTGACCCTGAATATGCCTCGTAGCTCTCACCAATTTTTATTTTGCCCCTAAATTATTTCCTTGTGAACCTCCTTTAGTTTCCTCTATAGCGCTTTCACCTATTGCTGTCTGTTTTTCCCTAGCTGCCTTGATTGTGATCACCTGGTCCCTCAGTACTGCCTTAAATGCGCCCCATACTATCTCTGGTGTAGAATCTGGGGTCTCATTCTCTGCATAATAATGTTTTATCTTTTCCTTGATTAGCTCGACCTGGACCTGATCATGCAGTAATTCTGATGGGAACTTGCACTTCCCTCGACTCCTGGGAATAACCCAATGTAATCGACATTGACACAGGGGCGTGATCCGCTAGGGATATTGATCCCACCGCCACTTTATTTACTTTTCCCACCAAACCTGTGGAAGCCCAGATATCTTTCCTGGAGAGGGATGAATAAACATGCAAATAATACATTAATCCCTGTGCCTGTCCCTTTACTGCTCACCACTCACAATGGAGGGCCATCATAGTGATTTTGTAGCTTAAGAGCCTTGGAATGTGCCATGGTTTGTTGTGTAGATCTAGTGCTTCTGTCTATATGAGGCTCCCACTCCATATTGAAATCCCCTGCCAAGATGTGCCCTTTAGCAAACTCCTCCAGAAAACATCCTGACCCGTATTGGGGGCATATATTGTGGCCAGCGTGATGTTCAAATCCAAAATGATGTTCATAAACTGAGATCTCCACATCTCATCTAAAAGGGTTTCCACTAACCATGCAATGCTGTCAGCACCCCTGCCTTCTTTTCCCCAAAGTTTGCCTGATACAAGTGAGAAAAAACCCTTGATCCTCAAGTTCCCTCTCACTTTTGCGCATATTGGTTTCTTGATACATCATAATATCCGGTCCCCCCACCCAGCCTTCTAGCTTCTTCCTCCTTCCTCTTGACTGGGGTATTGAGTCCCCTTACATTAAACGGCAAGATCTTGAAGGACTTCCCCATCATTGTGGTCCCTGAATCTCCTCCTACCCCTTGACCATAAAACCCTCGTACTTCTCCCTCCGAAAACTTCCCCCCCCGGCCCCTCTCAAGCCCCCCGTTTCTCCCAACAAACCTGTAACACCCTCAACTTGAATTCCCCTCCCCCATCCATCCCCTCCCCTGAGGAAGGCCAAGGATCCTAGGATCGCCCGGATGCATTGTCCGCCACACCTGGCCCTCGATATAACCCAGAGAAACATTGTGGGGGATACTAAACCCAATTTAGGATTCCAAGCCCCACCATCCCCTCTTGGCCCCATGGGCCGCAATCTACGTAGAAACGTGTAAGTCTTACCCCAACACTGGGGTTCAAAGTATGTCTGCTTTTTCCTCCTGCAAAAGTCCATCCTAATATATGGTCCACCGATCTGGGTCCGCCTCTTTACTTCGAATCTTACTCCCTCCCCCCCTTTGCATTTCGATAGTTTTACACTCCCATGGCTTCTTGTGCCCTCGTTCTCCTCTCGGTTGCCCACCTCGGATGTCTGCACTTTCTTCCTGTAATTTAAAAATCTGTTCACCGTCTTTGCAGGTTGTAATCCTATGTTGGCGTCCATCCCAAATAAAAAAGGCCAAAGGGGAATGTCCACTTATACCGGACTTGTTTCTGGGCCAACATTTTTACCACAGGGCCCGTCAGTCTCCGTTTTTGAAGTGTGGATTGTGCAAGGTCTTAGTACAACTGAACTTCCTCTCCATTGATTCGCACCTGACCCGTTGTCCTCGCCATCCTTGGGATCTGCTCTTTTTGACCATACAATGTTATTGCCACTGGGTATCCCTTGATCACGAGCCCGGTTCCACTACCCTCTGTGGGCCTACTCTATGTATGCGGTCCACCTGGATCAAATCTTCATATTTGCCAAGATATCTGCAAAGAGTTGCTGGACTGCACCCTTCAAATCCTTGTCCACCACTGACTCAGATTCTTTATCCTGATATTTGATCTGCATGAGCGGTTTTCCAGGTCCTCACTGGATCTCCAAGTTATGTGACAGGCAAGATAGGTGTTGCAAAGCTTCGTCCTTCTGCATATCCTCCTCCATATTTTGGACAACATTTTCCAGAGTATCTGTACTCTTCTAGCTTGGCCACGTCGATTTTTAGCTCCCGCACAGTTTGCTTCATTTCCTCTTTCAAAGTCTCAGACTGGGGCTGAAAGTACGCCATAAACCGGTTCTGAAATTCTTTGAACCAGCTCTGCATATCCTCTTTGCGTAGTGCCATTGCCCCTTCCTCCCTAGTCCCCGACGTCAATGGAGTTTGCATGACCGGCCCCCCGGACCCACCCCCGCTTCTGGTCTGCAAGGAAATCTCTCACTTGGGAGGGTCTTCTGGGCTGGGCTGCCGACACCGCCCCCCTTGTTTTGGAAATATGGGCACAACTGGGTACTCCCTGGACTGCACTGGCTATTGGATCCTGCGCACTCCTTTACTGATGGAGCCTTTACTTCCACCAGCCAGTCTAAATCGGTATTCTGGAAACACGTTAAGTGGTGAATCCACTCCGCCCCTTCTAGTTCATGATTTCATGGGACTCACTTTAAGGCAACGTAATATAAGTAAGAGGGGAGGACCCCCTCTGGGCTCTCCTGATTGCCAGGGGCACCTTGTAGGCCCATGGCGTCTTCTTGGGGGCAGTGGGCCTCTTCTGGCTTTCCTCTGGGCGGATTCCCCTCTGAAATCCTTTTGTATAGTAGGGTGGGTACCTGTTCCTTACCCTCCTCTCCTCCAGCCACATGTACTGGGCCTGCTTCCTGGAGTTCCGCTCCAGGTTAGTATTTCCCTCTGCTGTGATGTAGTGTGGCCTGTTGACTCCCTTGCCTGCTCGCTTCTCCTCTCTCCACCTCCTGCACGGGACCCAGGCGCTGCCTTGTAGCCGCACTCCAAATTTCCCGAACCAGGGTACTTTTCCTTATCGCACCACACCCTGGTGAGATCTGTGCCGTCCCTCCCCCACCACGCGTCAGAACTTTCTCTTCCTCGCTGCAGGCTTTGCCTGTCCCTCGCTCCACATGCTGCTTCATGTAACTTCTTGCAGCTGCCCAGCACAACGCTTTACCCGCTCGGCTCTTAGCGTTTTCCTTCTCCTGCCACGTCTCTTTGATACAGAGTTTACTCCCTCCTTGACCATGTTGCTTTACTTTTGGCTTCAAATGCGGCCCGGTGGGGGACAGAAATTCGCGCACGTCCTCCTTCACTGGCCATCATCTTGGAATCTCCGAGAACCTCGATTTTAGAAGGATTGAGGAAGAGGAAAGGGGAGGACATGAAGTTTAAAATAGCAGAGAGGCAGGGTCCAGAGTGAAGTGTGATTTGCGTGCCGTCATCGGCATGAAGATCGAATGAGAGATTGTAAAGGGAGAAGAGCCAGGAGAGCGGGACAGTTTTTAAAAGCAAGGAGCGGACCAAGTATAGCGCCTTGGGGAAACCCCATGGAGATGGGGACTTGGGAAGAAGTTTTGCTAGTCCAGATGACAGAATTGTAGCGATGCAGAGATGGAATTGAAACCATTTAAGCACAGAACCAGAAAACCCTAGAGAAGTGAGGGTGGAAAGAAGAACCGAGCGGTCGACTGTATCAAATGCAGCAGAAAGGTCAAGAAGAATAAGAAAAAAAGAGAGCTTAGTGATGGGTGCTGAGGAGAGCATTGGAGACCTGCACAAGGGTAGTCTCAGTGCAGCGAGAGGGGCAGAAACCAGACTTGAGTGATGGAAAGAGGTCCGATTGGAAATGTAACTCAATACCTGAGCCACACAAGTATTTGATGAATCAAAAAATGTACAGTAAGCATTGAAAGTGCTGCAGGTTTGAGAGGGTTGAACGTATCATGTAAAGCCTAAATGATGATCATCTCCCATAGAAATTGAATATTCACCTACCCTCCACTCACAAGAAAGCCTGTAAAAGAAGATGCACAACTTTA
Organism: Ambystoma mexicanum; assembly: GCF_040938575.1. Classification (NCBI taxonomy): domain Eukaryota; kingdom Metazoa; phylum Chordata; class Amphibia; order Caudata; family Ambystomatidae; genus Ambystoma; species Ambystoma mexicanum. Next base: position 628,068,917 of record NC_090928.1, on the reverse strand, counting down.
CATGACTTGTTTGAAATAAATGTCAGCCTTAGATATGTTTACCAAAAGCAAAGACTTCCGATGTTTCTGAACTCCAAAGCAATCTACAGCATACATCCAAGTTTAGGTGGGGGCATCATTGAAAAAAGTTGTTTTATTCCCTTCGAACACCAGAAATCAAGGCAATTTTGTGCAGTGGGGCAATATAAGAATGACTGATCGGATGTAGGTTGGGTATTGTGACTGGTCAGAAATGTGAGGCAGACGACTTGATAAAGGTTTTTCACAAGACGCCATTTTATTAACTTAAAAGGGTGTGATAAACGCCTCACTTTCCCTGAAACTAACATGGGTTTCCCTGCCTATGAAACTAAGACTAAAGGAAACCACTCTAATAAAAAAGGGTATCTGTCCCTCACTTATACGTGCAACAAAAGCATTTAAGGTATTCAAATGGCCGTTCAGATTCAACAAAATAATAATTGGAACCAAATACTCTTGAATCCACAGTCTGATCCCCCGCCCTAGAATTAAAGCAGACTTCCAAATAAAAGTTAATTCCAATAGTTCGAATCAAATGCATTGTGTCCTTCCACGTATTCCTCATTTTATTTATGATATTTATCTCTCCAGCTGCTTCTGAATTTTTTTGACAGAGGGCGCTGTGTGTCGTGGAGTCGATATCCCTTGAGGGAGCCTCCGTTCAATGTAATCGTCAGTATAAATAGCACATGCAGTGCCCGTTGGCTTCAGTTCCGTTTTTCCGAGCTAACGCTTCGAGAGAATTACGGCACGCTTCAGTGAAAATAGTTATTTTCGTTTAAAACATTTCTTAGTCAACTCTATTGACGCCCAAGCCCGGCTTTAAGAAGTGTCAAGACTGCGGGTCGAAGAAGTCTATCACCGACCCCCACCGCATATGTCTGTGGTGTTTGGGTTCCAGGCACCATACCTGTGACTGTGGCTCATGTCAGACGATGACCGAGAAGGCTCTCACGGAGCGTAAAGGTAAACTGGCTGTGGGGTGGTTAGCTTTAAAGTCGCCTTCGAAGAGGTAAAAAAAAGACTGAGTCGAGGGATTTGTCTTGACTCAAAAAATCAAAACTGTCTCGATTGAGAAGTCAATCGCGCCCTTCTTTGAAGAAGACCAGGAAGAGGCGTCATGAGTCACCTTCGACCTATAGTGAAAATCGAAGGCTGGAAGATGCTGGTCAATCTGGAATTTGGTAACCATCTGCAAAATCTGCTGAGCTCTCACCTCGGGTGGTGAGGCTTCCCTGAGGAAGTAGAGGACTGCCCCAATAAATTGGAGTCTGTGGGATGGTATCAAGTGAGACTACTTGTAACTGCGGGAGAAGCCCAGTTTTTGAAGCGTGGCAGGTTACGCTGAGATGTTCCCGGGCCTGCTCGGTTGAACGTACCCTGATCAGCCAATCATCCAGATAGGGGTAGACTTGAATTCCCCCCACCCCCACCCCCCCCCCCTCAGTAGACTCGCTGCCGCCGCCACCACCATCAACTTGGTGAAAACCCCTTGATGCGGAGGTCAGCCCAAATGTCTGAACTCAAAATTAATAGTTAGAGCCACCAACCGCGAACCTCAGGTACTTTGTGCTTGCGATTGATTGGCACATACAAGTAAGCATCCTGAAGGTCCAATGATACCAACCAGTCGTGAAGTTGGAGAGACTGAAGGATCTGAGAAAGGGTAACCATCTTGGACTTGTCCTTCCTGAGGAACTTGTTCAAGTTTCTTAAGTCCAAGATGGGTCTCAATCTTCAGTCCTTTTTGTGGATCAGAAAGTATGGGGAATACCAACCCTTGTTCCTTTCAGCTACCGGTACATGTTCTATTGCACCTTTCTCTAACAGGGTCAAAATTTCCTGCACAAGAAGTGGATCCGGAATTTAGAAAGTTGTTTCCCGGTGGATGTTCCCGAGGCCTTTTTGGAAAAGGAAGGCAGTAACCTTTAGCCACAATTTCCAGTGCCCAAGCATCTGAACTAATGCCCCGCCATTCGTTCAGATGCTGAGTAAGTCTGCCTCCCATCAGGGTCTTGTCGGTCATGGCCTCAGAGTGGTTTAGAGGCGGCTGATGCAGCGGCTGAAGGTAAGGCTGCCACTGCACCTCTCCCTCGTCCACCACAAAAGAATCTTCTCTGACCTCTTTGATCGGCTTGTCTTCTTCCAGATGAGGTGAAGAATCGAAAGGACTTACCCCTCGAGGAAGATCAGCCCGTATAGGGTTGTTGAGGCTGTCTAATGGCGGCGCTAAGGGATTTAGCCGCCGCCTTCGAGGTATGTAGCTTTTCCAAACTCTCATCCCCCTTGCTGCCAACAGCTTCGAGCCATCAAAGGGCATGTTGAGTAGTCTAGCTTGCACATCTGGTGCAAACACAGACTTCTGCAACCACACAAATCTGTGTAACACTGCTTGCCACTGTGGGTGTGCTGATGCAGTCTGCAGTATCCGAGCCTGACTGGAGACATTAACCCATTGCCTCCTTACCATCCTGACTCGTTGAAACACTTGATTTTTCGTCGGATCCAGAACTTTCTAGATGCAAAACAGTCTTCAAGTTCTTTCGAGGATTTTATCTTTGACTTCCCTTATGATGAGCGACTGGGGTATGGCTCTTCTGCTTGTCCTTCGAGGGGGTTGAGTCCGCATTCTTGAAGATTTGCAGCATTTCACTACGAAATACATTTCGTAGGACATCCAATTACCTCCCAGGTCTATGCAAGATTTAACTGCTTTTATATTTTCCTCTTTGCTCTTCTCTCCTGTTCACCAAAAACCATAATCTGCGATTTCTCTGTATTGATTATTAGATGCAGCCAAGGTAAATTTGCAGGGCATCAAGCTGTCTCTGTAACCCTATTGCAGTCTGGTCCAAAATTACGATATTGTCGGCATAGAGTAGTCTTCCGATATCAGTGTCCGCCAACTTTGGAGGAAAACAACACATTTGTAGGAAGGCATTATCCTTGTCTGTTGTAAACCGGTTGTAACGCACTGGAGCCAACGGGCATCTTTGTTTAACCCCGATGTTTATTGGGATCAATTCGGACAAATGCCTTATTATCCAATTTAACTTTGATTGACGTGTCTTTGTGCAGGCCTTTGATATTGTTCAGTATAATTTTCGGACACCTCCATGCCTCAAGTTTTTCCCATAGCAGCAATCTTTTAATTGATTTGAAGACCTTCAACAAGTCTATGAATTCTTTTTTTTACCTTTGCTCTGTACTGCTTTTGCTTTTAAGAGGTTTAGTATAAAGATGTTAGCAGAGGTGCCAATGGCCTTTACAAACCCCGCCTGCCATTTACCTTGATGACCCGTACTCACTCCATTGTGACAATGCTTTTAACAAGATTGACACAAAGATTTTTCCTGCGACATTGAGCATTGCAATTGGGCGGTAGTTGCCCAGGTCCGTTCCAAGTCCCTTTTTCAAAATCGGGACAACTACCGCTGTCTACCATGTTAGAGGAATTTGTGCCATTGCCAGTATCCCTCTTTATAGATGATGCAGATAAATGGCCCACAGTTCCAGGTTTTGTTTCAGCTGCACATTCGTCAGCCCATCTGGGCTCGGCGCCCTAGAGTTCTTCGGCCTCTTTATTAACGCTTCAATTGTTGATATTTACAAGTCCAACATCTTGGCTTCCATGTTGGGGTAAACCGGTTGTACCAAAGCTGCGTGTTCACTTTGGGGTATCTACTCCTCCTCATCTTGGGCATTTGTGTAAAATATGACCCAAGCCGTTGCCGAAATTGGGGCATCCATTTGATTTATTGTAGCCCGTATTGCCGTGGTGGTCTTGGCTTTTATGTTATCTAACATGCGCTGTGCATCTTGATTTGTCATTATCTTTCTATGTACCTTTAGCGAATTCGGCATCTTTGTTTTAATTTGTGTATTACCTCAGTTTTATTGTTTGAATTGCTCTGTTTTACACGCGTTATTTGTTTTTGTAAGAGCTTCTTCTTTTCCACGATCTGAATATTGTATGCATGCTTGTGTGACATTGATATCCGGACACCCACCCTGTTGTGTTCTAAATTCTTGAAATAACTGGGTATAGCTTATGCCTTTATCTATATCCTCTGTGGCGGATTTAATTAAGTCCATACATTTTTCAGTCAGCCTTAGCAACGTGTTTTGTTAAGTCTATTTTGGCCGAAATTTATCCTCACCTTTGCTTTATATATCACTGATGTCTCTTTATTTATGTGATTACAAACCATTCTTGGTTGGTAATTATCACTCTTCTTGGTTTCATGAACCTCCATGCTGTCAATAATTCTGCTCATGTCTGAAACGCTGATGTAATCCAAAATCTGTGAACTCGTGGTCCCCTTTCAAGTCGGTTTCCCCAGGATGATATCTTTCGTTATCCCATTCAGGATGACAGTCTCTAGATTGTAGAGCCTGCCTCCAGGTAATTCCCCTTTTTACCTTGTTAGATGATGCTGTAGTTTCTTCCAAAATTGGCTTATCACCATCAAGACATGAGCAGTTTAAGCCGCCAACAATAATTATGGGTGGATCTCTCCACTTTACTCTTTCTTCATCGATCCATCGATCAAATGCACCAAATCATCTGGCATGTTCTTTGTTCTGGCATCTGCCGGATTACAGTAAATATTACTATTATAAGGGTTCTACCCTTTTCTGCTGGTTCATTCTGGCAGCCTATTGCTAACAACTGCACGAATGGCGTGAGGTGGTGGCTATATATTTTCCACTCTAGCTCATTTTCTATTGCTACCATTAATCCACTCATCGTGCACCCCAACTGGTTTTTAAAAGCATGGTTTAATACCACCCAATAACCCTCCATTATAGGAGTTTCTTATAGCCATACTTCATGGAAACACAGTATGTCTGTTTCTGAAATTATCTCCTCGCTCGCTTGAAATAAGTGAGACAAACCTCTTGTGTTACAGTTCAGGATGGACCATTCCGGTTTCATTTTTGGCATTGGATGCTATTGTTTCTGCATTTACTCCACCAACATACCCGCCAGCCATCTCCAATTTGCCAAATCTCCATTGGGTAATGAATTTTGGTGGTATGAGTCTAAAACTTTCTCCTCTTAGACTTCCTTCTTTTAGCCCATTTCCAACAGATTTTGTTTTTTATTCATCTTCGCCTTTCTTTTTTCCCCCTCTGTTAACTTACTTATCTCTTCCTCTTTACTTTCTCACAGGTCGAACCCCATGGGTCTCAGATGGTGTGCTTCCTCCAGCAGCTGCTGTTTTATTAAGTTAGAAGCTAAGTGTAATTACACTTTATCGGTCTCCTTTTTATCTGGGAACTCTACCGATCTCAGGTCTTTAGGTGACACTAAAGAGTTTCTACATGGTGGAACAGCCTTATCACATTTTCTCTGTTCATTATTAGTCCATCGTCCTGATAGAGAGAGCTCTTAGTGTAGTGTTAAGTTCTTATCAAGATCCTTTTTTTCTGCACCTCCTCACTTCTCCCCATCTGTTACTTTTTTTAGGTGGTAAAATTAGGGACCCCTTTATCCTTGGCTGTGGATTCTTTTAACCTTCATTTTCTGTGGTAATCTCACTCTGCGCTTTGTCTACAGACGGAATTTTGTTAACTGGCATTTTCATATGTTCAGTTGTTTTTGGCTTTCTTTCGGTCTGGACCTTCTTTCGAGCCGATTCTTGTATTGCCACATGTTTCACAAGTTGAACCCCTTGTGATAGTTCTATTTTACCTTTATTCTTCTCACTTTTTCTTAACAATTCCATTTTAGATCGGGCGTTGCCTTCCTGGTCATTCACACTATCCTCGTCTTTAGCAGAGGTCTCTGCTTCCAAGTCTTTGTACCTGCTGGGATATTTAGGTGCTGGACTATCCTCCAGCTGACTGCTCTCTTCTTCTGAAATACTATAGGTCGAAAGATTCATCAGGTCACCTTCATCCGAAACTACTATGCTGATCTCTTCCTGCACTATATTGGTGTCCCCGATAGGTTTCTCCATATTAGTTTTTATCTCCTTATTCGTTTTTCCTACTGGCGCTCCTGTAGCCAGACTTGGAATCGAAAGGTTTTTAATAAAAGACAGACTGCTATTAGATTTCAGTTTAGTCAAAATGGTCTGGATTTTTGGTTTCTTCATCAGCTCTGTCTTTTTATTGATCACCTTGTTCCTCAGGACTGATTCATTTATTTTGGTGCTCCTTGCATTTCCTATTCTTGTTATATCGCTAGACAATTTGGGCTCTTGGGTGTTTTTTGCAAACATTTTGCAAATTTTTAATATTTGAATATTTGCGTTTAGACATATCCCTTCTTCCCCTTCACCCGGTTTACTGGGAGCCAGTTCAACTTCATTATCACCCCCTCCCCGTCCAGGTCGTCACCCCGCAGCCTCTTATTGCACAAGCTTGCCTTCTCATTTGTTGGCCTAGCCCTTGATAATCCTCTTCCTGCCCCTTATGCAAAGGCTGCTAACATTCTTCTAGCCTTTGATTTACATTGCCTTTGTTTTGGGTGCCTGGATATTTCTTAATTCCATCCTCATTTCGTCCTGATTGTAGGGGCGTAGGGGTGGCGAACTGCCTTTGATTGCTCAGGCTCATAGGGGCCATGCTAGCATTACTTTCCATTATAGGGTCATTTCCTTTATCATCTTCAGGGTGGGCGGGGGGGGACCCTGTCCAAATGATTATCTTGACAATCTTCTTTCTGTTTTTTCCTTTGATTGGATCCAAAATGCCATGCAATAGTTGGATCACCCCAGCCGAGCTGTTGTCTGTTTTTCTGAATCACCATAATGAAGCCCTCCACAAACGTCAATTTAGAATTGACCATCGTTAACAATGTGGAGTGATCTTTGACAGTTTCATCTAATCTCTTAGTTTCATAAATGGTGACATAATCGCTGTTAACGTTGCCACCAAATTAAATACCTTTTCTTCCAAGGCAGCTGCTTTATTTGATCGATCTGACCAATCCCTCTGGTCCTCTTTTAGTGCCTCAGCCGTGGAAGCTACATCTTTCATCAAGTGACTTTTCCTCTTGTTTATCTCGAACTCCTCATCCCCCCTCTGGAGTTTGCGTTCCCGAGGACATGACACTGACATATTCATCTATGTCCATGTAGCTATGCCTAATGCTCTTGCCAAGAATATTCTGATCCTAGTTTGTCATTATGCCTGAGGTTTCCAATAGCAGTTCATCTGATATTTCAACCTCCAGCGATCCTTTTCACCACTTTCGGCCGATTGGAGTTAAAGTAGAAACGCCTCCCACTTATCTCTCCACCGAAAGCCATGGAAGCCTGTTTCCAACTGTTCTTCTCCAGTGCGTCACCTCTTGGTTTATTATGTGAAGAGGTACCCAGACTGAAGTTATTGGTGCCATTATTCTGCCACCAGCCAAGCTTTCCCCAATCCGTCTGGGGTTTACCCTCAGGCTGTTCCTTCTGATCTGTCTGTAATTTCAGTCTCTTATTTTAAGTTTCTTTCATCTTTTCCAATGCTCCCTGGCGCTGGTCACTTATCAGCAGGGGGCTTATCTACAGACCCAATGCCTTAACTTGATTCGCCTCTCTACTTTCTTTTTCTGGAAATGTTTTGCTCCCCCCCCCCCCGTCCCCATGGGAGCACTAGTTGCAGATGCATCCTCCATCCTGTTACTCCTTTTTAGTTCATTTTCTTGACGGTGCGGCGAGTATGAGCTTTTAGGCCCTGTATCTTCTACTGGCTTCATATAGACTAATGGCCTACCTGTACCCTTGCCATCCGGAACATGCATTGACTTTGTGTACTCTAGAGATCCCAGGCCAGACGAGCTCTCATTACCATGGTTCCCGGTTGTGCAATTTTTATTTGCTGTTCTGTCTTGTAGTGTCCTTACATTGTTTAGCCCAATAGCTTCTACTGCCTCTTTCCCCTTTACCAAGAGGCCAGGACCCAACACACCCCTTTCACAATCCATCCCCTCCTTTGGGGGATCGGGGTACGCTGCCCTGCACGCACCTTCTCGGCACGCACATTTTAGTGGACGATGCACTCCTGGGTGAAGCTCCCCACTCGTGGGCTCCATTTCGCTGCAGTGCAAGTCCAATGGCACTGTTGTACAGCACCCAATTATGACAATGACATTTATAGGTACATTTGAACCTATTGTGCAGTTCTCCATTGGTTCACTTTTCTGAGCCTTGCTGCTCTCAGACTGGGACACCAGCACCATCCAAGATCCTATTGGGTGCTGATTTCGCCTGCCGGAAGTCTCCGGGCTCCCCAAGGCTCCCCCACTTCCTGGTTCCTCGTTTTATCGGATGGTGGTTATTCCAATTGCGACCTCATTCAGCAGCGGGGGTGATTGCTGAAAAAGCGCACGTTCCAACATTACTTACAGCTGCGAATAACTTTGCTTATGGTGTGTCGGGGGGGGATCAAAAGGAGTCTCCCGTGCGCACCAATAAAGATACTGTTCACTTTCTAACACGCTTCCCCCACAGTAGACTCCCCCGGGTATAGAGTCCACCAGGTATGTGCCATTTGGAATTAGATATGAGTTAAAACCAATCAATAATCCTGCCGTGTTTGTTAAACCTAATCTCACCTCGCCTGCGCCTATGCCTTCTCCTCACTGTCACGGCCCTTCCACCGGCGTGGCAGTCACGGCGGGAATTCCGTTAGCAGGAGTAGTAGAGTAGTAGAGGGGGGCTTGCTCTGCACTGGCAGGCTTGCTGTTCACACACAGCTCACACGCCGTAGAGGCAGTGCCACACTGCGGTCGCAGATCAGAGCTGAGTTCGAGGAAAGGACCTTGCACGTCTCTCAATGGATCGTCAAGTCGCACTGAACGCTGCAAAGCTACGTTAGCCGCTTCCGACAATCCAGTCCCAGCCAAACAGCAGAATTGCAAATTGAGAGACACCAGAAACTGTGGCTGCAGTAAATACAAATTCTGCAAGGAAGGACAGACCATCCAGCAGTGACCCGGAGTATTTCACTAAGCATTACCGTACCAGACAGCTTGGTGGTTCAGGCTGCTACATCTACAAAGCAGTAGGCTTACCCATCCATCCCTCCTAACAGTGATAAGAGTGGATGCCTGGGCAAGAAAAGTTTTCACTGCAGGTTGTATGGCATTGAAGTCGACAAATGTGACTTGCACATTATCTAGATTTATGTTTACCCTGTGGGACTGTGTTGCTATGTCGGCTGATCGCATCCCAGAAGGAGGGGAAAGAGACTGCTTCCTGGCAATCATCAAGGATGGTAAGGAGGCAATGGGTGAATGTCGCAAGTCAGGTTTGGATACTGCAGACAGCATCAGCAGATCCACAGCGGCTAGCAGTGTTACGCAGATTTGTGTGGTTGCAGAAGTCTGTTTGCACCAGATGTGCAAGCTAGACTACACAACATGCCGTTTGATGGCTGGAAGATGTTGGCAGCAAGGCGGACGAGAATTTGGAACAGCTGCATACTTTGAAGGCGGCGGCTAAATCCCTTAGCGCCGCCATTAGACAGCCTCAACAACCCTGTTCGGGCTGATCTTCCTCAAGGGGTAAGTCCTTTCGATTCACCTCATCTGGAAGAGGACAAGCCGATCAAAGAGGTTGGAGAAGATTCTTTTGTGGTGGACGAGGGAGAGGTGCAGCGGCAGCCTTACCTTCAGCTGCCTCTAAACCACTCTGAGGCCTTGACCCACAAGACCCCGATGGGAGGCAGACTTACTCAGCATCTGAACGAATGGCAGGGCATTACTTCAGATGCTTGCGCACTGGAAGCTGTGGCTAAAGGTTACTGCCTTCCTTTTTCAAAAAAGCCTCGGGACCATCCACCGGGGAACACCTTTCTAAATTCCAGATCCGCTCCTTGTGCAGGAACTTTTGACCATGTTCGAGGAAGATGCAATAGAAGATGTACCTGTAGCAGAAAGGAACAAGGGTTGGTATTCCCCATACTTTCTGATCCCCAAAAAGGACGGATGATTGAGACCCATCTTGGATTTAAGAAACTTGAACAAGTTCCTCAGGAAGGACAAGTTCAAGATAGTTACCCTTGTTCAGATCCTTCAGGCTCTCCAGCTTCAGGACTGGTTGGTATCATTGGACCTTCAGGATGCTTACTTTTTTGTGCCAATCCATCTCAAGCACAAAGTACCTGAGGTTCACGGTTGGCGGTTCTCACTATCAATTTTGAGTTCTGCTATTCGGGCTGACCTCCGCATCAAGGGTTTTCACCAAGTTGATGGCGGTGGTGGCAGCAAGTCTCCGGAGAGGGGGGGGATTTCACGTCTACCCCTATCTGGATGATTGGCCGATCGGAGTTCGTTCACCCGAGCAGGCCCGGGAACATCTCCAGCGTAACATGCCACGCTTCAAAAACTGGGCTTCTCCCGCAGTTACAAGAAGTCTCACTTGATACCATCCCACAGACTCCAATTTATTGGAGCAGTCCTCTATACTTCCTCAGGAAAGCCTCACCACCCGAGGTCAGAGCTCAGCACTTTTTGCAGATGGTTGCCAAATTCCAGAATGACCATCATCCGTCCTTTGATTTTCTGAGGTTGCTCGATCTCATGGCATCCTGCATTTTCCTGGTGCCAGAGGCTCGCCTGAGAATGAGATGCCTCCAATGGGCTCTCAGGACTTGGTGGTCTGAGTTCTCAGTCAGAATGTCAGACCACCTGAATTTCCTCCAAGCGGAGCTCTAGGGGGCGCTTTTGTGGTGGACTGAGAGTTTCCACTCCTATAAGCGTTCCCTCCGGTCCTCGTCATTCCTCACGTGATCAGGAGGTTTAGAAAGTTTGGGAAACCCAGGATCCTCATTGCCCTGGATTGGACCAGTAGGACGTGGTACCCTGACCTTCTGGACATGTACATATGCCCTCCAATACGTTTTCCACAAAGAGAGGATCTTCTCTCGCAAGAGGAAGGTCTGGTTCTCCATCCAGAGGTCAAGACACTCAGCCTTCGCGCATGGTTCCTGAAAGACTGAGCTACAAGGATTCGGACCTCCCAGATGATGTAATGGGGATTTTGCTTTCGTCCAGAAAGCCAGCAACAACGTCTTTGTACCGTTGCTGTTGCAATAAGTTCAGCAACTGGTGCAGGGATAAGTATGTGGATCCCTTTCTATGTGACACACCTACAATACTTTCCTTTTTCTTGAATTTGGCAAATCTGAGACTCCAGATTGCCACAATTACGGGTTACCTAGCGGTGCTTGCCATTTTCAAGGGATCTTCAGAGGAGGATTCATATTTTCAGATCCCTCTGATTGTTACGTTTTTGAAAGGCCTTACTAATGTATATCCACTAGTCGCTTTCAGTGTCCCTGTATGGGACCTCAATCTAGTGTTTTTAACATGCATTTCCTATGAGCCTTTAAGTCTCTCTTGACATTAAAAATAGTTTTGGTTATTGCAATAATGTCAGCCCTCAGGGTAAGCGAGTTGCAGGTCCTTTCCTGTAAACCTCCACATATGGTATTCCATAAAGGCAAGGTCATTCTCAAGTAAAGCCTTTTTTTTTACCGAAGGTAGTCTCTGACTTCCACTTGTCACAAAACATTACATTACCAGCTTTCCTGCACTATTTATACTGATGACTTCGAACGAAGGCCCTCGAGGGACTTCGATTCAACGACACTGTACACAGCGCCCTCTGTCAAAACAATTCTGAAGCTGGAGAGATAATTATCATAAGATGAGGATTCGGAAAACGTGTGAGGAAAATCCTGTCAAAAGAACGTTACCTGGGGTGAGTAACTTGTTCTTCTACTTCAAAAGACAACACACAAAGGTTTTTGCCTAATATCCAAGTTCTAATTCCAATAAAAAGTTCTTTTGCTTTTGGAGGGTTGCACTTGTTGTGATTGTATTATAAACCAACAAAGTTCATCATACTTCCAATGAATATTTCAATAGGATGTCCCTTCTTTTTACATACTACACATTTCTTAATGTACAACACCATTTTTGTTAGGATGGTTTTACTGTAGTTCATCAAACACATTAGTAGTGTTGCCACTTTTTCACCACAATGTAGTATTTCAATGTCTTCTTCCTGGTTCACTAACTTGCCAGGACTACCACTAACATTCACTTTCCTGGTGTACTCTCCTGCCAGGATGAATCTCCTAACACCACTAGAAGTACTCTGCGGTGTGGTCACTTCAAAACATCAGTGAAGTCTTTGACTTTCAATAACGTTTCACAAGTTCTTACAACAGGATGCGGTTTGTTCGAATGATTGGCCACATGCAATGCAGGTTATGTTCCTCCCCCCATTGAAACTCTCCCCATGGACAGTAACTTTCCTGCCAACTCTGGATTTATAAAATCACATCAGGTAACCTGTTAGTTTGTGAAGATATCATGGCTTTGTCGTCTTCTCCCCCGCGGCCGGGTTTCAAGAAGTGTCGGGACTGCAGTTCCAAGATGTCGCTTACGGACCCGCACGATGCCTGCATCTGGTGCCTCGGTGAGGACCACGCCATGGATGATTGTGACGATTGTTAGTCGTTAACATCGAAGGCCTTGTGGGAGTGGAAGAAGCAGCTTTCTGTTGGTAGGGTTTCCAAGCCCCGAAAGTTGAGATCCGCTGGGCTTTCGACCGACGATTCGAGAGACGACTCTCCGCGTTGCCGGCGTAAATCCAGGGGGGGTCTCGGTCCCGGAGTGGTTCCTGCCATTCCTCTGCCTCTTCTAGGCCCTCGCAGAAGCGCGGTGACCGGTCGCCTTCCTCGTCCGAGGACTATGCCCGTCGGCGGGTTGCTTGTCCCAACAAGCACTCTTCTCCTGCGGGATGGGATGCATTTCGCACGGAGATGGTGATTTTTCAGTCGCAGGGCTCCCTTCCGATGGCGCCTTCAAAAGAAGCCGGCAGGTGACGTGCTAGAGCCACCGCTCGGGTGGTAGGTGCGATCATCGGGCGCCTTCAAGGTCTCGATCGGACAAGGTGGATCGCTCTAGTCATGCCCGCTCCAGGTCCCAGTCCTCAACGCCCTCGAGACCGTCGGAGCCTGTGAAGTCTTCGAAGAAGACGTCGGCGCCATATCCGTCGAGGGACTCCCTCGAGGCTCCGCCTCCGAGGAAGTAATCGCCATCGGTGCTGAGGCCGTTGAAGGACACGCTTGGGGCTCCGCCCTTGAGGCCTGTGTTGAAGCCATCGGCGCCACGCTCGACGTAGATGCTGTCGACGCCCTCAACGTCTTTCGAGGATGCTTTATCAGAGGTACCCCGTGCTTTGGTGGAAACCCAGAGGAAGGCCCTGAAGAAGTCGGTGAGACTTGTCTTTGAGCCTTTTTCTGTGCCCTCCTCCAGGGATTTATTCCAGCCTCTGGATTATATTCCTGAGGGGGGTTTGGTTCCGGATGAGGTTCCTAATGAAATATTGTCTGGTCATAGCCAGATTGAAGACCTGCGTCAGTCTTTGCACGACGCCAGTTGTCTTGATACCTCCCCGGAGGTTGAGTTTGGCAGGCCTGAGCCTGGTACGCATGCTGACTCTTCGTACAGGCGGCTGATGTCGATGGCGACTGAGTACTTGGGGTGGTCTGCGCCACCAGTAGATTTTCTGCAGGATGACCTGACGGATATCTTGGACCAAGGTCCACCAACTGACCCGGTACTGCCATTCCATGTGGCCTTGCAAAGAACGGTGGCGGCGGCTTGGACTGCTCTAGAGAGTCTCCCGGCAGTGGGTAAGTCGTTGCCGAAAAAGTACCGCCCAGCCAGTGGCGACCCCGGCTACTTGTCCATGCACCCTACTCCAGAGAGTTTGGTGGTGCAGGCGTCTACGGCCCCAGCAAAACAGGCGTCGTACCCTACCATCCCTCTTGATGGGGACGACAAACGTTTTGCTGAAGAAAGTCTTTTCTTCAGGAGGGTATGGCTTTGAAAGCAGCCAACTCCGTGTGTCCCTTAGCACATTTCACTCACACTCTGTGGAATTGTTTCATTAGCGGCTGAACATATTCCCGAAGGGGAGAAACGGGATGGCTTTCTTGCCCTTGTACAGGATGGCAAGTATGCCATGTGTGAATCTGTTCAGTCGGGTCTGGACGTGGCAGACTGTGTCAGCCGGTCCATGGCGGTGAGCACCGTGATGCGTAGATTTGCGTGGTTGCGGTTTGCTCCGGATGTACAAGCCCGGCTCATGGGATGGGAGCTCATGCCAACGAGTTGACAGTCAGCGGTCGTTGGTCTCCGTCGGAGTCCAGATTCCATATCGAGCTGTTGGAGCTGAGGGCCATCAGGCTAGCTCTAAAGGCTTTTCTGACGACTGTGCGAGGGAAGAATGTCCTGATTCTGTCGGACAACACAGTGGCCATGCACTACCTCAACAAAAAGGGAGTGGGGGGGTAGGGTCACTTCCTCTGTGCAGAGAGGCAATGCAGCTCTGGTTCTGGGCCATCCAGCAGGAAATTTCGATATCGGCAGTTCATCTGGCCGGAGACTAAAACGAGGTGGCGGACGGTCTGAGCAGGCAGAGCACGGTCTCTCACTAGTGGGAGCTGGCTCAGGAGATTCTCCTGGAGATCTTCGCCCTTTGAGGGACCCCTCAAGAAGGATCTCTTCGCCACCAGTGTCAACCGGAAGTGCGAAAGATTCTGCTCGCGGGAATTTCCTCCAAGAGGAGCCTTAGGGGACGCGTTCGTAGTGGAAGGGTCCTTCCCACTGCTGTACGCGTTTCCTCCAGTCCCCATCTTCCGCAAGTGCTGAGGAGGTTTCGGAGGTTCGGTTCCCGAATGATCTTCATTGCTCCGGCATGGGCCCAGAGAACGTGGTACCCGGACCTTCTCGACATGTCCATCTGCCCTCCACGCCGTCTTCGCTGCCCTCCACGCCGTCTTCCCCATCGAGACGATCTGCTCTCACGGGAGGGGGGGGGGGGTCAGGTTCTCCATCCAGAGGTAAAGTCCCCCAACCTTCATGCTTGGCTACTGAAAGGTTGAGGTATAAGGATGGGGACCTCCCTGAAGACGTGATGGAGGTGTTGCTTTTGGCCAGAAGGCCTGCAACAAAGTCCCTGTACCGTTACCGTTGGAGAAGGTTCTGCGACTGGTGCAGGGTTAAGAATGTGGATCTTTTTTCATGTGCCATTCCTGTTCTGTCTCTTTTGCTTTCGTTAGCCCACAAGGGTCTGCAAGTGGGTACCATTAAAGGTTACCTGGCGGCGCGGTCTATATTTATGTGATTGTCTGAGGATTGTTCTTACTTAAAGATTCCTTTTAATTTTGCAGTTTCTGAAAGGTCTCACTAATGTGTTCCTCCTCCTCTCCTGCCCCCCGGTCACCTTTCCAGGTGCCCTGTCGGGATTTGAACTTGGTTCTAAAATTCCTAATGTGTGCTCCATTTGAGCCTTTCCATTCTTGTCCTTTGAGACTGTTGACCCTTGAAACTGGTTTTCGAGTGGATTGTGTCCTCCAATGTATATCTCATCTTAGATGTATTCCATCCAGCTTTCATGCTCTTTGGAATTTTTTTCGGCAGAAGGCGCCGTGCGTCGATGTCGTTAAGTTGATGGTCCCTCGAAGGCCTCCGTCGAGGGTGACGTCATCGGGATTCAAAAAGTGCAAATCGTGCGGGTCAAAAATTTCAATCACGGACCCGCATCGAGAGTGTTTGTGGTGCCTCGGAGAAGGCCACGACATGGAGGCCTGTACGAAGTGTCAGGCGATGACGGGGAAGGCCTTGCGAGAGAGGAGACGAAAGCTACAGGTAGGTCAAAAAACCGATCGAAAAACCTCTAGCGTCGAGTCGAGATCACGTGAGGAGAATTCTCCTCGACGCGAAAGGCATCGATCGAGGTCCCGTAGCGGTTCCCATCGCTCTTCGTCAAAAAGACTGAAGAAACAACGCCACAGGTCTCCCTCCACCTCGTCGTCGAACAAGTCTCCAAAAAAGATTAAATGCCCCACGAAACATTCTTCTACTGAAGAGTGGGAAGCATTCAGGGTCAAAATGATGGAGGTGTTTGAAAAAGCGAAGCCTCGGTCCGCGCCTTCTTCGGAAGCCGGTCGGGAGCGTCATCGCTCCGACACTCGCGCGCCCTCGAGCCCGGGTGATAGAAAAAGGAAGGATAGGGAACCTTCCAGGACACCGAGTGAAAAACGCTCGAGTCGACCGCTCGAGGTCATCGACGCCGTCCGAGACCCATCATACCTCGAAGGGAAAATCTTCGAAGGTCGCCTCGATGCCCTCGAAGCAGACCTTGTCGACGACCACAATGTCGTCGACACCGTTATCGACGTCCACGCCGAATCCCTAGGTGCCAAAAGCTCCAGCCAAGCCAAAGAAGCCAGAAAAAGAGAAGGATAAGGTTACAAAACCTGTATAGTCCTCAGAGCCAGGTACCAGACCTCTTCCTCCTCCTCTCCCAGAGAAGGTTTTCAAGCCTCTCCCCAGAAAGGAGGTTTTCAAATCCCTGACCTCAATTTTTGAGGAACAGGAGAGATCTGATGAGGAGAATGTACCTTTTGGGCTGGAATATGGCACCCCAAATGTCTCAGAATGCTTGATTTCAGAAGAAAGCAGAATGAGGGACTTGGTAGAATCATTACACAATGCAAGTGGCATTGACAAATCTCCTGAAAACAACTTTGGCAGACCAGAACCAGAAGAGCATGCCAGTCCATCATACCGTCAATTAATGGCAAAGGTAGTAGATTACTTAGGATGGGCTAAACCATCAGCCCAATTCATTCAGGATGATTTAACAGATATATTGGACCATGGTCCCACCGAAGACCCAGTACTACCCTTTCATGTAGCCCTGCAAAATAGGGTGGCCAAGAATTGGGAAACTCCGGATTCTATTCCTTCGGTAAATAAATCCCTCACCTCAAAATACCGCCCGGCCAGTAGCGACCCCGGCTATCTGTTGAAACACCCAACTCCCGAGAGTCTGGTCATACAGGCAGCCACAGCTTCTAAAAAACTTGCATACCAGTCTATCCCTCCAGACAGGGACGATAAGCGTGTGGATGGTTGGGCACGGAAGGTATTTTCAGCCGGGAGCATGGCATTAAAATCTGCCAACGCCACATGTGCCTTGGCAAAATTTTCGTACACTCTTTGGGAGTGCATTGCAATGGCGGCGGAGCACATACCAGAAGGGGAAGAAAGGGAAGGGTTCCTAGCCATCGTTAGAGATGGAAAGGAAGCCATGCAGGAATCCCTTCAATCTGGATTGGACACTGCAGATAGTGTAAGCAGGTCCATGGGCACTAGCACAGTAATGCGCATATTTGTGTGGTTACGGAAGTCTGGTTTCGCACCGGACGTACAGAACCGCCTTCTGAACATGCCTTTTGACGGGTCTCACCTTTTTGGCAACAAGGATGACGAGAGCCTTGAGAGGTTGCAGACCTCAAAAGCAGCTGCCAAATCTTTAGGAGCTGCTATTGGGCAACCTCAGCCTTCTCGTGCGCAAGGACAGTCATGGAGGGGAAGATCCTATCGTTACTACACCTTATATGGAAAGGCGAGAGGAATGGCCAGAAAAAGGCCACTCGTGGTAGACGAGGAAAACGTGCTAAACCAGCTCCAGCTGCAGCCTCTCTGCCGTCAGCGGCTGCCACATCCGCCACAAAACCGCTTTGAGGACTTGCATCACAAAACACCTGTAGGGGGCAGGCTGTCACAACATCTGCAAGAATGGCAAGCCATTACTTCAGATGTTTGGGCTCTAGAAATACCCCAAGGTTACTGCCTTCCTTTTATAACGCAACCTCAAAGCAATCCACCAGGGAGACACCCGTTGAAGTCTTCAAACCCGCTCCTACAGCAGGAAGTTTTAACCCTGCTGGAGAAAGGTGCTATAGAACCAGTACCTGCAGCGGAGAGGAACAAGGGATGGTACTCCCCGTATTTTTTGATCCCCAAAAAGGACGGAGGACTGAGACCCATCTTGGACTTAAGAAACTTGAACAGGTTCCTCAGAAAGGACAAGTTCAAGATGGTTACCCTTTCTCAGATCCTTCAAGCCCTTCAACTTCAGGTCTGGTTGGCATCATTGGACCTCCAGGATGCTTATTTTCATTTGCCGATTCATCGCAAACACAGAAAATACCTGAGGTTCGTAGTTGGCGACTCGCATTCAGTTTCGAGTCCTGCCTTTCGGGTTGACCTCCTCCCCGAGGGTCTTCACCAAGTTAATGGTAGTGGTGGCAGCGCACCTCAGGAGAGGGGGGATTCATGTCTACCCCTACCTGGACGATTGGTTGATCAGAGCGCGTTCTGCCGAGCAAGCACTGGATCATCTGAAAGTCACCTGCCACTTCCTCCACAAACTGGGCTTCTCCTTAAATTTCAAGAAGTCACAGATGACACCTTCCCAACAGCTTCAGTACATATGAGCTGTATTAGACACATCCTTGGGAAAGAGCTTGCCTCCCAAGTCAAGGGCTCAAGACATTCTTCAGATGGTTTCCAAATTCCAAAATGCCCAAAATCTCCAGACTTACGACTTTTTAAGGTTGCTCGGCCTCATGGCATCCTGCGTCTTTCTGGTGCCAGAGGCACACTTGAGGATGAGATTTCTTCAATGGGACCTAAAGACTCAGTGGTCCCAGTTCTCGGGTCAAATGACGGATCATCTTCAGATTCCGAACAAGGTCAGACAAGACCTTCTATGGTGGACCTGTACAGAGAACATCCTAAAAGAACCTTTTTGGCAACCATGGCCGGAGTTCACAGTAGTGACGGACGCCTCACTCCTGGGGTGGGGAGCTCATGCCAACGATTTGACAATCAACGGTCGTTGGTCTCCATCGGAGTCCAAACTACATATCAACCTTTTAGAGTTGAGGGCAATCGGACTAGCGCTGAAGGCCTTCCTGCCATCTCTCAGTGGAAGAATGTCCCGATAATGACGGACAACACAGTGGACATGCCGACCTAAAGAAGAGGTGGTGTGGGGTTGCTACCCCTGTGCAGAGAGGCAATGCAGCTCCCTGAGCAACTTCTTGACCCCGAGGAATTGGCACCTCTCCTGCTGTACAGCTATTGAAAAGTCAGGGAAAATCCTAATGGTATTGGCCTCAAATCGTAGCTCACCCTTCTCACGTGCCAGGCAGAGGATAAGGTCTCTGTCGCGGTCGTTTAGAATTCTGGTGATGATGGGCCTTGGAATGTCCCCTGGTTTGGGGCGCGGTGAGAGGGCCCGATGGGCGCGCTCCGCCGTAAAGTAGGGCGAGGGGGCTGGATTGCCAAGGAGATCTTTGAGCAATGTTTCAATGGCGTCTTCCATGCGGCCTTTCGGGGGGTTTTCGGGAACACCAATGATTCGCAGGTTGTTTCTACGAGAGCGCGATTCCAAGTCGTCGCACTTAGCTTTCACACTTTTCATGTCACGTGATAGGGAGGTGACCGTGTTCTGCAAGGCTAAAATGTCATCTTCGTTTGTCGAAATTCTGCTCTCCGTGTCGGAGATTCTGGTGGCCGCTTGGTCCACTCGTGTTTTCAGGGAGGCCACATTGGCGTTAATGTCATCCAGTTTCTCGTGGAACGAGGCGACGTTTTTAGCCATGGTTTCCATGAGTGTAGTTAGATCGGGGGCAGTTGCAAGGGGATGAGGGACCGGATCTGGTTCCTCCTGTAAGGATGATGTATGGGCGGATTCTGACCACGGGACACATTTGGTAAATTTGTCCATGGCTCCCCCTTTCAAATTCCCTCTGGATTTGTTGGGCATAGCCAGTAGAATTTCCGATGAGGCAAGGTTCACAGTTGAGCTGAGAAAGCAGGGCGGAGGTGCGGGGATACTGCGCTTGTGGCAGGGGAATGTTAATGGAGGCCAAACACTCAGCTGGTCAAAGGGGGAAACCCAGGTACAGTCAGGAGCTCCAAGCAAGGAGGCGCTGGCGTGTCCAGCAGCCACGGTCCACAGAGGCCCCCTCAGGCGCAGGTGATCTGGGCGTAGCGACCCCTTCCAGAGCGTAGGCCTGGGCTCCGGGCCTCTCAGGCGGCAAGACTAGGTGATCTAGGCCACAAGTGACTCGGCTCGGGTACACGCACCCCCCCCCTCCCCCCCTCTCCTCACCTGGGCGTTGGTGTCCGGATCAGGAGCTGCAGATATCGGGTGGGCAACCAGGCTCCTGCCCAGTCACCCCGCAGCCCAGTGAGGACAGGGCCCCAGCGCCGCCACGAGGGAGAGCAGCAGAGTTATCCCGGGGGGGTATGGAGCGAGCGCTGCGGCACAGTTGTGAGGGAGAGGGGTGGGGCCGCGCTCCAGCACAGGCCCCCCACGGTGATCGCCGGTGCTGTGGTGCACCCCAGGGAGGGGCGGCCGGAGCCGATGGTAGAGACCCCCTCACAGGGGGGGGCGCAAGGTAGGCGCCGCGGAACTGGTCTGTCGATGGAGGGTGGGGGTGCGCTCCAGCGCAGGTCCACGCAGCAGCCGCCCGTGCTACAGCGTACTACAGGAGGGAGGCCGCAGGCGATGACGGATTCACCCCCCCAGGGGGGGACTGGTGTAGGCTGCGAGCTGGAAAGCCCCAGGCAGTGATCAGGGGCCGCGAGTCTCGTGCCCAGTATTCACCGCCGGCCTCTGAGATCCGGCAGGGAGGAGGAGGCGGGAGCCGGACGCGTGCGAAGGCCCAGACAGGAGGCTGCCAGTCGGCAGAGACGCCCGATTCGTCTGGTTCCTGGGACCGTTTCAGGCTGGGTTTGCTGTGGCACAGGCAGAAAGGTCGCCCAAGTGAATCCAAGAAGTATTGGGCTGCAAGGATATTTAATGCCGCAGTTGATGGCGGATTTCGGCCGGAGCCCCACGGAGCTCAAGGACTAGGCAGCCATCTTGGGCTGCTCAACAGCGCCACCAAGCTATACTTTGTATATTTAAAATATCTTTTCATGATTTGTTGTGATTCAGAATACCCAGGCTAACCTATTGCCATTACTTGCACTCAATGACGCTCCCCTACTTGGGTTATCTATAAAATTGAATTAAATGATATCAAATCGATTGGGCATGCCGATCCAAGAAACGCTGCTTTTGTGAGGCTACCTGGTCATCTGAGTATGTGAGTCTATGTGCCCTACTTAAACCTAGTATTGCAGTTTCCACTTTTTCTGAAATCTCATTTCATTTTAGATAATGATTTGGCACTTTTGTATGATTACATAATCTGGTTTCTTGATTATAGTGAACCTCTATTCCATAACTTAGTTCCTCCAAATTTTGACATTTCATGGGTCAATCGTCCCAGTTCTGGGAAGAACGGGTTGCTGGGGGCATGGGGGACTCTGCTTTATAAGGCGCACTAGCTGGGTTACCCGGCGTTGGCCGTGTCTTGATCAAGTGGTGTCTCATGCGCCCTGGAGGATGTTGCTCTTGTCTGCATGTCTTGCTTCAGTTTGCTCTGCCATCGCATGTTTCAGTCACTTAATGGCTTCAGCACATTTGAGAAAATATCCAAGAAAGATTGATTGTGCTCTCTTCTCGTGAATGAACTTAGTAAACTGTACTTGCCATTGCCCTTATTTGAAGTACATTCTTTTTTTATTCCCTTTAAAACTGCTTTAATTAAACAGTTTCGAACTGTATACAATAGTAATACATTTTAAAAGAATAACCAACATATCGAACATTTTGCTTCAGACACTACTCCATATTTTGCCATCTAATACCTAATGTAGTGAATTGGGGTGAGCATTAGTAAATGAGGGTGTCTACGGAGTACGTTTCTTGCATCCAAACATAGACTACAAGCTTGCCCTAGACAATTGAGGAATCCATGCAAAATTTGTTAGCAGTGGGTTTCAACAGTGTGGATTGGTATAGCCGGACAAACATACACACATACAAACATTTAGCTTTATATATAAAGATTTTGAGTTTACTCCCCTCCCATTTTCCACGTGGAACTCTGGGTCTGATTTTTGAAACGTGGACTTTGCAAGCATATGCTCTCAAAGTTCCTTTAACTGGACTTTTTTTTTCAAAATTCTTGTAAAATAATAGTTTCTTTTTTTATAATGAAGTGAGGCTTCACACTAAAACTTTGATACTCTGAGATCTTAATCTGTGGATGCACTGCCTTAATCTGGAAGCCAGTCGGCTGAAGGGCTTTTATTTAACATGGATCTGTTTCTCCATGTTATGTGCCCACGCATGTAAAAGATCTCTGCTTCGATTTTTGCCAGGGAATTCTCATTTCTTGAGGTTTATAAAAATCCATGTTTCTTGGACTGATCACTTTATCACTCTTTAATGTTATTCGGCTTCAACTAAGTATACCAAGCTCATCCCAGGGCCCCATGTTAGCTTACTCTGAATAAGTGTAAACTCTTATCCAACCACTGGAAATAAAACCTTATTTAATGTACTATCTTGGTTTGTCAATTTTCTTTAATCTCTGTTAAAGTAACAAGATTTACTTCTCTACCAAAACATGTATTGCTATTAACAATACGTGTTAATTGCTTTATAGTCCTCGAGAGGTGTTGCCACCTGGAGTAATGACCCTTCCCCAAAACGTGGTGGTAGGTTCCATGATAATAACCCTGCCTATAAGGCTTTATTAATGCAGTAACAGATGCATGAGCAGAGTTAAGAAATAGTTATGTTACTTTGCATTTATATAGCGCCTTATGTACCATTAGTATGATCTCAAGGCGCTTGTAGGTTGAACGCCCTCGGGAACCGTGTGTGAGTGTGATTTTATCCAGACTGATTCCGGCTGCGTTAGGCCTGAGGAGAACGCTCTAGGCTGGCATGTGTGTAGCCAGCTGTGTTTAATTAGGATGATGGGGAGTATGAGGCAGGTGTTGATATGAGAACAGCTATACCGAATGTGTCGCTGTGTTCTATTTGAGTGGTGGTGTATAGAAGAGAGTAAGCGTGGAGATGTGATATGGTGGTTTACATTAGGTGCTTGTGATTTGGCGCGCTCCAACCATTTTTGTACAGTGTCCATTCCATGCTCTCAATCTGCTCCATGCTTTCCATCCGTTGCATGTACTCCCTCAGTGCTATGCTTTCTATCTATTCAATCAGTTCCATGTATTCCTTCTCATGCACTTCGTCTGATCTATGCATGTTACGCCCTCATAATCTGGTCCACATACTTAGTCCGTTCCACCCATTTCGTCTGTTCTAACCACCTTGTCTGTTCTACAAGCATCATCTGTTTTGCCCACTTCATACGCACCACACTCTTACTTCATACGCTCTACACGCTTACTTCATACGTGCCCCCTCTCTCCAACCGCTCCACACTCTTCGTCCGCCCTACGTCCACTTCATCCGTTCAAGCTGCATTAACCGTTCAACCCAAGTCATTCGATGCGTCCCATGCACTCCATCCGTCCCATGCTCTAGATTTGTCTATTCCATTTGTTCCGTTTATTCCATGCACTCTTACATTCGGCGCCATCTATCGTTCCATACACTCAGTCATCCATAACATGTATCTATACACTGTCATCCATAACGTATTCATCTTTTCTATCCTCTCGTCCACGTTATTCCTCTCGTTCATTTAATTTATTTCATCCATTTCATTAATTTCAACCACTTTACTGCTTTCATACAATTTGTTCCTTTCATCGACTTTACTCGTTCTATTCAGTTTGTCAGTTTTAATTACATTAGTTAGTTTTTGATTTATTGTTTGGATCATGATGCTAGATTGTTATTTGTGATATAGAGGTTTTGGGATAAGGTCATTGAATTGCTGTTATCCAATTTGAGTTAAGAGTCGATTTTAGGGGAAGAGCCATGTTATGAGTAATTTGCGGAAAGACATGAGGTCCTCTGTGAGTCGGATGTGGGTTGGGAGTGCGTTCCACAGAGTGGGGGCCAGGGCTGAGAAAGATGATCCACCTAACCTGACTGAGTTTGTTTTTGGTATGACTAGGGGGCCGGCAGAGCTTGATCTTAGAGTATGTGCAGGATGATAGCGTTTTAGTTTGTCTTGAAGATATTGAGGTCCGGTTTTATGCATTGCTCGGTGAAAGATGCATAAGCTTTTGAAGGTCATCCTTCGGGCAACCGGAAGCCAGTGCAGAGTTTTGGGGTGATGTGATCTCTTGGGCCAAGCGCTAGTAGTAGTTTGGCTGCAGCGTTTTGTGGTTTTTGTAGTTTAGTCAGTTGGTACGTGTGGACTCTGCGGTAGAGGGGGTTAGCATAGTCCAGACTTGACATAACAATTGATTGGACCGCGGAGAGTCTGTTGGGAAAGGAGAGGTATGGAAAAATGTGCCTCAGTTTTAAGGTGGTAGTGGCAGGACTTTGAGACGTTGTTGACTTGGCGCGAGAGGGTTGGGTCTGAGTCTAGGGTGCAGCCAAGGTTTTTTACTGAATTAGAGGGTGTCGGCGAGTTGCCCATGGCAGATGGCCAGGGTAGTGGATGTGGAAGAAGACTGGGGTTGCCACATATCATGATTTCCGTTTTGGAGAGGTTTAGCAAGACGTGGTTTGTGGTCATCCAGTGATCTATGTCGAGGAGGCGAGGTTGGGTTGGCAGTTGGGTTTTGAATTCAGGAGTTTTAGAATTAGTTGAGTGTCATCGGCGTAGTTGTAGCACAGGATATTGTGCGAACGTATTATTCGTGGGAGGGTGGCCATATAGAGGTTAAACAGGAGGGCTGACAGGCATGCTCCTTGTGGAACTCCAGTGTTGACTGGTCGGGCTTGGGAAGAAGAGGCGGAAAGTACGGTTATTTGGTTCCAATTATTGAGGAAGGATACTATCCATTTGAGAGCGTTTTCCCAAATTCCTAGGGAGTGGAGGCGGTCAAGGAGGTTCGAGTGGTTGATTGTGTCAAAGGCGGTGGATAGGTCAAGAAGGATTAGTGCGGCGCATCCCGCAGAGTCTGCAGTGTTTTTAAGGTCATCCCAGAATGAGGTTAGGGTGGTTTCGGTTCCGTGTTGGACTTGAAGCCTCATTGGGCGGGGTCTAGGAGGTTGTTGGCTTCGACAAAGGCATTTAGTTGGGAATAGGCGGTGCGGTCAATGAGTTTGGCAAGGAACCTGGTGTTTGAGATGGGCGGTAGTTTTTAGGCTCGAGAGGGTTGCCACTGTCTATAAGGCTTTATTAATGCAGTAACAGATGCATGAGCAGAGTTATGAAATAGTGGTGAAGATGGCCGAAAGCTAGCCAAGAATAACGTTTAAAAAAAAAAGAGGTAGTTGAAGAATAAGTGAGAGGTAGTTGAAAGATGGAAGAAATGACTGCAAAGAAATGTGAAATAAATGGGAAAACAATTTAAAGGGAATGTAAAGGGAAGAGCCACCGGGGGTGGAGTGAATTGCAGCATAACCTTTGCTGTGCACTGAACACTGGATGAGAACGGTACCTGACCCCCCTCCCCCCCACGATAAATCCCCCCTCCACACCTCCAAGTGGTGGAGGCAACAATTGATTGTGTGTCCCATAGCCTTGTAGTGTACTTGGCCCAAATTGGAGGTGAATCGGCTGCCTACACACAGAGAAACTTGTTTTTCTAAGGGGTGAGAGGCTGCATGCAGGGCGGCTGCATGGGAACCCTAGCACAGCTCGACCCAAAGCGCAGGCTGTAGAGCGCGTCTGGGTGCGGCCGGCTTGCCACCGGAACTTGAGCAGGCAGCATGGGGGCCCGACACCAGGGCCTGGGATGATCCGCAGTAGTTTCCATGTGAGTAAGCGGTGCAGCAGCCCATGGCCCTCCTGCAGACTGCAGACAGTGTATTCCCAAGCTGGGGATGCTGCCTCTGAGAGCTCAAGGAGGCAGCTGGAGCATTGGGATCGGAGAACTGCTTGGTGTAGCAGCTCCCTATCCTTCCACCCAGGGTTTTCAGGTTAGTCCGGAGTGGGAGAGGGTCCTATCCAACTCCTGCCTTCTGAGAGGGCTTTTGGAGTGCTTTGAGGGCCGACTCTGGGACGGTGCACCAGCCACACCGAAAGACGCAAGAGGATCGCTGAGGTCCTGCACTTGGTGTAGACCTAGTGGCGACCATCGGATACTGATCTCCTAGAGCACCAAGAGAAGGCTGGCTAGCCCGGCAAATGTGTGGATCTCGGTGCCGAGGGTTGAGAGTTACCATCTAGAGGCAGTAATCTGGCAAGAGGGTCAGGGAGGCTCCAGCAAGTTTGATACAAAGCATTTCCAGTCTGGCCTGTGGGTGAGCAGTGTGGAGCCATAGTGGGGCCCTCAAGGCATTGACGGGTCCCTGACCTGCAGTCCTTGCCAACAGCACCTTTTTCATGGAGTGGTGAATCCAAATTGCTGTGGTTACATGGGAGAAAAAGCTTAAGGTTATCCCAAGATCTATGCAGCAGCCCTAGGCAACACCACCTGGCATCCAAACATTGCTGAGTGCCTGGTGGGTTGGATTTTCAGTTCGCAGAACTATGCCACGAGGTTCTGAGAGTTACACCGCAGTGCAGGGACCACTCTGGTCCTGGCAGAGTCCGAGAGGATATTAGGAGTGGCAAGGGGTACACAGATATTCGTGGGGAATGAGTTGGCAGCTCTCGTTCCAGAAATGTCACTTTGTGAGTCCGCCTGCATTGTCCCTACACACAGTGCATAGAGCGGCAATGGCGGATTACATGGTTGACTAGAAAGGACATAGGAGCCCTCCTCGAAGAGATAAGGGGCATGCGAGCAGACATTGACCACAGGAGAAGCTAGATAAAAAGGTGGACTCAATTTAGGATAGATTTCAAGGTTGGAAGCGAACCGTACCTCGATCGGACACCTTGGAGATCCAAGTGGAAATGAGACTTTCAGAGGTCTAAAGAAGGGAGGAAGAGCTAACTCTGAAGATGGAGGACTTTGAGAACAGGCAACTCTGCAATAGCCTCAGGTTCTTTGGATTTCCTGAAAAAGGAGCAAGAACGGGCCATCATATGGTATATTTATGGTGTGATCAGAAAGTAGTTCGGGTATGGTGCGATGACTGAACCAATGATCGACAGAGCACACTGGGTGGGATGGGGATCGCAAGACCTGCACGCTGTGCTTGCCAGTTTCCATTATTACATGGAGAAGGCGAGGATACTTGAGAAAGTGAAAAGGGAAGGCTCAGTCATGTAGGACAGCGCACAGGTAGCAATATTCTAATACCTGTCAGCGTTCACTATCTAGATGCCGGCTGTGCTCCCCTCCAACTCATTGGCTAAAAGGAAAGTAGATGAGATGCTGGTGGGGCTACCCCTTTTCCATTGTGTTTGAATACGAGGGTCATAAGTACAAAATAGTCACTGAGGATATTGATGGGACACTTGGAAGAGGGCTCCTTCTGGGGAACACTGAAAAAGGGGAAAGCAGGAGACTGCATAAGAATATCGGGATCACAAAGGTTTAAGAAACTAAACCCCCCCCCCCCGTCCCAGCGACAAAAGGAATGTCCATGTTGGTGGTCCACTGGTGGTAAGGCGTTGTGAAGGGGGGGAAAAGCCACAGATGTGGCAGTGTGAGGGGAATTTGCCTTGCCACCTCAAAGGGTGGAGGGGGGTGCCGTGAGAATCAGGGGGCGGGGGGCATGGAGGGAGGGTCGGTTTATTTCCATCTACTAGAGAACTCGGTTGTGTTGCCGGGTATTGTTTCAGTGGTGCATTTGGGGGGAGGGGGGCTTAGAAGAGTTTGCGTAGCAAAGTTTGTATTCAGTGATCGACCAACTGCTGGTGGTTTGGTCATACGTCACACTGTTGGTGGTTCAGGAGTGGAAGCTTGGGGGGGTTTGGTGGGGGGTAATGGGGATGTCATAGTTGGGAGTGGACCTTTTCAAATGTTTGTTAGAACTGAGCCATAGCCCAGCTTTGAAGCAGCAGAGATGTATACAAGGGAAGATGGGTCTTTATGGAATGCAGGGAGGTGGTTTTCAAAGTGAATCGTCATTAGGGGTACTGGAATTAATTTAACCCTAGGCTCCTTAAATGCGAGAGGGGTGAACTCGCCAACTAAAAGGTCTCTACTACTAAGTTCCAGGGAGCGAAATTGGATGTCCTAATGGTACAGGAAACTCACTGGTTGAGGGGTAAAGAACCAACCGTAAGGGCTCATAAATACAGTGGGGGAAATCTACAGTGCTTCAGTTACATCCCACAAAAGGGGGTGGATGGCAATATATCTTTCTCCAGCATGGGGTCTGGCATGGATTCACATGCTCATGAATATTCCCCGGCGTCAGGCTGGGAATCCTCGGTAAAGAAAAAACCAGTATCAGTTTCGTTTCTGATCTGTCTTTCGTAGTAGTAACCAATCACTGGTCGTCATACTGACCACAGCCAATGACTGCCCTCTACCTAAGCCCCGCCTCTGGCAGCCATCTTCAGATTTTTACCGCACGTTCATGTGTTTGGATCCTCGTGCTATTGCTCTCGAGCGTTAGTGCTATTTTTTTCACGTTTTTTCTCATAAACTTCGTTTTTTTCAGTCAAAAGAGCCTCAAGCTCCACCGACTCTCCATCCGATCAACGGGGACCCGTGTCGGATTCGTCCACGCCCCTCAAGGGTGAAGATTCGTCGAGCTACGCTTTTGGAGGACTCCAGAAGTTTCTCAGGCCCATCTCGGTCATGGCCCAGGAGAAGGGAAGCTCGACGCCCGGAAAGCTGTTCAGGGTCTGCCCTGGATGCCAGCTGCAGAATGTCTTTAAGGAAGACGAACACTCCTTTTGTCTTTACTGCCTACATGAGGACAAGACGCACGTGGAGAAGGACTGTGCGTTTTGCGGCAACATGTCGGAGCGGACCATGAAGGACCGCCATCAACGTCTCGCCAACTGGCTGGAAGGGAAGCGCCCGTCCGGTGAGAAGAAGAGGAAGAAATCCGAGCGGTCTTCTAAGACCTTTGAGGACGCCCCGGCGACGGGGGTCCAACATAAGGCCAAGCACCGCGAGTCCGCTGGCACCGGGAGCGCCGAACGGTCGGGCTCTACGGGTGCCAGGCAGGGCGCACCCTCCCTCGGCACCATCAACCACGAGCCAACGCTCTGGGTCGGGTAAGAGGAAGGCCGAGCACCCGGCGAAGCTCCTGGAGAGGCCCCAGTCGAGCTCGAAGGCGGAGGGGGAGCGAGGCAGTGTCCCCCCCTCAAGGAGAAGGCGGTGAGCGCACCTAAGGTGGTGAAAGCCTTAATCCATCCGGCCAAGGCCTCTATCGAGACAGTCGCGGCGGCCCTGGCTCAGCCTGTGGAGGCTACACCAGTGGTGGCGACCTCGGGGCTCAGAGTCTCCCTGCCACCGCGGAGGGAGTCCTCTTTTATGCCCATCGACAGGACCCCTGTGAAACCTCCGACGGAGAAGAAAAAGGGGGGGCAGGAGGTCGTCGTGGATTCGGCCTCAACCTCTGAGGAAGAACTGATCGAGGTCTTAAGCCACGGCGTTGGCGTGGAAGAAGACCAGCCCGTCGGGAGGGATCCCGACGCAGGAGACGACTACATCGTCGAGGGTACCGACGGGGCCCCTGACCGCCCGTCGGATTCCCCTCTGCCAGTGCCGCAAGACAACTCGGCGGCCATTTTGTTGGCTATACAGTCCTTCTGCTCAGAGATAAGGACGAGACTGCCGTTACCAGTGGAGGAACCACTCCCGTCGGGGGACCCGGAACCAGGCCCTTCGGGCAGCCCCCCTCCTAAGAAAAGGATGATTCACCCTCCACCTCCTTTTCAGCCGTCGCGCCCGGTTCAGCCCTCCTCCCCGTCCACGACTCGAGGGGATGATACGGGAACTGACACGGCCGCGACGGGTACGGACGACGAGGTGTACGACGAGGATCTGCCGTCGTCTCCTCCCACCCGGGCTTCCCCGCCCGACGAGATTGGATCTTTTCACTCCGTGATCGCCATGGCATCCGAGCTCTTCCAGCTCTGCCCGGAGGAGAAGAAAGAAGGAAGGTTTCCTTTATCAGCGGCGCGAGGCCAAGAGGAAGACGGTCCTCGCGGTACCTCTACTGGACGATATTTGGGATGAGGGCCTAGCCCTCCTCAAGAACCCATCCACGACGCCGGCTAGAAGAGACCGGTATGAGAAGAAGTACCGGGTCCCGGACGCGGCCCCCTTGTGCCTCCGGGCACAGCCTACCCCGGACTCCGTCGTCTCTGCGGCTGCCAGGAAGAAAGCGAGGGGGGGGGGGGCACGGCCTCCACGTCGACTTCCCCGCCGGACGGCGAGGGAAAGAAATCGGACACGATGGGACGCAGTGTCATCTCGTCTGCAGCGACGACGATTAAGGCGGCTAACGCCTTGGCTATCGTAGCCCGCTACGACCGGGAGCTGTGGTACAAACTGGCTCCCCTGCTGGACTTCCTACCGGACAACAAGAGGGCGGATGCCCTGGAGATCTTGCAGGAAGGTGAGGTGGCGTCGGACCACGGCATCACGATTGCGACGGACATCGCCGACACTGGATTTCGCCAGTTGGGCAACGCGTGTGCCTTAGGCGGTGTGGATGGTTCAAGGCTACTGACTTCCGTCAAGACGTACAGACCAGAGTCCTGGACATGCCGTTCGATGGGAACAACCTGTTTGGGAAAACAGTGGACGATTCCCTTCAAGCCATTAAAGCGGACACGGAGACGGCCCAGGCGCTCGGGGTTCTCCAGCAACGGCGGCCGCCCTTTCGGAGCGGCGGAGGCAAGGGTGCCTCCAAAGGTTCCGGCGGCGGATTTTCCACCTACCGTCAAGCGGCCCGTTCGTCGTCTCAGGAAGCTTACAGGGGACGAGGCAAGTCAGGCGGACCCCGCCGTCGTCGCCAAGGAGGTCAAGGCGGCAAAGCCTCGTCTAGGCAGGATTGAACCGGCCGTGGGGTCGGGCCCCCACCGAAGCACCCCGGTGGGAAGCCGGCTGGCGAGCTTCGTCAGCGTGTGGGAGTCCATCTCCACCGACCGTTGGGTGCTGGACGCCCTAGCCCAGGGCCACGCGCTCGAATTTCAAAGAAGGTGCCCGCGCGTCCCCCCTGTGGCCAGGAAAGGGCTTCACGTCCCTCAGCTTCTCCGGGAGGTAAAGGCGATGCTCAGGAAGGGCGCCATCGAACTCGTCCCAAAGAGGCTTCGGGGCTCCGGAGTTTACTCACGTTACTTCCTCGTGAAGAAGAAGACGGGAGGATGGCGCCCCATCCTAGACCTACGACGGCTGAACAAGTTCATCAAGGCAAAGAAGTTCCGGATGGTCACCCTCCAGCACGTCCTGGGGCAGCTGGAGGAGGGCGACTTCCTGTCGTCGTTGGATTTGGAGGATGCCTACTGCCATATTCCCATCCTAAAGGGGCACTGAAAATTTCTCAGGTTCGTGGTCCAAGGGCGTCACTATCAGTTCAGAGCCCTTCTCTTCGGTCTACGGTCGGCTCCCAGGGTATTCACCAAGTGCCTTGCACCAGTGGCGGCGCAGCTGCGCCGAGAGGGGATCCACGTCTACCCCTACCTGGACGACTGGCTCATCCGAGCCAAGACGAGGGAGCTCGCCGTGAAGCACACGGCAAGGACCGTCCAACTTCTCACGGACCTGGGATTCTCCGTGAACTACGCCAAGTCCCACCTGGTACCCGCGCAAGACGCACTGTTTCTGGGAGCGAAGCTCGACAGTGTCCCTTCTGGCCTCCCCGTCGGAGGAAAGGACCTGGGCCATCCTGGGCAAGGTACAGCGGATATTGGTTGCCGACGCGGCCAAGGTGAGGTCCATCAAGTCCCTCCTCGGAATGATGTCTTCTTGCATCTACCTCATTCCCATGTGCAGGCTCCGAATGCGCCCGTTGCAGGAGTTCCTGGACGCGCGCTGGATCCAAACGACGGGCGACTTCGAGGAGAGGATCACACTCGATGAGAGTTTCCGACAAGCGATCCGGTGGTGGGTGGGGCACCCGCGCGCATCTGACGGCAGGCATGGACTTCCAGACCCCAGGCCACCAGGAGACAGTGACCACGGATGCCTCCCTGGAAGGGTGGGGGAGCGCACACCGAAAATCTGCACGCGAGAGGCCTTTGGCTCCCGACGGAGAAGTCCCTCCATATCAACGTCCTGGAGCTCCGTGCAGTGTTTTGGGCCCTCGGATCCTTCCTTCCGTCCCTCAAGGCAAGGTGGTGAGGATCTTCACCGACAACACCACCACCATGTTTTATATCAGGAAACAGGGCGGAACCAAGTCCCCAGCACTGTCCAAGGAGGCGCAGGACCTGGTTTCTGGTGCTGTTCCATCTGGCAGGGATAAAAAACACCATCGCAGACTCACTCAGCAGGGAGCTGCGCTCGTGCCACGAGTGGGAACTACGGCAGGATCTAGTGGATCGCCTCTTCCGACGGTGGGGCACACCCCAGATCGACCTGTTCGCGACGGCGACAAACTCCAAGTGCCGGAGGTTCGCCAGCAGGTTTCCCCAGCCGAGGAGCATGGGCGATGCTTTCTCGTTCCCCTGGGAAGGCCTGTTCCTATACGCGTTCCCTCCACTGCCACTGCTGATCCGGCTCATCAACCAGCTCATGAGGTCACGGTGCAGGATGATCCTCGTCGCACCTGCGTGGCCGAGGCAGATATGGTTCCCGGACCTTCTGGACTTGTCAGCGTCCCCGTCAATCAAGCTGCCAGTGGACGCGGATCTGCTCTCCAGGGAAGGAGGCGCCATCCTCCACCACGACCCGAAGTCGCTGAACTTGCAGGCCTGGCTCCTGCAGCGCTAGAGTTTGGAGGATACGACATACCGGCCGACTGCAGAGAGGTTCTTGCAAAGGCCAGGGCGTCCTCGACTCTTAAATGCTACGGACACAAATGGAAGAGGTTCTCTGTCTGGTGCCACGCACAGAAGATTAACCCTCTAAGGATTACAGCTCCCCAAGTACTGCCGTACCTGTTGACGCTGGCCAAGGCTGGACTGGCACACGCGTCCATCAAGATTCATCTTGCTGCCATCTCCCGATACACCAGAACCACGGGGCGGACGTCCTTGTGGTCTCATCGTCTGGTGAAAGAGTTCATGAAGGGACTGTTCAGATCGTTCCCGCCGGTGAAGGCTCCGGCCCCGGCGTGGGAGCTCAACGTGGTGCTGACCAAGCTCATGGGACCTCCGTTCGAGCCTCTGCACTCGGCCCTGTTGAAATTCCTGTCGTGGAAAACAGCGTTTCTTGTGGCCATCACCTCCGCACGACGAGTGGCAGAGATCCAGGCCCTATCTTGCAAGCCACCATACTTGACTTTTCACGACACGAGGGTGGTGCTCAGGACGCACCCCTCCTTCATGCCCAAGGTGCCGTCAGAATTCCACCTCAACGAACCCTTGGTGTTGCCTGTGTTTTTCCCGTCGCCTTCGTCGCCGGCTGAGAGGACTTTGCACTCGCTTGATGTGGCTAGAGCGCTGAAGTTCTACGTGGACCGCACGAAGTGTTTTCGGAAGACGTCACAACTCTTTGTGAACTTTGGACCTGTCAATCAGGGGACGGCTATCTCGAAGGCTTCCATTTCCAGATGGCTCTCCGGCTGTATCATGTACTGTCATCGGTTGGCAAACCGACCGCTGCCTGGCCGTCCGAGAGCCCATTCCACCAGAGCGATCGCAGCTACCACTGCGTTCCTATCTGGTGTGCCCCTGCTGGACATATGCAGGGCTGCTACGTGGAGGTCGACACACACCTTCACGAAATTCTACTGCGTCGATCGGGATTCCAGGGAGGAGTCCAGGGTCGGCCAAGCAGTGCTGCGCAACCTGTTTGCCTGAGGTGAGCCTGGTGAGGAGGTAAGATTTCTTAATGTTGAGTTTGATGTAATGCTTAATGTTGAGCCTTGGCCACCTCCCGTGGTTGTGCATGTGTGTACTGCTATGTATTCTTTATTCATGAGCATGTGAATCCATGCCAGACCCCATGCTGGGGAAGGAACAAGTTACTTACCTGTAACTGTTGTTCTCCAGCATGGGTCTGGCATGGATTCACATGCGAACCCTCCCGCCTACCCCTCTGCGGCTCTTCACTTGGTCATACTGCCACTTCACGTGCTTCCAAATCTGAAGATGGCTGCCAGAGGCGGGGCTTAGGTAGAGGGCAGTCATTGGCTGTGGTCAGTATGACGCAGAGACCAGTGATTGGTTACTACTACGAAAGACAGATCAGAAACGAAACTGATACTGGTTTTTTCTTTACCGAGGATTCCCAGCCTGACGACGGGGAATATTCCTGAACATGTGAATCCATGCCAGACCCATGCTGGAGAACAACAGTTACAGGTAAGTAACTTGTTCCTTCTAGCCACCTGAGCTTTAAGGTTTAAACTGAACTGATCTTGAAGGCAGCTGTGTTTTCATAAAGGGGAAGTTGCAGGGAAGTCCTGTGATGCTGGGATCAGTCTACTGCCCAAAGTTAGTTCACCTGCCATTTGTCGAAATTGAGGCTATTCATCATGGGACCCCTGATAATTGAGGGAGATTTCAATATGGTACTATACCCAATCAAAGACCGTAAGAGGATGGTGGAGACCCCGGCGGCCCTGATGAGAGACAACACTTCCATGTAATTCAGCAGGGTGAATAAGGAGCTAGGCATCTCAGACTCTGTAATTGAACCAGGGATGGGGGACAGACCAGACCCTTTACATATTCTCAGATTCATAACTCCTGCTTGAGAATAGATATAATATTAGTCAACAATACTTTGAAGGGGCAGGTAGTAGATTCCCAGGTGGCCCCGTTCCTTTACTCTGACCATGATTTGTTGAGTATTGTGTTGGCGAACTGGACGGCCCGAATGCAAACGGGCAGATTGATCTGCAATGATGGTCTCCGTAAGGACAGGGAAGTTGCGCAGGCCTTTCTCACTGACAGAATATTGTGAGCATAGCAATAATGGCAAGGCGGGGTTTCAATCACTATGGGAGGGATTTAAATCTAAGTCCAAAGGCCACTAGGCGCTGTGAATTGCTTAAGGATATGGTTACAGGTCTTGAATGACATCGGCTTTGTTACATATTTACACAATTATACACAAGTCTTGTATGACACTGATTTTGTTGCATAGTTATACATTTGCACATTATTACATTTCCTCGTTGCAACATATGGCAATTTAGCGTTTGGTCTATGAGGCAATGTGGCTAATGAAGGGGGTTGGATCTAAAGAGTAGAGTGTTTTCCTAAATGCCCAAAAGGAGGTCTCATTTGTCAGTTGGGTAAGCAGGGCATTCCACAGTTTAGCTGTTATTGCTGGGAAACTGGAACCTCCGACTTTGCCTTATGAACCTAGGGGGTAATAAGCAGATTTGTATAAACAGAGCGGGTTGGTCTATTGGAATGGGCTTTGCAGATGAGGTTACTAAGGTATTTTGGTGCCTTGTTCGCAATACATTTGTGGGTTATTGTCAGTATTTTAAATTTGATCCTATCATGGACAGGCAGCCAGTGGATGCTCCTTCTGATAGATGTGTTCATGGTTTGGAATATTGAACACAGCTCTTATAGCGTTATTTTGTAGTGTTTGTAATTTTTTTATATTTCTAGTACTTGTTCCTGCAAAAAGTGAAATACAGTAATCGATCCTGCAGAGTATTAAGGCCCTGGCCAAGGTGATGGAGTTTTGAGGAGAGGAAAGGTCTACTGGCTCTTATCAGTTTGGCCGTGTAAGCTGCTGAGGAAACGACAGCATTGACCTGCCCATTTAAGGTGGGTGATGAGTCGATATAAATCCCCCAAGTTTTTATTTCGTTGGCCACCAGGATGGTATTGCCATCGATGATGAATGACTTGTAGAGATGGGGGAGGTTGCTCAATTTGGTTTTGTTTCCGATGAGTATAAGCTCCGTCTTATCGTCATTGAGGCATAATTCATTGAGGGCCATCCAGGCCTGGATTGCGAGGTAGATTTTGTTCAGATTTTTGGAGTCTGTCATAGCATCCAGTGATTGTAATGAGTATTTGGGTATTATCTACACAGTTTGTATACGTGATGCCCATTTTATCAAGTTTGTCAAACGGGAGCTTGGTAAATGCATTATATAGTGTGGGTGATGCACACAAACCTTGTGGAACACCACAGATCAGAGAAACAGCAGGGGCTGCAGAAGTGTCCAAGAAGACCCTCGTGGTCTGATCAGATAGAAATGATTTAATCCACTTGATGCAATCTTGGGAGAATTGGGCAGCGGTCTCAAGGTGTTGGCATAAAATGTCATGATTGACCAAATCAAAGGCTGCTGAGAGATCTAGTAGGAGGAGGATGCACATTTCACCTTTATCTTTGTATTGTTCAATTTATGTTTTCAGGTCGAGTAGGGCTGTCTTTGTGCCATGGCCACTTCTGAAGCCTGATTGTCTTAGGCCCTATAAGTGATTGTCCTCTAAGTATTTTTGGTTCTGCAGATAGGCTGCGTGATCAATTATTTAAAGTAAAAAAGGTACTGTAGTGATGGGGTGGAAATTAGTAGGGATATTAGGGTCTAGTGTGGGTTTTTTAAGCAAAGGTAGAACTCAGGCTGTTTTTAGATCTTTCGGGACTGTTCGTGGTGAATGAGTTATTAATGAGGCTAGTAACAAAAGGTGCAAATTCAACTGCACATTCTTTCACGAAGGTTGCAGGACGGATATCGCCTTTGCATCTAGAAGGTTTTAGACTTTTGATGATGTTGATGGTATCTGAAGTTGTAAGTGGAGGGAATGTGTATTTGGTGTCCCATGGAGAGTGTAGTTGGCGGGGTTTCGTTAAGGCTAAGTTTAGATTTTTTTAGATCCATTTTCCTTTGTAATAGTGAGATTTTGTCAACTAGCGCATTTTGAATATTGGAACACCATAGTTCATCTTTGACAGAGTGATCTGGAGTGGGTGCTGGTGATTCCAGTTCACAGAGAATGGTGAAGAGCTCTCTGGTATTGGATTGGGCAGTTAAGATTCTCTGGTTGTAGAGTTAACTTTTAGATTTGATAATTTCTTTGTTGTAGTTGTTAGCTAGAGTCTGGAATAAGCTTTTATTTGCTTGAGTTAGTGATTTTAGCCATTTGTTTTCAGCAGATCTTTTTAGCACATGCAAGGCTTTGAGTTCCTGGGTGAACCATGGGTTGATATGAGCCGAGGGTTTGACTTTTTTTACATTTTCGAGGGGCAACCTATTCAATAGCTTTCGGCATAATTTCATTGTATTGGCTGACCAGGATTTGAGGGGTCAAGGATCGGGGTGTGGAGTGGTAACCTGTTGTCTCCGTTAATATTTTTTAGAGTTCTTAGATGGAGCCGTAAGTGTTAGCGGAGGTTGTTTTAGATTTTTGATAGTACTGATGGTGGTGTTGTGATCCGACCAAGGGCAATGGGATATTGGATTGGATGTTAGTGATGCAACTGGTGTCGGCTAGCCAGTCTAGGGTATGTCCTTTTTTGTGAGTAGGGCCAGAAATCCTTTGTGTGAATCCTTGGGCTTCCATAGTGTTGGCCATGAGAGCTGCATTTCTAGTGGATCGTTCAAGCCTAGATTGAAAACGCCCATGATAATCACTTTGGAGTGTGGTTTAATGTTGTGTGCCAAAAGTGTAGTGATGTCATCTTCAAAGCTAGAGATAGCACCTGGGGCCTGTAGATGATGTGAAGTGTAAGTGTGCAGGTGGGTGTGAGGGAGATTTTTAGGGGGATGACTTCACCTGTGGTGAACGGGGGTTCAGAGGAAATTCTTATGTTCAGTGCATTTTTAGCTACTAAGGCTGCTCCTCCTCTTGTGGTAGTTTTATCTTTTCTGTAGATGGTGTACCCTTCTGGGATGGCTAGGGAAAGAAGAGGTCCTGAGGCTGCGTGGAGCCATGTTTGTTACTGCTAGGAAATCTAGGCCATTCGTTTTTATAGCGTCTGCGATGTCCAAAGCATGAGCCGTGATGGATCTGGCATTAGTGAGTGCACCTTTTCTTAGTAAGGTCGTGTTAGTATTAGTAGGCTGCTTAGTGGGGATATCTTCAATGTGTTTGGCATTGTTAGCTGTGTTTGAGATGGATTGGGTAGTGGTGTGGGAGTTGAGTTCTTTTGTAGAATCTAGACTGTTAAGAGGGGTTGACTCGTTGGTCTGGGGTTTTTGTTGGTTATGGAGGGCAGACGTTATTAATTTATTCGGTCGGAATTGTGGGGAGCGTGCAGATAGTTTGTCTTCTCAAGAAGCCTGTAATGGGGCAAGAAGGCAAAGGTGGCGTGTGCGTCAAATGGCGATGCTGAGGCTGTACTAAAGTGACTCTGTACTGTCATTGAGGATAGACGATGGTACCTTGTGGGTCCATATGCTGGCAGTTAGGTGGAGAGGTCATAAGGTTGAGGATATGGTTTTGCATAGTCCTTGGACAATAAGTTGTCAGTTGAAGGTGGGAAGATGGGGAAAGGTGCAGTTTTGAGGA
This sequence comes from Ambystoma mexicanum, assembly GCF_040938575.1. NCBI lineage: Eukaryota > Metazoa > Chordata > Amphibia > Caudata > Ambystomatidae > Ambystoma > Ambystoma mexicanum. Next base: position 628,030,682 of record NC_090928.1, on the reverse strand, counting down.
AAGGGGCAGGGCAGGGTATGGGGTGGTGACGATCGCATCGTAGGCGGGCTAGTCCCTTACCTATTTGGATATATGCGCCTGCGCAGCCGGTCATATCCATGGCAGGACTATGGAGGTGTTTCCATAAGAATGTAGGCTGATAGTGACAGTAATGTGAGCACAGGTGACAGTATATGGGCTGAATTGTCACTGACTACAATGAGCACTATTTTCAGGGGCAGTTGAGTAGAGTGGGCAGATTAGCGGCCAAATATCGATGGGCGCCTGAGTACCGAATCCTACCATGAGTATACCATGTAAAGGGCCAGCTGAGGTACTAATCCTTGGGAAGCAGCTAAATGCAAATTTCAGCGTGAGACGATGAACGGGTACCCTTCGGCGGGATACAATACTAACAAGAAGTACCGATTGCAGCATAGAACCGTCAGTGGGTGCATCTAAGGCAGATAACAAAACAAGCACTATGTGCTGATTGCAGCATGGGACCATGTGTAGTCATACAAGAAACAGGTTATAGTACAATAGTAGCGATAAGTCAGTCATCAAGAATAATGGGTGATAGGTGGCAAGTTACATCAAGGATTACCTTCAACTGTTCAATGGGTAATAACCAGGTGGTGGTACAAAGAAAACATTGGTGCAGCTGTTCAGTACTCCGAGGTAACACGGTAAGTAGCAAAGAAAAATATTACGCGCTATAGAGTGGTAGAATGAGGCGAGCAGTTCTATTGCTCTAGTACTGATACTAGGGTAGGCCAAGTAGCACGATACAATGAGAATAGAAGTGCGCTGGTGGACTTGCAAGGGTATGCTGTATTGGGCTAAGTGCATCAAAGACAACTCAGCATTAAGATTACATTAATGCAATGGGAGGGCACCATAACAAAGCATGAGGTAAAGTAATGCAGGCAGTCCTATGGCAGTGATTGGTTAAATGCACGTGGCTCAGGTAAGGCGGATTTACTTAGTGGTTACCGGGTGCGGTCGCGCAGAGGTCGGGTAGAGCAGATGGGCGTGGGTGGGGTAAAGGAGGCCTGTAGCTGCAATTGCAGCTGCAGGTGTTGAAAATGGCAATCGGGGCATTAACAAGGACAGGGGTGGTGCCTCACAAAGATGAAGTAAACATGTTTATTAGGCTAAGGCCGATATGAAATGCATTAGGCACGTATGCTGATCAGTGTCTGGTTGCCGTATGCTGGTGATTCTACTGTAAGCAGAGTAAGCTTACTTGGTTATCCGATGTAGATTGAGATATTAGAAGCATGCTTGACAAAAGTACAAGACCGGGACGATGACGGCATAGATTAGTGCTATCGGTAATACGGTGTTCATTAGTACCGTACTGTTGGCGCTATGTATTGTGTTCATATGATGGGAGGCCTGTAGGCGGGAAGATGTGGTGACTTAAAGTATGTGCTGACACAAGATATTGTCGGTTATGCCAGAGCGGACAGTTTGTCCAGATCGTAGGTCGCAAATTGGTGACAGTTATAAATGGAATTGTTTTTGTGTGGGCAAATGTTCTGTTGACGCAAATGTCGAAGGTGAGCTCTCATTGAATGGCGGATGGCGGAATAAGAGTAGGTGTGCGCCAGACTTGCGATCCTGGCGCAGATGATATGAATGGTTGGCTCATGGAAGGCTTCAGATGGTCAGACGTTGGGGAGGTTGGGGGGGTTGGTGTTTCAGTGTAGGAGCTCACCTGGATTGTAGGGTGCAATAGCTCCAGGGCACTCTGAGGCGAACAGGGGCAAACAGGTCCCTTGGTGCGGGCCTTCGGTGGTGGGCCGGCTTTGCCTGCCGGCTAACGGATTGCGCAGCTAAGAACTGCTGGTGCCCAATCGGGATCTCTGGTGATATTGCCGAGGGGTTAGCACTCCAGTGCGAACAAGTCAGCCATTTTAGAGTGCACTTTCAATTTGGAATACCCTGAGTGCAGTTAACTTAATAACGAGATAGCATAGTTTAAAACTATTTTGGCGATCTTGTTGCTGTTGTGGGGCCGTAGTGATGAGATCACATTCCGTTATGTCGATTATGATGGGAAAGGTATACACACAGCTGGTTGCTCACAGGCACAGATGCAAATGCCCGCATGGGTTTACCTTTTAGGTCTGGGCCGCAAGGATGCACTGGCTCCAGCCAAGTGCTCCTTAGCGCAAGGAGACTCCTTCCTGGTGAGGGACAGTGCGGATGCAGAAGGGGGGCCGACACGATCAGGAAGCCCATAAACTTGATGTATCAGACCAGAGCGACGGACATAGAGGCAAGTCTGATAACAATACTCTGAGAAGGCCTTTGATAGGGTTGAATGGCTATATATGTCAAAGGCTCTGGAAAAAAGGGAGTTTGGCGACATTCAGAAATGTGTTGCCACGTTGTACAGAACCACTAGAGCATATATGCAAGTGAATGGAGTGCTCACCGACCCCTTTAGATTGAGGGGAACAAGGCGAGACTGTCCCCTATGCCCACTATTGTATGCAGTAGTACTGGATCGGCTGGCAATTTTCTTTTGGTGGAATCCGAATATAAAAGGGATCAACTGTGGCGGAATAGATTTCAAGCTTTTGCTATTTGTGGGTAATATTTTGGCATTTGTGACAGACATATGAACCTCGCTTTGTCCCGAAGCTGCTCAGATTTCCTGGTTTGGGTAGCTTTCAAGGATTTAGATTAACACTGATAAATCCTGTGTAATGCCATGAAGCGCTGGAATGTTGTCGCTTGACTCTGCAGAGAGAATATTGGGGATGAGAATAGAAAAGTCTATTAATTATCTGGGGTATTACTCATTAGGGATACATTTGAGCTGGCAAAAGCTAATTTTGACCCGATGCTGGAAAGGCTGCGATCCGACTTTCAAAGATGTGACCTAGTGACATCTTGGTACAGTCGCATGAACTTGGTGAAAATGAATGTCCCGCCCCATTTCCTCATCTTTTTGCGGCCCTTTCGACAATTCTTCCGAATGTTTCTTCAGTAAGTTGAGTGCTCACGTGTCTAAATTCATTTGGCAAAATAAAAAGCTGAGGCTTAAAAAAATCAACTGACCCATCCGAGGGAATATGGAGGATTTGGTCTCCCAGTTTTCAATGGCTATTATTGTGCTGCACAACTGGGAGTAATGATAGAACATATGAAGGTTGACCTCTGAACATACTGGTCCTACCTGGAAGACTTAGAGGCTCATCCTAGAAAGTTGAGCGATGCATTATGGGTGCCACTCAAGGACATCTCTCAATTTATGGGGGAACACCTAACCCTAGGGGTGTTGTGGTTGACGTGGAAAAAGAGTAGGGTGAACGAAAAGCTGTGCTCATGGCCCTCCCTGATGACTTGAGTGGTGTCCCCCGATCAACTTGGCTCAGCAGAATTTCCAACTTTTTCAACAAAGGTCGGATTCGGGGTTGGAAAGACCGGGTGAACTCTTTCATAATGGTTGATTCTCGACACTTGATTGATTGATATTTTATTTCTATCGTGCTCGTACACAACTGTTTCAAAGCGTGAGAAGACTTGTTGAGGGTAGAGCTGCCGCATTTCACTATACCAGTTTTTGATTATATACGGTTGAAAGGAATATTGATGGCACAGAAGTGGCAGTAGGTCTTCTCGAGGGATCTCGCACCCTTCGAAAAGGTACTAGAAACAGCGATGAGCAGGACAGGTATTATATCAAGGCTGTATAAAGTTCTTAAGGAATGGGAAAGATCTATAAGGTAACGTTCCATGGGAGCCTATTTACTTCAGTATGGAACATCATTTTAATGTACTCCTAGGGTGGCCTAGGGGGCCCCTAAAGATCACTAAAATGTTTCCAGGTGCATCTCCCTTGTGCCCTACAGCGTGCAGCCAGGTGGGATCTCTGGCGCACTTAGGGTGGAGATGTCCAAAGGTGCAGATTTTTGGGGAGGAAATCTTGAGCTGGATCAAGGATTTCACTGGGGAGCAACTCTCCCTGAACCCAGTACAGTTACTGTTTGGCATTCCCTTAAGAGACTGGGACGAATACAGATTACCTAGGATGTGGGAGTCTATGTTGAGAGCTGGTAGGATAGCTATTGCCCAGAAATGCAAGAACAAAAGACTCCTGTCGAAAATGGAATGGGAGAAAAAAATTGTGAGACACAATGACAATGGAGAAAGTGACAACTATAGTCCATGATTAACTGGGTTTATATCATGAGGAATGGTGTAACCTTGGTTGCTAAATGGGAGGAGGGGAGACCATTGTGAAGATAAGGGGTATGGGAAGTTGTCAAACCTAGCGAAACCAGAGCTAGAATTAGGAGGAGGTGGTCAGAGGTGCTTTGGAACAGGGAAGCACGGCAACTGTGGATTTACATCCTGGGACATTGTGTCTTTGGTGTTTGTAAGGGGGGTGGGATCTGAGAGTAGGGGAGCCGAAGGAAACCTGCTGGCTGGAAAAACAATTTATTTTTTCATATAGGTCCTATTCCTAATTTTCTGCGGACTTTATAATGTTGCTGGTGTAAACTTTTGTTACCCTAACAGGTAGTGTAATGGTAAGTGGGTACGGGTGGAAGGGGAATGTCATTGTTGGATTACTTGTACAGGGTAACTGTGGAGTAATGTACGATGTTAAAATCCCAATAAAATGTTAGTTTAAAAAAAAGACAATGTAAAAAGTGAGACTAGTAAAGCAACCTAGCAAGAGATACAGGATTCAAAAGAAACAATCAGAAACAGAGTACAAGACCTGGCAAAACAGCAATAGAAAGTCAGTTTGGGGAAAAAGCAAGGTCTGTCATCTTTCAGTTACTCCATTCATGTGACTGGACTTCTAACTCCTGGTCAGGGGGTGGTTCTGACACACAGGAGCGATTTCCAACTCCTGCTCCATGAATTCCAAGTTCGACCCCCTGATTTAATAGTTTTACTCAGTTCGGCCTGATATTTCATGCTTTTTGTGGATGACACCCATATTTGCATCACTACTAATGGCCTTAACCATGATTTCACTACTTGAATCCGCTGTCTCCATGAAGTGTAATTGTGGATGCTTAATAACGGACTCCAGCTTTAGCCAAGTAAGGTGGTCATCCTTTTAGGGACAGAAAGCCGTAGCAGCCGACTCGGGTTGGCTGCCTCACTTGTTTGGCCTTCTTTCTAGTTATTTTTATAAAATAAAAAAGTAAGTCGATTAACAAACTGAAAAATGATCCTTTTTCAGACTTTGCTGAAAAAGATTGCCCCCTACGTAGATAAAAATGATGACCCCATTTTAGTAAGGGCTTTTATTAACTCCAAATTGGAGTACTGTAATTCTCTTTACTTGAGAATCTGTGACTACCAGTTGACACGACTGCAAAGGGTTCAACACACTGCAATAAGCCTTTTTTTTAACGTGGTTAGGCTGACCATAACGCATCTTTTCATCAATCTCTTCACCGGCTCCCAGTTCAACATAGGATTTCGTTGAAGGTGTTTACAGAAGTCTGATTTGAAAGGTATACACTCATTTTGTGGTCAATCCTCCGTTGATGACAACCAAAATGAGATGACCTTCCACCATTTTTAGAATATACTGGCATACCATGATTAACCCTGCATCTGGGAACATGCACTCCACAGCATCCCATGATGTCTACATTTTGGCAAGACACTATGCATGCAAATCATCGATACATGCTGCATGGAAATGTTTTGCATGGAGTGTTTACTGAAAAAGTTATACTCCAATGTCCCGTCCCCTTTCCTCCATACTTATGGCACATCTCTCTGTCCTGTGGGACGGGACCGGAGCACTTTGTAAAAAGCATCCAAAATGTGTCCTTCCTCTTTCTTGCGCAGGGCCCAGCACGCGGCCGTAACCCCGCCCACCTTTGCTCCGCCCGCGCATCGCCCATCAGTCCTTTTCTCCGCTCGTTCGGGACTGGATGCACTTGCATCCGCGGAAGATTTTCTTCCCTTTTTTCCTCTCTGGCTCTTGCTAGCGGTCGTGTACTAGCCTGTCTAGGTCGTTCAAACTAGACTTTCCAGATTGTTCATCGTGTCACCGACGCTTCGTGAGGGCGGATCCCCATCATCTTTGTTTAGAGTGTTTGGGTCTGGATCACCGTTGGGACTCCTGTTTTTACTGTGACTCCCTTTTGGTCCGGGCACTTCAGTGTTGGTTGGAGCTGTGGGAGGAGGTGTTCCGACAGACTCCTCCTTCGCATTTTCAGGCGTTCATCGACAAAGAGAAGAAACGCCCGGTAAGTTCTTTACTTTTCAGAGCACCCTGGCCGGGGGTACATTTCTGGGTTCCTCCCGGGCCAGGAGGGGTGTTGATCGCTCTGTCACCGGGGATTGCCCTGAGGTGCCCGTTGGGTCTAATAATTGTACCAGAGTTTTCTCCGAGGGTCTCCGTAAGGGGCCTGTGGATACCGGAGCACGCTCCGAGGCCCCTCTTGTGGGGGCTGCTTGTAGGCCCAGTTCTACTGAGTCGTGGGGTACAGGAGCTCGCTCTGAGGCCTCTATCGGCTTCCTTCAAAAATAAGACTGGGGTGCGCCCCGAGGCCTTAGTTGGGCTTGGTGTTACCGAACGGATGTTCGAGGCCTGTGCTTATAAGGCTGTTACCGGACCTGGGTCCGAGGTCCCTCGTACAGAGGCTAAAGCTACCAACATTTCTGAGAGGCCTGGCAAGGCCTGATCGGTGAAGGTTGTTTCCCACCGTTCCCGCACTTGCGGCAACACCAGATCTGTTGAGGGGGCAAAGAAGGAAAAATCTTCTTTTACCGGCAGTGCTGAGGTTCTTCCTGGGAAGGCTAGTTTGGCGATTGGTATGTCGCAGAAACATTCCAGGCCACATAGTACCGGTTGAGCCGAGGACCCTTATGTTGAGGCTAAAGTTAAGACCCCTGATCCATCAACGGGGACCCCTGCCTCACTTCCTCACGTGCCGCAGTGCCTCTCAGATGGGGACAAAATGGCGCCCGTTCCCGCCACGACCATGGCGGCCATTTTGAGTGCTACCCCTACAACTACGCCATCAGCCTCAGGTGTAGGGGTTGGTTCTGTGGGTGAACATAGTCCCTTGTGCGCATCCTTTTTCGGCCAGTTTATGACTGGAACGCTCGGATGCCCTTTTCGCACAATGTTTAGTTGCCTGCGGGGTCGGCACCTTTGATTTATGTGGATACGTCGGTGGAGGGGCCGGTGTGGCACCCTTCCCCGTTACGTCCCTCGAATTATTCTCCTCATGAGAGGCCTCCTCTGGTTCCAAAACGGTCCCCAAAGGGCTTTTTAGGGAGATATGTCCGCCCGTGCCTCCGTCTCCACCCGTTCCGGTGGTTCCACCGGCACCTCCCTTGCCTACGGTGCCTTCTCCGACTCTTCCGCCTTTGCCCCCATTGTCCCCCATGGACAAGGCAGCACCCACAGGATCCTGACCTGTCGGATGACGCGCAGGGCGATCAGGACAACGAGGACCTGCCCCGCTCTATTAAAGCTTTTCATGACTGGGTACTGGACATGATGTGCTTCTTGGATGTTTCTGTGCCCGAGGCACCCACTCCGCAGGAGGGCCTGCGTTCTGGGGCGTACACCGTGTCGCCCTTGGAGCGTACCGGCCTGTTCTTGCAGAAGGACTTCTGGCCGAGGACTGCAGGGTCTGGGAATAGCCACACTCTGGACTTTTTGTCAATAAAATTGATGCGCGATACAGGTTGCATTCTTCAGAAGAGGTGGCCCTGTCATCTTGCCCGCCCCCTTCCTCTACGGTAGTGACTGCGGCCACGTTACAGTCCAGGCCTGCAGCATCCTCTTCTACGACGGCTACTCAGGTTCTGGGAAAGGAAAAGCTCCTTGACTCCCTTGGGAGGAAGATTTTCGCCAACTCGGCCTTGCAGCTTCGGTAGGCCAATGCCGAGCTGGTGTTAGCCGGGGGCTAATATTCGGATGTGGAAAAGTCTGTCGGAGTTTGAGGGGTTCATCCCGGTCGAGAAGCTGGAAGACTTTAAAGCGGGATTATCTGACGCCAGGGTCTTGGCCCAGGATCTCCTGGAGGCTGCGCTCACCACGTAGACACCTCGGCTCGGGGCCTTATGCTGGGGGTTGATACCTCACGACTGGCGTGGCTGCATGCAACCACGTTTTCAAAGGAAGTACAGGACAAGGTGCTGGACCTTACGTTTGATAAGGAGCTCTTTCATTCTACAACAGATTTAGAGCTGACCAAGACGAAGGATAGCACACAGACAGCTAAGACTTTGTCGGTCCTGGTTAAAACCCCCTTTGAAACCCAGAAACCGCTGTCCCAGAGTCGGCACTCCTCTGGTTTCAGAGGCTTCCTTAATCGGAAATCTCGTAGGGTGGATACCCCTTTGTGGAATAACTGCCGGAGGCAACAACGGACTTGGTTTTTCTCCCGCTCCTCACCCTCCTCCTCAGGTTCGGGTGGCCATGCCACTGAAAAACCTGCAAAATAAGGGTTTTCTGCACTCGCACGAGACCCCGTTGGGAGGACGCAATGCGTCTCATTAGGAGGCGTGGCAGACCATCACAGAAGACAGATTGGTCTTGTCAGTCGCTCGGGCAGGCTTCCGCTTACCTTTACCCCCTACCCCACCCTGCAGCCCTCCTTTCCAGCTGACTGGATCGCCCTCCCTGAAAGCTGAGGTTCAGAAACTTCTGGACCTCAGAGCTGTAGAACCCGTTCCCCTTGGGGAGCGAGGGGAGGGCTTCTACTCCCGGCTGTTTACGGTGCCCAAACCCAACCAGGTTGGCCTGCGCACCATGCTTGACCTTTCCCAGTTCAATCTTTCCCTACCCCAAGAGAAATTCAAGATGATCACGCCCAGCCAGATACGGTCTTCCTTGCAGATGGGCGATTGGCTCAGCCTGGTGGACCTACAGGATGTGTATGTGCATATTCTGATTTGGAATCCACACAGGAGATATCTCCGTTTCTCTTTGGGAGAGGAGCACTTCCAGTTTCGAGTGTTTCCTTTTGGCCTCAGCTCAGCGCTGCGTGTACTCACGAAGATGATGTCGGTGATTGCGGCCTATCTTCGTCAGCAGGGTATCCATGTGGATCCGTTTTTGGACGACTGGCTCTTACGCAGCCCTAGCCCGTTGAAATCCGCGTGCAATATTCAGTTTCTCCTCCAGCTCCTGTTCCATCTTGGGCTATCGGTGAACTGGCGGAAATCTTCCATGACGGTCTCGCAGGACTTGATTTTCCTGGGTTTTCGCTGGAACACGATTGACTGCATAGTGTACCTGACCGGAGACAGAATGGCGGATCTGTTAGCCACGTGTCGGATATTTGCGCAGTCGGAGAGCATGTCGGCCTGATGGTTCCAGAGGCTTCTGGGCCTCATGGCCTCGTGCGTGTTGGCTCTTTCCCTTGCTCATCTCAAGATGAAGCGGACTCAGTCGGCTCTTCAGAGTTCTTGGCGTCAGCCTGTGGATCCGGACTCCAAGTTGATAATGATTCTGGCTTCCATGAGAGTGGACCTGGAGTGGTGGTCATCTCTCAGCAACCTGTCGGTGGGTGCAGGGTTTCAGGACCCAGCCCCTACAGTGACGATCACAACGGACTCCTCCCTTCTGGGGTGGGGTGCGACGTTGGATCTTCTTCAGGTCTCGGATCTCTGGTCGCCTCAGGACAAGTTCCTCCACATAAATAATTTAGAGCTTCTGGCGATCTTCCTAGCGCTCAGGGCGTTCAGACTGATCATTGCCAACAAAGTGGTCCGCATACGAACAGACAATGTGGTGTCGATAAGCAAGGGGGAACCAAGTCTCCCCCTCTCCTGGACCTGTCTGTCCAGATTTGGGAGTGGGCTGTACTTCATGGTGTTTGGCTGCTTGCAGTGAACATCCCGGGCCAGCTGAATGTCACAGCGGATGCCCTCAGCCGGCGACAATGGTCAGCTACGAGTGGGAGTTGAAGGCGTAGGTCCTCTCATGGATTTTCCTGCGTTGGGGCACACCGGAAGCGGACATCTTCAATACGCCGGTAATTAAGAAGCTCCCTCAGTATGCCTCCAGAGGGGGGCTGGGAGCCTCCTCTCTGGGGGATGCTCTCGAGATCCCATGGCACAACATGAGAGCTTACGCCTTCCCGCCTCTGCCTCTAGTTCACCGAGCAATTTGCAAGCCGAGGAACTCGGTGAGCTGTTCCCTCCTACTCATAGCCCCGTGGTGGCCGGCCAGGTTTTGGTTCTGAGAACTTCAACACCTGTCGGTGTTTCCACCGATCAGGTTGCCAGTGACTCCCGATCTTCTTCACCAGGGGGAACAGCAGCTGTGGCACCCCTCCCCACAATCGCTCAGCTTGGCGGCATGGTGCCCGAGTTCAAGTCTTTAGAACATCTTAACTTGTCTGCGGATAACATGCCCATTATCCAGGTAGCCAGGAAACCCTCAACTAGGTCCCAGTAGAGAAGCAAATGGCTCGGGTTCTGTCACTGATGTTTGGGAAAGCAGTTGGGCCCAAGGGGGGCTACGATTGACACAGTGCTGTCCTTCGTATCCTTCTTAACAGAGTCAGGTGTCCATGTTCTGTCATGCAGAACTTACCTTTCAGCGGTCTCTGCTTACCTTTCTACGGACCAATGCTCTTACTCTCTGTGTAACCCAGTGGTTAAGAGGCATTTTGCAGGGGGGCGCTGTTGCCCACGGGAGATGATGGCCGCTCCTGTGTGAGTTCCGGAGTGAACCAGGGCTGTAATGCAAATATAACTGTTCAACGGGTCCGGTTCTACTTCTATGAAACATGGATTGAATGGCAATCACTACTGAACGGGACTGCGAAACCTGGAAGCCAACGGTGAACGACTCTCCGAGATAAAGCACTATACGATCTCCACGGAAAGCAGGGAACGGAGCCTGAGGTCGAGCCGGAACTCGAGGGGTGGAGCCCGGCGGAAGTAGGCGCGCTCCGCACCCTGGACATCGGAGGCCCATCGTTATCGGGCCTGCAGCGGGTGCTCCGCTCCTCGTAGACCGCCTGCCAGGACCCCCGGTGGCTCCCATTATCCCCCCCCCTTCTGGCACCGCTGAACGGCTGGTGCTCGGCCCGTACCCGGCGGCGAGAACAACGCAAATAAGTGGGGCGGCGAGAGGGTGGTGGCAGCACTGCACTAGGCACAAACCCACGGCCCCCCGCAATATATTTGGGGCGAATTGAAACATACACGGCAGACAGAAACGTTTAGAAAGAATTTTGATGATTGGTGCATGGCACACAGTGTATACGAAGGCGGGAGGTGAGGCCCTTCAGGGACACTCCAGAACAGTATCCTCACAACTAGCGACCAGGGGGCTTTTGCGACAGACCGTATCGAGCTCCTACCACAGCACTGGTGCTGCGACACCCAATACGCACTACCTGAAACTAGCATGTTGACATCGACCCCACCCTACCCCCTGACCCCCTCTCTCCTACCCCCCCCAATCACTGATGAGACTTGCCGCGAAGCAAGTGCTGTGTTAACCTGATCAGGCCTGCTGTGGCCTGTGCACACTGGGAGCCACAACCACACATTGCAATTGCGGCCATATGCCGATCAGAGAAGGCAGAACCCGTTAATCCTGCTGAACAGCCGATCAAAAAAGGGGATAATGCCCAAGAATTTTGGTCATAAGAAGAACAAGGGAGCTATCGACAAATGCACCACGGCTATCCAGAAAGATCCAACACCCGAGATGGAGGAGGTAACGATCCCGCTCGACCAGCAGGCCCGCCGACCACGTTGATGGACCAGCAAGCGGTCTTCCTCGCAATGCAACAGGGTTTCGCAGCACTGAACGACGAACTTAACGGGATCACCGCAAACGTGGCGTCCATTAAAACAAAATTGGACAAAACGACAACGCGTATAACGGAAGCAGAAACAAGAATATCGGGCACTGAAGATGCCCTTGAAGCCCTGAAAACTACAGTATCCCCGATGGCGATCGAACTAGGAACGGTGAAGATTAAATGCGAGGACTTAGAAGCGAGGTCAAGACGCAACAATATTCGCATAGTGGGGGTGCCGGAGGAAGCTATGAAGGGCTCCAGGGAAAAGGGAATTGAGGCCCTCCTGTGCACACTGCTGGGGGACCCTGGTTGGTCACCAATGTTCATTATTGAGTGGGCTCATAGGTCTCTGGCCCCGAAACCGAAGCCGGGAGCGTACCCTAGACCAATCATAGCCCGTGTGATGAACTACAGGGACAGGGACCTGATACTGAGGGCGGCAAGGGAAAAGCAGGAGCTGAGATGGGAAGCCAACGTTATACAGATCTTTCCAGACTTTACACTGGCGGTGCAACAAGAAAGGAAGCAATTCAATGGGGTTAAGAAACTGCTCCGGGAACGGCAGGTTCAGTACGCCATGCTTTACCCGGCAAGACTTAAAATTCAATATCAAAACAAGATCCACTTCTTCACCTCTCCCGAGGAAGCCGCCAGCTCCATACACATATCACCACTCCGTCGAGGAACACTGAAGTTAATGAACTGGAATAGTCTTCACGGGTGCACATTAACAGAATGTTCAACTAATGATGCAGGAGTCCTGTAACATCGGCTCCCCTATTTGGGGGCAGCCCTATGTGGGGGCGGGAATGTCTCAATAAGTGCTATATGCTGCATTGCAATGTCCCCCGCTGGCAATAACAAGTGTGAGAGCAACGTATGGAACCGGTTACCCTTATTCAAGGTTTAGAAAGGCATAGGCCCTGGGAATCGCCGCAGGTCCCCCCTGTAGCAGGTGCACATGCAGTTGGAGGGGGGGAAAGGTTGGGATCCTAAAAGCACAGTTGAAGTTAGGGGAACTGTGAGGGAGGGGGAAAGTTTGACACGTTGGGCAGGAGTTATGTTATGGTGGGGAAGAAAGTAAAAAGCACACAGGTAATGTACACTGGAAACTTTGAAAGTATTGTAAAGCAATATTCGTAAACACACATTCACGATCGTTCTGTGTGGAATGGCTGAAACAGGCATTGATGATATTAAAGTAATGAGCTGGAATGTTCGAGGTCTAGACTCCAGAGTTAAGAAACGGAAAATTATAGCATACATTGACAGACTCCCAAGATTCTCTTCCTACAAGAGACGTACATTGGGCCACAACAGGAGGGGCCGCTGGTTCCGAATTGGGGAACACACCAATATTACACAACTTACTCGAAAAACGCTAGAAGTACAGCAATCTTGTTACACAAGACCTTGCGGTTCACGTGCAGAGAAGTTGAATGTGATTCTGGGGGGAGATAGGTGTTAGCACATGGTACTCTACGAGATAAAGAGATAGTCCTCAACATATACGGGCCGAAAATAGATGACCTGGAATTCTACTCTACAATCTTCGGGAAACTGGCAAACTACCCCACAGCCCATTTGATATGCGGGGGGACTTTAACACCATTCTTTTTTAATATTTTTTTTTTATATAGTATTTTATTGTTATTAACATAATACAGTGGTCACAATAACAAAGCAACAAGCAAACAAAAACAACTCCAGACTGTCATAGTCGTTCACAATCAGAAAAGGTACCCAGAACATCAACAGTTGAGCGATCACCTCATCACATGTAATAATGTATAATATGGTACAAGCATAAAACAAAGCACCCAGTGCACATTCCCCCGCCTGTACATGGGACACTCAGGCCACACCTTCCTCCCACCTGTCCCATATTTTCGACGCTTTGTTGGGACAGCCTCGCGCCGAGTAAATCCTACGCTCCATCATAGCGCATATGTCCATATCTAATTTCCATTGTTCCAGCGTTGGGGAGTCAGGGGCACCCCATTTCTGCGCTATATTGCGCTTAATCAGCCCCATCGCCGTGTGTAAGAGCAATCTTTCCCACTTATTAGTTTCTATCTCATCGGGCACGCCCAGAAGCAAAGCCCCTGGGTCCAGTGGTATGGTGCGAGTCAGAACTCGGGAGAGTTCCCTACAGCATGCGTTCCAAAAAGTTTGTATCTGGGGACACAGCCACAAAATGTGAATAAAGGTCCCTTCCCCATCCCCACACCGCAAACAGTTTGGGTTAGAAGCCCGTTTCCAGCCATATAGACGTGTCCTAGGGTAATAAACCCGATGTAGTATTTTCAACTGCACTAGTCGAAGCCTAGAGGAAATGGCGATTTCCCGGGGATGCATAAGGACTTGTATCCAATCCTCAGGATCTATCACCCCCACGTCTACTTCCCACTTTGCCTTTAGTTCATTCAATTCGGGGGTAGCAAAGGAGGATATAGCATTGTAAAGAATGGAAGTGCATTTGGTAGGGATATGCGCCGGAAGGATGTTACGCTCTATGGGGGTATAGTCCGGTAACTGTGTATCTGCTGTCAGGTAGGGTCTCAAAGCATGGGCGAGGCGAATGTAATGGTAATGTTCCGTATTCGGAATCTGGAATCGCAATTGTAGGTCATCAAATGAGGCCAAACCCCCCTGTGTAAGCATATCCCCAATCCTGGCAATCCCCGCGTTCACCCACCTAGGCCACGGCTCCAACTTCTGGGTCTCAGCTAGGTTGTTGTTCCGCCAGAGGGATTGTGCTCTAGTAGCTTTATTTTCCCACCCAATGAATCGGTGTGCCTGTCTCCACACTGTGATCATATGCGTAGTGGTTGTGGGCGGGGAGGTTCTCGAGAGGGGCTGATAGAGGAGAAGCAGGGGGTCAGTGTTGCGCATGGTGGCTATCTCAGCCCGTATATGGGGCAGGTCTCGGTCCCCGTGGAGAAGGTCATTAATCACCACCAGTTGTGATGCCCAGTAATACGTTTGAAGGCGGGGAACTCCTATTCCTCCCTCCCAAATGGATCTTTGAAGTGTAGTTAACGCAATTCGTGACTGGCCTCCCGCCCATATGAGGTCTCTGAGAAGTGTCTCCACTTGGTAGAACTCCGAATCGGGGACTTTAAGTGGAGCATTTTGAAGGACATAGAGGAATCTAGGGAGGGTCATCATTTTAAAAAGTGCCGCTCTTCCCATAAGTGTCAGGGGGAGGAGTTTCCAGTGCCGGACATCAATAATAAAGCGGTCTGTGATTGGTCGGAGATTGTTCTTTATATAGCTTGTTAAATCCCCGGATATCCATATTCCCAGGTAACGAAACCCCTGTCTTTCCACCCGGTACGGGCAGTCCTGGGGGATTGCCTGTTCCCCACCCTTCACCGGAAAGAGGATTGATTTCCCCCAGTTGATTCTGAGTCCGCTGAGTTCCCCAAAGCGGATTAACATTTGCGTTACAATGGCAGAGGATGTTGATGGGTCACCCAGGTACACAAGGAGGTCGTCCGCATACAGGGATGTACGATCCTCGTGTCCCTCCGGCCATCTGAATCCTCTCCAGGCGGAGTTTTGGCGAAGCCAAAGAGCTAATGGCTCGATAGCAAGGGCGAACAAAAGAGGGGACAATGGGCATCCCTGTCGCGTACCACGGCCCAGGGGGAAGGACCCAGAGGACCAGCCATTCACTCTCACTTCCGCCTTGATGTTAACATAAAGTAGCTGCACCCAGCCTAAATAGGCCTCTCCGAACCCCATGCGGCGCATCATTTCCCAAAGGCAGTCCCATCGAATGGAGTCGAACGCCTTTTCAAAATCGATTGCCAACAAGGCCAAGGGTTCGTTTATAATCGGGGATCTCTCCAATGCTAAGTGGAGGCGGCGCAGATTCATCCGAGTCGATTTGCCAGGCATAAAACCACATTGATCCGGATGGATCAGGGAGGATGTGACTAACTGCAACCGATTCGCTAATAGCTTAGCAAGGACCTTAGCTTCCCCGTTAATCAGCGATATAGGTCTATAAGAAGCACAATCATGTGGAGGTTTGCCAGGCTTGGGAATGACCACAATAGTGGCCTTGCAAAGATCTGGTGGGAGGGTACCCTGTTCCCGGGCAGCTAGAAACATCCTATGTAGAGGAGCGGCCATTTTGTCTACTCCTAACTTCTGCCAAGTTTCAACTGGGAATCCGTTCGGGCCCGGTGCCTTTCCCGACTGGAGCTGAGACAGTGCCTCTGCAATCTCAGCCTCTGATAAAGCAGAGTCCAGCTGGTCCCTCTGTTGCGCCGAAAGGGTCGGCAGCGTCACCTCATCCAGGAGGCAGGGGTTTAACGGTGAGGTCGGAGCCCGATACAAATCTGCGTAAAACTCTGCGAAGGCCTCGGCAATCCCAGAGTCCGAGTGTTGGGTGTCGCCCTGTGCCGTGACAATTTCCCGGACATGGCGCTGCCCCTCGTCTCTCCCCTGCAACCACGCGAGCAGTTTACCCGACTTATCCCCAAGTTCATACACCCTCGCCCTAGCCTGCCAATGGGCCTGCTTGGCGTCATCCATCGTTCTGTTACGGAGGCTCTCCTGGGCGCGCTGGAGGGATCGGTGGGTCTCGGGCGTAGGATCGGATATGTGCTCAATCTCCCTGTTTCTCACTTCCTCTTCGGCCTTTAATATTTCCCGGAACCGGGTGTTTCTTTTATGTGTCGTCCAAGAAAGGATTTCACCCCTTAGCACTGTTTTATAGGCCTCCCATAATATCACGGGGCTGTCCACCGACTTCTCGTTAATTTCGAAATATTCACCAGAAACTTCCTCCAGGCGATCTATCAGTTCCGGGCACCCCAGATAATAATTGTTAAGTCTCCACGTTCTAGGGGGAAGGGGACCCTGCATACGCAATTCAACTAAGAGGGGGGAGTGGTCCGAAATGCCCCGGGGGAGTAAATCTGCGGACATTGCCCTGTGGAGGTCGGTATGTGGCAAGAAGAAGTAGTCCAGTCTGGACATGGAGCCGTGAGCGCCGGAATGGAAGGAGTACTCCCTATCAGTCGGGTGTAACTCTCTCCATACATCTCGGAGCCCAAGGGCCGATGCAAAATTGGCCAATCTAGTCGAGGTGTCAGGGTTGCGATTTCGGAGATGGGAACGGTCAAAGTTATCATTCATGGTATCATTAAAATCACCCCCCAGAATGAACGTATCAGGATGGTGTTTCCCTATAAGGGTAGTAAGATCGTCCAGTAATTCCTGTCCCAACCCAGGTGGGGAATAAATTGCGGCAATGGCCATCGTCTGACCCCAGATGGTCCCCATGACGAACACGTATCGACCCCTTGGGTCACGCTCAACCAATTGCTGAGTAAATGGAATGCGCTTGTGTATCAGGATGAGGGTGCCCCTGGAGCCCATTGTGTACCCCGCCTGAAGGGCAAGGTGGTAATTAGTCCTCTGAAAAAAGGCACAGTGTGATCCGGCCAGGTGGGTTTCTGTCAAAAGGGCCACATCAGGGGAGTGTCTATTTAAAAATTGCCTAAGCAGGCGCCGTTTAATCCCGGACCCCATCCCATTCACGTTCCAGGTGAGGAACTTCAGGGATTTGGTGCGTCGCATGGGTGTCCCGTGAGTCTGTGCACAGGATATCTATCACACATGCCGGGGGTCTGTACGATTGTAACAATCAGTGAGAGATGGTGGAGTGGTAACTTCGACCAAAGATAGTGGTTCATGTCCCTTATAACCATATGACAGTCTTGAAGTAACAAACAAACTTTCAAACATTCCCAACTTACCCCCACCCTATACTCCACCCCAACACGAAGTACCTGTCGCCCAAACATAGCTGGACCTTCAACTTAAGGTAGCAGCTCAAAAACCCAGACCCTAGAGCCGGGTCTAGATGAACAAGAAAGAGGGGGGGGGAGGGAAAAGGAGAAGGAAAGGAGGAAGTTCGGCTAGGGGGGGGGTTTTCCGAGGCTCCTCCAGAGTCCCCTCCCATGCACCAGTGTCAACATCTTCCATGGTGGACTACTCATGCGTCCGGCTTAAGAGTACAGAGAAAGAATACTTCAGAGCGCTATTACTGGGCCAAAGGGGCGACAGTCCGGTCAACGTTCTCGCTGATCTGCATCGGGGTCCAAGACCCCCTGTCCATTCCTCTCCGGGTTTCCCCTCGGGGAGGCGTGCCTGGGCCTCGGTCTTCCTCTCGGTCTCCTCGGTCTCGCAGTCCAATCACCTTCTATATGGGCCTCCGCCCATTTCCATGCCTCTTGCGGGTCGCTGAAATGAACCGTGGTTCCACCATGATATATCTTCAGTTGAGCCGGGAAGAGCAGGCCATATTTCACATTTAGTTGGGCCAGCTGTCTCTTGAGTGGCTCAAACGATTGTCGTGCCCGCTGCACTTCTCGGGTGTAGTCCGGGAAAAAGGCGATTCGGGAGCCGTTATGGGTGATCGAGCCTTGTGCCCGCGACAGTTGCAGGAGGGCATCCCTATCTCGGTAGTTGAGGAAGCGGGCGATGATAGTACGTGGCGGGGCACCCGGGGGTGGTCTACCCGCCGGCATTCTGTGAGCCCTCTCCACTGAGAAGAACTTTGAAAAGGAAGTGGCCTCGAAGATGTCTACAAGCCACTGCTCCAAGAACAGCTCCATACACTGTCCCTCCTCCCCTTCTGGCAGACCCAGGATACGGACATTATTGCGACGGGATCGCCCCTCTCCATCCTCCACTCTTGATTCAAGGGTCTTAAGGCGGTTTAAGGCCTGGGACAATTGACGGTTAATCCCGCCTATATTATCTTCCACTTCAGAAATACGGTGTTCCGCCTCTCCCGTTCTAGAGGTTAGCTTCTGTAGGTCGTGGCGTAGGAAGGAGACGTCTGCCGCCATGCTATCTATTTTGGTCTCCATGGAGGATCGGGAATTAGCAATGGCCGCCATTACATCATGGAGAGAAAGAGAGGCCTCCCCATTAGGGGAGTTCGGTCGCGTTGCTGGGCCCGCCGGGGCCGGGGTGGTGGCGACGGCAAATTGGTCCATGCTGCTCTGTGTGGAGGGTTTCTTCTGCCTTTCTTTCCCCATAGTTCCGGGGAGGCGTGGGGCGTCCGGCACGGTAGGTCGAACAGTGCTAATTACGCCCTTCCGGATCTGCTCCGGTGTATCGTGTCGCAGCCCCGCAACAGGCCAGGTGGAAGGCCTCGGGGTCCTCCAAGCACCTTCCAACACGCAGGTCCCACGACTCCACCGTCTGTATGGGGGGGGAGAGTTAATCCCACCTACCTCTAGCACTGTCGGGCCAGGCCGCTGCCGTCCTCCACCACTGGGGCTGGGTCGAGACAGCCCAAGAGCAGGAGCCGTTCGTCCGGGCGACCTCCGGTTGTAAGAAAAGTCAGTGTCCGCTGCGTGTGCCGCACCGTACCAGGCCGCTTCAAGCCCCAATCAGACAGGAGGTGGTCTGCCCTCAAGCTCCGGTGGCCATCTTGGTTTCGCAGTTCGGGGCCCTCGGCCTTCAGTAAATTGCAGATTATGGCCCTCCCAACGGGCAGACGACGGCCCGGATTTCAGCCGATCGTAGCCCACAGCTTCACGGGTACAATCGTGGCGTTGATGTCGCTCGATGTCCCCAGGAATCAGGATAAAAGTACAGGATTGTGTCGGCGCTTACGGGAGCTCACTCGGCTCACGTCCGCATCGCTCGCGCGCTAGCCACGCCCCCTTTAACACCATTCTTGATGTGAATATCGACCGTACTTCGACACAAGTGAGAGCACTGTCCAAAGCAGCACAGACAATTATCACTCACTTGGCAGATTTGAGACTGAAGGATGCATGGAGGACTCTACACCCCTCTGTGAGAGGATACACATTACTCCACAGTACACGACATGCACTCCAGGATAGATGTTTGGTTGGTGGATAACACAGTATTATCATGGGTCACAGATACTCCCCAGGACATACTCAGATCATTCCCCCATACTGATGGCATTGCGAATACACGACGCCGCGGTAGGCAGGCCCCCATGGAGATTCAAACTGGCTGCACTACGAGATCTGGTCTATAGAAATGCAATGGACCAGCACATACAAGAATACTTTGATCTCAATGAGAACTCAGTGTCCTCTCTCGCGATATTGTGGCAAGCATTTAAGGTGTACATTAGGGGCGCATCCATATCAAAAGAAAGTGGCATCCTCAAAGACATTAGGAATAGATTGCCACGACTAGAAGCGCAAATAGCATCAATTCAAGCCCAATATGTGCTTACTCCAACACCACAACTCACTTTAGATCTAAAGAACAAGCTAGACGAATATACGGAGACAGCAGACCAAGAGATCTGCTACTTTGACAAACTGGCGGCTGCACGCCGCTACGGAGAGAACGAATGCCCGGGGAGGTTGTTAGCCAGAGCAGTGAGGGAAGAAAGTGGATCAACAGATATCCTATGTATACAAACAGTGGACGGCTTGGTCACCACCAATCAGGGTAAGATACGTGACACATTTCACGCATTCTATGAAGAACTTTACTCACCTCAATCCGACGGTACGGATGCGGAGATTGAACATTACCTCTCCCAAATCCCAACGAGATTACTGGCGGAGGATACCAGGGCGTTGTTGGAGACTCCGATAACTGAGGCGGAAGTTGTGGAGGCAATTGAGGCCCTCCCCAGCGGGAAGGCCCCTGGCACCGATGGCCTTAGTGCAGAGTTCTACAAGGAGTTTAAACATCTATTAGTACCCAGACTACTGGCGATGTGGACCGAGGCCCTAGATAAGGGAGAGCTCCCCGAGACCACAAGAGAAGCAGTAATAACCCTACTGCTTAAATCAGGGAAGCCCCCGGGTGACTGCGGGTCTTATAGACCTCTATCATTAATTAATATGGATGCAAAGGTCTTGGCAAAGATACTCGCCACTAGGTTAACACCTTTGATGCCATATATGGTCCATGAGGATCAGGCAGGGTTCATTCTTGGCAGGTACACGGCCACTAACATCAGAAGATGCCATGAGATCCTGACTACAACACCCTCAGATCAGCAAGCCTTAGCCGTGTCACTAGATATGCGCAAAGCATTTGATACGGTATCCTGGCCCTTCCTGTTCAGGGTCTTACGAAATTATGGGTTCGGTCCAAACTTCCTGAAATGGATACAATTACTATACACAGGCCCCCAGGCCAGAGTTAGAGTTAATGGCACCCTAACAGAAAAACTCGGAACTACGAGGGGGCGCTAGACAAGGTTGCCCATTGTCACCATTACTATTCGCCCTAATAATAGAACCACTGGCGGACATATTGAGGACTCGTTACAGCGCATACGGGCTAAGGATAGGGAGTAAACTACACGTTATAAATCTATACGCAGACGACATTTTGCTGTACCTAAAAAAAAAAAAAAAACAGACAGAACATTGGGGAGGGTCCTGGCAGAAGTAGAACGATTTGGTAGATTCTCGGGCCTACGACTTAACCCCAACAAATCAGAAGTGTTCCCCATTACTGAAAACACGAGTAAACCCCAGGACCTGCATGGCCTACTGTGGTGCCCGACACACATTCTGTATCTGGGAGCGTGTATTGCTAGGACGGCTCAATTGTTCCGAGCACTAAACTATAACCTGCTGGCAGACGCTCTATGTATGAAGTTAAAGAGTTGGAGTGCTCTCCCCATTTCCTTGATGGGTAGGGTCGCTTTAGTGAAAATGATAATTCTCCCAAAGCTTTTTTACTTATTTAGTACGGTACCAGTCTGGCCGGGGCGGGCCTTATTTAGCAAGATGTCTAGCGCATGTGTCTCATTTGTGTGGGGTGGTCACGCTAGGGTGAGCTGGAGGGTAATAACTGATGACTACCCAAAGGGTGGTTTGATGGCACCGGACCTCAAACTATACTATTTGTCTGCACAGGCCCAACATGCTGCCCAGTGGGCTACAATATTTCTTAACCCAGCGGGCCCTGTACCGACCCAGCCCGAAAAAGAGGCCGTGTTGGCACTCCACCAACTTACGAGGCCAACTCCCAAGCATTATAACACCCTGAAACCATCAAAGGTGGTGACTACGGAATGAGCCAAAATAGTTGAGATATTTGACACGGATAAGATATACTATCAGAGTATGCCGCTCTGGGGTGACCCCCAGACACCCTTCAGCATAGAGGGGGGAAGTAGCCCGCCATTGGTCCTCCCGGGGCATATCACAATGGGGTCAACTGTTCACGGATGGGCACTTTATTCAGTGGGATGATATCAAGGACGTAGTGGGGAATTTGCACGGGACCAGACAACAATATTCCCGTATACGAGCAGCCATACAAAGTATATGTCCGACATTTCCTAATGAACCAACACAGAACATGGGATTGGGATATATGTTCACGGGGGGGATCTCAAAAGATAATGGCGTCGGCACTGAATAAGATTATACTCCAAACACGCCCGATAGAGCAACGCACAACTAAGGCCAAGTGGGAACAAGACTTGGGAGTGCAAATTGAAGACGATGAATGGTCCCGACACTGTGCACTCACCAAACAGATTTCATGTAATTCTAGATACAGGTTAATTCACTATAAGATAATACAAAGAACACACCACACTCCTATGAAGCTCAAACGCATATATCCGACCATGACTGGGAACTGCCCGGGATGCAATGCTGAAAATGCAAACATTTACCATATGTTATGGGCGTGTGTAAAACTGAGGGGATATTGGGAGGAGGTGTGTCTGGCATTAGATGGGATGGCAGATTAACCAGTGGAATGGACCCCACGGATTTGCCTGTTGGGGGTAGTCGGGGAAAATGAACCCGATATGGCGGAAACTGTTGAACTTAAGTCTGCTCCTAGCCAAGAGGGCGATTCTGCTCAAAAGGAAAAGTGCAAATCCCCCAACCAAGGCGGACTGGGACAGAAACATGGCATGGGCAAACAATATGGAGGAACTATACATAGACTCGGTACTGCCTGTTTCCCGGCCAAAGAATATATGGGAAAGATACAAACTGTAACTACTTGAAAAGACCGAGCAAGAACACTCTGACTCTGAACAGTAATTGAAATTGTACAATGCATGAACAGATCAGTATTACAGCTAAGTGTTTGTATTAACTGTGTGCAACAAAAATAAAGAATTTAAAAAAAAAGAGGCATTTTGCAGGCTTGTCACACCTCTATCCTCCAATTCGTAGTCCGCACACGTTGTGGGATCTAAATGTAGTCCTGATGGCGTTGTGCCATAAGCCTTTTGAACCAATGGCCACGGTGGACCTCAAGTACCTATCCTGGAAAGTGTCCTTTTTGGTCGCCGTTACGTCAACAAGGCGGGTGAGTGAGCTCCACGCCTTGTCAGTGGAGCACCCCTTTTTGGTCTTTCACAAGGATAAAGTAGTCCTACGGACAAATCCTGCTTTCCTGCCGAAGGTAGTATCTGAGTTCCATCTGAATCAGTCGATCTCCCTTCCGGTCTTTTTTCCGAACCCTACCTCAGAGGCAGAAAGGGTTCTGCATTGTCTCTGTCAGAAGGGCTCTTAAATTCTATCTGGACATAACATCCGAGCTTAGGAGTTCTTCTCAACTATTTGTGACCTTTGGTAACTCTCAGGGTAAGCAGGCATCTAGGGCGACTATTTCCCGGTGGATCGCCGCCTGCATTACGCAGTCTTTCACCGTCGAAGGGCTGAAGCCTCATAAGAGTATTCATGCACACCTGGTGCGGGGCAAGGCAGCCGTGGTTGCTTTTCAGAAATGTGTCCCCTGGGAGTCCATCGATAGGGCAGCTACTTGGGCCTCCCCATCTGCTTTTTGTAAGCATTATTGTCTTGACATGAGCTGATGGTCAGTTTGGCCAGGCTGTGCTGAAGCACCTTTTTCAGTAAGGGGTATTTCCATCCACCTGTAGTTCCTGTTAGGAGTGCTTGGGAATCTCCCATAAGTATGGAGGAAAGGGGACGGGACGTAGGAGTATAACCAGGTTACTCACCGTAGTGACCACCTTACTCCTAGTCCATAGTCCCCTTTCCTCCATACGCCCGCCCGCCGTCCCCTCTAATAAGGTTCCTCTGTTATTGCTAATAGGTCTCTGACCTGGCGATAGAAAAGGACTGATGGGCGATGCGCGGGGCGGAGCCAAGGTGGGCGGGGTTACGGCTGCGTGCCGGCCCCGCGCAAGAAAGAGAGGAAGGACACATTTTTGGAAACATTTTTGATGCTTTTTACAAAGTGCTCCGGTCCCGTCCCACAGGACGAAGAGATGTCCCATAAGTATGGAGGAAAGGGGACTATGGACTACGAGTAAGGTGGTCACTACAGTGAGTTACCTGTTTAAACCTATTCAGGGAGGAACACTAAATCAACCTCCATTTTAGTGTCATGAACTTCACTATTCTAAATCATTTAGGAACCTTAGAAAATAGCCCCACGTGTTGGATTGTAGCATTCTTCCCAAGGTTCATTTTGTATGTCGCAAGTAAATTATTTTTATTTAACTGATGTTCTATGGTACAAGCTGCCTTCTTACTTAGCACACTTGGCCTTGCTACCTGGCAATTGGCCTTAGCTTTAACATACAGCCTTGTTGCCTGGCAATGTTTGCTGTGTTCTCTTCAATAGTACCATTACATTAGGATACATTAGTACATGGGTGGGCGCAGCAGCCAATCAGGTTGCTCAGATGCAAGACTGACTCTCATGGTCCAAGCCTGCGTTCTGAGCAAGCTTTAAGCTGTTTGCATGTGCTGCTATCTTGCCCCTTGTTCATCCCCCACCCCTGGAACCACTTCCTGTCTCCCCTTCCACATACCATTTGTTTCACTGAGCTACAGTGATGCTTTGTCGCTCCGGCCCGCCCACAAAATGGAAGAGGACTCCCAAATGGAGCCCTTCTTTCCAGTTCCATGATGGCCATATTGGGCAAGTATTTGGTTACATATAACAGTCGGAGACCACACAACCCTTTACTTGAACCCAATAAATTGCTACCAGCGCCCCGGTTCCTAGACCCTGGGTGCTACTAGCAAGAATGTGTGCGCAGGCAGATACGGCACCTGGGCCCATCGTTAATGCACTTGCTTCTCTCAGGCCTGAGCCGTTACCTTCTGATTTTTGCCTTCCAGCGTGGGTATAATTGCTATAAAAAAGCTAGTGGCACCTGGGGGGGGAGGAGCAGCAGCAGCTAGTCAGGTGGGCTGTACCTGCAGGTTTAAGCATGCGTTCGTTCCTTGACCCCACAGTCTCCCCTTTTGCCAAGTATTTTTCCCTTGCCTACTTTTTTGTCCTCACTTATGGGTCCCCCCCCCCCACCTAGTTTGCACATCCGCTGCTTCCCACTTGCCTGTCAATGCTCTCCTCGTCATGCCGCTGTCAGCTTGGCAATATAACTGGGAAAGGTAACTACTCCGTTAACTAGTTCCTCTCACCTCATTCATTTTTTGTAGTTTGTTTTAAAGGAAACGGTGCGTGTCAGAAAAAATGTCCCATTTCCTTTCACAGAAAATACTATATTCACCCTGCACACTATATTCACCCCGCACACACACACTGTGGGGTGTTTATAGTGTTAAAGACGCTGGCTGATGCGGACCCTGCCCAGTGTCGGCCCTTGCTTCGCTCAGAACTTCCTTGGCTCAGGCTTGTGGGCAGCTACTATCCCAGTCCACCCCAGCATAGGGTCGTAAACTCTACATCATTACAGCATTTGGAAACGGCAGGCATCGGGTATGAAGTTCACCATTAACCAATGTATTGGTTGTAGATTGTGCTAAAAAATGTCATATTGTTGTGCTGCAGAACAGCTAAAGAGATTTATGAAGACTCTTTATTAATGTTACTCACTGATTACAGACCGCAAACCTTAACTAATTACTGTGGTTGTGATGCATGCATTTCTATATACTACCTTGGATTTGTATGGCTTCAGGTTTCTCTTACTGTTCCACAGTGATGATTGTCTATTGCACAATACAAGCCGTGGGGGAGGTTAAATTAGAATCCAGTGAGAGTGTGTGAAATAAGGTGCTGAAGTGTTTCAGATCAGAGTAAAAAAGCATTTTATTTTTCACTTGAAATCTTTTTTTAAAACACACCCCAATAGAAATTCAAGACTATATATTTTTAAAAAATGTGAAAAAATAATACACAGACCAAATAAAGATGCGTTGTATCGCACTCAAAAACCTCACAAATAATAAAACATGACCTAATTTAAGTATAATGCTCATCGAATAGACCTGACCCTGCATGTTTCAGTCCTTCATACTGCAAATGTTGGACCTTCCTCAGGGGTACCAAGAACAAGATGATGTGGAAAAAGTAAAGTGTCAATTCAGAACACTGAATCCCACGGATGGAGTTAATAAAGCTCTTGGTCTGATGATCGAAATCCCGACACAGTTCTTCAATGTCCTGCAACCATAGATCATACTAAAAAAAGGAAGACCTATAGGTATAAAACCAAATCACTGAAACCTCACCATAAAAAACACTCCACCAATTGAGAAATCAAAAATCCACAAATGGACCATAACACATGCTTCCAACATAACATACCTTGTATATCTCTGCTGTACACCTCATTTGTAGTTCATTTTGGTATCAATTCAACAAAATAATGGTCACTTGTATATTTATATGCCCGTACTTGTGGGATATGTTAATACTAGACTGGTTCCGATATACCTCTTATCAGGGTTGTGGTGGTTGAGAGAGTTGGCAATGCATCTGAATGTGTGCGCATGTTTTTTTGTTTGTTGCAGGCTTCTTTACTTGGTCGCCTGGAGCGAATATTTCAGGTCTGTTTTCCTTCCGTTCTTCTCCCTGAAGTGGAAGAAACGGTCACGACTCTTGAGGTTTTGTTGGAGCATGGAGAAGTCCTGGCAAAATCGGGAGAGTCCTCGGGAGACAGCGGGTAAGCTTTTGAATGTGGTAAACTATTTGAAACTATTATCGCTTCTAACGGATAGGCAACAGTTGTTCCCACCATTTTGCAAAGTGTTCCATCCCATTTCGCTAACAATTGTTTGCAAGTGATTTTTACTTGATTTCGTTGGCCATATTTTCATTCACTACTTTTTCGGTAATGGGGGAAACTGCGTTCAATTTGACAGTATATTTTGTAAGTCTTCCCTGTAGAAATGTTGTTGTATCATTCTGTTTTCAGTGATGTCTGCCATTACCAGGTTGTAAATTAACACCAGGTTTATTGCTTATTTAGTAAATTAATAGGAATGTTGATCATCTCTTGAGTACGCAGGCTGTTATCTGGCTATTATGGCCCCTCATTTTACAACTACAATAATTTTACTGGCAACAAACCAACCATTTAGCTCTCTTGTATACGCCGAGTTGATACGCTAATAGGAATTACTAATGCAGTGGTCCTGTTGGGACCAGAATCAATGTTCAGGCCGTGGAGTGCCATGTTTGTTGATCTTATTTGTCATGATACACACAGGAGACAGCTGGACGTGTGGCTGGAGCTGCAAAATATCCATGATGGCTATGGGTTAAGGTACCAGTGGGGTGGCTCCCACAGCAACAAAATGCTGTTGTGCTCCCTTGGAATCGACATCAGGAATATTGTAAGTATACCATCGAAATGGCACTATTAAAGCTTTCTCGTCATTTAGAAGCCACTACCTCTTAATAACCAAATGATAAAACCCATTACATGTTTTAAAGGAATTATTTGCATTTTAAAACACTGAAAGCTAAATTTCCATAGCCATTTGAAAGCCCTTAAACTGTTTACAATAACGGACAAATGCTAAAGAAATGGTACTGCGAATGTGGCAAAGGCTGTATTTTCGCAGCAGGTAGTGGACCCCTTTTCCACAGTTTTTATATTCCTGGCAAAATTACAGCAGACGGATTTGGTGTGCCATTTTAACGTGCACTTCTAGCTATATCGCATCATTCCACATTCCTGGGTGACTGCGTTTTACCAATTGAGATTTCAGCATACTGGCATTCCCATATTGTTTAAGATTTCAGAATATTTTAAATAAATTATCTGTAACAAATGAAGGGATTGTTCATGAAATATCCTTGATTTTAAATGTTATTTAGAGAAGTTTTTCTGATTGTAAAGATTTAATCAGATACTCTGTTTTTCGGGAATGGTAAAATCAATTCAGGTGGTACATATTTAAGCAATATGACCCGAGCGGCGGGGGCATTACTGACTCAGGTAATGCCCCGGGGCCCATAGTTATAGGCCTGAGCGAAGCGAGCAATTTGTAGTTGCCAAATTCACCACTTGGGCAACTACAAAGCCCAAGGTATTCCATGTAGTGAAGCTTGCAATCCACTGAACAAGTTGGGTGCACGTTAAAATTGGCACAGAACAGCTGGCTCGCTTACAACAGTTTGCTAAACTGCACCTTCATTGGTGAGCAGAAAACGATGTGCAACAAATCACAAACAGAATTGTCCATCATTGTTGTTTTCCCTTGCATAGTCAATACGTGCTTAAGGAACATCCGAAATGTTATGTTTCAGAGTTTGGTGATGCGCGTTTGTTTTTCAGTAAAGGTGTATACAACTTAATATTTCTAAGTCATTTTCGTTTCCCACAGCTATTCACAGGTAACAAAAAGCAGCCGGTTATAGTGCCAATGTATGCATCTGGACTGGTGAGTACGGTTTTAGCTCTACTTATTTAATATGTTGGTTTGCTAGTTATGCATATACAGTGCTGGAAAAGGACAAAATGTACTATAACACCCCCCTTCGCACCAGATGGGGAGGTGCGTGCAGGTCTAGGGCCAGATTGTCATTAGTGGTGTGGGTGGGACTAGGGGCAGGGCATGTTAAGTGTCGAATGATGTGCATGCCCCGACTATATCATACTGGCTGCTTTGCATAAAAACAAAGTGCATTTTGGTAACATAGGAATGACCACTAAGTTATCCAAGTCTGTGCTAGTAATTCAAACATTCATTCCTTCTGAGCATGCAATGCACACTTGGAATTGTGCTAAATTCCTCTGTCAGAATAGTCACCGGGACAATTAAAATGTGTGCAACGCATGCAACATGTATACTGCTTTGGACAGTTACATTGCTTGAGTTTGGGCTGTTGAGCAACATTACTACTTTCAGATGCAGTCTGCGAAATTGTTGCATATCTCAACTGAGCTGTACGACGCACAGAAACACTGCGTCTTTATGCGTGCAGCTGAGTGGCGGTATGCAAAAGCACGGTAAACAATCTCCCCCGCTCCCAAAGTTGAGGGGGCCTGTGTCTGAGACACAGCAAGACTTACAGCAGTTAGTTGAACGGTGTGTTTCAGACAGAGAGTTCAGGAGACTCTCAGCAGTCTGGGGCAGAGAGTTTTCTCAACTTGAAGGGGGAGGGTTGGGCCTCGTGTGTACATGGAACGGCGCTCCGGCAAGTCAGTTTTTGCCAGAGTGTAGCTCTGTCTTGTTCCTTCCCAATTCCTTCCCTGTGCATGTATAGTATTAGTGTAAGTACAAGTGAAGAACAGGAAATGAAAAAGGGCGTTATCTTCCCTTTCTCCTTCCCACATTGATTTTATTCTGAAAAGTGAACGATTCAGTGTATGTCCAAAAATGTAACAATAATGCTGATGTGCGTTGACTGCAGCCTCATTTACTAGATCTGCTTAAACTGTCAGTAGTCACCTGTTTTATGAAGACCCTCTGTGTGTTGTGTTGAGCTACAGGATTCAGCAAGTCGTTTGATCCCTTTAAAGTTTTACTACGCATGATGATTGCCCTGAATTCAAGCAAACAAATGGATCTCTGTAGTAGTAAAACAAACGTTGCCTTCAAAAAGAAAGGAACATGCATAGGTTATCTATTAAAACCAAAAAAGAAATGTTATGATAGTCTAAGGCAGTTGGCCACAATTCTCCCCTGAGGATATTTAATTTGAGGCTTCATGAGCCGTCCAGCACCCTGCGACAACCTTCTTTATTTAAACCCATTACAAGATTGATATAGTGACATGCTATTTTTAATCAAGAATACAGATTTCTAACGTTTATGCCGCAAACCAATTAGCATTCATGCTGGAGACAATTATACTAATATAGAAACTATTATATTCCCTATCCTATCGGCTAACAAGGAAGTTGTAAAGAGCATCATAGAACCTCAGAATGTTTTCAAGTGGTCTAGAAATAAATTGTTTTCTAAATTTAAGAATAAAGTCTACAAGCTATACTTGGGATATACTTGGGATATGTATTGCAATACTTCGTTCGAGGACTTTGATCCATCTCTGGCAAACTTTATTTGCAGCTTTTATGAATGCCTGGTTGTAAGATTTCAGGCCAAAGCTTCTTTAAAAAGCCACAATTCACTCCCTTCTTCAAAAAATGTTTTTAGATTCCTCAGTGAACTAACTAATGTACTATATAGTTTTCCCTTACAGCTGCCCTTAAAGATGCAGCTTTTCTGGATGAATGTGCAGTTTTGGCCTTTCGTCACTTTGCCTTCTGTAGAGGGATGGATCCTGCACATGTACAAAGTTGAGAGTAGCCTTCTAGGCATTTTGTATTAAGTGAAGGTATCTTTTCAGAAATATTTGTTTTTCTACATTTTTTTTCCTGTTACAATCTTTGACACCCTAGGTCACCCCTTTCCTCATGTCACAATCTGCTTTGGTGTTTGGGATGGTTAAGTTGCCCAAGATTTGTTCTGGCCCTCCTTGAGTAGGTGTATGACTAGCGTTCCATAGGGAAGATTCAGTGCCTTCTTGATGTGGTTGACTGTGGAGTATACGTTCAAATGTCTATGTTCAGCCCCTTTTACAAGTACTGAACTGCATTTAAAGTTCCACCCCTCTTATGATAAAATGCAAACCCTAGTCAATCTCACTTGGCCAGTACTGGATATTTTTACTGAGATCAAAAATATTCTGCAGCATAGTCAAGAGTTGGTATTGCATTTTGCATATGTTTGAACTATGTTGGTTTTTCACACTACGCGTACACACCAAACAAAAGAGAACCCCCAGAAGCTTTTCCCCTCAATCCTGCTGCAGTTTCCAGGTCCCCACATTACCATAATTGTTAAGACCGAGCATTGTTTTAGATTCTACCATTTTGATGGTAAATATGGCAGCAAATCTTGGCTGTGGAAATTCATTAATTACTTGAAGGTAATCGCTATTAACGGTAGGAGATACAATATTATACGGTAAGTATTGTGACAAGTGGTTGCTGGAAAGGGCACAATATTGTTATATGCTCTTAGTAGTAATGTCCCATCTCCTTCCTCCATGCTATTTGGAAGTCATCCCTATGGGGAAGGGACCACTCTGTGTAGTAGTAATTGAAGTGTAACGGGAGCATGCACAGGCATGGTGCTGCCTCCTCCCCTCATGCGCTCAACCACTCCCAGCCACAAGTCCCTTTCTATCCATCGGATGGGTACCTGCAGTGCAAAGATAGTTTATTTGCAGGATTCTCCTACGCACCATTCTTCAGGCTGAAGCCATTGCTGGAACGCCTGTGCGCACACTGATGAACTTTCCTTTGCGTCCTCCAGGAGTTGACTGACCTGGTTTGAGGACATTTTTCTGGCAACTGCTCCGGATCACTTTAAGACCTATGTCAAGTCCAAGAGGGTGAGTATAACTCCATTTACTTTGGCACCTCAGACGAGCAATTACTTCAAGGCGTTTCCCAAAGTGGGCCCATTGCAATAAGCCTACCGTTACTCGCCTCAAGGCAGCTGAAAAGACTTCTATCAGTGCCTTTGCAGAGGATCCGTCTGGGTCTAATGCGGGTCTCGTCTCAAGGGAACCTCCGTTTTCGACGAGGCTTGTACCAGGGACTCGCATCGGTCAGAATCCTCATAGACTCTGCTCATCAGGCAAACATCCAAGGGCCTGCCGGCACAGTAGGCCCCGCTCCTCAGATCACTGCAGGGGGCAACACAGCCTCTATGGTGTCCAAGACCCTACCTCATCCCTAGCAGGCCATGGCTCTCCGCGTCAGTCTCCTGGATCGGATTGTGGCCTATCTCTGGGTGACGCATCTCCAGATACGTCCGAGCACATGCCGTGTGGTACAGATAACGCTTTCATCCTGGCTCTCTCTCCTTCCCATCTGGTTTGTTACGCCTGCATCTGCAGGTGGGCCGGAAAAAGCTGGATGCAAAAAATAGCTGCTGTCACTTGAAGAAAATTGAAGGTGTAGGGCCTATGTCACGCGTGCGTTCCTTGGCGTGCCCGGCTCACACCTTACCCCTACGTCACCAATGCTCCAGACCCAGTTGTTTTCCACCTACTGGCGGGTCTGAATTTTGCTGCACTCTGCGAATCCCACCTGTTTGGGATGTTACTTTCTGCTGTCCATCCCTTTTTCATTAGCGATTGGTCATTCATTTTAATTTTATTTTTTGTGGTGCTTTCCTCCAATGCATGCCGTATACGACAGGATTAAAACCGTGCATCCATTGTCGGAAGCAATTCTCGGCGGCCAATCCCCATCATGCCTGCATCCGGTGTCTGGATATAAATTACCCAGTGAGAACCTGGGTTTTTGGACACTTCTTCGGTACCAGTCCCAGCTGTGACATCGAGAGAAGACTTCATATGGAACTGGGAGGAGGCCTACATTGGTAAGAGGGAGGGGGACCATACCTTGAGGGGAGGTACGTGTTTCGGCACCGGCCTTTGGTACCCATGGGAAGACTGTCTCCTCAGTTCTGGGTTCTTCACAGGACCGTTTTAGGGGGAACCCTCGCGCAATTTCACCTGACTACCCATGGGTGTGAAAACTCAAGTACCTCCACATGGGAGAGGATCTAAAAAGAACCTCCCGGTACCGGAAACATTGTTTACACTGGACAAAAAAGTTACGGTACCAAGGAAAACCTCTTCTGCCTCAGTAATTGAAACAGGCAACGGTTTCTTCGAAGAGACGCATGCCTCAGGTGTTGACTCGGTACCTTCTGATTCCCCTGTATCTGCTACAGCAAGTAAATCTTCCAGTACTTCGGTACAGAAAGATAACATCCTTGGTTACTGCCTTTGAACCCTTGAGCTCCTTGGTATCGAAGAAGGCACATAAGTCCTCTCACAAGAGGCAAACACATTCCCACTCGAGATCCAGTCCGGTAGCACTTCTCCAGCTGTCCTAGGCACCGAGGGAAAAGGTCCTTCATCTGCTTCTCCGGGTCTAGATTAGAATGTAGAGGCCTGGGAAGCACAAAGTAAAAAGTCTTACACTAAGGCTACCTTGCTACTCAGGCAAGTAAATACTGCTACAGTTTTAGCCAAATTTAATATCTTTAATTGGGAGAACCCGGAGTGATTTACTGTTCTGCTCCCTCAGGAGGCCTCTGAGTTTTCCTTTTGGACTTCAGGCGGTAGAGTGGCGGCTATCCAACAGCTTCGTTGTTGAGGACTTCAATGATTGAACAGCCAGAGCAGTCACTAATGCAGTCTGCATGCGTAGACATGCATACTTATCAGCCTCTTCTCTACACCAGTATATTCAAGAGAAAGTTCTTGACCTTCTTTTTGACGCAATAACCCTTTTTGATCCCTCCAGTGATGAGGTACTTCACAAATGTAAAGCCATAGTCACTGTTGCTAAAACTATTAGCTCAATTTCGGTGAAACAACCGTATCAAACCACATCCTCAAGGGAATAGTGGCCCTTCTACATCCACAAAATCATATTCCTCTTCTAAGAAGAGAAGATCTAGACCTAAATCAAAGTCGGGCCCTCGCCTACCAATTCTTCGCAAGACCAAAAGAAGTCTGTTTGACTTCCCACGGATGTACATATCTTTTAGCAGGAAGGGTTTTCAACTTTCTTCCTCATTGGGAGAACCTCACTCGAGGCACAGGTTTTGAGTATTTTTTAACACGGTTACCGTCTTGCCCTTCCTGCTATTCTCCCATCCTCTCCACCTAAGTTCCAAAAATCATCCCCAGAGCTCCTGGTCAAGATTCAAAAACTTCTATCCTTGGGATCGCTAGAATTGGTTCCTCAAGAGGAATTAGGTCGGGTTTTATTCCAGTTCCTTTATTATCCCAAAAAAGACCTTCTGGATTCGGCCAATTGTAGATGTCTCAGATCTCAACCAGTTTCTGTTAATCAAAACCTTTTATATAGTTACCATTCCTCATTCTAACCTCTCTCCAATTCAACGATTGGATGGCATCTATAGATCTACAAGATGCTTATTTTCACATTCCCATCTTTAGAGATCACTGCCAGTTCCTGTGGTTCACCATAGGAACGTATCATTTCCAATTCACATGTCTGCCCTTCAGACTCCATTCTGCATCAAGGCTATTCACAAATGTTGGAAACAGTAGCAGCTAACCTTCGGTTAAGGACAGTACATCTATATCCATACCTAGACTGGCTTCTAAGGCCAGATCTCTGGAGGAATTGCTTCAAAAGATGCAATTAACATGCCACACTCTTTTCAACCAAGGGATTTCAATAAATGTGGCAAAATCCAAACTCATTCCTTCGCAAAGGATTCAATTTCTAGAAGCGGTATTCAATACTACTCTACGGAAAGCCTTCTCTCCCCCGGAAAGGTTGATTACAATTCAGCAAGTCATCTCGGTTTTCAAACACATCAGCTTCTAACAGATTGGTGGTTTCAAAGACTCTTGTGGCTAATGGCCTTTTGTATGAATCTAGTTCCCTTGGCAAGGTTTTTGTATGGGAACAGTTCAGTGGCATCTTGCCTGCAACTGAAACAAACTACTACATTCTCAAGACATGGCCTTTTGTCTTCTCAAGAAAAAGGGACTACATAAATGTCCTGTAACTAAACCATATTTTTCCCTCTAAAATCATTTCTTCCCTCTCCAAGGAAAGGTGGTTAAAATTCTCACGGACAATACCACTGCAATGTTCTATGTCAACAAGCAAGGAGGTACTTGTTCCCTTCCCCTGTGTCTCCTTGCAGAGAAGATTTGTTATTGGGCCATTCAGAATCACATTTTCTTGTTGGCCTCCCATCTGGAGGGAAAGAAGAATGTCCTAGCAGACAGGCTAAGCAGGTTACAGTCTGCTCTGCACGAGTGGGAACTGAAACTGTAGCGAAGAAGATATTTCAAACGTGGGGCCATCCAGCGGTAGACCTCATTGCCAATCAGCACAACACTCTTATGTCCTCAGTTTACGTCAAAGCAGGGTTAGGGTCTTCAGTCCCTGGGAGATGCCCTACACCTGGACTGGTCTAACATAGAACTCTACGCTTTACCACCTCTCCCACTGATACACAACATTGCTCAAATTCAAGATATCCCAGAATCTTACAATGATTCTTATAGATCTGGTCTGACCTGCCATATTTGTTTTCCAGACCTCCTGGAGTTAGAGAGGACCTCCAGATTGTTCAAACAAGCTTTATTCAGCATTGTTAACCATAAAAGCAATATTACAGTTAAAACAGTTAAGCAAGCTTAGAATTCATAAACAGCCATACAATACACCAGGTATTACAATTAAGAAATCCCTTATTAAATCTATAGTTTCATTTCTAATGCACACATTTTGCTCTTAACAATGCTGTGTACGTTTTGCAATAAAATAGATGTCATTCGGATCGATCGTACTCTTACAGAATGTTAAATTTGCTTTGATTTGCCTTACACCCTTTAACCTAAAAAAGATGGTCAAGGTAGCGTTTCCTAAGTCCCGGTACACGGGGCACAAAAGTAGAAAGTGCTTTGTTTCCTCAGAATCGCTGCAGATTTTACATTGGGTGTCAGAGGCTGTAAAAAGGGCTACTTTTAGTGTATCGATGCATAGTTGAAAAAACAGGGCTCGGGCATACCCCCAGGCGTTCTTCAATCTAAATGGGACTCAAAGCCCACATTTCCTTTTACCAATAAATATGGTACACCAGTCTTCAGTGCGGCACATGCCTTGTAAATTTTCCCAATGAAATCATCATTGCACTTAATTTGGGCCACCTTCTTCGAGATCATCAGCAGCCTCAGTCCAAAGGGTTGGTAAATTAAGGGCCTCAAAGCCTTTACGAATGCTCCTCAACCATGGGAGCGAATTTGACAGAAGAACGC
Organism: Ambystoma mexicanum; assembly: GCF_040938575.1. Lineage (NCBI taxonomy): Eukaryota > Metazoa > Chordata > Amphibia > Caudata > Ambystomatidae > Ambystoma > Ambystoma mexicanum. The sequence goes on along the minus strand of NC_090928.1, from coordinate 627,994,896 downwards.
TTTGCAGGCTCACAATTGCTTTCCTGTATTTAACAAGCTCCGGGGTGATCCACAATCTAACGCAATATTTTAGTGGTCTACTTGCTGCAATGTCACTCAGAGGCTTTGTCACATTCCAGTCTCAAGCTAGCCATTGGGGCGCCCTGCGGTTACATAAGTAGTGAGCTTAAGAAGTGGTTGTCCAGCACATTCATTTGTACGACTACAGAATTACCCCATAATTCAGCCCCATAGGGGTTTGCTGCCCAACCCTTGCTCTCTATAGATTAAGAGCAAGGGAAATTGCACCCTTTCCATTTGTGTTAACGTGGCGAATTCCACTACTATGCTTCTCTAGGGAGGTCACTGCCTTCGCACATTGAGCTGTCCATGTGACATCTTCCGTGAACCTAATCCCCTATTAATCATAATATACCATCTCTAAAATACACTCTTCTGTTAAAATCTTCAAATTGATTTTCTTACTGTTTTTAAGGCCAAACACCATTGCCTTGTTTTTTTCGGTTAAGCTCCATCGAGAGATCTTCGCAGATTTCAATGAAAACTCTACCGAAAAGGTGTCGGTTGTTTCCCATCCCAATCCCCACCTCACAGAAGCACCATTATTAGAATAAGGGATATAATGCAAGACCGCAACAAATTTGGTACACCCTTGTTTCGCAAAACAGACCACAATTTACATCTTGACACTGTCAAATGCATTCCTTAAGTCTTCGAAGACCGCATAAATCCTAGGATATTGCAAGGTCTCAGAATCTGTAGGTTTGTCACTCACACTTTCCTTCCCACTAGCCCACTCCTCACCTGATGATTCTGTGTGGGTCTTTACGGATTCGTCTGATGAGCTTTCCGGCTTTTCCCTCCAGGCTGTCTTTGTCGTTGTCTTGACGATCTTATTCTTCTGTTTGACGAAATAGGAGCGAGCTCCCCCGGAGGCCACCTTGCCTATAAGCAATTAACCCGGCAGCGGGGAACTCCGGGGAGCCCACCCCAAACCAGGGAAAAGCCTTGCCGAAAAACCCTGGAAGATTGTGTAGCTGTAGCTGGCAGGAAGTTGTTGGCGTGTGTCCGTACTTCAATAACCAGCATGCACTGGTAAGTGTTCTTTGTGAATAGGTATTACGGTCCAGTGCGGAACAGCACAAACAGTACAGTACTCCAAAGAACTTGGACAACGAAGAGTTCCCAGCAAAAAGGCGTCCGATGGCAGATAAGACGCTGAAGCAGGTGTGAGTATTAGAAGGCAGCGCAGAGCGCGTAAAGCAGCGGAAGCAGATAACAGACAGGAAAGCGGGATAAACGGGAGTAGGAAACCGCGAACAGCGGTAACGGAAAGACACGGGCAGACTAACAGGTAAGGAGGGCACAGGAAACGCAGAGTAACCACTGGAGGCAGAGCACAAGCGAGGTGTACTCACGTCGGCAGCAAGAAAGTGGCAACGCACAGGTGTTCTCCATTTTCCGGTACTTGTAGGCAGTACAACAGAAAGACTAGACCGCACCTTGCAGTTACTCGGAGTCTAGTCCTTCTTCCATATCGCCCATCTGCTCCATACTTTCCAAGGGCGATATATGACACAAGGACACATACTTTGCCAGACTTCGTACAGCTGGAAGCACTGGTGACTGTTCCAATGCCAGGCTGGAAACCGGCATGTAGATGGTTGATGGGATTGCCTTTTCTGGTCCAGTACTGTAGACTGTTCAGCAGTGTGCGCATGCATATACCTTCACAACTGCATGTAACAGCGAAATCGGTCTGTAAATCCCAGGCTTCTTATCTCCCTTGTTATACAATGGTATTATAATTGCCTCTCACCCTGATTGGGGCACATCACCCTTCCTTGCAACATAATCAAATACTCGGGTAAGCAAGAGGGCCCATATCGAAGGCTCATCCATTAACAAATCGCTGAGAATTCCATCTGGCCCTGGGGGTTTCCCACTCTCAAGCCCAATCATGGTCTCCTCCACCTCAGCTGTTTCAATTTTAGTGGGCCCTCATCGTGGTCACTACCACTCTGCTGCTCTGGTAAGACACATGGCTCGTCCTGTCCTTTCTTATACAGATTTGCAAAAATGGTTAAACCGTTCGGTTGGAGCAATCGGACTACAGACCGGTCCTACCAAAGTCACTTCACGCCCCCTGGACCAACCTCCAAAAATGTACCTGGTTGCCACATTTGCTATAAGACAGTTTGCCCTATTTGTTTTTAAAGTATTGTGCCTTTTTTCACAGCCACAACAGCCTTATACTTTGTCTGCAGGTTCTTTAAATTACACATGTCAACCACTCCTGCATTTGTAAGACAATTTAACAAATTCTGTTTTGCTACCAAACAGTCTTCACCGATCCACCTTCTCCAAATTGTATTTCCTAATACTGCTAGCTGGTTTGGTGAAGTATGACGACAAAGTCTTCACCATGTCACAGTATTATTCTCTAGGGTTATGGGGATTAGAGTCACCCAGACAAATTCCTTCTATATGTTGAGCAACGCTCGCAAACATTTGTGGTTCAACCACACTGTGGTGCAATTAAGACCATTTGACCACCTGCCTGTAATTGCCTATAAAAGTAACTGAGCTCCTCCCCCTCTTATCCCCACATGTTTGTCCCACCCCAATCAAACCTTAAAAAGCAGCTTAGTAGGTGGTGGTCACTATCTGATAGTCGTATGACTTCCATACTGATAACCACATCTAAGTATATCACATTTAGCAGAATATAATCCATTCGTGAGCTACCCTGTGAACCTTCGTAAGTTACTGATGAAGGCTTGTCTGGGGAGATCCTCCCATTGCATGAACAGAAGCCCACCACATATAATAACCTAGCAGCTTCAATAGCACCCGGGTGTAGCCTAATGTGTTTAACAGACTCCAATTTTGGAATCCCAAGTGCTACATCCTGGTCATCCCAGAGACCATTTAACACATCTATTGGCTCAAACTGCACATTGAGGTCCCCAATGCTGTGAATTTAAGGGGGTGCATTTTTTTAAATATCCCCCATCATTTGGCACATGTTCCTAAGGCTTTCATCGGGTACACCATCCCTGCCCCGGATTTCCCCCCCCCGCGCCACCCGATTTTCTGTTATTAATGTAATAAATCAGTATCTCCTTCCCCTTTGGGTTAGTTGCTTCCAAACACTGTAGGTCATTTGAGCCTGTTGACAACACTTTAAATGACAGATCCAATGTTTAACTAACTAAAATGGCCAGTCCTCATTTGAGTCTGCCTCTAGAGCCTTTTGTTGCACATAAACAGTACTATCTAAACCCATGTAGCTCCCGTTATCAAGGGATCTATTGTCTCAAATGAAAGGGCAGGTTCTCAATCCCTCCCATCAATTATTGAATTTGAAGGCTTGGTTCCCAAAACATTGCCTTCTCTCACTTACAATGGTCAGAACAAAATCTAACAACGTCAGCTTCCAGGAAAGTTTCTACAAGGAAGCAATATCATAGCAAATGGATAAGATTCTGTCCCTGGGCCCTGGACGGCAACCTTAATCCTCTAGAGGCTTCCATTGATAACGTCTTGTCCTTCATGTCTCATGTAGTTTCTACGGGTGTCAAAGTAGACACTTGCCAACATTACCTGGAGCATACCTAAACAGTGAGCAGAAGTCTGTTTGTAGGCACTTTGAGGGCATTATACGTTTACATCTGCCTGTTCGTGTACCACCACACCAGTGGGACCTCAACATAGTTTTGTCAGCTCGAATGCAAAAACCATTCGAGTCTATGGCATTATGTGAAATAGAACTTAGTAGCCATTGCTTCGGCTAGGAACCTTGTATAATATTCCATAAAGAAAAAAGTAGTCTTAAGTACGGTCCCCTCCTTTCTACCAAAGGTGGTTTCCGATTTTTCATTTAAATCAAGAAATCTGCCTTCCTGTTTTTCTTCCTAGACCTCATGCTTCCACGGCCGAGGAGACGATGCATAATCTAGACGTTGTAAGACTCTAACATTTTATTTAGATAGGACCAAACCGTTCAGGAAAGCAGACTGCTCTTCATTACTTGTGGTGGTCCCTCTCCTGGAAATAAGGCAGCTAAGCTTCCATCGCCAGATTGGTTGTCTCCTGTATCTCGAAGGCTTATGATATGAAAGGGATTGCGACCCTGCAGAGACTTCAGGCTTGTTCCACAAGAGCCAAGGCAGCATCATGGCCTTTACTAGGCATGTTCCCATTGCAGAAATCTGTAGAGCTGCTACTTGGGCGAGCGCACTGTTGCCTTTTGCAAGCACTGTGCTATGGATACATCCTCTAGAAATAATGCTAAATTTGGCCAAGCGGTGCTCAACGACTTGTTTGCTTGAATTCTGTATATGCTGTCTTCTCCACCCTTACTTATTTTAAGGCTTTTTAGTCTGGTCCCAACCAGTTGGGACGGAGGGAGAGCCCGGATGAAAGAGAATTTAACAATTACCTTCATAGTGATTCAGGTTCTTGGTCCGGGCTCACATCTTCAAAACACCCACCCACCCAGCTATCCTCAATAGTATTTACTTAATGTACCGCCATCAGTGTAACCAGGAACTGGGTGTGGAACGTTGGTGACGTGTCGGTAAGGTGTGGGAGTGGCGTGCAGGGACGCACGCATGACATAGGCCCTACACCTGCCATTTTCTTAAAGTGACAGCAGCTATCTTTTGCAGCCAGCTGTTTCCGGCCCGCCTGCGGATGCAGGCATACCCAACCAGTTGTGAAGGAGGGAGAGCCCAGACTAAGAACCTGGATCGCCATGAATGTAATTTTCCATATTTTTCATTGGTGCCGTCTGGTGCTTCAGGGATCCCACCTTTCCTCCATCAGTATAATGGTCACCCAGTGTGAGAAGGTATTCTGCCACTCATCTCTGTGCCTTTCAGCAATAGGGCCAAGAGATCCTCACCAAAAACCTCCACTCAATTAAGTCCCTCATCAAAGAAGTGCTGATTCCCGCTCCACATCCATTGGGACCCCATATTCAACCTGCTGTTCCTCAGTGACATCAGAGGTGCCACTGCCTCCTCAGTCATGGTACACAGGCACTCAAACCATGGTTCCACCTCCTACTCTGCACCTGGAGGATCCACTACTTCCTCCCCCGCCTGGTCCTACGGACAACGATGATGTAGCAGACGACCAGGGTGAAGCTTCGAAGGACAGTTAAGAGGGTACCCTGCATTCCAATGTAAGAGTACATGGGGATTCCCGTCCCGGAACTCTACAGACAGACCAAGGGGTCCTTTCTCCAGTCCCTTTGAGAAAGGGCACAGAGGTACGTTATACACCTTCATTTGGATGTGGGGGGAGAGGCCTAACAAATTTGGCAAAATACAGCTTTGGTCCAGCCAGTAGCAAAAAGTGTATATGAGGTACAGTACTCTCCCAGTGGAGAAGCTTTGCGTGATGGGCCATCCTCCATCTCACTCCATGATAGCAGCGGCACTCTTTTGGGAAAAGCAAAGGATAAACTAATTCATCCCCTTTGCAGAATCTTCTAGGGCGGGAACTCTTCCCCCAGCTTTATGCAGGCCAATGCTTAAGCGTTTATGGCACGAGGCAATCTTAAGTTCTAGAAAAAGCTGGGTGAATAGCCTGCATAGAAGCACAAGATTTTATGAATGGACCTGCACGGGACATGGATGTAGGTGTGTCAATTAGGCGTCAAGTGCTGCCCAAATCCACCAAGTTTCAATCTGGCATCCAGGAAAGTGTGGAGGTATATTAAAAGAAGAAACGTAGGGAACTTTTTGGGAAAATCACTCTTTAACCTCCGCGACTTTAAATCTATGTAACAATTCCAATGGTGTTGCAATGGTGTGTGCAGGAAACGGAGACTCAGAATTCCCCTACTCCGATTGTAAGATTAGATAAGGAAGACTGCACACATCTATTTACTGCGCCACAATTTGATTTGAATGAGTAACACTACTTATGTTGAAAATCGATTTATTGAAAGCCCTTCTTCGATAACACGTGTTTCGGCACATTCCCTGTGCCTTCCTCAGATCGGGGCAATGTTTCGATTTTCAACATAAGTAGTGTTACTCATTCAAATCAAATTGTGGCGCAGTAAATAGATGTGTGCAGTCTTCCTTAGCTGTATATTAAAAGAATGATGCAAAGTATTTGGCAGCTCTTACCAAACTCCGTTCAAAGCCTGGGTCTTCGGAATTATTTCACAGGCTTCGTGATCCCTGGAAGAGGCAGGACAGATCCGAGTGCTCCTTGAATGAAGCGTCTATGCCCCCTGATCCTCTCTCCACCCTCTACCCATGCCCCCTTTTCCCTGGGATTCTTCTACCAGCCTTGTCCACCTCCACGCCAGAATCAAAACAGTCAGTGATGGAAGGGTGCCGATCCACACCACACCAGTAGGTCGGGTACGTAGTCATCTTAGACTGTGGAGACCAATAACCTGCAACATCTGGTCCTTATCGGTGGTACACATGGGCAATTACCTTCATCTTTCTCCCAATCCTCCATCTGGCTTCATCCCCTCCTTCAAAGACCCTGACTCTTTCACAGTAGATATGTAAACTGCTGCTCATAGAAGCAATAGAATGGGTACCTCCCTCAGAGGAGTTTCATGGTTTTTATTCAAGGTTCTTCACTGTTCTGAAGAAATATAAGGCTGGCCTGTGGATGGTGCTAGACCTTCCCCCTTCAACCTTTTCTTACCCCAAGAAAGTTCAAGATGATTACGCCCGCTCTCATGCGATCATCACTTCAGTCAGGCGCCTGGTTAGTAGCTGTTGGCCTGCAGGCTGCCCATTTACACGTCACCATCTGGCCGCCTCCCTGCCGTTCTCTACAGGCCCATATGGTCATAACCACTGTGAGGGGGCACGAGTTATGCCACAAGCAGGCTCCCACCATAACCCTGAGGGCCTTAAAACCACTGCAAAAGGGCTCCTGGCACAAGACACCAGGCTCATATGTAGGAAGGAAGGGCTGTTCAAACTAGGTCCCATTTATGTACATGGGCCTTTAAATCCAACATGGAAGCACCCACACAGTCTAGTTCTAATAACCAAGCCATGCAGCCTAGTGTTTTGGATGTGGCAGCCCTGGAACTATTTTCCCTGGTACTACTTTACCTGGGCTATATAAACCACACCCTGACTGCAGAACACGCTTCGTGTCCAGCTCCTGGTCTTCAGCATCTTCCTGTAATCCTGCAAGAACAAGATTTATTCTGTCTTACCTGAGAAAACACCACCCAGCACTCAGCATCTCAACTGGGCTGCAATCTGTGGAAACGTAGTGAAGAAGAAACATCACTCACCTGTGAGTACTAGCTTAAGGACTTCCGGCGAACCACTACCACAGCTGCTGTTCGAACATTGCGACCTGCAGTAACAAGAAGGGGAAAAACAATATTAGAACGCGCACTTCCAAAACATCGAATTCCATCAGTCTTAACTGAATTCCATCGTGCTACGCCACGCTTCCATCCAGACCACCACAGCAACATCTGCAAAGGAAAAGAGACATATTCAGGTTCGCTTTCAATATTAAACAGCCGCACAGCTCTGTTCTTACCTTAGCGGATTCCGGGGGCCTGTTTTTCATCACGCTCTTTCGTAGCACCACAGCGGCCTGTGAAGAGAACAAGAAAACACATGTTAACTTTAAAAGACAATAAAGGCGGCGCGCTTTGCGCTTTCTTTTACCTAGAAAACTTGCCTCTCCATCCGGCACGGCAGCATTAAGACCTTTGCACCTGAAAAGGAGATAGACATTAACGAATTCCCACCATAAACAGAACAAAGATTTACAATTAACACACCTACCTGCCTACCAGCAGATTTCGGGTCACAGCAGGCCTGGGCCCAAGGAAGGCCTACTGCACCAGTGAAGCAACTCGGGCAGCTCGCCAACAAACGTCAAGCACCCCTGCACAAGAAGCACAGGACGGATAGCTCACCCTACAAATAACTAAGGTGAGAAAAGAACCCAGTGGGAAGGGAATCGGTCAGAGGGAGTTCAGATTCACCCATTAGAGACGGGAATCGCAAATCCTCCCTTCTGTAATTGCAGATTCATTATTCAGCACTGGGCAACCACGCATCCACGGTTCCAGATCTCGGAGCCTTCCAGACGCCCCCGGGGATATCAGGTGAGCGTAACACACATCATTATCGGTACAAAGCTTTGACCTTCGGCCTTAGCTCATCCCCAAGGGGTGTTCACCAAGCTGATGACATTCCTACGCCTGAAAGCCATTCACTTGTATCCTTGCTTGCACGACATTTGATCAGAGCCCAGTCTCCAACGCAAGCATCGGAGCACCTGCAAATCCTCCTAGATCTGATGTATTCTCTGGGCCAATAGGTAAATGTAAATCCTCATCCCGCTTCGGGAGAGAATTCATTGGCTTCATCTGTTATTCAAAGCTGGAAAATGTTTTCCCGATGGAAACCAGAATAAACATACCGGAGGCGCGCTCATTGTGCATTTCTCACGTGCCGACAACTTGGTGGTTCCTACTTCTGTTGGACTGATGGCAGCATGCGTCTTGCCGCTACCTATGGCCAGGCTGCAGATTAGACGCACTCAGCTACACCTGTTGGTGACCTTGTCCCAATTGTCAGGCATTCTAGTCGAAGCCTTGTCCATTCTATCATGTCTGCAGAAAGGTCTGCTGTGGTGGTCCGACAACAGCAACCTGCGGATAGTAACTGCTTTTCAGGACCCACTGCATCATTTCACCATAGCAACCAACTCCTCCCTGTCAGGGTGAGAAGCGACTCTGGGAGGCCTTCACATCCACGACATGTGGAAGGAGGACAACGCTAGGGACACAAACGCCTAAGGCAGCATTCCTAGATCTGTATGCTTTTCTGCACATGATGGCGGCCTCCAGGATGTTGATTCTGATGCACCTTATGGTAACAATGTTTTAAATCAACTGAGAGGCACCAAATATGTGAAGCTGTGTTCTCTAGCAGTGTTGTGGAAATGGGCAATGAGCCACAACATCTTTGTGCAGGCAACCCACCTGTCGGCGCATAAAAGGCCCAGATGGACGAGCTCAGCAGGAAATCTGACACCAATCACAAATGTGATTTGAGCTAACAAGTTCTGAGGAGATATTTACTTCAAAGGCCACCCCCTTGAGGATCTATTCGCTACACAATTGAAAAGCATAATGCCGCATGTAAGGGAAGAGGGATAGGTACACTGGGAGGCATGTTGTCGATATCATGAAACAATCTGTTTGCATATGTTTGCGACCTGCCCCTCTTTCCTCTGGTTCTGATGGTCTGACAGAAATTCAGAGCCTCCAGCCAGACAGCTCTCCATTGGCCACATTAGCATTGGTTCTCAGACCTACTGCTTATGGCAAGAGTAACCACGTCTCCCTCTCACCCTCCTTCCGATCCTTCTTCACCAACAGCAGGGCAAGGTGGTTCATCTCTGCCCACAATCTCTTTCCTTGGTGCTCTTGCTCCTGGAAACATTATCCTATGGCCACTTGGGGTGATCTCGTGACAACCTCGCGGTGATGGGAGTTTCCAGAAATCCTTCCACTAGCTCTGAAATAAGGGAAACTGGCTTCATTTCTGCCAATGGCTGCTGGACAAGTAAGAAGATCCCCTTCAGGCATACATAGACTACATATTTTCTTTGTTTATCAAACCTGATTCGAACAGGGACCCAAGTGTCTTCATACTGAACATACCTTGCCACGATTGGGGCTTAACACTCAAATGAGGACAGTCTAGTCTTTCACTAACTCAATAATGAAATGGCACTTCAGGGGGCTGGTCCATATGTTTCTCCCCACTCAAGGTCTGATTGTGAATTGGGACCTGAATCTTGTTTTGAAGGCCCTTGCACACAAGCCATTCAAACCAATGGCATCTATTGATTTACGTCTGGTCACTTGGACCACTACCCTTTTGGTTGTGATCACTTAAGCCTGCCTCATCGGCAAGCTTCAAGCACTGTTGAGGAACCCTACCTCCCTTCTCACTAGGACTAGGTGCTCTTGTAGACGCATCTGTCCTTTTTACCGAAGGTGGTTTCTGACTTCCATATAAATCAATCACTTTGTGGGTCTGCAAAATAAACAGCCAATCCGAATGGATCTTGAACAACCTAGGTGTTCGAAAGGGCCTGGAGGTTCTATCTCAAGAGTACTGGGCCTCACAGGTCTTCGGACAGGCTATTTGTCACCTTATATAATAGAGAGAACTGGATTTGTTGTGGTTCACTTTCGAAGGGATTGTGTCCTCAGACCTATTCCACCTCTGACAGTAATCACCACAGCTGTGCTGCTTTGGAAAATATTTCTGGGTCCTGCGTCGATGACATCGATACGCCCCTTCGAGGACCTCCTTGTTACGCTCACCTGGTATCCACAGGGACGCCACCCAGCCGGGTTACTCGCTGGTATACTTCTCAGCTTTTCCCAGATGTGGTCTGTGGGGAAGGTTCTGCCTGAAAATACAGGACAGTGTTCAAGACTGACCAACCGGGGTAAGTATCCTCCCTCCCTCCACCCCTGTATGATTTCAGCCCCTCCTGGGCCCTCTCCTTACCTTGTGGTAGAGTTAGGCGTGCCCTCCGTCCTGCCTTCTTTGCAGGGGCGCGTTGTCTTTCGTGGGCGTGTGCGGTCCAGTTACTTCAGACGCCGGCCCGTTTGATATTGTTCAGGTAGGTCTTATTGCTGTTCTTTCGTATTGTTGCTATCCTGCATGCCTTTCTTTGTTTAAAATGTCTTTTTCTCCCTTAGGTATGCAGAGCTTCCGCGTGGCGAACTGGCTTGGTTGAGCCCTGCTGGTAAATGATTGTGCATTAAGAGCTCTCTGATGTGGTAAGTAAGCGCTATGCGCAGCGCTGCAAAGTCTTGCCTTTGCTAACCTGTGTTTTCCTTCCTTGTAGGTCGCAGTGTTCTTCAGCGCGAGTGGAATGTCCAGAGTGGTGCCAGCTGAGAGGCGACCAGCCAGGTAAGCCTTTTGAGCAGGTCATAATTTGCAAATGTCTCTACTCCTTTCTTTAATGTTGCCTCTATCTTCCTCTTTCAGGTCATTCTGTCTGGGAGGTGTGCAGATTCGAGGAAGCTGTTCTCAGGAGCTGCGAGTGGCTAAAGATGAAAACTGCAGGTAAGATGCTGCTGCTGCTAATGATGTTCCTTTTGTCTCCTTGCAGGTTCTCCTTCTCCGAGGTTCGGGGGGAATAGCTGGACACGGTGAGCGTCACTTTGCAAGCTGCAAAGTAACGTGAAGCACGTTGTCTTGCTCAGGTGTGGTTTCAATAGCCCCAACAAAATAGTCCAGGTAAAGTAGTCCCTAGGCTACCACACCCAAAACACTAGACCGTATAGCTTGGTTCCTAGGAACCAAGCTATGTGGATGCCTCCATGTTGGCTGACAGTACAATAAAGTAGTTCCCAAGCACATTGTTTTTCATTGTGTATGAACCTGGCGCCATAGGCGCCAGGACTGGCCCCATGAGGGCTTTTGAAGAGGATGCCAGGGTCTAGAGGCCCGAGTCCTGACTCCACCTGGCCAATGGGTTTACCAGAGGGGGTTTTGGGCGAGGGTCGTGACACTCCTCTGCCGTCGGAGGATGTTATATTTAGGACGCACGATGCCCGTAGCCTCAGTTCCGTTTTTTTTTTCCGCGAACGTGTTCGCTTCGGAATCTCGGCGCACCTCGATTCTTCGAAATTGGTTGTTTGTGAAATATGGCATCATCATCTTCTACCCCGCGGTTGGGTTTCAAGAAGTGCCGGGACTGCGGTTCCAAGATGTCGCTTACGGACCTGCACAATGTCTGCCTGTGGTACTTCGGCGAGAGCCACGCTACGATGACTGCAATGAATCCCAGTATTTGACATCGAAGGCCTTGCGGGAGCAGAAGTTATCTGTAGGTAGGGTTTCCAAACCCCGTAAATCGAATTCCGCTGGGCTTTCGACCGACGATTCGAGGGGTGACTCTCCGCGTTGGCCTAAGTCCAAGGGGTCTCTGTCGCGTAGTGGTTCCCGCCATTCCTCTGCCTCTTCTAGGCACTCGCGGAAGTGCATTCTCCGGTCGCCTTCCCCGTCCCCCTCCGAGGACTCCGCCAGACGGCAGGTAGCTTGTCCCAACAAGCATTCATCTCCATCGGAATGGGATGTATTTCGTAAGGAGATGATGGCGATTTTCAAATCGCAGGGCTCCGTTCCGTCCGCTCCTTCGAGAGAAGCCGGCAAGGAACACGTTAGGGCCACCGCTCGCACGCCTTCGGGCTCGGGCGGTCGGCACGATCATCAGGAGCCATCTAGGTCCCGATCGGACAAGGTAGATCGCTCTAGCCATGCCCGCTCCAGGTCCCGGACCTCGACGCCCTCGAGACCGTTGGAGCCTGTGAGGCCTTCAAAGAAGGCATCGGCGCCATGTGCGTCGAAGGACTCTCTCGAGGCCCCGCCTCCGAGGAAGTAATCGGCGCCGAGGCCGTCTAAGTACACGCTTGGTGCTCCACCCTCGAAGCCGTTGTCGAAGTCATCGGCGCCTTGCTTGACGCCGATTCCGTTGACTCCTTTTGTGGAGGCTTTGCTGGAGGTACCCCGGAGGACGGTGGAAACTGAGGAAGGCCCTGAGTAAATCAGTGAGGCCTGAGTTGGCGCCTTTTTCTGTGGCCTCATCCAGGGATTTCTTCCAGCCTTTGGATTATATCTCAGAGGTGGATGAAGGGTCAGATGTTCCTCCTGAGGTTCCTGATGACCTTTTATCGGGTCATAGCCAGATGGAAGACTTGCGTCAATCCTTACATGACGCCAGTGGTCTGGACACCTCTCCGGAGGTTGAGTTTGGCAGGCCTGAGCCTGGTACACACGCTGAGTCGTTGTACAGGCGTCTCACGTCGAGGGTGACGGAGTACTTGGGGTGGTCTACTCCACCTGTGGATTTTCTGCAGGATGACCTTGCAGATATTTTGGACCAAGGTCCATCCACTGGCCCGGTGCTGCCATGTCATATGGCCTTACAAAGAAGGGTGGGGACGACTTGGACTGCTCCGGAGAGTCTCCCGGCAGTGAATAAGTCGCTACCGAAAAAATATCGTCCAGCCAGTGGCGACCCCTGCTACTTGTCTACTCACCCCCACTCCGGAGAGTTTGGTGGCGCAGGCGGCTACAGCCCCAGGAAGGCAGGCTGCGTACCCTACCATCCCTCCAGATAGGGACGACAAGCGCTTTGATGGTTGGGCGAAGGTGTTTTCGTCTGGGGGTATGGCTTTAAAAGCATCCTACTCCGTTTGTGCCCTGGCAAGATTCACTCTCACACTGTGGAATTGTGTATCTTTGGCGGCTGAACATATTCGCGAAGGGGAGGAACGGGATGGTTTTCTTGCCCTCGTTCAGGATGGCAAAGATGCCATGTGTGAATCCGTTTAGTCGGGTCTGAACGTGCAGACTGTCAGCCGGTCCATGGCAGCTAGCACCGTGATGCGCAGGTTTGCGTGGTTGCGGAAGTCGGGGTTTGCTCCTGATGTACAGTCCCGGCTTCTCAACATGTCCTTTGATGGTGACCATCTTTTTGGCAGCAAGGCTGGCGAGTGCCTTGAGAGGTTGCAGACCTCCAAAGCTGCAGCGTAGTCGTTGAGCGCTGCAGTACATCAACCTCCGCCTTTTCGTCCTAGGGGACAGCAAAGTAGGGGAGGTTCCTTTCGATACTACTCTTCCTTTGGTAGATCGAGGGGAGCTGCCAGTCAAAGGGGCCAACGTAGGAGTACCAGAGGTCGAAAGCAAGGTACTCGAGGTGCCAAAGCCGCTTGGGCAGTTGCCTCTTTGCCCTCAGGCACTGCCGCAGCTGCTTCCGCTCAGTCATGAGGATATGTCCCATGGTTCGCCGGTTAGGAGAAGGCTGGCGCAGCATCTTGTAGAATGGCATGCCATTACCTCAGATGTGTGGATCATAGCCCACGGCTACTGTCTTCCTTTCCGGCAGAGGCCTCACGGCAATCCACCGGGGAAGCTCTTTGAAGAGTCTGGATCTCCTCCTTGTGCAGGAAATCAAATCCCTGCTGGAGAAAGGCACCATAGAACTGGTGCCTGTAGCGGAGAGGAACAAGGGATGGTATTCCCCATATTTTTTGATCCCGAAAAAGGACTGGGGATTGAGACCCATCATGGACTTGCGTGGTTTGAACAAGCTCCTCCGGAAGGACAAGTTCAAGATGGTTACTCTCTCTAGAGTCCTCCAGGCCCTTCAACTTCGGGACTGGTTGGTGTCTCTCGACCTCAAGGACGCTTACTTTCATGTGCCGATTGATCCCAAGCACAGGAAGTACCTGAGGTTCGTGGTTGGCGACTCGCATTTTCAGTTTCGGGTCCTGCCGTTCGGATTGACCTCCGCCCGAGGGTCTTCACCAAGCTAATGGTTGTGGTGGCAGCATATCTCAGGAAAGGGGGGGATTCACGTCTACCCCTACCTGGACGACTGGTTGATCAGGGCGCGCTCTCCCGAGCAAGGTCTGGATCATCTGTCGGTCACCTGCCACTCCCTTCACAAGATGGGCTTCTCCCTCAACTTAAAGAAGTCTCATTTGACACCTACCCAGCAGGCGCCAGTACATCGGAGCAGTGCTCGACACATCCCTGGGGCAGTGTTTGCCTCCCTAGGTGAGGGCTCATCACATTTTGCAGATGGTGGACAAGTTTCAACATGCCCAAGTCTCCCGGCGTTAGTTCTTGAGGTTGCTCAGCCTCATGGCATCCTGCATTCTACTGGTGCCAGAGGCCAGGCTGCGGATGAGATCTCTGCAGTGGGCTCTCAAGATGCAGTGGCCGCAGTCCTCCGGCAGGATGTCGGATCCCGTTCAGGTGCCACCCTCGGTCACCCAGGATCTTCTGTGGTGGGCCGTCAAAGGCAATCTGATGAAGGGGGCTCCATTATGGCTACCATAGCTGGAGATGACGATCGTGACTGATGCTACTCCTATGTCCCATAAGCTTTCCTCGATACTTATGGGACATTCCTCCGTCCTGTGGGACGGGACCGGAGCACTTTATAAAAGCATCCAAAACATTGCAAACATTTTAGTTCTTACTCTCTTTCTACGCGGGGCCTGGCACGCGGCATAGCCCCGCCAATCTCTGCTCCGCATCGCCCATCAGTCCTTTTCTCCGCTCGTTCAGGACTGAACGCACTTGCATCCGCGGAAGATTTTCTTCCCTTTTCTTTCCTCCTCTCTGGTTCTCGCTAGCGATCGTGTACTAGTGTCTGTCGTTCAAACTAGACTTTCCAAATTGTTCTTCGTGTCACTGACGCTTCGCGGGGGCGGATCCCCATCCTCTTTGTTTGGGGTCCGGACCACCGTTGGGACTCCTGTTTTTATTGTGATTCCCTTTCGTTCTGGGCACTTCAACGTCAGACATACTCCTCCTTCGCATTTTCAATCTTTTGTCGACGAAAAGAAGAAACGCCCGTTAAGTTCTTTACTTTTCAGAGCACCCCGGCCGGGAGACATCTTTCCGGGCTCTTACTGGGCCGAGAGGAGCTTCAACTGCTTTATCACCGGGGATTGCCCCGAGGTGCCTTCTGGGCCTAATAATTGTTTTCTCTGAGGGTCTCTAAGGGGCCTGTGGCTACCGGAGTACGCTCAGAGGCCCCTCCTGTGGGGGCTGCTTGTAGACCCAGTTCTACTGAGCCGTGGGGTACCGGAGCTCGCTCTGAGGCTTCATCGGCTTCCCTCAAAAGTACTGGGGTGCGCCCTGAGGCCTTGGTTGGGCTTGGTGTTAACGAACGGATGTTCGAGGCCCGCGCTAGTAAGGCTGTTACCGGTCCTGGATCAGAGGTACCTCGTACAGAGGCTAAAGTAACCAACATTTCTGAGAGGCCCGACAAGGCCTTATCGGTGAAAGTTGTTTCTCACCATTCCCGCTCTTGTGGCGACGCACACGACGATCAGGACAGCGAAGACCAGCCCCGCTCTATTAGAGCTTTTCATGACCGGGTACTGGACATGATGTGCCTATTGGATGTTCCAGTGCCCGAGGCACCCCCTCCTCGGTAGAGTGTGATTTCAGGGCCCTTCATCCTGTCTCCTTCAGAGGGTACCGGCCTGTTCTTGCAGAAGGACGTTTTGGCCGAGGTCCATAGGGTCTGGGAAAGGCCTCACTCTGGACTTTTCGTCAATAAGAAAATTGATGCACAATACAGGCTACATTCTTCGGAAGAGGTGGCCCTATCATCTTGTCGGCCCTCCCTCTTCCATGGTGGTGGCTCGGGCCAACTTTACAGTCGAGGCCTGCAGCATCCTCTTTTACGACGGCTATTCAGGTTCTGGGAAAAGATGACAAGCTCCTCGACTCTCTTGGGGGGAGGGGAGGTGGGGAGATTTTCGCTAGCTCGGCCTTGCAGCTCCAGCAGGCAAATGCAGAACTGGTATTAGCGGGGGCGAATATGAAGATGTGGAAAGGTCTGTCGGAGTTCGAGGAGTTTATTCCGGTCGAGAAGCTGGAAGACTTTAAGGCGGGTTTATCCAATGGCAGGGTCTTGGCCCAGGATCTGCTTGAGGCTGCGGCTGATCACGTCGACACTTCGGCTCGGGGCCTTATACTGGGTGGTGATACCTCTCGACAGGCGTGGTTGCATGCCACCAAGTTCTCAAAGGAGGTGCAGGACAAGGTGTTGGACCTGCCATTTGACGGTAAGGAGCTTTTCCATTCCATATCGGATGTGGAGCTCACCAAAACGAAGGACAGCACCCAGACAGCTAAGTCCGTCCTGGTTAAAACTCCTTTTAGGACCCAGAGACTGTTGTCGCAAAGCCAGCCCTCCTCTGATTTCAGGGGGTTTCTAGACCGGAAATCCTGCAGAGTGGATACCCCTTCGGGTAATTCCCGCTGGAAGCAGCAACGGACTCGGTTTTTCTCCCGCTCCTCAGCCTCCTCCTCAGGTTCTGGTGGAAACACCACTGAAAAGCCTGGCAAATGAGGGTTCTCCACGCTCGCACGAGACCCCGGTGGGAGGACGCATTGCGTCTCATTGGGAGGCGTGGCAGACCATCACCGAGGACAGGTGGGTCCTGTCAGTTGCTCGGGTGAGCTTCTGCTTACCCTTACCATTACCCCCGACCCCACCCTTCAACCCTCCTTTCCAGCAGTCTTGGTCGTCCTCCGTAAAAGCCAAGGTTCAGAAGCTTCTGGACCTCAGAGCTGTGGAACCCGTTCCCCTTGGGGAACGAGGGGAGGGCTTCTACTCCCGGCTGTTTACGGTGCCCAAACCTAACCAGGCTGGCCTGCGTACCATCCTAGACCTTTCCCAGTTCAATCTTTTCCTACCCCAAGAGAAATTCAAGATGATCACGCCTGGCCAGATACGGTTGTCCTTGCAGATGGGCGATTGGCTCAGTGTGGTGGACCTTCAGGATGCGTACATGCATATTCTGATCTGGAATCCACACAGGAGATAGCTCAGTTTCTCTGTGGGAGAGGAGCACTTCCAGTTTCGAGTGCTTCCTTTTGGCCTCAGCTTGGCGCTGCATGTCTTCACAAAGATGATGTCGGTGATCGCGGCCTATCTTTGTCTACAGGGTATCCATGTGTATCCGTATTTGGACGACTGGCTTTTACGCAACCCTTGCCCGTTGAAAGCCACCTGCAATCTTCAGTCTCTCCTCCAGCTCCTGTTCCACCATGGGCTGTCGGTGAACTGGCGGAAAACTTCCATGACGGTCTCTCAGGACTTGGTTTTCCTGGGTTTTCGCTGGAACACGATCGACTGCAGAGTGTACCTGACGGGGACAGAATGGCAGATCTGTTGGCCACGTGTCAGATGTTTGCACAGTCGGAGAGCATGTCGGCCTGGTGGTTCCAGAGGCTTCTGGGCCTCATGGCCTCGTGCATGCTGGCTCTTCCTCTTGCTCGTCTCAAGATGAGGCGGACACAGTCGGCTCTTCGGAGTTCTTGGCTTCAGGATGTGGATCCGGACTCCCAAGTTGATAACGATTCCGGCTTCCATGAGAGTGGACCTGGAGTGGTGATCGTCTCTCAGCAATCTGTCGGTGGGTTTTCAGGACCCAGCCTCTATGGCGACGGTCACGACGGACTCCTGCCTTCTAGGGTGGGGTGCAATGTTGGATCTTCTTCAGGTCTCAGATCTTTGGTCGCCATAGGACAAGCTCCTCCACATAAATCTGGAGCTTCTGGCGATCTTCCTAGCGCTCAAGGCATTCAGACCTATCATTGCCAACATAGTGGTCCGTATCTGCATGGACAATGTGGTGTCGATGTATTACATCAACAAGCAAGGGGGCACCAAGTCTCCCACTCTCGTGGATCTGTCCATCCAGATTTGGGATTGGGCGGTTTGTCATGGTGTTTGGCTACTTGCAGTACACATTCTGGGCCAGCTGAATGTCAAGGCAGATGGAATCAGTCGGCGGACGATGGTCAGCTACGAGTGGGAACTGAAGGCCGAGGTCCTCTCATGGATTTTCCTGTGCTGGGGCACTCCGGAAGTGGACCTCTTCGCTACAGCGACAAACAAGAAACTTCCTCTGTATGCCTCCAGAAACGGGCTAGGAGCCTCCTCTCTTGAGAGGGGGGGGGGGATGCTCTCGAGATTCCATCGCACAACATGAGGGCTTATGCCTTCCCGCCTCTGCCTCTGGTTCATTGGACGATTTGCAAACTGAAGAACACGGTACACTGTTCCCTTCTACTCATAGCCCCGTGGTGGCCGGCCTGGTTTTTGTTCTCAGAACTTCAACACCTTTCGGTGTATCCGGCGGTCAGGTTACTGGTGAGCCCCGATCTTCTTCACCAGGGGGAGCAATACGTGTGGCACCCCTCCCCACGATCGCTCAGCTTGGCGACATGGTGCCTAAGTTGAGATCTTTAGAACATCTTAGCCCGTCTGCAGATAACATGCGTATTATTCAGGCAGCCAGAAAACCCTCGACAATTGACACGGTACTGTCCTTTGTATCCCACCTAGCAGAGTCAGGAATTCACGTTCTGTCATGCAGAATTTATCTTTCGGCGGTTTCTGCCTACCTATCTACGGACCAATGCTCTTACTCTGTCTAATCCAGTGGTTAAGAGACATTTTGCAGGCTTGACGCGCCTTTATACTCTGATTCGTAGTCCGCACCCATCGTGGGATCTAAATATGGTCCTTTTTGGTTGCTGTTACATCAGCAAGGCGCGTGAGTGAGCTCCAGGCTTTGTCGGTGGAGCATCCCTTCTTGGTTTTTCACAAGGATAAGGTGGTGCTAGGGACAAACCCTGCTTTCCTGCCAAAGGTGGCCTCTGATTTCCATCTGAACCAGTCAATCTCCCTGCCAGTCTTTTTTCCGAACCCCGCTTCAGAGGCGGAAAGGGTTCTGCATTGCCTGGATGTTAGAAGGGCTCTTAAGGTCTATCTGGACAGAACATCCGAATTTAGGAGCTCTTCTCAGCTGTTGGTGACTTTTGGTAATCCACAAGGTAAGCAGGCCTCTAAGGCGACTATCTCCCGATGGATCGCTGCCTGCATTACGGAGTTTTACACCGTCCAAGGACTGAAGCCTCCTAAAGGTATTCATTCACACTTGGTGCGGTGCAAGGCAGCCGCAGTTGCCTTTCAAAAATAGGTTCCCTTGGAGACCATCGCAAAGGCGGCTACTTGGGCCTCCCCATCGGCTTTTTGTAAGCATTGTCTAGACCTGAGCTCAAGATCAAACTGAGCATCAGGTCAGGCTGTGCTGAAGAACCTGTTTCAGTAAGGGGTTTTCCATCCACCCATAGTTCCTGTAAGTAGTGCTTGGGAATCTCCCATAAGTATGGAGGAAAGGGGACGGGACGTAGGAGTATAACCAGGTTACTCACCGTAGTGACCACATTACTCCTGGTCCATAGTCCCCTTTCCTCCATATGCCCGACCTCCGTCCCCTCTAATAAGGTTCCTCTGTTATTGCTAATAGGTCTCTGACCTGGCGATAGAAAAGGACTGATGGGCGATGTGCAGAGCGGAGCTGAGATGGGCGGGGCTACGGCCGCGTGCTGGGCCCCATTTAGAAAGAGAGGAAGGACTACACTTTTTGCACAATTTTGAATGCTTTTACAAAGTGCTCCGGTCCCGTCCCACAGGACGGAGGAATGTCCCATAAGTATGGCGAAAGGGGACTATGGACTAGGAGTAAGGTGGTCACTACGGTGAGTAACCTGGTTAATTCCTCACGGGATGTGGAGCTCATGCCAACGAGTTGACAGTTAGCAGTCGTTGGTCTCCATCGGAGTCCAGACTCCATATCAATCTGTTGGAGCGGAGGGCCGTCAGGCTAGCCCTGAAGGCTTTTCTGCCGTTTGTGCGGGGGAAGAATGTCCTGATTCTGACGAACAATACAGTGCCATGCACGACAACAACAAAAAGGGGGCGGCAGGGTCTCTCCCCACTGTGCAGAGAGACGCTGCAGCTCTGGTTCTGGGCCATCCAGCAGGACTTTTCGATCTCGGCAGTTCATCTGGCCGGAGACGAAAACGAGGCGGCGGATGCTCTGAGAAGGCAGAGCTCGGTGTCTCACGAGTGGGAGCCGGCTCAGGAATTTCTCTTGGAGTTCTTTGCCCTTTAAGGGACCACACAAGTGGATCACTTCGCCACCAGTGTTAACCGGAAGTGCGAAAGATTCTGCTTGCGGGAATTTCCTCCAAGAGGAGCCTTAGGGGACGCAGACGTTTCCTCCAGTCCCCGTCACTCCACAAGTGTTGCGGAGGTTCGGTTCCTGAATGATCCTCATTGCTTGAGCATGGGCCAGGAGAGCGTGGTACCCGGACCTTCTCGACATGTCCATCTGCCCTCCACACCGTCTTCCCTACCGAGACGATCTGCTAACTCTCGGGAGGGGGGGGTCGGGTTCTCCATCCAGAAGTTAAGTCTCTCAGCCTTCATGCTTGGTGTCTGGAAAAGTTGAGGTATAAGGATTGGGTCCTCCCTGAAGACGTGTTGGAGGTGTTGCTTTCGGCCAGAAGGCCTGCAACGAAGTCCCTGTACCATTGCCGTTGGAGAAGGTTCTGCGACTGGTGCAGGGTTAAGAATGTGGCTCCTTTTTCATGTGCCATTCCTGTGGTTCTGTCGTTTTTGCTTTCGTGGGTACCATTAAGGGTTACCTGGCTGCGCTGTCCATATTTAAGCGCTCGTCTGAGGAGTGATCTTATTTAAAGATTCCTTTTGATTTCTCAGTTTCTAAAAGGGCTAACTGTGTTTCCACCGTCACCTTTCCAGGTGCCGGGATGGGATTTGAACTTGGTTCTAAAGTTCCTAATGGCAGCTCCGTTTGAGACCAAAGATTCTTGTCCATTGAGACTGTTGTCCTTTAAGACTGTATTTTTGGTTGCGGTTAATTCTGAGTGAGTGAGTTGCAGGCACTTTCCGCCAAGCCACCTTTCACGGTGTTCCATAGGGACAGGGTTGTCCTTAGGGTTCGTCCTTCTTTTCTTCCGAAGGTTGTGTCGGAATTTCATTTGAGCCAGAAGGTAATTCTTCCTGCGTTTTATCCTCCTCCGCATCCTGGTATGGAAAAGGAGAGGCACCATAGGTTGGATCATAGGAGAGCTTTAAGTTTCTACATCTCACGGATGTCCCGGGTCTGAGTGGACGATCAGCTCTTTGTTGGATACGCTGGAAGGCGTTTAGGTCAAGCTGTTTCTAAGCAGACCTCGTCCTGTTGGATCACCTTGACAATCTCTGAATGCTACTGTCTGGCGGGAAAGGACCCTCCGGTAGGCTTACGGGCCCATTCTAGTAGGGGTGTGGCTGCCTCTACTGTTCTGCAGGGGGGGTGGTCCCATTCGTAATATCTGTGAAGCAGCCACATGGACCTCTGTCCATACTTTTGTAAGACACTACTCCCTGGATTCTATCCATGGGCAAGATTTAGCCTTTGGTAAGGCGGTTCTCTATTCTGCAATTTGATTGGGCATTCTAAAATTCAAAATTCTTTTCCCACCTCCATACGTTGGTACTGCTTTGGGAGTCTGTCACAGATGTGGAATACGTCGGAGGACACAATCCCTTCGAAGAACAAGTTACTTTCTTACCTGGTAACGTTCTTTCGATGGGATGTTCCTCCGACGTATTCCACATTGCACCCTCCCAGCCTGTCCCTTTACAGAATTTCTTATGCGATTGCAGCTTACGTTTCCGCAGGGCTTTCTATAGTCATACTGGCAGAAGATTGGTGCCACACGTTCTCGGAAAAAACTACAACTGAGGCTACGGGTGTTGTGCATCCTACATATAACATCCGGTGACGTCTGCTGTCGTAAGAGGTCCTCGAAGGGGCGTATCGACGCAGGACATAGACGCGAAACATTTTCCGAAGCAGCACAGCTGTGGTGATTACTGTCATAGATGTGGAATACGTCGGAGGAACATCCCATCGAAAGAACATTACCTGGTTAGAAAGTATCTTGTTCTTTTAGCCTGAAAATAATGTTAAAGTATTGCAACGTCTCCATCAATGCTAGAAGTTGGGGACACGGTCTGATTCATGCATGGCAAGCGAGGCAGAGAAATCTTGGGCTAGGATGTCAAGCTTCTTCTGTTTGCATGTGTAGAGTTCCTCACCTGTCTTTTAGAGAGAGAATTAGTTGGCATTAGAATTAGTTTGCATGAATGTTGGGCTTTTAGCTTGAAGGATAATATCTGGTTTTCTTTGTTAGACTGAGAAAAATAGGCCTGTTTAAATTTTAGTTGTGAATAGGAGGTGCCGTCTGCATCCAGGGCCATCATTTTCATTTTAGGTAGTATGTCTTTTGCAGGCGAGCTGTAGAAGCTACTTAAACCGTCCAACAGCCATCTGGGATATTCGAATTCAATAGTTCCACCCCTCTCTTCAACTTCACACCAGTCTCTCATGATGTAGTACTTAGTACTATATCCAAACTCGAAGCTTCCAACTGCAAAGGAGACCTTTTTCCGGGGGAACTGAATTAAATTATGTGCCCCTACCCTCACACCTATAATTACCAATTTTGTGAATGCCTCCTTCCACACCAATAAGGTCCCAGGCAGCATCAAAGCGGCATGGGAAACCCCCCTACTGAAAAAGCCCACCTTGGACCCATTAGTGCCCACGAACAACCGGCCTATAACGACTGTCCCCTTTTTACTTAAAATCATTGATAAAATAGCCTACAACCAAATACAAACCCACCTCGAACACAACAACCTACTAGGAGCTAGACAATCTGGCTTCAGGCCTAACCATAGTACGGAGACAGCCCTGTTGGATTTGAAAATCCAACTGGACTCTATCAGAGATTCAGGCAAATGAGCCACCCTACTGCTACTGGACCTATCAGCAGCATTCGACCTAGTCGACCATGGTAAACTGTGCGGCACTCTAAAAAAGATTTTAACTTTTCCAACAACACCACCCAATGGATCAAATCCTTTTTAACGGGACCGCACATGCAGAGTGGCCATCGGAAATCATGCAGCGAACCCTATCATCTTGGTTTGGACTCCATAGATCGTCTGTCCGGTCGTATTTGTCCTCTTTTTAGGCATGCATTGCAGCAAGTTCCTGGGACTTTCACTGCATACGCCACTTAGCCCATTCAACGATATGGGAGTTTTCACAGGAGTTTGTCCACTGTCAAAACTGCACAGCAGGCACATTTGTGTATGGGCGTCTGGTTAGGTCCCTTGACCCTTCTCTCTGCTAGTAGGTTCGAATGCCGCCAATTCTCCGGGTATATATAGGGTTCTCTTTCTCCCTGCCTGTAATACAAAACTGAATGAGTTTCCCGTGAAAAATAAGCGTCTCTATCGTCAATATTTTTCCTTTCAACCCAACCCTTTAAAACCCATATGTGTTACCTTTAAACATTCCATTCCTTCTACTCCTCAAACTATCCAGAAGAGACCACTTCACTTCAGCCCTAAAAACACTACACTGGCTCCCAGTAAAACATTGCATCACCTTCAAAACAATGTGCATAACGCACAGGGCAATCAGCGGACAGGAGCAGAATTCCTACAAAAGAAAATAAGTCTACAAACCAACGAGACCCCTCCGATCAAGCAACGAAATCCGCCTGGAACTCAAACCATACCTTAAGAAATAACTTGGAGGCACCTCCTTCTACCACTTAGCCTCAAAAACCTGGAACAACATCCCAAAAGAAATAACAAACACTGTAGATCACCTAAAATTCAGGAAATCACTAAAAACCTGGCTCTTCAACACCACAGACTAAATCTGGAAACCGGAAAAAGGATGACTAATCCGGAAAGGACACTGACATCCCCGACCCGAGAAGGTAGCTCCCACGGCACCTGGACGGGTGACACCGGATAGATGAACACAGGCGGCACGCACGAAGACTTAGCCAACTCCCCCAGACAATCCCACCAACACCTTTGCCCGTCCCTTAGTTACCGCCAGGTACCACAGTGGTGTGGAATTGTCGAGATATAGGCAATCACCACTCTACCTGAGAGGTTGACATTGGCAGGTGCACTGGCCACAGGAGCATGAAGGGAGGATAAGGGTAGCTATGAGAAAGCATGTTAGAGGTGGGGACCAGAGGAGTGAGGAACCTTGTATGCCGGTCGGATCCAGATCAGGACAGAGCCGCACCAGGGGAGACTGCGCAAGCCGAGCGCCTGAATTCAGGATATAGGCGCAAACTAACCAACCCTACTAACAATTTCCCTTTCTGCATACACCTCTCAAACTCCAAACCAAACGCAACCAAACTCTACAGCACAACAAACCGCACAAACTTCACTACATTTCAACAACAAAACAAAAACGCACATAGTCTTGCACAACATTACACGATGACTACCGGCCGCAAACACCCCAGGCCCAGCCAACGGACCCACCGGGCTGAGGCTGCCAACAGCACATCACTGCTCTCTTGCACTTTTCCTGCCTCCTCCCACTAACTCAACCTCCCCTCCTCTTTCAGAGCCGCCAGAGCGCCAGGGGACCACTCCGGTGGTGATAGTGTGCGGTACAAATGTCCTTTAACATTAACATATAGTAGTACCCATAGGAGTCCCCGAGGGATCCTGCCTCTCCCCCACCCTCTATAATACATACACTAAACTCCTATTCTCGGCTCTTGACAATATGGGTGTTATCTACACCAACTTTGCAGATGACACCCAGGGTGTGCAGTCATAATGTCGACTGCAAAAAAGTCGAAAACAAAAATGTCAACAAAAAAAATGTCGGAAAAAAAAAATAGAATGTGTTCTTTTTTATTTGTATTTCTTTTGGGTTTGGGTAGTAAAAATAAAACCCCATTTAAAAAAAAAAAAAAAATTGGACATTTTTTTTTTTTCAACATTTTTGTATTCAACTTTTTGGAATTCGACATGATCACTATGAACCGACGCCCAGATCCTCATCCCCATTACAGGGGACTTTACCCAAGACACCTACACCATCAACAAAGTATACTCAATAATTCAATATTGGATGGCTCTAAACAGCCTCAGCCTCAACGATGAGAAGACCGAGGTCCTCATCGTGGGCTCTCAAAAAAGAATAAGCACCCTCCACTCTGACTACTCCCATATCAACATTGACGGCACACCAATCGCAGTTCTCAAACAAGTCAAAACTCGTTTATATAGATGCTAACCTCTCTATGCACAAACAAATAGCAGCCCTCTCCTCGTCCACAGCCTACACAGCAAAACTCATCGCACTCAGTCACCAATTTCTCACCCCTACAAATTGCATTACCTTGCCCTGATCCTAACGAAATTGGACTACTGTAACATCCTCTTTCTAGGAACCACTAAAACTAACTTAAACAAAATTCAATTGCTACAGAACAAAGCCCTTAGAGCGCCACTAGGTATCAAGAAATCCAAACATATATCTAGTATCAGAAGAGAAAATCATTGGCTGCCAATTGAAGCAAGAATCCTCTTCAAAACACTTAGCATCGTCCATAAATGCATCTCCAACGAAGCACCCAGCTACCTCAATAACACTGTCAAGAAAAACATTTCCAGCAGGACTCTTAGATCTAGTAAACTGGCCCTCTTGGAAGTTCCTCAATATAAATACAGTAGAGCAGGAGGTTGCAGTTTCAAAGTCCTAGCCCCATCGCAATGGAATGCACTACCCCTCAGCATCAAAAACGAGCACTCCCTACTAAAATTTAAAAAAGCCCTGAAAACCTGGCTATTCAATAAATATTAACCCTAACTAATCCTACTCTACCTCAGTAATCGAACACTACAGGCTTACCTCCCTTCATTGAGCTGATAAATTAAATCCAGTACCTATGGCCCTTAAGTATCTCCATGGGGCACCTTCAGACTAGTTCCTATTGTTTTAAACGAATTGTGATCTGCTATTTTGACCCACTGTAACTTAGTACATGAAACTTGACTTAGACTCTATGTGCAACGTTGGTATAATTGCTTTGATTTATTTGTCTGTAACTGCAACACTGTATAAAAAAGTGAGAATTCATCCGCCATCTTTCGCCATGATACCCTCGGGTCTGGGCGAGTAATAAATAAATAAAAAATAGGTTAGCAGCTGGTTAGTCACCCAGCAGGCAGTGATCAGTTTTGAGCAGGATCAGGTCCTGGCAGATGGCTCCACAAGCTGTGCATATCAGAAATACTGGGGCCTTTTTTGATCTAGTCTGAAACATCCTGCAAAGAGTTTATTGCTTGCTAGTACTCTGGGTATCTGAAGAAAAGCGTGGAGAAATCTG
The DNA here is from genome assembly GCF_040938575.1 of Ambystoma mexicanum. Taxonomy (NCBI): domain Eukaryota; kingdom Metazoa; phylum Chordata; class Amphibia; order Caudata; family Ambystomatidae; genus Ambystoma; species Ambystoma mexicanum. The sequence continues at coordinate 627,968,218 of NC_090928.1, read as the reverse complement.
TGCAGTTTGAGGTGAAAGTACTCGCATCCTTATGATCTGGGGTGCTGATAGTTACTGTCGGAGTCGGCATTAGGAGTTCTGTTGCATCGCAAACAAAGCTACTTCTGAAGTGTCCCACTACGGAAACACTGGCCCAGCTCTCCAGTTGCCTAGTTCCTAGATGCAGGAGTCACAGCTTAACATCTCAGCCAGATTTTCCCAGAATTTTCTACCAGTACACCGACCTTGTGTCAAATGGCGCAGCAGCACAGTAGTATGCCTTCAAGGATAACTATTTCATTGCACCTTCTTTCATAATGTAAAACATTGCTATTGTGTTGTATGTTTATAGCTTTCTGACCTTATGAGTAAACAGCATTGCTGTAGGTTCCTGACACAGAAGACACTTGTCTAAATGCAAGGTAAAGGATCACCTTAGGCGTCGTCCTTGAAGCAATGTTCCCAGGGTCAAACACTGTTAGCTTTGCTGGTGTCTTGGATATTGCATAGAAAATGTGGGTAATGGCGTTGGCAGAAATACCACCCTGTGGAATTGCGTGAGCCCCTGTATCTAGCACAGTATTGTATGGATTATATGTATGGATTATATGCCCCTGACTGACCCCATTCCTTTGTAGTGTCTTTATCCACTTTAAGATCCCTTAGCGTTTCACCACTCTATTTCCAAACCGGACCACACCACTGAATGGCATATCCTATACTAGACTTGACCTCTGGTCTGAAATTGATCACCTTCATCCAAGCCTGTCTGCATAAAACTGCTCTGTTTGCATGAACTCCTGAGTCCGACACATCCTCTTGAATGTCTGTTCCATGGTGTGATATGCTATCACCATAGACTTTTTATTACAACAATGCCGACTAGGCCCAGGGTGGCATTCTATTGCAGTTTATTTTTGTTTTTTAAATATAAAGCCGATTTTGAGAGTCTGGCTGATCCACAACACTGCAAGTACTTTTGAGCTGTTGGCAGTCTGACAGCTAAAGTCTTTGATGGCCAAACATGTATATATGCTTGGATATTTACAAAAGCTTTTTTTGTTCTCCAGCATGGGGTCCGGCATGGATTCACATGCTCCTTCCACGTAGTCAGGCTGGGAATCCTCGATAAAGACAATCAGTTTGTTTCATTTCTGAACTTTCTTTAACCGAACAACCAATCACTGAGCTCTGGGTCATACTGCCCCCAGCCAATGACTGCCCTCTACCTAAACCCCTCCTCTGGCAGCCATCTTCAGATTTTTACCGCACGTTCAAGTGTTGGGTGTCCTCGTGCTTAGCTCTCAAGCTTTTACTGTGTTTTTTCACTTTTTGGAAGAGTTTACTCTATTTTTCGGTCAATCAAGCCGAGGGCAGATTTCATCTAGTTTCTTCGTGGAGGTTTCCAGAAGATTCGTCAGGCCTGTGCCACGTGGACCATGTCGGAGAAGGATTCAACCCTCCCCTTTCAAGCTTTGCTCCGTCGGCGGCTTACACAATGTCTTCTCGGACGACCAGCATTCCCAGTGCCTTTACTGCCTGTACCCAACGCACAGGAGGAAGATTGTGCGTTTTGCCAGGAGATGACTGCTCGCACGCTGAAGGATCCGCATAGGCGGTTGAAAGAGTGGCTACAGGCCAAGGCCCCTGCTCTGGGTGGGTCCCAGGATCATACCTCTTCTTGTTCCAAGAAAGCTGAGCGGGTTTCTAAGACCTTTGAGGGCGCCCCTCCTGCGCGGGTCCAACAGGAGGCTAAGCACTGCAAGTGGACAGCCACCGGGAGTGCCGTTGCGGCAGGTTCCTTGGCAGCCAGGGCACGTCCGACGTCGCCAGTGACTTCAGTCACAAGCCAGCGCTCAGGATCTTCGTACAAGAGGAAGTCTGACCATCAAGGAGAAGCCCAAGACCAACCTGCTGTAGAAGGCCAAGGGTGATCGGGGCACTGACCCTCCCCCTAGGGAGAAGGCCATGCAGGACAAGGCGTCTGGGATGACCAAGGCCAAGCAGGACAAGGGACCGCTCCTGACCGTGAAGGCCCAGGTACACCCGACAAAGGCCCTGCCTTCCATCTAGGTGGTGGCAGAGTCCCTCTCGAAGGCAGCTGAGGCGGATCCGCAGGGCGCACCCCCAAAGGCAAGTCTTCATTCCAGCCCATAGAGAAGACCCAGGATAAGATGATGCCAGTCATCTTCCCGAGACCGTCCCCGCTGGATGCGAAAAAGGGAGTGGGGGGTGCGGAGGTCCTCCAGGGCACAGATATCTCCTTGGAGGAGGAACTCTTCTACCTGCAGACCATCCAGGAGGAGGAGAACATTGGGATCAGGCTGACGAAGGCCACAACGACGAAGATACCGTCGAGGATGACTGAGAACCGCAGGTCGTTGAGGACCTTGGCTCTCTGCCTATGCCCCAGCTTCTGATTCCACCACCGCTGCAGCTGCTTCCCCCTCCTCAGCAGCTGCCGAGAGACCTCTCTGTGGACATTCTCTCTACACTGCATACTCTGGTCTCTGAGATACAGATGAGGATGCCAGTTGCGCCAGCTGCCACATCTGCGGCGCCGGTGACGGCCGGGACTGTAGAACCCCCGGCCAAGAAGATGAATACACTCACTGCCACCTTGCCACCCTTCGCCGCCCTCTTCGCCCCTTCCCCCAAAGAGAGGAAACGGATCCTGACACAATGGGCACGGACGAAGACAGTGTGATGGAGGACCTCCCATCGCCGCATCCCAGATCCTCCCCACTGGACGAGATAGGCTTGTTTCACGCGTCAATCTCCAGGGATTCGGCTTGCTCCAGAGGAGACAAGAGAGCTTCTTGTACCAGCACCGTGAGGTGAAGAGAAAGACCATCCTCTCGGACCCACACCTAGATGACATTTGGGACAAAGGATTGTGCTTCATGAAGAACCCTTCTTCTCAAGGCGATTACTCTTTGCCGGGCTGTAGAAGTACAGGGTACCGGACTCTGCGCCCAAGTGCTTGCAGGCCCACCAGTTGCCGGACTCGGTGTATTGGCAGCGGCCAAGAAGTCGTTGGGCACTTCTCCAGCATTGGATCTTTCATGGATTCACATGCTTAGAATATTCCCCGTCGTCAGACTGGGACCCCTCGCTACACATATATAGCCTTTTCCTATAGGAAAACTTCTGACACTTTTGTGTCCTATCTACGTCCTTTTAGGACCCGCCTACGCATGCTCCGTAGGCCGTCCCAGTATAAGAGGCCCGCCCCCGCGGCTCCCCTTCAGATTTCAACCGTCTCCAAAGTAGTGGGATCTCCTCACGTTGTCTTACTATTTTGTACAAGGTTGCATTACTGGAATTTGAGTAAAGAAAATGTCCTCCCTGTCAGGAAAAGCGCTGTTCCGTCCATGCGCGACGTGCAGCTTGAAAAAAGTTTACGAGGGGGACGAACATATGGATTGTATATATTGCCTCCACCCTCATCATTCGGCGGATAACTGCGACATATGCAAAGGGTTTTCTCAAAAAACCCTCAAAGACCGGAGTCGACGACTGGTGGCATGGCTGATGGAGCGGGGGCCTACCCCCCTTCGGAGGTAGGCTCCACACAATCTGCGAAAACATCACGCCGCGCTACCTCGTCGGAACAACCGGCGAAGAAATCTCGACCGACGGAAAAAGAGTCGTCTGGAAGTCACTCAACTAGAGACTCCTCGTCAAAGAAATCATCTTCATCAAAAAAGCATGAAAAGGAAAGGAAATCCTCCTCGGACGATCATCATAGATCGACCACGAGCCGAGAGTAGAGTAAAAGCAAGCCAAGTGTGGAAAAGGCGGGACCGCCAAAACCACCTGCTAAGTCACCGTCGTCAACGGCGGTCCAGTCTTCGGCCTCCACCCTGCCACTTAAGCAGGTGGCATCCACCGTCCCACCGACAACGGCGTCGACGATGGCCTCGTCGACAGGGGTTCTACAGGAGGCCTGGAGGCCTGAAGTTTTTGATCCGATCGCCCCGGATACTTTACTACAAGAACAGGCTGTGTCGCTGTCCTCGGAGGACGAGAACGAGAGAATAGCTGGCCCAGCAGACCTAGGGCTACGAGTGGCTGACAAGTCGTCGACGAGGGGATCCGTTATACCGGTATCTGCCCCTCTTCTCAATCATCAATCTGTTTTGTCGTTGGAAATTCTGTCCACGTTTCAGTCTTTGTTACAGTCGTTGGACCAGAGACTACCTCAGGCAAACCTGCCACAGTCACCCGTCGACGAGCCGGGCCCGTCCCGTCAACCAACGCACCTACGCACGCCAATCTCAGCACTGGCACAAGAGGAAGGTCAGCTGCCAGATTCGGAGTCTGACGGGGGAGCCATGTCGGATATCTCATCATCCCCCTCCAGGGATCCATCCTGGGAGTCAGAGGTGGAGTTGGAAACCCCTAGAAGCCCAGCTCACCCGTCCCCTCCGGACGATATTGCGTCATTCCATTCTATGATGGAGAAGGCATGCAAAGAATTTGGTTTGTCCCAGGAAGAACAGAAAACGGACTGTTTTTTGTTCGACCACATGGGTAAGAGAAGGAGGTCTGTGTTCTCGATACCAATACTAGACCATGTGTGGAAGGAGGGGTTGCAGACAATGCGTCACCCGTTTTCAGAGCCGGCAGTGAAAGGACGCCTGGAAAAAAAGTTTAAGGCTCCAGAGTCTACCCCCAAGTGTTTATCCTCCCAATCAACGCCAGACTCGGTGGTATCGGCGGCAGCGGCGAGGAAGGCGAAGGCCCAGCACAAGTGCACGACTCCGCCTGAAAACGAAGCGAGACGCCAGGATGCCTTTGGCAAAAAAGTGCTATCCGTGGGAGCGACCACAGTAAAGGCCGCAAACTCTCTGGCAATTGTAGCCAGATACGATAGGGAGATGTGGCACAGGCTAGCTCCGTTGCTTGATCATCTTCCGGAAGAGCATAGGAAGGCAGCAATGTTACTTGTCCGAGACGGTGAGGAAGCCTCAAATCACGCAATAAACATCGCGGTGGACCTCGCTGAGTCAGGCTTCAAGCAAGTCAACAATGGGGTCGTATTACGACGACAGTCATGCCTTAAGTGTACCTACTTCAGGCCAGAAGTACAATACAAAGTTTTAGATATGCCCTTTGAGGGAGACCTTCTTTTCGGTGAGAAGGTGGACGAAGCCCTAAAGGGAATGAAAGAGGACTCGGACACGGCACGTTCATTGGGTGCCCTCCAGAGTGGCCGAAGCTACAAGTCTTTTCGTCCCTTTAGAGGGGCTTCAGGTAATTCAAGATTCTCTGCGTCTGGAGACCGATCCTTTGGCAAATCGGCTTACCCCTCCCAGGGATACAGACGTGCCTCCCAAACGGCAAACCGTCACCGGAACTTAGACTTCCAGGAAAAGACCATCATATCCGTTGTCGTCGAGAGACAAGCAAAATAAAGATCAGCAGTGACATACAACACACCGTTCTGGGGGGAAGAGTGTCAGCATATGTCGACGAATGGGAACCAATAACGACGGATCAATGGGTGCTGGATACTATAAGAAACGGACACTCTCTACAATTCAAACACAGCCCTCCGCACATTCCACCTGCGTTCACCGCTCATTCCCATCTGAAGATACTGCAACAAGAGGTAACACTCATGTTAGCAAAGGGCGTGATAGAATTAGTTCCAACATCACAGAGAGGTCAAGGAGTCTACTCAATATATTTCGTCGTAAAAAAGCCGAACGGCAAATGGCGCCCCATTTTAGACTTCCGCGATCTCAACAAGTCTTTAAAGAGCCTCAAATTCAAGATGCTCACTCTGCAGGAAGTGATCCGCGCCGTTCAAGAGGGGGATTTTCTAGCGTCCCTGGATTTACAGGACGCGTATTTCCATATTCCAATGTGTCGGAAAAACAGGAAATTCCTAAGATTTGTAATAGGGCGGACTCACTACCAGTTCACGGTTCTTCCTTTTGGGCTCAAGACCTCCCCCAGAACGTTCACGAAATGCCTGGCTCCAGTAGCGGCCTGGCTAAAGAAGCAAGGCCACCATGTATACCCATACCTCGACGACTGGCTGGTAAGGGGATCCTCCCCAGCGTTGACCAACGCAAGTTTACAAGCCACCATGCAGCTTCTACAACAGCTGTGATTCGCCATAAACTTCGAAAAATCCTCTCTGCGGCCATCGAGAACGCTGGTGTTCCTGGGGGCACAGTTCGAGACCCAGTTAGGGCTAGTGAAACCTTCTCTCGACAGAACCTCAAGACTCAATCAACAAGCGTGCCGACTACGGCGAAACACCAGGATCTCAGTGAAAAAATAAGTTTCGGTCCTAGGGGCCATGGCAACCTGCATCCATCTGGTGGAAAACTGTCGCCTATTCATGAGGCCAGTCCAGGAATTCCTCGCAGACCGATGGACCCAGGCTCAAGGATCGTGGTCAGACAAGATAACCATCGACGACGACAAACTGCTTCGGACCCTTCAGTGGTGACATAGTTTCCACAATCTGAACAACGGTGTACCCCTACAGGAGCCGGAGTTTCAGCGAACCATAGTCACGGATGCGTCCCTAACCGGATGGGGAGCTCACATGGGTGCTCTCCAAACGCAAGGTCGCTGGTCTCCAACGGAGTCACTCCTACACATAAATGTGTTAGAGCTCAGAACAGTACGATGGGCCTTGAAGGCATTCCTACCACACATCAAGGGTTCACGAGTACTGACCGACAATACAACGGCCATGTTTTATCTGAGGAAACAAGGAGGGACGCGATCAAGAACTCTTTCCATAGAAGCCCAGAAAGCATGGCATTGGGCATTAAAGCACGAAATTTCCATCGTGGCTCATCACCTCCCAGGAGTGAGGAACTCCCAGGCAGACTCCCTCAGCATAAGCATGGCCCAGATACAAGAGTGGGAAATGGACACAGTTCACCTGATGAAAGTGTTCGAGAAATGGGGTCACCCCCCTCTGGACGCCTTCGTGACCAAAGACAACAAGAAATGCGAGCAATTCGCAAGCAGATGGCCTCAAGAGGGTTCCATGGGGGAGGCATTCTCCTTCCCATGGACGGACATGTTCCTTTATGCTTTTCCCCCGTTCCCCCTCATACGGAGGACAATACAGTGGATACGCAGATACAATTGCCGGGTAATTCTAGTGACACCATACTGGCCAAGGCAACCGTGGTTCTCCGACCTGCTTCACCTGTCGCTGGAACATCCCATAGCGTTTCCGAAAGTCCCGAAACTACTATCCTGGGACAAAGGCACAGTGTGGGATCACGACCCGGACAGTCTCAACCTTACAGCCTGGCTCCTGACTTTTCGGAGTTCGGTGCTTTAGACGTTTCGGAGGATTGTCAAAAAATTCTGCAGGCGGCTAGAACCCCTTCTACAAACAAATCTTACTCCTATAAGTGGCGGAGGTTCTGTGAATGGTGTAGAGGACAACAAGGCCTACAACCGTTGTTGGTGACGCCGGAACAAGTTCTACCTTACCCACTCCTCTTGGCGGAGAGGGGATTATCCTTCACATCGATAAAGGTGCATCTGGCGGCCATCTCGAGGTTCACAAGGAAGAGGCAGTCGTCTCCTCTATTTAGCGACAGACTTGTGAAACACTTCATGAGGGGTTTATTTTGAGTTTCCCCCCCCCCGGTAAAACGTTTCCCCCCGACTTGGAGTTTCAACACAGTGTTGGCAGGCTTAATGAAACCGCCTTTTGAGCCTCTGGCCACGTCCGACATAAAATTCATTTCGTGGAAGTTGGCATTCTTGATTGCTATCACATCAGCTAGGAGAATCTCGGAATTGCAAGCACTGGTCGTAGACCCGCCATACCTAAGATTCTTTAAGGACAAAGTAGTCCTGGCAACTAATACTATGTTCGTCCCAAAAGTTCCGACAGTGTATCACAAACACTCGTCCATTGTTCTCCCTACTTTCTTCGCCACACCATCATCTGCAGCAGAAAAAGCTCTTCATACCCTGGACGTTAAGAGGGCTCTGAAATTTTACCTACATCGTACACAGGAACTCAGGTCTACTCGACAACTGTTCGTCGCATACGGTCCGTCGACGAGCGGAAAAGCAATCTCTAAACAAGGATTGGCTCGATGGGTCTCATCGACGATTGCGTTTTGTCACTCTAAGGCCAGAAGGCCACTGCAAGGACATCCTAGAGCCCATTCTACAAGATCGATGTCCTCCTCAACAGCTTTATGGGCAGGAATTCCGCTGACGGACATATGCCAAGCTGCGGCATGGTCAGTGCCCCACATGTTTACCCGTCACTACTGCCTTGCCAGGCAGCATGCGGACGAGGTACAGATGGGAAGAGCTGTCCTGCGCCATCTGTTTCAGTAAGGTAAGCTCCACGCTGTGGAGAATCTGTTGTCTACCTTTTTAATGACAGTATACTTTATGTGGGTAAGGTTATATGAGTTAACTTATTCCTACTGTACATATGCATTGTGTAGTATGGTGAGGGTATATTACATTACATTCTCACCGCCGTCTCAAGTGTTACTGCTATACAATCTATTCTAAGCATGTGAATCCATGAAAGATCCAATGCTGGAGAAGGGAATAGTTTCTTACCTGAAACTCCATTTCTCCAGCATTGGTATCTTTCATGGATTCACATGCGCCCGCCAACCTCCCTGGAATGTAATGTATTTGATAAGTTTAACCCTTCCTACTTTGGAGGGGCCGAAATCTGAAGGGGAGCCGCGGGGGCGGGCCTCTTATACTGGGACGGCCTACAGAGCATGCGTAGGCGGGTCCTAAAAGGACGTAGATAGGACACAAAAGTGTCAGAAGTTTTCCTATAGGAAAAGGCTATATATGTGTACCGAGGGGTACCAGTCTGACGACGGGGAATATTCTAAGCATGTGAATCCATGAAAGATACCAATGCTGGAGAAATGGAGTTACAGGTAAGAAACTATTCCCTTCTTCCTCGGCAGCGTCCACCCCTCAGGACAGCGAGGGGAAGAAGTTATATGCCATGGGACGACAGGTTATCTACTCTGCGGCCACGACCATCAAGGCCGCCAACCCCCTCTCCATCGTAGCGTGCTACAACCGGGAGCTGTGGTTCAAGATTGCTCCCATTTTTTATTTTAGTTTTTTATTTATTCCAACAAACAATACAAACCAAACTTGCAGCGCATGAGTTAACATTTACATTTATACATTGCATATATGTGTACACTGCTTCCCTTATCCCACCCCCCATTCAAGCCTATCCCTTCTCATTTTCTGTTCCTGAATCCTGTGATAGGGTATCCCTTTCCGTGGATTCCGTTGGGTCTCTTATTGACACAAATAACTCTGCTACTAACAATTTCCAGGCCATCAGGGTCTGTCTCCTCCCCACCCCCTTCCCAGCACTGCTCGCCTCTTGCCACACCATGGTTTCTCCCTCCGTCCATTATTGAAAATCCTTCCACCATACCTCTAGTCGTGGTTTGTGACACTCCTTCATCCCATGGCAATTCTCCTCTTTGCGAGCTCATATGCTAGGTCTTTTAGTTTGCTCACATGCTTCAGCTTGCGTGACCTAGGGATCCCCCCTCCCCCCCGTAGGCAGGCCCACACTGTATCGATCACCATCTTAACCCCATTTTCTGCTAGTTTATGTGCCACTTCGCTCCAGAAGCGCTCGATAACCGGGCATGGCCAAAGAATATGCACCATATCCGCATTCTCTTCATCACATTTAGGACATGCTTTCCGCCCCGCATTTTTAAACCTAGATATTCTCTGGGGTGTCATATACGCTGTGTGTAATATACAGTTGCATCTGCTATAGTCTTGCGTTCCTCAACACCGTCTTATGGTACCTTTGGGCTCTTTCCCACATCCCATCTTTCATCAGGACCCCCACTTCCGCTTCCCATTCTTGTCTCAATTGTATTACCTCCTTTCCCACTTTAGACATCATCTTGTATATTCTAGATATCTCATGTCCTCCCTCTGCTATGTCATATATTACATCTATGGTAGCGTCTGGTTCTTCCTCCAACACCACTTCAGGCCACATGCTCTTAATTTTCTGCACCACTCTGTGGTATGTAATATACTGGCCAGCATGCAACCCAGTTTCGTCTCCCAGCACCTCAAAATCTAAAATGGTCCCCTCTTGCCAAATATCACCCATTGTTGCTATGCCAACCGGTTCCCAGTGGTTCCTGATTATCATCCTCAGTTGCTCTTCACCACCTGTCAGTGCAACTAGTGGTACCTGTGGGGAACACTGGGTCGGCATGGCATGCCCTACGCCACATCTTCCACCCAAGCACCATCATCTTTGGGCACCCTTCCATTTCCTCCCTGGGCAGCCACATAATCTCTCTTAAATGAAATGGAGCACAATCGTGTCCGAACAACCTTGATTCAGAGGTCGCCTCCTCTGAGAGCCATTTAGTGACATACTGCAGTTGGCCTGCTATATAATAAACCTCAATTAGGCAATTTTATCCCCCCTTTCTCATAGAAATTCTGTAGCTTCCAGAGGGCCACCCTGTTCCGTGTGCCATGCCACAGGAAATCCCTGCACATACTGTCCAGTTTAATGAAGAACTTCTTTGGTATCCAATGCGGTATATTCCCAAAGTAATGCAAGAGCCTAGGCAGAACCACCATCTTCAACATAGCCCCCCGTCCCATCATTGCTAGGGGTAGTTTCACCCAAAACCTCAAGGAATTTTCAATGTTCTTAATGGCCACCTCTGTGTTACGCTTATGTTCCTTTGCTACCGTGTGGCATATATCCACCCCCAGATAGCGAAAAGTGCTGACCACCCAAGGTATCTGTAACACCGGCAGTTGCTTCAACAGGGTCCCTTTATATCCACCCAATGGAAACCTGCTAGATTTCTGAGGGTTCGCAGCTATACCAGACAACTCCGCATATCTGTCCATCACCTCCAATATGTATTGGAGGTTTTCCTCCGGGTGGCGCAAGTACAGCAACATGTCATCCGCATATAGGGAGATCAGATATCGTTCCCCTCCCACTGCAATGCCTATTGTATCATATTGTTGTCTCAAATATATGGCCAGGGGTTCCAGAGCCAGAATATAGAGCATAGGAGACCAAGGGCATCCTTGTCTGGTACCCCTGCGTAGTTGCCATCTTTCTGATATCACTGCTCCTGTTTTGACTCTGGCCAGCGGTTCACTATATAACAGTTTAGCCCATTGGAGGTACCCAGGCCCCATCCCATAACTAGCCATGGCTGCCAACATCCAAGGCCACTTGACCGAGTCGAAGGCCTTTATTGCGTCCAATGACACAATTGCCAACTCCCCTTCACTTTCGTTTCCAATGACTCGATGAAGTCGTCTGTGATTATTCGATATGTTCCTATTCGGGACACAGCCCGTCTGGTCGGGATGTATCAGTTTCCCAATAACCCTCTGCAGTCTGTTCGCCAGAACGGCCGTCAATATTTTGCTGTCTTGATTCAGCATTGACAGGGGTCTATATGAACCGCAGCTGTGCCCTGGCTTGTTAGTCTTGGGAAGCGGTATTATGATTGCTTCCCTAAGTGACACCGGCAGTCTGCCCAGCTCGTATGCTTTGTTCAACATTTCTAATAGTGGGGGGGAGCACTTCCCCTTTGAATACTTTATAAAATTCACTAGGAAGTCCATCCGCCCCAGGGGTCTTGCTAGTGGGCAACTGTCTCACCACCTCTTCTAACGTGACTGGCGCATCCAACTCCTCTTTCTTCAGCACTGATCTGTGGCAATCCTATATTTTCCAATGTTTCCACTATCGGTGCGCAGTTGCTCTCCCCTCATCCCCATATAATAGCCTGTAATAGTCTACAAACTCCTCGTTGATTCACTTTTGGGTATTGATTACGCTGCCATCTTCCCTTGTTATTATTCTAATCATGGGTCTGGGGGTCTCTCTTTTATACAGCCATGCCAAGATCATTCCCGGTTTATCCCTTCCCGCATGCAGCCTCTCTGTATATTTTTGGTAATTAAGGTTACACAGTCTTTCCCATTGTTCTGCACATTTTTGCTGCGACCTGAGTACCAGGTCGGTGTCTACCTTAGTATTATCTCCCCCTCTCAATGCCCTTTCCAATTCTTTTTCTGCATCTTATAGGTCAGGCAGGATCCCTGAAGATCGCTCCCATCCTGTACTTACTCCCTGACGACAAGAGGTCGGAGGCGTTGGAAATTCTGCAGAAAGACGAGGTGGGGTCGGACCACGCCATCACGGTGGCCACGGACATCGCCGACGTATGATTCCACCAGATGGGCAACAGCGTTTGCCTTCATCATCGTGGCTGGCTCAAGGCCACTAATTTTTGTCAGAATGTTCAGACAAGGGTTTTGGACATCCCCTTTGACGGAGACCATCTCTTCGGGAAGGCTGTAGATGAGTCTCTACAGGCCATCAAGACGTACACGGAGATGACACGTGCCTTGGGCACTTCAACAGCGACGCCTGTCCTTTTGGCCCTCAGGAGGCAAGTCCCAAGGATCTTCTAAAGGTTTCGGCGGGAGCTCCTCTTCGTACCGCCAGCCCTCCCATTCCTCGGCCCAGGAAACCAACAGGGGCCGTTCCAAGGCTTTTGTAGTAGGTTGTTGCCAGAGACCCCAAGGCGGCCCTTCGATGTCCAAACAAGATTGAACCGGCCGTGACGTCTGGCCCCCACCCATGCACCCCAATGGGAGGCTGGCTGGCTAACTTCGTCAGTGTGTGGAAGACCATCTCCACTGACCGTTGGGGGCTCTCGCCTACGGGTACACCCTGGAATTTCAATGGAAGTGTCCCTGAATACCACCGGTGGCCTGGAAGGAAAAACACATCCCTCAGTTGTTGCTGGAGGTGCGTGCCCTACTAAAGAAAGGAGCGATAGCTTGTCACAAAGCGGCTCTGGGGCTCCGGAGTGTACTCAAGGTATTTCCTCGTTTAAAAGAAGACCGGGGGGCTTGAGGCCCATCCTCGACCTCAGACGGCTAAACAAATACATAAAGTCCCAAAAGTTCCCGAATGGTCACTCTTCATCATGTGCTCGGACAGCTGGAAGAGGGAAACTGTCTGTTGTTGCTGGTCTTGGAGGGTGCGTACTTCCACATCCCGATTCACAGGGGACACCACAAGTTTCTGTGCTTTGTTGTTCAGGGGAAGCATTAACAATTCAAGGCCCTTCCCTTCGGATTGAATTCGGCGCCAAGGATTTTCACCAAGTGTCTGGCGCCGGTGGTGGCGTATCTGCGACTACAAGGGATCCACGTCTACCCTTACTTGGACTGCCTCATCCAGGCCAGCTCAAAGACAATCGCGGTCGACCACACAGCGAGGACTGTCGGCAAACTGATAGATCTGGGGTTCTCAGTGAACTATGCAGAGTCCTTTTTGTTTCCATAGCAGGACTCGCTGTTCCTGGGATCCCGGCTCAACAGTGTCATGCCTGGCATCACCGTCGAAGGAGAGAGTGGCGGCCATCCTGGGAAAGGTGCAACGGCTGCTCGATCTGAAGATCGCCACGGTGAGGACCATCAAGTCTGCTCGGCACGATGTCGTCATGCATTTCTCATCCGGCTCTGCAGTCTACAGATGCGGTGCGGGTCTACAGGAGTTCCTCGACTCCCGTTGTATTAAAGTGTCAGGAAGCTTCCAGGACAAGATCGCTCTCGACTAGGGGTTCCGTCGGGCGATAAGATGGTGGGGTGTGCGCTCTAATCTTACCGCATCAGGAGACGGTAACAACGCTTCCCTGGAGGGATGGGGAGCCCATACCGTAAGTCTTCACGCCAGAGGCCTGTGGCTGCCAGAGGGGAAGACATTGCACATCAATGTTCTGGAGCGTTTGGCGGTGTTTTGGGCCCTCAAATCGTTCCTGACGTCCCTCAAGGGCAAGGTGGTGCGTGTCTTCAGACAACACCACCACCACAATGTTTTGCATACGGAAACGTGGAGGCACCAGATACCCTGTGCTCTCTAAGGAGGCGCAGGATTTGTGCCACTGGGCCATCGCCCATGGGATGTTCCTTATCCCGTTTCATCTGGCAGGAGTGAAGAACACGGTCGCCGACTCCGAGCAGGGAGCTTCGCTCTTGCCACGAGTTTGATCTTGAAATGGGGCAATCCCCAGATCGACTTGTTTGCGACGGCGCCGAACACCAAGTGCTGGAGGTTTGCCTGCAGGTTTCCCCAGCAGGGGAGCATGGGGATGCATTCTCATTCTTTTGGGAAGGCCTCGTTCTGTATGCGTTCCCTCCATTTCCGTTGTTGCCTCGAGTCATCAGTCAACTCAAACGGTGCCAGTGCCGTAAGAGCCTCGTCTCACTGGCTTGGCCGAGGCAGATCTGGTTGCCGGACCTTCAGCATGTCGGCGTCCCTACCAGTCAAGCTGCCAGTGGTCGCGGATCTTCTCGTCAGGGAAGGAAGTGCCATTCTTCACCACGATCCAGGGTCTCTGAACCTTAAGGCCCTGCTCTTGCAGCACTAGAATTCGATAGCTACGATCTCCCGGCGGACTGCAAGGAAGTTCTTGCCAAGGCTAGAGCATCGTCTACTTTGAAGTGCTATGGACTCAAGTGGAAGAGATTTGCCATTTGGTGTTCCCAGAAGATCGACCCACTGAGGGTCAAGGCTCTTCAATTAGTTCCATATCTGCTGTTGTTGGCCGAATCGGGACTGGCTCACGCCTCCAAGGTTCATCTGGCTGCGATCTCCCAGTACACCAGATCGCCAGGACGACCATCTATGTGGTGGCACCGATTGGTCAAGGGACTTTTCTGCTCGTTCCCACGGGTGAAGGCTCTGGCCTCGGCGTGGGAGCTCAATGTGGTGCTTACTAGGCTCATGAGACCTCTGTTCGAGCCTCTGCATTCTGCACCACTCAAGTTTTTGTCGTGGAAAACTGCTTTTCTCGTGGCAGTCACCTCTGCACGACGAGTTCCAGGCCCTCTCCTGTAAACCACCTTACTTGACTTTCCACGAGACAAGGGTGGTGCGGCGGATGCACCCCTCCTTCATGCCCAAGGTGCCGTCAGACTTTCTTCTAAACGTGCCCTTGGTGTTACCTGTGTTTTTTCTGACACCTTTGTCGCCGCTGAAAGGACTTTGCACTCGCTGGATGTGGCTAGAGTGCTGGAGTTTCCGGAAACCTCAACTTTGTCCCTGTGAACCATGCGAAGGCCCTCTCCAAGGCTTCCATTGCCAGGTGGCTCTATGGCTGTATCACCCACTGCCACCGGTTGGCAAACCGACTGCTGCCTGGCAGTCCGAGAGCCTATTCCACCAGAGCGATCACTGCTACAACGGCGTTCCTGTCTGGGGTGCCCCTGCTGGACATCTGCAGGGCTGCTACGTGGAGGTCAACACACACTTTCACAAAATTCTGCATCAACAGGGATTCCATGGAGGAGTCCAGAGTCGGCAAAGCAGTGATGTGCAACTTGTTCTCTTGAAGGTGAGTCTGGTGAGGAGGTAAGAGATGCGCATGTTGAGCCTTGCCACCTCCCGTGGTTGTGCATGTGTGTACTGCTATGTATTCTTTATTCATGAGCATGTGAATCCATGCCAGACTCCATGCTGGAGAAGGAACAAGTTACTTTCCTGTAACTGTTGTTCTCCAGCATGGGTCTGGCATGGATTCACATGTGAACCCTCCCTCCTACCCTGTGCGGCTCTTCTCTTGGTCCTACTGCCACTTTATGTGCTACCAAATCTGAAGATGGCTGCCAGAGGGGCTTAGGTAGAGGGCAGTCATTGGCTTGGGGCAGTATGACCCAGAGCTCAGTGATTGGTTGTTTGGAGAAAGACAGTTCAGAAATGAAACCCTGTGTTTTATTTTTCTTTACTGAGGATTCCCAGCCTGACGCCTGGGAATGAGCATGTGAATCCATGCCAGACCCATGCTGGAGAAAGTTATAGGTAAATAACTTGTTCCTTTGTGTGACTTTTGTTTAAAAAAAAAATGCATACCTATCCCAGGGTGCTTTAGGTATTTTGTGATTCATTCATACAACTCTGACATATGACGGATATAAAGCTCTTTGGACATTCTTTTCCCCTGAAAATGCTCTTTAATATGCAAAACAGTCAAAACCTCATTGGATTTATTGGTGCCACTTTACATTTTCTTTTGAGTTCTTTCTAATAAATACACACGTACTGTGTTAAGCAATCAGTTCTATATTGAAATACATAACGTGCATTTTTTTATTTTTTTTTTAAAAAAGCGGGTTTGCCCTTCAGAAAATTAAAGGTAAAAACTATGCATCATTTTGCAATATTAAACGCATGTTTATGCTTAAGTCAAGAACAGCGTTCCCACAGCTTGCACTAAAATGAAGATCAGAAGCAAGCACTCATTTCCCACCCCTCCAGCCCTACATTTCAGAGGTCTGTGGCCACTCAAAAGGCGCAAGCATTAAATAGGTCATAGAGAAGTTAAACTGGCATAGTAAATCTGAATGCGCAAGTACATCTGTTTAAGAATATTCAAAGCCATAGAAGGGTGAGAACAAAAACCGCGTGCCAAAGGTAAACGCTGTTTCACAGCTGCCAATAAGGTGTCCTGTAAAGATATCCATTCAGCCATCTTTACAGAAGGTGCTCAGTGCTAAGCACGCAAGTGGCATCCGTGCTGGGTTGATCATGCGTCTTTGACATTCTACCTCATCCTCGGTACTGCCAGGAGAACTCCAATGCATAACTGTGATGCTTAAAAGTAATATTTACATTAAAGCTGTATTTGAAATGCAAGGTAGGACGTATACTGTTAAACAATACTTCAAACAGCAGGACATCTTTCTATACCCACAAATAGCAAAATGATCCTTTGTTGTACATTCCAACCAACTCTACAGCGTTGACAAACATTTTAAATTACATTAAAGGCAATCTAGCAAGACCCATAGCCTAAACCACACCCACAAAGTTAATATTGGGCTGGAGTGCCCGATCAATTGCTCGGTTTTACTCTTGGAGTGTTGGGTATTTTGTGAAATTCCACAAACCGCAGTGATGTAAATAGTAAGTACCACTGTATATGTTATAAAGTGCCTTCATTGTGCAGCTATGATGTTGCTTCCCACACATGAATATTCTGCGTCGCCCTTATCCATTACTTTACTGTGCGAATGCACAGCAAAAGAATCTTCTCCAACTGTCTTTACTCTACTGAGGTGTTTGACCAGGAATAGTTTACATACATTTGATTTTGCCATATTTTAATGGCGTTCCAGCTCAAGAGATTGGAGGTGCATCGGCTGCAGCAGGTTACTTGCCTTATTTCCATTTTGCCCCCTGAGCTTTAACTCATTTTGCCCCCTGAGCTTTAACTATGGGAAGGTGGTAGAGTTCTTTTAATTCACATTTTTAATAAGCTGTTCCTGTACCACTTGTATATATTTCATAGGTTAACTTTACCATTTAACAAGACCGGATGTAGAAATGTAGTTATGTTGCATTAATATAACAGATGTGCTTCTCAGAGTGGTTTATCTCACAAATTGCCTGATTTCAGATATTAGCATTGCAACCCAAATTCCTTGCTCCAAGCTTCTCGCTTATGTCCAGTTGGCAGACAGCTTTATGGTTTTAGCCCTTCCTCTAGGAGATTGTTTTCGGACCTAACCAAAAGTAGACAATTACCTGTAACACTAACCTGTAGTCCACTCAACTGTAGAACACACTGCTTTATGAAAATTTTGGACAGCAGAGATCTGAAAACACTCTTTCAAATAACATAACATAGAAGATAGAGAGGAAGCAATAACATTCTCATGCCTGCAACCTTAAAGACTTCCTTATAATCTTATAGAACAAAAATGGGGGTGAAGGGGCGTAGTTTGGACAATGTGGACAGTTGAAGGGGTGAAATCTGGTGAAGTTGTTATTTTGTTATTCCGCACCATAAAGCGAGGTGGTGATATGGCATTTATAATGTGCCTGTACACAAGTGTTTCTAGACAAGGAGGTGGAAACAAAAGGAAGACAGCACAGCGATCTTACTAGGCCTTGTCATTCAGTTCACGCAAGAGCAGGAGGGCTGGGGGAGAAATGCAAGAGGGGGGGATACAGTTAGGCTACTTTTATAAAGGTAACCAAAATGCTGCTACAGAAAAGTTTATAAGGATACATTGTGCTTAAAATGGGCTTGTGGCAGAGGATTTCTTTCGACTGTGTTTTTTACATTCTCCAGCATTGGATCTTTCATTGATTCATATGCAGTGAATATTCTCCGTCAGGCTGGGCACCTCAGTCACTTTAACCTAGTGTTTACCTATGGAAAACTTTGACACTTTAGTGTCCTACCAACATCCTTTTTGGGTGCTTTAGTCCCTGTTGGGGAGAATTCTCATAAATGGCTGATTTCCCTTACCTAATGAGTCCCTCAGCAGCTTTGCTGGATTTCCAGGGTTTATTTTTTGCACCTGGTAAGATTGAGCCTTTTTCCCACTTTTACATGTGTTTTGCTGTGTTTCTACTTTTTGTGTGATCTTGGGCAATGGAGCCTCACCTACTCCAAAGCACAATTTTTTCATGTGTGTTACACAGCACCTTCAGTGCAGTGACACAGGGTTGTCTTTGAGACTTCCCACCGACTCCATTTTCTGGGGCTGACTACTGTCCCCCAGAAAAGATAAAGCTGCCATTAACTTTGTTAGTCACTTTAAACCACAGACCCAGTACACCAAATCTTGCATGGAGTTGTCATGATGCCTACCCCCGGAGCACCAGGCCAGGCCAGCACCCCCGGGAGCAGGCATCATGCCCCCGGGTAAAAGCCCAGCGGCCCCTTATTGGGGCTCTTTGGACTCTGTCCTGGCGCCGTTGGCGCAAGGCTCATGTTGGACATCAGTCCTGGCGCCATAGGCGCCAGGCTCATAAAGGAAGGTGTTTTGTGCACTTACCTGATGCAGACCATGCTGCAAGATTCAGGCCTCCCTGAGACCTGAAAGGGACTATTTTTTCATTGGGACTATTTTGCCACTCTGGCGTGGCCAGGGAAGGATACTTACCTAGAACTACTTTGGGGGCTATTTATGCCATGCCCAGACAGTAGCTCACGCTTCGCATTGTTCTGCATCCAAGCAGCTGAACGCTCACCGTGTCTGCTCCTGCATCTGGTCTCCAGCCACGCCCGCCTCGATCCTGGAACACCTGTAAGGAAAGAAGAGAAGAGAAAGGTGAAAACCAAGAATTTTATCAAACTTCTTACCTGCATCCGGAACCTTCACGCCAGCATTCCTGTTCCTGAGAAAAGACTTTCATTTAAAAGCACCGCGTTGCTCGCTGCAGCGCCGCGCTTCACTCACCTGTCCTCGGGAGTTCTTCTGGCTCCACCGCGACTGTCTGCACCGGTCGCCACATCTCTGCGCCTAGGGGAGAGAAGAAGAGACAAAAGGTGAGCAGAAGGAACATATGAGGAAAGCCTAATTTTCCGCCATAACACTTACCGGTCTTCTGTTGGTGGACCATTCCTCATTTCGGGTCGGTGCCGCTTCGTTGGCAGGTACCGCACCCCGGCCCCTACGGGGAAAGGACAAAAGACAATACTGGAGGAATATAAAGACATTAAGAGGGATCGCCTCCATCGCTAACTCACCTGAATTTACCATCGGCAATTCAATCCCTCAACGCATCGCCTTCATTCTGCACCTGAAATAAAGGACAGATCACAGGTTAGGAAGGCAACAGAAAAGGAGGCTCAACACTTGAACTTTTGTAATCTTCATACTTACGGCGTTCCGCTCGGAAAAGACGAGTGGATTTTGCCAGCGCCATTCTGAAAACTAGTGAAGTAACTGGACTAACACGCGCCCCTGCACCGGAAGCAGGATGGAGAGTTCATCCTTTCAAACCATAAGGTGAGCTTCAACCGGGGATTTCGGAGGAAGTTAGAGAAGAACAAAGGGGGTAAGGGGGGAGCAAGCACACTATTCTGCAGACTGGTAATCCCCTTTCTCATCTGCAGAAGGATATTCCTACGGGCCAGACAAGCAAAATTTGAGAGTCCTGTTCAGTCGGTGTTCCGAGTTCTGCGCATCACGCTCGAAGAGGCCACAGCAACCCAGACTAGACCAGCGCCTCCGTGGGAGTCAGGTGAGCATTGCAGCAGTATTGGAAAGGGTTTATTCTTATCCCTTTTTGTCTTGTCTCTTGGAACATTGCTTCGCTCCCTTTTACATCAAGACTTGGCTGGCGGCAGTGTTAACTACCCTATTTTCTTATACTGCGGTTATCTTCAATAACCATGGTATTGTTTTAGGCTATTATATTAGCCTCAAACATAAACCCGCTTGACCATATATATATTATTACTGTTCCGGCTGGGTTTATTCGCCATTTCTTTTTGTAAATTTCTTTCTCGTGTTTTACTCTGCGCGCCAAACCAGGTTTGGTCCCTTTGTTCGCCGTCTTTTCGCGGGCTTCTGCACAGAAGCCCTCCTTAAGGCGCCTGAAAGTCTGGGTAGGCAGAATGTGAGGGAGGGGTTTTAGCTCCACTGCCATGGGTTCCCTTGGTAACCCAAGTTGCACTCCTGTTTGATTGGCTGGGTGACTGTCCTTGCCAGGACAGCCACCCTGCTGTGTGATTGACAGCTAGGCTGTATGAAGGGGGGGAAAACTGCATAAAAAGCAGGTCTCTGGGTCTGGAAGAGCAGAGTTGTCACTGAAACGAAAGAACCAACGAGGAGCTGATGGAAGAGGACCCCTAGAACGACTGAACCGCCCGGGGAAGCCCTGCTGCAGGTCCAAATCTTCAGAATCCGGCGACAGAGAAGATCCTCCAGGAAACTTGTTACCTTGAGCTGGTGGTACCAACCAGTTTGCCCAAACTTCAAGCCTGGAACCCTCCTCTGGTCTAATTCGCTGTACAGAACTACAGTTTGCCGGATAGCCAGGAAGGTCGGACCGTGCTTGGGTTATAAGGAGCGCACCTTTTATTTGTTTCTTTGCTCTGCTGCTGGTTTCTTCCCTGGGTCGTGCTGGACCCTCCAGTCTTCCTACTTCTTGTCAGTCCGACAGTCGCTTCAGGAACCGTGAGCCTGCAGGAACGTCTGCTTCAGCTACAGCTTCCTCTCTGTTTTAAGGTACTGTGCAAATCCGGTTGTTCGTTTCGTTCAACCTCGGGGAAAGTGTTTGAAATCTTTCTCCAATCCGGGGGCTTGTCCTTCTCTTCTCTTTGAACAAACTTTTCTGCCAACCAACCTCGTCCGGAATCCGTGGCACGAACTTTACTGCAAACTACCCTGAACCGTGTGATCTTGAGAAAAATACTTTTGACCTAGTGACTTTGGTCTTCGGCCTTTTTTCCAGATTCTCATTGTAGTTCCTCTTGCTCAATTGCCCTGAGTTCTAACCTGTTGATGTGGGTCCATTTTTATTAACTTTCTTTCCATCCTTTTTAAATTGCTGGAGTGCCATTTTGCTCCCACTTAATTTTGTGAGCTTAACTTGTCCGCAACTTATTGGGAGTTGTGTGGTGTATTACGAGTGTGATTTTTAACTGCTAAGAATAGTGAAATGTTATACAAGCGAAGAGTAAAATAAATGTATATTCTTTTACTTGAAAACAATGAGTCAGTGTTTGCTTGAATCATAGTAATTACTGTCCTTTGTGTAACTATTTGTTACTGCTCACTTACTCTTGAGATAAGTCTGGCTGCTCAGCCACTGCTACCACTTTAACTTTGAAGTACAGGCTTGTACCAAAGGTGAATTTGTACTGTCACGTGTAGTCTTAATTGTGTGTGGTGTTCCCAAAGGGTACTGCATATAATTCTGCCTAACACTGGTGTGCAGCGGTGAGGATCAAGTATAGTAATTACACATAGAGTGATTCTATTACCTTGGATCAACTAACCACAAGGCTAACATCACAAAAAAATCAATATTAATCGGGTCTGATATGGAAAGCTTCAGTCAGGTGACCCTCCTTAGCTACACTGCTAATTATCTAAGAAATCTGTGTGAAGAAAGGAAACTCTCTGCCAAAGGCAAAAAGTCTGAATTTATTGAAAAGTTTTTTAAAAATCCAAGTCTGGGGAGTGGGTCTGAAATGCCCGACTCTCCAGCAAATGTGGAAAGTATTGAGGATGATATACATGTTACTGGTGAGTTGGAAGAGGCAGATGTGTCTCCTAATGTAGGCCTCTCTGCTCCCTTGCCTGCTCAGCAACCTCAACCCTTGTCCACTGGGACCCCCACAGTCCCCTACACTCGGTCCTGAATTCATTGCTCTAGAGAAAATGAGGCTTGAACTGGAATTCAAACATTTAAATGCTCAAACTGAACAAAAACACAAAGAACTTAAGCTCAGAGAAATGGAGTTGAATCATGAACTAGAAATGAAGATTATCTCATGAAAATGCTTCTCTCCCAGCGTCATCTAGGTCTTCTAGTCCTAAGAGACCCCTTATGCCTAAAGAAAGTGTGTGTATGTATGAGGTTAAGCTTGATATTTTTGATTAGTTGGCAATGTTTGAATATAACCATGGTATTCAAGGTCTTGCAGGGAATCAGTTGCTTCCCTGGCTCTTCTCTAGGCTACCCACTGTTACAGCTGATGTTGTGATGGAGTTGGGGGAGGTGGATAGGCCGGATAATGGGTGTGTGAAGATAGCTTTAATTGCTAGATTTGGGAAAACCCCTTCCCAGTACCTTAAGAGGTTTAGGGCCCTCAAAAAGCATGATGGTACCCCTTGGGCTACCTGGGTATGGGAATGTTTGAAAAACCTAGATGGTTTGGTTAAGGGTTACAGAGTAAACACTTATGAAGGAATGAGAAATCTTGTTATGGTGGAGTCTATTTTTGATGCCTGCTCTCCTGAGCTCAGACAGCACTTGGCTGATTCTAGGGAGATAGATCAAAAGAAGCTAGCTAAGGCTCCTGACTTGTGGTTTGCCAACAGACTACTCACAAGGAATCTGGGGCTAATCAGAAAAAGGATGAGGGGGAAACAGCCAAAGAAAGATAACAAAGAGAATTCTAATACCTCAAATCCAAAAGAGGGCCACAAACAGCCTAAGGGTAAGCCACAAGGGAAACCGAATCAGGCTA
This sequence comes from Ambystoma mexicanum, assembly GCF_040938575.1. Lineage (NCBI taxonomy): Eukaryota > Metazoa > Chordata > Amphibia > Caudata > Ambystomatidae > Ambystoma > Ambystoma mexicanum. The sequence continues at coordinate 627,945,206 of NC_090928.1, read as the reverse complement.
GTGCACCATCTGGACCCAAACGAGATGGAGGTCAGAACAAACCCCCTTTCATCAAGACATTTGTGAAATGGTATGTCTGTGGGTCAACTGACCATGTGAAAGGTGATCCCAGATGTAAGGACAAACCGTCAGGGGTCCACACTGTCTCCTTAGCCTTCTCCCCAGAGGAAGAAGTACCTATGGCAAGTGGAAACCTTCACCTACTGGCTGATGAACCCATGGGAGTTTCAACTAGTGTTTCTTTAGTGTCACTGGGCTTGTGGGAATAATAGAATTTAGATGTCTATAATTCCATCCCAAATAATACTAAATACTATTATAAAGATAGTATTCTTGTGAATGGTCAGGAACCCCCTGCCATCAGAGACACTGGAGCCAGCATAACTGTGGTGGATGAATCATTTTTCAAGGTGGAGGATGTTGCTAAGGCACCCAAATGCCTCACCAAGTTAGCTGGAGGCCCTGTGCAAATTCTTCCCCAATTACCAGCTTTCATCCAGTGTAATGATGACTGTTAAAATACCTCTTAGTGTGCAGAGTGAGGTACCTTGGAGAGTCCTGTTGGGTTATGACCTGAAAACTCTTGGAGTTGTGTCAAGCACCCTCAGTCCTCCCAGTAAAAGGAGATAGGAGCTCACTAGGTCTGCAAGGGAGAGAACCTTGAGAGGCTCTCCAGAGGAGTTTATAGAGGAAACTATCACTCCCACTCCACAGGAGTTGCTCATTGCTGTTTCTAGGAAAACGGAGGCAAAGGGGAAACCCAAGACCTCCTGGAAAAGGCCAGACAGCACCCCATGCTACCAACAAGGACATCATCAAGATTGTCTAAAATCACCCCTGTGATTCCTACACCTTGCTGAGGCAGAGTGTGAAGTGCAACCTTGTGTGGCTGGGCCAGTTTCTGAAGAATCCGATCTGGAAGAAGACACTGTCTTAGTTTGAGATCTTGACCCTGTTGACCATCCTCAGCTGCAGTCTTTAATGGCAGAAGGTGGACCCAACAGGGCAGACTTCAGTAAAGGACAGAGAGAGAGTGTCCTACTCTTGAAGGTCTTCGACAACAGGCTGCTAACCAACTTGATGGGCAAGAAGGTGGGAAGCACAGGTTAAGCTGGGAAGATGGCCTCTTGTACAGTGACCCGACTCAGTGCACCCTTGGGGATGGCAAAAGAATTGTAGTGCCCCTTGCCAACAGACTCCAGTTCCTATAGTTAGCCCATGATACCTTTGGCTGGTCACTTGAGTTTCAAGAAGACCAAGGAAAGGCTTTCCTTATACTTCTACTGGCCTAAAATGGGTTCAGAAGTTGACAAATTCTGTAGGAGCTATCACACTTGCCAAACCTCTGGCAAGAGTGGAGCCAAGAATGTCGCACCCTTGTACCTCTCCCAGTGGTGGGAGTTCCTTTTGAGAGGGTGGGCATTGACATTGTCGGTCCCCTTGGCACTCCCACATCTTCAGGGAACAGGTTTATCCTGGTTGTAGTAGACCATGCTACATGATACCCAGAAGCCATACCTGTGAGAACTGTTACAGCTCAGGCTGTGGCTAAGGCTCTACTTGGTACTTTTACCAGAGTAGGGTTTCCTAAGCAAGTGATATCCGACAGGAGATCCAACTTTGTCCCACTACATGCGAGCCATGTGGTAAAACTGTGGTGTCACCTACAAGTTCTCTACAGCCTACCATCCACAGACAAATGGACTGGTAGAGCGGTTTAATCGTACTATGAAGAGCATGATAGGTGCTTTAGAAGAACCACTTAAGAAAAAGTGGACCTTCTACCGCCATGCCTTTTCTTTGCATATAGAGAAGTACCTCAGGAAAGAGTTGGTTAATCCCTTTGAACTTCTCTATGGCCATCCAGTCAGAGGTCCATTGGCCCTGATCGTGGAGGGGTTGGAGAGTGCTTCTTCCCCCAAGCCAGTCAGAGTGACTATATGAAAGGTCTCCGGAGGAGAATGTCACACATGATGGCAGAAGCAAGGCTCTGGTCAAACATTGGCATGACCAGAAGGCCAGCATGGTAAAGTTTCCTCAAGACCAGCAAGTATTAGTTATGGTGCCAGCAAGGCAGAGGGCCTTGCAGGACAAATGGATAGGACCCTTCAAGGTTTTGGGCAAACTTGGAGAGGTGAACTATTTGGTGGACTTAGGCAGACCTAAGGAGGCTCCCAGAGTCTTTCACACCAACCATTTAAAGGCTTATGTTTCGAGACCAGAAGTAGGAGCTTTGCTTCTAGCTTCAGCTCAAGAGGAAGAGGAGAGTGAACCTCTAACTGACCTCCGCAGAGGCCAACCTTTACATGAAAATATAAGAGTTAATCTCTCGTCTCAGCTGACTTCTGAACAGGAGGAGTGCAAATTTCTGTTGAATCAGTTTGCCTCCCTGTTTTCACTATCACCAGGCTTGACCCCTTGGGGCCAGCATATTTTCACTGGTGACTGTTTACCTGTCAAAAGCAGAGTTTACAGAATGTCAGAACATGTGAGATCCCACATGAAAGGAGAGGTCAACAAGATGCTTGATCTCAGGGTTATAGAGCCATCTACAAGGCCATGGGCTAGTCCAGTTGTTCTAGTACCAAAGGCAGGATCCAAGGAGTGGATTTTCTGTGTGGAGTATAGAGCTCCAAATGCAGTCACTAAGAGACAGATGAACTGGTGGATAGACCTGGTTCAGCCAAGTACCTCAGTACATTTGACCTAACCTCAGGCTATTGGTAAATAGCACTGACAGACCATGCCAAGGAGAAAACAGCATTCTCCACCCCAGCAGGCCTCTCCCAATTTAAGGTTATGCCTTTTGGACTAAAGAATGCACCTGCTACATTTCGAATCAAGTTCTGAATGGGATGGAGCTTCTAAAATGGTCAATCTGCCTGTAAGGGTTTGATTTCACCATTGAGACAGAGCAGGATGTTATCATCAAAATGCTGATGGTCTCTATAGGATGTTTTTAACCGACTAAAGGTAGAGATTCATCCAGGAGTGGATTAAATCCTCCTGTCCCTTAGTCTAGGGGAACTGGGAAGGAGTGTTAGAGCGAATTCTCATAAATGGCTGATTTCCCTTACCTAATGAGTCCCTCAGCAGCTTTGCTGGATTTTCAGGGTTTATTTATTTCACCTGGTAAGAGTGTGAGCCCTTTTCCCACTCTTACATGTGTTTTGCTGTGGGTTTCTACTTTTTGTGTGATCTTGGGCAATGGAGCCTCACCTACTCCGTAGGACCTTTTTGTTCATGTGTGTTACACAGCACCTTCAGTGCAGTGACACAGGGTTGTCTTTGAGACTTCCCACCGACTCCATTTTCTGGGGCTGACTTCTGTCCCCCAGAAAAGATAAAGTTGCCATTAACTTATGTTAGTCACTTTAAATCACATACCCACTACACCCCTTCTTACATGGAGTATTGGAAAGGGTTAATTCTTATCCCTTTTTGTCTGTCTCTCTTGGAGCATTGCTTCACTCCCTTTACATCAAGACCTGGCTGTTGGCAGTGGTAACTACCCTATTTTTTGCACAGAAGCCCTCCTTAAGGCGCCTGAAAGTCTGGGTATGGAGGATGTGAGGGAGGGGTCTTACGACCCCTGCCATGGGTTCCCTTGGTAACCCAAGTCGCACTCCTGTTTGATTGGCTGGGTGACTGTTCTTGCCAGGACAGCCACCCTGCTGTGTGATTGACAGCCAGGATGTATGAATGGGGGGAAAACGGCATAAAAAGCAGGTCTCTGGGACTGGAAGAGCAGAGTCGCCACTGGAACGAAAGAACCAACGAGGAGCTGATGGAAGAGAACCCCTACAACGATTGAACCGCCCAGTGAAGCCCTGTTGCAGGTCCGAATCTTCAGAATACGGCGACAGAGAAGATCCTCCAGGAAACTTCTTCCCTTGAGCTGGTGGTACCAACCAGTTTGCCCAAACTTCAAGCCAGGACCCCTCCTCTGGTCGAATTCGCTGTACAGAGCTACAGTGGGCCGGATAGCCAGGAAGGTCAGACCCTGCCTGGAATATAAGGAGCGCACCTTTTATTCATTGCTTTGCTCTGCTGCTGGTTTCTTCCCTGGGTAGTGCAGGACCCTCCAGTCTTCCTACTTCATGCCACTCTGACAGTCGCTTCAGGAACCGTAAGCCTGCTGGATCTAACAGGAACTTCTGCCTCAGCTACAGCTTCTGCTCCGTTTTAAGGTACTGTGCAAATCCGGTTGTTCGTTTCGTTCAACCGCGGGGAAAGTGTTTGAAATCTTTCTCCAATCTGAGGGCTTGTCCTTCTCTTCTCTTGAAACGAACTTTTCTACCAACCAACCTCATCTGGAATCTCTGGTATGAACTTTACCGCGAACTACCCTGAACCGTCTGATCTTCAGCAAAAGAATTTTGACCTAGTGACTTTTTTATCTGATTCTATCATTGTAGTTCCTCTTGCTCAATTGCCCTGAGTACTTACCTGTTGGTGTGGTTAAATTTTTATTAACTTTGTCTTTCCCTCCCTTTTAAGTTGCTGGAGTGCCATTTTGCTCCCACTTCATTTTGTGAGCTTAACTTGTATGGAATTTATTGGGAGTTGGGTGGTGTATTAAGAGTGATTTTTTTCTTTTTTTTTAAACTGCTAAGAATAGTGAAATGTTATACAACTGAAGAGTAGACTAAATGTATATTATTTTACTTGAAAATCTTGAGTCAGTGTTTGCATGAATCATAGTAATTGCTGTCCTTTGTGTTACTATTTGACTCTTGAGAAGTCTGGCTGCTCAGCCACTGCTAACACTTTAACTGTGTAGTACAGGCTTGTACCATAGGTGAATTTGTACTGTCACTTGTAGTCTTAATTGTGTGGTGTGTTCCCAAAGGGTACTGCATATAATTCTGCCTAACAGTCCCCACCAATAGGACATATGGGCCCGCCCCCGCGGCTTCCCTTCAGATTTCAACCGTCTCCAAACTGTTGGGATCACCTTGTGTTCGTTGTGTTTTTTGCACGTGCGTGTGCTTTTTGTGTATTGAGATGGCTTCTGGGGCTCCGAAGAAGTCTGTTCCGGCCCTATTTGACTTGTGGGTTGAATGTGTATGAGGCTGACGGGCATATGGATTGCCTCTACTGCCTTTACCCTCATCACTCGGCTGACTCTTGCGAGATCTTTAGAGGGTTTTCGCAAAAGACTCCTAAGGACCGCAATCAGCGGTTGGTTTGTTGTCTTAATGAAGGCACCTACCCGGCCTCGGAGGTGGGGTCGGTCTGTAGCCTGTCCTCCGATCCGCCTGAGCAGTCGGCAGAACATAGCCAGGTGGCGTCGGTCGAGCCTCTGGCTAAGAAACCTCATCCTGCTCCTGTGTCGGAGGTGGGGGAAGAGCGGTAGATCCTCTTCGAGTGAGCAGCTGTCGAAGGGGGCTTCTTTGTCCAAGCATGGTCGGTTGGATCGTTCCCAAGGGTCTGGCGGTAGGCTTGAGAAATCGGCATCTTCGGGAGGACCATTGCTGGTCGTCCTGTAGCAGGGAGTCCAGTGCTGCAAGGTCGCCTGCAACATCTACACCATAGGTGGAGTTTCTGACGACGTCTTCATCGACGGGGGTTCCGTCGCCGGCGGTTGTGTCATCGGCTACGGCGACAACAGTGTTGGATAAAGACCTCGTCATCGAGTATGGACACAGGTGGTTTGTTGCTGATGAGTGGGGCTTGGCAGTCTTCCGCTTTTGACTCGCTTCTGCCTGACACCATTCTACATCAGGACACGGCAGCTTTTACGGTGTCCTCGGAGGTGGACAACGAACAAGAGCCAGTGTTGGGCCCGTCGGCCTTTTGGACTGTAGAGTGTTGGACCATCGACGTCGGTGGGTTTGGGTGCTGGTCCTGCTAGTTAACCAGTGCTGAACATGCAGTCTATGCTGTCCACACTGCAATCATTGTTAGGCCAGCTGGATGCGAGGTTGCCACCGCTGAGTGGGGTCACGGTGGGGCCTGTCATGGACGCTGCTGGTGTTCTGCCGCGTTCGTCTGCCACGGCTGGGTTGCCGGTGCCGCAGCTGGTGCGTGAAGATCGTCCACGTTCGTTCCCTGAGGGTGAACTGCCGGAATCGGAGCCAGATAGTGTGCCACGGCACACCATGTCTACTGGTTCATCGTTGCTGACGAGGGACGATGCGTGGGATATGGACGGGGAGGTGGAACAGCCTCCGAGCCCGGCACAGCCTTTCCCGCCCGATGATGTTGGGTCGTTCCACGCCATGATGGCGAATACGTGTGTGGAATTTGGGCTATCCCCTGAAGATCGGAAGGAGTTTACTGTTCGATCACATGGTCAAGAGACAGAAAGCGGTATTCTCCATGCCGATTCTGGACCATGTGTGGCAGGAGGGCCTGCGCACGATGCGGCATCCCTTTTCGGAACCGGCTATGAAAGGGGGACTGGAGAAAAAGTTCAAGGCCCCGGACTCTACCCCGAAGTGCTTAGTGTCGCAGCCCACTCCTGAGTCTGTGGCGTTGGGGGTGGCCAGCCGTAAAGCCCAGAGTCAGCAGAAGTGTTACTCCTCCGGGCTGCGAAGCCAGGAGACAGGATACCTTTGGGAAGAAGGTTTTGACTGTTGGGGCGACGACGGTGATGGCGGCCAATGCCTTAGCGATCATGACACGCTATGATCGTGAGATGTGGCATCGGCCAGCACCTATTCTGGAACATCTGCCAGAGGAGCACTGCAAGACCACCATGCTTTCGGTGGTGAAGGGGAGGAAGCTTCCAATCACAGTATTAATATTGCTGTTGACCTAGCGGAGTCCGGCTTTAAGCAGATTAACAATAGGGTAGTGCTGCGTTGCCAAACCTGGCTTAAGGGCACAGACTTTAGCCCAGAGGTCCATTATAAGGTTCTTGACATGCCCTGTGAGGGGGAGCAGTTGTTTGGCGAGAAAAATGATGAGGCCCTCAAAGGGATGAAGGAAGACAGAGATTTCTAAGTCATTGGGGGCCTTGCAGAGTGGGCACTCTTTTTTCGCTTCTTTCGACCATTCCGGGGGGCTTCGGGTAATTCCCAGTTTGCGTCTACCAGAAACTGGGATTACGGGCGATCAGGTTATTCCTCCCATGGGTATCGGAGATCGGTGCAATCAGCGCAGAAGAGTCGAGACTTTCAGGCCCAGCGGAAGAGGGGCGCACAGCCCTCCACCTCTAAGGGGAGGCAGGCTAAACCCCAACAATGACTGCCTTCAGAACAATCTACTGGGGGGCAGGGTGGCGATGCACGTGGACGAGTGGTGCAAGATTACTTCGGCCCGTTGGGTGTTGGACACGGTGCGTCTGGGCCACTCGCTGGAGTCCAAGTGTTCCCCGGTTTCCATTCTTCCGGTGTGCCTTGCAACCTCACCTTCCCATCCTACGGCAGGAGGTAGTTTTTATGCTTCAGAAAGGGGCTATAGAATTGGTTCCGGTGGCAGAGAAGAGGGCAAGGTGTCTATTACCGCTACTTTGTAGTGAAGAAACCCAACGGCAAGTGGTGACCCATACTGGATCTTCGGGCATTGAACAAGACTCTGCAACGCCTGAAGTTCAAGATGCTCACTCTTCAGGAAGTTATACGGTCGGTACAGCTGAACGAGTTTCTGGCGTCTTTGGATTTACAGGACGCATACTTCCACATTCCCATGCGTCGACGGCACGGCAAGTTTCTGCGATTTGTCGTAGGAGAAGATCATTACAAGTTTCGGGTACTCCCGTTCGGTTTAAAGTCATCCTCCAGGAAGTTTACTAAATGTTTGGCACCAGTGGCAGCGTTGCTCCAACGGGAGGGTCATCGCGTATACCCGTACCTGGACAACGGGCCGGTGCGAGGCTCGTCACCAGGGGAGGCGCAGGAAAGACTGTGTGCTACCATGCAGCTGTTGCAATGGTTAGGCTTCGCCATAAACTTCAAGAAATCCTTTCTGTCGCCTTCCAAGGACTTGGTGTTTTTGGGGGCAGAGTTTCGGACTCAACTGGGACTTGCGAGAGGGTCATGTAGCTCCTGCAAAGGGCTAATAGACTATGGTCTAATTTTCATACTTAATGATCTTGGTATCAAAGATAATCCAAACATTCTTCCTTGAAAAACCAAAAGATAATATAAGAAAATAGAAGATAGAGCTAATGTTATAAATAATTTCAGTTTTTTATTGAAAAAAGGACATGAATTTTTCAAAAATCATATTTGCAAGTTGTCATTCAATTTTTGTGAAAAAGTGCAGATAAAAAATTGGAACACTAAGATTGAACAATTAATGAAACACAAACCGTATGTAAAATACATGTAAGCAGAGGTATAAATTAACAGGTCTGCCAGGATTGCACAATAAATGAAACGCAAACAAAATGTAAAATAAATACATTAGTGCAAAAGTGTAAATTAACTTCACAGGTCTGCCTACGTAAGCTCTTCACATTTGTTAATGTCGGACGAACGGTCTCAAAATGATGTTGCTTCCGGAAGGTTAGGATTTCAACAAAGACCTGATTACATTTCGGCGGGTCACCTGTAAGGCTGTTGATGTAAAAAAAACGCCTTCCTCTGGGCAAAGTAAAAAGTAATAATCCCTGCAGGGAAGCAGACAAACAAAAATACTGAATATTCTATACAATAGGCTTCCTATACACTTCTATATAGACTATCTTCAGTTGACAAGGTGCATAAACAAGTTCTTCAAAGGGCTTGACATGACTACTAATTTGACTTATCCAGAAAAGGAACCTTACCCAAATAAATGTGGGGGGGGGGATCTTCTGGACAAGATTTTCTGACGCAAAAATCACCTCAGTGCCAATCAGGAGCACAGGCGCCTAGTGAGTGATCAAAACCAGTACTCATCTGTGAAACCTAGAATTCAAAATCTTTGTTTAGGTTTGAACGCAAAACTAATGCCTGAATGAATTTAAAAGGGGGACAGGCAGATGCCTACCTTTGTGGCAATGCTGCTGAGATACCCATTCAGTGATGAAATTCTAAAGTAGTAGGTTCGCCATTGGAAACTAGTGTTGAAAGCAGTTATTTAGCAGCGTTTAATCTGGTAGGAAAAATAATAAACTGGTATTAATGCTACACATTCAAAGGTATCTAAAAAATTACAAAGAAATGGAAGAACAATGCAATAATGCTTACTTCTCTGGATTGTCTTGGTGGGTGGAATCAATTTCACTAGATGCCTGCCAGGTGTCTAATAACATGTTAATAAAGGTAAGCAACTTCCATATGTAGTTAGGAGACCTGCGGGGAAAGCAAATGAAACTCCTTTGAGAATTGTGGTTAAAGAATTCTGTACAGAGTTCGAAGCAAATTAACTACCACAGGAGGCGAGGCACTGTGCTGGCATGAACATTCGAGAATGAAAATTAAGTTAAGGTGTGGCGCAGTGTGTCCACGGAGTGAAGCCAGGACACTTACCCGCGGCATTGAAGGAGAGAAGCTAAGCGAGGGACGCTGTAGCCGGGGAGAACTAGTTAACTCGGGTGCTGCGCACAGTGTGTGTTCTAAAGCAGCTTGTGTGAACCTGATAGGTTGTGGGAAGCACACACACACCCCCTCGGGGCGTGAGCAGTGCTTGTATCATGACGTGGCCAGCCCTGATGGCGTCTGCGACACACCCTTACTAGGGGTGTACTGTTACAGGAAACGTGGTGTAACGAAGGCCATTTGGAGGCATGTCCGTAAAAGTGCAAAAAGAATGGAACATCGCGCTAGCAAGGAGGCTTGAATGAGGTATGAATGCGCCTCCGTAAACAAATGCCGTACTGATATCAGGTGATGTGTAATGGACGTGATGAGTCCAAAGGCGACACACCATCCAGCGTATACCGTTACGCATGGCAGTAAGTTCCTCTGTTACGGATTGAATTAGGCGGCAAACCTAATGGCAGTATTGCAAGGGTATTCAAAATGGGAATACAGAAAGTTGAAGTCAAGATATTGCAGAGTGCTACCATAATCGTGCAATAGTGATACCAATCTGAGAAACCAAAGGTCAAAAAGCGGTGATATAGCAAGAGTGTTGCGTGAATCATTCATGGAGTACAATAGTATGGCCAAACTGAATGGAGCAATAATGGAGGCTAATAGGATCACAGAGCTCGAGTGTAAATGAAATTACCAATGAGTGACCCTATGTTTTAGTGATCATTTGGTATTATAATGGTGAAATGAATTCTTCATTTAGTCAATGTGTGTGAGTTCCCAATCGAAAAAAATCCAACGTGCTTCTTTCTCAAGTAAGCTTTTGGATGTGTTGGTTGAATCTTATTGTTTCCAGCATCCACCATAGCATGGCCTTAGGTGAATGTTTCAAGTCCATGTAATGGTTTATGGGGGGTGCCATGATAGTTTTACATCTAATGCGGGAGCGATGTTCTGATATTCTGATGTGTGCTGCTCTGCTGCTTTGTCCAACATACCTTAGTCCGCAAGGACATTCAATGCAGTATATCACTTTTTTTGTTTTACAATTTCTCAAGTAAGTCTTTCATCTTTTTGGTAAAGGCGCATGCCGTGCATTTACTGCATGGGTAGTGCCCTTTGGCCGATCTCCGATCCCACAGACCTGTTTTAGGTAACTGTTTGCGAAAGCTCAAGTGTACCAGTTTGGCTCGAATGTTTGAAGCTCTTTTGAGAGCGAAGCGAGGTAGGGTTTCCTCAGGTAAATCCAGTTTCACATTGTCCCAGTGTTTGAGAATTATTTTTTTAATTTGAAAAACTTTAATGCCATGAGTCAAAACGCAGGCCATTTTGCTGTTCCCAGGCTGCTGAGTTTTTGTGATCAATAAAGAATCGCGGTCTGTAAAGCGTGCACGCTTGCGTGACCGTTTGATAAGTTTCTTAGGGTAACCTCTCTCTTTCAGTCTGGTGTTCTCCCTGAGATGACAAGGGTGATCACTAGTTTTGCGGTGGAGACAACATTTAAGTGTTCCATCGTCATGCTTAATGAACTATTAGCGTTCCTTTCCTGGCTAAACCAGATCGATACCAACATCCAATCACTCTTGAACACTCGAAGAATCAAGTCATCTTCTTGGAACTTACCATTAAGCACGACGATGGAACACTTAAATGTTGTCTCCACCGCAAAACCAGTGCCAGGAATACACTACTGCGCTACATTAGTGATCACCCTCGTCATCTAAACCCAGGATGACTATAGATATTTTGATAAGTGACTTATTTAGTAAAGAGGGTCTGTCTGGTGACATGCCAGGCACCTCTACCTGGAACATATTTGCATAACTATTTCTAGGCGTCTATTGCTTTCTCGAGTGTATTCTGCTGAGACTTCTGGCTCAGTGTCTCCACTTCTGTTTGAGTTGTTACAATATTATATTTTGACATTACAATATTATATTTTCAGTTTTATAACAGTAACGTATGTAAATATGTCCTATGTAAAGCACTTTAGATTAAAGTGCTGTATAAAAGACAAATGATCTATATTTAGATACTGTCCTGCTTATGTAGAAACCTAGCTTTGACCTTACTTGATTCAGCTTTCATCAGTGTAATTCAATGTATGTAATTGGCACATATCCATTTCATTTCTAAAGATGCTTACAGCTTGGTATCCATACTTGGCCTACCTTGGGAGTCCCTTGACAAAAGCACAGTGGATATTATTCTACCATGACGCCTTTGCATGGTTTCTTTAACAAAATCTCATTGTGAAGTGAGAAAATGCAGTATGTGCATCTAATACCCAGTGGCATAATTAACACTGAAGATGCCAGGTGCTACGCACTTGACATCTAATTCACCCTAAACCGATGTGTTTCAGACCTGTGCTAAGGAAACAGAATCTATCTGCTAAGACTTCCACACTACAATGACTTTAACAGTAATATATAACCTATATCAACATATGTCACAATGGGTCTTTTTGCATAGGACGACTCACCAGTGTTAGTCCTCCATTAGTTAGGATTCACTTCTTTGGAGCATATTCAATTTATTAATCTGGTGAAGTCATGGCTAGAGATGTACTTTCCCAGCTTTTGTTGATTTATAGGTTTTTCATTTTGGAAGATTACAGAGTTGGAAAGGTGATATTCCATAAATAGTGTGTAACAGGACAGATTCCATTCATTAAAGGTTATACACTGACATCTTGTTCATTTAGTGGGCTAGCTATTGCCCACAGTTCTCTACTTCACACACTTCTTTGTTAACTTTTTATTAGATTAGTATCTGGGAATGTACAGACCTTTTTGTATTCAGGGAGGTTGTGAATCCATTAGAAAAATACAGATTTGAGAACTACACTTGAAAGTAAACTGTTTTTTGTTTTCTTTGATATTGAATTGTTTAGAAGTTCATATTGGTTTAAATGATCAAACATTACTACCTGAGGAGAGTTAAAGGAGTTCTTAGCTCCCATATCCCCCCTCAAACCCCCTGTCCGAACTCTCTCTGCCCTGACCCCAAACTATTTCAGGTTCAATTTTAAAGCAGATATTGTTTAGATGTGCAATCTGAATGACACAAGGCCTAGTAAGATTGTTGTTTTGTCCTATCTTTGTTTCCTCCTCCTTGTCTTGTTGTGCTTAGAAACACTTGTGTACAGGGGCGTTAGAAATGCCTCCATATATCTTAGATGGGCTGCAGAACCCAGAGATTTTGAATGCTTTTCGTTGGTTTATTTATTTTTAGTTTCTTAAACTGCGTTGCCGGAGTCTGGATTTCAAGGGCTCAGTGCTTTTTGTTAGTGCAGTGTGTTGCCGAGATGCAGTGCCTTTCCAACTCAATGAGAGCTAAAGGGTAACAGTGAGCCAGCTGTATTTGGAATCTGATCATGATACGCAGGCTAGAAAACTGAGAAGTTAGGTGATCTACCTTGGACCCTTAAAATTAACACCTTCCCACGTTTTAAGGAGGTCTAAGGGACTGACGGAAAGAAGTTATTCTCACTTCTGGAATTCAAAGGCTTTCTTGTAGGAAGCATTCTGCCTCCCCTTCTTCCCCGGTTATCTTATCCTCTTCTTGGGCAACAAGTTGTATTTAGTGTCCGCCATGACCATCCAGACATTCCTCTGAAACCTGTTTTTTCTAAGTTGAGGTCACCCCGTCCATGTATGTCGAAAGCTCATTGAATGATGCCACTCCAATATTGGGAAAACTGATATTGTACATCTAGGTGCACCCGAAAGCACAGAGGGTAGGTCACCCTGGTCTTTCCAGCTTTCATCAAATTTGTTTGGGGCAGCGGCTGTTTGGCAAAGTATTGCATTCTTCTTGCTAGGGACAATACCAGGTGTCAAGTCCTAAAAATAAAAAGTGGGGGCCTGGGGGCGGGGGGGGGGGGGGTTGGGTGCTCATCAACATACGCAATCGATGTGACCTCACGTGAAATGTGGTAATTTCTTTCAATTGGCTTTGCATAACCATACAAATTGCACAGGATAAGAGGCATTTGCCTTTTATAAAGTCAACATACATAAAAAACCCAGAGAGGATATGTTCTTCTAATAGTATTTTGACAACGTTAAAAGGTGTGCATGGTTTAAACTCGAAGAATCAATACCAATGTTTTCTCTTAAACATGCATTCTCGAAATTTGAAATTTCAGTTTGTTTGCTAATTTTCATCAGTTTATCTGGTGCAGTGGTGAAGTGCACCACTTGGGAACCGTACAATTCACAAGTTTATGAAAGACAGGAAATGTTTGCTCATTTTACCCGCAGTCTCTAAAATACTCAGAGGGACCGCGTCCAACCTCTGAAAAAAGTGGATTGACTTGTCTACCCGCATGTACCCTCGACTTGAGCTCTGGACCCTAGAGAGTGTAAGGTTTAATCTTCTGGGGATTGGATGGAAGTGGAGGACCAAGTCCAGTGGCTAATCAGTTTTCCTTCCATCACTTCTCATCCCATCACTGCCACTGAAACACTACTTCTGCTTCACATCCTTTGAGGAATTTGCTCCTACACCAAAGATAAGGGAAAAGCCATTCTTCCCCACGGCAAGTTCTACTTCAGAGGAGTGGGAATGTGTTCGGTCTACCATGCTCCACATTAATCAGGCTCTACCTTTCGTCTTTGTTCTACATGCACAATCCCAGCCTGATGCGGCTTCACTGGATGGTGGAGTCTCAAGAATGTGCCTTCACTGCACATCTCTAGTTTCTGTCCTGAGCTTTGTGGTTAGATATGTGCCACTGTCACCTGTATTTTTCGTGCCTGCTCCTTCAGTGCTTTTTTTCACTTTTAGCCCTTTGTCATTGGGGCCTGCATAGGTAAGCTAGGTGCCCTGAAACAGGAGGCCCTCACCAGGTCTTTGACAGTCGCCTCTTTCCTGCACACTTTGACTCAACGTTTGGCCTGGAACGTAGCAGGAACCTCACTTTTTGACACAATTGAAGAACTGCTGGTCAGGGATTACTTGATCAAGCTCAAGGGCTCCATGACTGAAGTGGCCTCAGCAACTCCATGATTTGGAAATGGCATTTCCTTCCTCCATTGGCAGCGAATAAAGGTATTTCTCCAGCATTGGTTCTTTCATTGATTCACATGCTCTTAAATATTCCCTGTCAGGCTGGGAATCCTTGGAAATTAACAAGGGGGGGGTCCTGCGAGTGCCTCTGCCAGACATTAGTCCTGGTTACGAGAGACTTACCCAGAGTCTTTAGCTCACTATCTTTCACAGAGAAGAAATATCCCAAACATATCAGTCTTTGTCCTGCCCTGGGGCAGTCCAGCACCGAAATGCTAGGCAATTCTCCTCTGAACAAGAGTACCAACAGCATCCCCAGACACGTGTTTTGGTCTGGTTGGACCTCATCAGTAGGGAGGAGCTGTGCCTCTCTAAGAGTAGTGAGCAAGTAGTGAGTAGGGTCCACGTCTGGATTCCCCTAGTAACTAAGGGTGAGACCCAAAGTTACTTGAATATGCAAATTAACAAGGGGGGTCCTGGGAGTCTCTCTGCCAGACATTATTTTTGGTTACGAGAGACTTACCCAGAGTCTTTAGCACACTTTCTTTCACAGAGAAGAAATATCCCAAACATATCAGTCTTTGTCCTGCCCTGGGGCAGTGCTGCAACGTCAATGTTGGTTAAAGCCAATTTCAGGCCGAGGCGGTCAACATGCCCTTTGACAGCACCAACCTCTTTGGAAAAAAGGTTGATGAGAACCTACAGGCCATCAAGTCTGTCTGACACTGAGACGGCAAGTCTCTGGGCACTCTGCAACAGCGTCGCCAGTCTTTTTGTTCAGGTTAACCAAGATTCTCCAGAACTTCGAGGGGCTTCAGATCCTCCTTGCACCTACAAACATCCCAGACCTGTGCTGCCCAAGAGGGGTGTAAAGGTAGGTATCCACCCTACAGAGGAATCCAGAGATGGCCTGAAACCTCCTCCAGAGTTAGATTCCAAATCAACCTTTGTCAGACAGCAGTCCCAAAAGTTCCCCTCTCTGGGTGACCAGCTTCACGCCTTGGAGGAATCCAATCTGGACCCCCAAGTTGATATTTTCAGAGATAACTCGGATGAACTTGATCAGGATGTTTTTTACTCATCGGACTACAACCAGGGAGGTCTTGATCCTAGCTACCACGACCCAGACTGAAACCCTGTGGATGAGGGCACGTGGCACACCCCATCAGATCACCCTGATACCGACATCATTTTCTTGGATTCTCAGACAGTCTCCCAGCCTAGAGACTTGTTGCCTATTGACGACCAAATAACATTCAACGCTCTCTTAAAAAAGGCAGGACAGTATCTAAATCACTTCAAGATCACTTCAAGATCACTACACACGTAGCTGTCCCTGATTCAGACTTCATGGAGGATATTCCTAAGGAGAAGGCTGCAGTCAGGCAGTCTATTCCTCTGTTAAACTCCATCAAAAAGCGACTGGCCCCCCTCGTTTCTCAACCTTTACTCACGCGGGCGGTTAATCCCTGCATAGAAAAGATGTTCCGTCAAGCCCCTTCTGACCAGCTTTACATCAGGGGACACACCACTCCAGACTCCCTTGTTACTATGACCTACAAAAGGGCAGGATTACCACTGTCCAGGGCAGAATTTCCTCTCCACAAAGACTGCAAAAGGTTTTACGCCCTTGGCAAGCGAGTTATTACCTCTGCGGCATACTCGACCAGTATTGCCAACAACACTACATACCTCACAAGCTATAGCTTGTCCAGGATGACCTTCAGGAAGTCTCGAGCCCACTCGCACCCGCCTCCTGGCTGTGGTCACAGAGGGAAGGCAAGTCGCACAAAATAATCTCAAGAATATTTTAGACTCTGCCAAAACTGCAGGACGCGTCCGTGCCCTGGGAACCCTGCTCAAACTTCTTTAATCAACAAGCCAGTGGAAGAAGCTAACCTCTTTGGGAAAGTGATTGATGATGCTTTGGAGACAGCTAAGAAAGAAGGGGAGATCCTAAAGTCATTTAACCAAATCTCTTAACCAAATCTTGGCTATGCCCTAAGTCCAGCACAGCAATTTCAACACATGCTAGTCCTCTCGAGGGCAGTCTTTATCTCTCTCGCCATGTACAGTACAGCTCGGGAGGATCCAACTGGGCATAAAGTCAAGGTTCCTCTGTTAACTTCCAGCCCCAGCATAGAGGTTCCCATCGGGGAAAGGGGAGTGGTAGAAACTCTGTCTAGGGGCTCCGCCTCCAAGCGACTCAATGGTACAGGTCCCCTCCCACTTGTCCCCAGTCGGGGGTAGTCTAGCATATTTTGCCCACGCATTGGAAGGGGGGGGGTCACGTCAGATCAGTGAATTCTCAAGACAGTCACCCACGGGTACTGCATCGAGTTCCTCCGACCACCCCGCTACCATCCACCCAAAGTCAGATAATTTATCAGTCCATCTGCCTATCCTGTTGGAAGAGATTCAGGTCCTGCTGGAAAAGGGCACCATCTAAGTCGTCCCACTTCTCCAGGTAAACAATGGTATTTATTCAGTGTACTTCCTTGTACCCAAAAAGGATCTAACCATGCGCCCTGTTTTAGATCTGCGTCCTGCAAGTATGTCAAGCCACAAAAGTTCAGAGTGACAAATCTTCAGAAAGTAATCCCACTGCTGCAGAAAGGTGATTACATGGCCACACTGGACATGAAAGATGCATACTTTCATATTTCAATGCTGCCAGTGCGCAGAAAGTACTTTAGGTTCATGATGGAGAACGCACACTATCAATTCAAAGTTCTCCCCTTTGGCATTGCCTCAGCCCCAAGGGTGTTCGCAAAGGTACTGGCAGTAGTGGCTGCTCACCTGCGTAGACGGTCCATCTCCCGTGTATCCCTACCTCGACGACTGGCTCATAACGGGGGACTCGTTCAGAGCATGCCTAGCAAATACCCAGGTGATGCTAGATCTCCTATTCAGCCTAGGATTCTCGATCAACGAAAAGAAATCCAGCCTGGTCCCCAGCCAAGTCAAACAATTTTTGGGGGCCCTGATTCGGACAGAAGACGGGCTCGGCTTCCCCTCAGAGAGGGTTCAAAACATGCTGTTCCAGATCCTTCACTATGTATCCAGTCATCTGGTTACTGTTCGCATGGCCATGCGGCTATTGGGGATGATGGCTTCCTGCGTCTTCCTAGTTCCACGCGCTCGTTTGCTCATGCGCCCCATGCAAGAGTGGCTCTCGAGCCAATGGTGTCAGGCCAGCGGCCAGTGGGATGATCTAGTGGTTGTCTCGGCAGTCCTCATTCTGTGTCTGCAGTGGTGGTCAAGAGGAAACCTTCTGCAGTGGAAAACATTTACCACCCCTGCAGTAGAAGCCACTCTAACCAGACTCATCTGTTGGAGTGGGGGGGCACCGCCTTCAATTAACCATGCACAATGTATGGTACCCATCAGTAGCATCCAATCGCATACATCTATTGGAGCTACTTGTTGTATTCAAAGCCCTGAAAGCTTTCCAAAACTTTCTAAAGGGGAAGATGTTCCTGATCCTCAGACCGCACCATGGCTATGTACTACCTAAACAAACAGGGAGGCACTTGCTCTCTGGGGTTATCCAGACTGTCCCAAAACATCTGGGAGTGGGCACTCGAGCAAATGTTCCTCCTCAATTATCTTCCAGGGGAACTCAATCTTCTGGATTGCCCTTACCCATAGAGCACGAGTGGCGGTTGCTAGAGCACATTCTACTCTGTCTTTACAGAATAGGGTTTCCCAGAGAGTGACCTGTTTGCAACTCTGGAGACCACCAAATGCTCAGACTACGCCTCCAGGTACCTACAGACGCGCTCCAAGGGGAATGGTCTCTGGATAACCTGGTCCGGGAAATTTGTCCATGCCCCTCCCCCAACTCTGACCCCAGTCCCCCCCCCCCCCCCACCGCACCCCTACTTTCCCCTGCTCGACAGGCTAGCGCACAAGATGTGCCAGGAACAAGCTACAATGATTCTGGTGGCACCAATGGGGGCCCGACAACCTAGATTCTCCCATCTCATGAAGATGTCGGTCTTCCCTCCGATGAAACTGCCATGTCCTTACAACATGCTCGAGACCAGTGGCACACTTTTCACCCTTGCCTCCAAACACTCAATTTAACAGCCTTGCTCATGAAGTCTTAAAGTTTGGGTACCTTCAACTTCCACATAGATGCATGGATATACTCAGGGAAGCACGTATACCCAACACTAGACCTTGCTACTACAACAAGTGGAAACTTTTTTTCTGGTGCAATACTAATGTCAATCCTATTGACTGCTCCCCTAGAGATATTGTCCTCTACCCAAAACACCTGTTAGACTCAGGACTTGTTTTTAACTACTTAGCTGCTCTTGCTGCATATAACACATCACAGAGCAAGGTTTCATGGTGGAAGGTTCCTGTCATTAAAGCCTTCATGGAACGGGTGAAAGTTGAATTTAGAAGTGTGCCCAATAGCCCCTCATTGAAAGTTGAATTTAGAAGTGTGCCCAGTAGCCCCTCATTGAAAGTTGAATTTAGAAGTGTGCCCAATAGCCCCTCTGTGAATTTAGAAATGTGCCCGACAGCCCCTCTGTGAATAGTTGAATTTAGAAATGTGCCCAACAGCCCCTCTGTGAATTTAGAAGTGTCCCCAGCAGCCCCTCATTGAAAGTTGAATTTAGAAGTGTCCCCAATAGCCGCTCATTGTAAGTTGAATTTAGAAGTGTGCCCAATAGCCGCTCATTGAAAATTGAATTTAGAAGTGTGCCCAACAGCCCCTCATTGAAAGTTGAATTTAGAAGTGTGCCCAACAGCCTCCTTGTGAAAATCGAATCTAGAAGCGTGCCCAATAGCCTTGCATGGAAAGTTGAATCTGTGAAAAGTTGAAACTAGAAGTGCTTTTAGAAGTTGAATTTAGAAGTGTGCCCAATAGCTTCTAGGTGAAAGTTGGATTTAGAAGTGCGCCCAATAACCTCTCTGTGAATTTAGAAGTGTGCCCAATAGCCTCTGTGAAAGTTGTATTTAGAAGTGTGCCCAAAATTCCCTCTGTGAAAAGTTAGATTTAGAAGTGCATTTAGAAGCCGAATTTAGAAGTGTACCCAATAGCCTCTCTGTGAAAGCTGAATTTAGAAGTGTGACCAATAGCCTCTCTGTGAAAGTTGAATTTAGAAGTGTGCCCAATAGACTCTGTGAAAGTTGAATTTAGAAGTGTGCCCAATAGCTTCTGAGGGAAAGTTAAATGTAGAAGGGCGCCCAATAGCCTCTCTGCGGAAGTTGAATTTAGAAGTGGGCCCAATATCCTAATAGTCTAATACCGTGCCTGGTTGAACCGACTAATCTCCCTGATAAACCTCTCTGTACAAAGTAAATTTTAGATTCATGCCTAATACCCTCCCTGTATAAAGTCGAATTGAGAGAAGTGTGCCTAATAGTCTAATATCCCCTCTATACAAAGGTCTATCTAGAGAGAGACCTAATATCATCTCTATACAAAATTGAATCTAGAGGTAGACCTAATATCATCCCTGTGTACAGTTGAATCTAGAAGTGCACCTAATAGTCTAATATCTGTGTAATGTAGAATTTAGAACTGCGCCTAATAGTCTAATATTCCATCTATACAAAATTGAATATAGAGGTACACCTAATACCATCTGTGTGCAGTTGAATTTAGAAGTGTACCTAATAGTACCTAATAGCCTAATATCATCGCTGTGTACAGTTGAATCTAGAAGTGTACCTAATAGCACCCAATAGCCTAATATCATCTCTGTGTACAGTCGAATCTAGAAGTGCACCTAATAGTCAAATATCATCTCTGTGCAAATTGAACTTGGAAGTGTACCTAAAAGCGTGCCCCCACTGAATTTAGAACTACAATTAGAAATCCCTCCTAAATTCCACCTAAAAGCTCGTACCAAGCATGAGTACACCGACTCCACCAGAGCTTGTCGGAAATTACCACTGTGGACCGCCCCCACTCCCCGTTCTGCCTTCCCTCCCGTCCCCTTCCCAAATCATCCCACC